>NC_060139.1:719281-1411062 GCF_021461385.2 Schistocerca piceifrons
CAAACCAACAATTGATGTAGCATATGAACAGGGCTCAGTTAACGAGGTAGATTTCTCCTAATTTTTGGATGTTCACATTGATGACAGCTTGAACTGGAAGAAGCATATTCCTGAGCTTCTCAAACAATTAAGTTCAGCTTCTTTCGCTCTCCGTATAGTCGCTAGTCTTGGTAATAAACAGATCAGCCTCCTAACGTACTTTGCTATTTCCACTCAATAACGTCGTACGGAAGAGTTTTCTAGGGTAACTCACCACTCAGACATAATGTATTGTTTGCACAAAAGAGAGCAGTGAGAATAATTAGTGGTGTTCAGCCAAGGACGTCATGTGGCTCAAATGGCTCTGAGCACTATGGGACTCAACTGCTGTGGTCATAAGTCCCCTAGAACTTAGAACTACTTAAACCTAACTAACCTAAGGACATCACACACATCCATGCCCGAGGCAGGATTCGAACCTGCGACCGTAGCGGAGGACGTCATGTAGCCACCTGTTCAAGCAGTTAGGTATTTTAACTGCATCATCTGATTGCATATATTCGCTATTGAAATTCGTTATAAATAATCCATCTCAATTCCCTTAGAACAGTGATGTTCAGATGTACGACACTAGAGGGAAAAATGACCTCTCCTACGCGTTATTGAAGCTGTCAGTTGCTCAAAAAGGAGTACATTATTCAGGAACAAAAATCTTTGATCATTTGCTTAACAACATAAAGTGTCTGGTAGGTAGCAGATCAAGTTTTAAATCTAGCTTAAAAGCGTTTCTTTTAGACAACTCCTTCTATTCCCTGGACGAGTTTCTGTTTCAGAACAGATAAAAAAAAAGAAATTTTGTACCTGTAAATGTAGTTGCACTAGTAGAACTAAAAACTTCAGTAACATTAATATTAGCACTATTCATACATATATAGTGCGTTGACAGGCCCAGGTGAAGCGTAAAACTCTGTGTCGTCCAGTCATAAGGGTACACGAGTGAGACTTCAGCTACAAAAGCCCATATCGATGATGTTTCGTTGAATACTTAGCATGCTGGCACTTCTTGATGGCCCAACATTGAAATCTGCAGCATCTTGAGGAAGGGTTGCATTTTGTGAGTTAAAGAGGATTTCGCTCTCATTTAAGTTTATGGCTGAAAGTGTGAGCCTTAAGGAAATGTGAAACGAACCCTGTCGTCCAGGACTGCGTGCCACGAAGAGCGCAGACTCGCCACGAGGTGGGGAAACTCACAGGTGGCTGTTGTGCTGAATGAGGCCTAAGCGCTGTAGTGTGGGAGAGAGACAGACGAGGACCCACGTCATAGGGAAACCCCGCGGAAACTGTTTGTGGCCAGGGAGGCGTAGCAGTGTTAAATATGGCGGATCAAAGATTGGCAATAAAGGGAAACATTTATGTAAACTATTTAATTCTGTAGTAATTCAGGGAATGACGCTACAGTAATTTTAATCTACTAGCCTTCATAAATTTTAATGGTGATCCCAATAAATCTTGAATACTGATCATATCTACAATAGTTTAGGATTTACTGTTGAAATGAAATTAACAAGTTTTGTAACAGAGACCTGAATGCTAAAATCTGAAGGCTTTGGCCGATCAAACGATCGACATTTCATATAGAAGCGCATCATTAAAATGATAAACCTTGTAAATATCAACTCTGTGACGTTATTTGTTTAGAAGATATAGTAAATTTAAATTATCAGAATTTTCAGGAAGCATCACATCATCATTTCCTCCACACAAAACACACTGAACGATGACAGCATGCCACCTTACTGAATCATTAGGTAATAGAATATTTGTTATAAAGATTAGTGCATAATTGTTGCGTTAGTTCTTTATTTATTTATCTATCTATCAGAAAGCGCATTAGTGCAAGGCTGCTGGCCGTGGCATTCAAAGCTAAGAAGGAAGTTGTACTGGTTTTATGTAAAAGAATAAAATGTATGTTATGTAATGGATATTATTGTTATGTTATTTATAAAGCGCTTATTTAAATGTATTAAATGTAAAATAACACAGAATAAGGTGTAGCCAGTCAGATGGACGGCATCAGGAAAGGCAACTGCCCTAGTCAGCTGAGTGAGGATATTTGGCGCCCAGAAAACGCAGCCGGGGATGGACAGTTCGGGTCTAGACACCAAAGGGTCCAGAGCTGGTGGAGACGTGAAGGTGGTCGGTCTTTCGCTCTTTAGGCAGCTAGGAAGTGAGACGACTCGGAAAATTTCGCGTTGTGCGGTATCGCGGGACTTAGTCCCTGAGCAGTGAGCAGCCGCGCGCCTTCTCGCGTAGTTAACGAGGTGGACTATTGGACTTGTATTTCGTGATGACATTGTGAATGATCGAACTGTGTCAAATGGATATGCGCTCGAGAGTAATAGTAATTCTAAATACGACCACTTTCGCTATTAATTTGCTTTCTGAATAAACATTATTCTAACCAAATCGCAACTGAGTGGCCTACATCATTTATGGGACGTTAATTTAGTCCCCGCTATTATTATTAGAGTTACTAGATGTTATATTAACTTTGTATTTCGCAAACTTGCCATCAGCCAGACAATTTAACCAAAGGGTCACAAGTGTCTAATTTAGGGCGTGTAATACAAGACGTGCGGTTCAACACCTAGACGAGTTTGAGACAAGGCATTTCGACTAAGAGGAACGGCATGTGAGCCCGAACATCTATGGGATGTTAGCTCGCGACTTCTATCACATTGAACGTTTCCTTTCAGCAGTCGTTGGTCCCATTCTTGCAGTATCTTTTTCCGGTCGCAGAATGTTGGAGATTTGATGTTTTACCGGATTCCTGGTATTCACGGTACACTCGTGAAATGGTAGTACGTGGGAAAACCCACTTCATCACTACCTCGGAGATGCTTTGTGCCATCGCTGGTGCGTCGACTATAACACCACGTTAAGACTCATTTAAATCTTGATAACCTGCCATTGTAGCAGCAGTAACCGATGTAGCAACTGCGCCAGACACTTGTTGTCATATATAGGGGTCGCCGACCGCAGCGCCGTATTCTGCCTGTTTACATATCTCTGTATTTGCATGCACATGCCTTTACAAGTTTCTTTGGCGCTTCAGTGTACATAGGACGGTCAGAAACAGTCTGAAACCTTGCAAGGGTGTTGCAGGTAAGGCTGTGCTGATAAATTATTGTGAAGAAAAAATCCGATTCGTCGCCCCATTTCCAAATTACTTAGCATTGAAGTTAGTCAGTCAGATCTTCGTGCGCGCAAATTCAAACAGCATGCCAGAGGCGTTGTCTCCATTCTTGTCCTTTATTTGGTTTCCTCACCTAGCTTAAAATAATCATTTCCGACGGGAGCGCATTTTATCTGGTAACAACAAGTGGTAACACACAGACTCGCAGATGTCTGTGCATTACCGCATTTTAGCACGAGCAAGAGCTTCAATTTCTGCGCGCTACGACTTGATTAACTAACTTCAACGTTAAATAACTCAGAAACGGCGCAGGGTATAGAATAGTTTCTCAACGATTATTTCCCAGCGCATCCTTCCTGCAACACTCTTGAACGGCTTTCAGACTGTTCCCTTCCACCCTGGAGAGGAACTGTGAGTCATGTCCCACATCAGGAAGAAACGTGCCCGCCAGAAACCAAGCAGTGATTTGCAGACTGTAGCCAATCACTGACAAGGCGGACAGATCACGAATAGCTAAATTCATACCTTCTCCCTTTCGTCATGAATAGTCTTCTGTATTCTAGGGCCAATAAAGTTTCACAGATGTGATGTACTGATATGGACTACTTTCAGTAAAACAGAGTGACTACTTTCAGTAAACAGAGTCAGCTCGCCTTCTCCAAAAGCAGTCTTGCTCTGAGGATGGCTGTTGAAATATGGCCGAATAGTTTACAATTAAAGTATTTTACACAAATACGTGGACGTTGTTGTTTTGGTATTCAGTCTGAAGACTGATCTGATGTAATTCTCCATGCTACTCTATCCTGTGAAAGCTTCTTCATTTCCGAATAACTGCTGCCACTTAGTTCCTTCAGAATCTGCTTACTGTGCTGAACTGTCCGTCTTCCTGTACAATTTTCGCCCTCCCCCCTCCCCCTATGTTTCCCTCCAATACTAAATTGGTGATCCCGTGATGTCACCGAATGTGTTCTATTAACAGACCCCTCCTTCATGTCAGGTTGTGCCACAAAATTTCTTTTCTCTCCATTTCTATTCAGAATCTTCTTACAAATTACGCCATCTAGTCGTCTAATCTTCAGCATTCTTTTGCATCACAATATTTTAAAAGCTTCTGTTCTTGTCTAAATGTTTATCGTTCATGTTTCATTTTCATACATAGCTACACTGCACACGAAAACTTTCAGGAAAGTCTTCCTGACTCAAATCTACATTTGATGTTAACAAATTTCTTTTCTTCAGAAACACTTTTCTTGCCATCAACAGTATATATTTTACATACATTGTACTTCATCTATCACCACTTAGTTTGCTGCCCAAATAACAAAAATCATCTGATAATTAAAATGTTTCCTTTCCTGATCAAATTACCTCAGCATCACCTGATTTAATTCGAATACAATCCGTTATCCTTGTCTTGCTTTTGGTGATGTTCATCTCATTTCCTCCTTTTAAGATACTCTTTACTCCGTTCAATTGCTCTTCCAAGTCCTTTGCAGTCTCTGATAGAATTGCATTGTCATCGGCGAATCAAAGTTTTTGTTCCTTTTCTTTAACTTAAATTTTTCTTTTGTTTCCTTTACTCTTGTGCAATGCACGTATCAAATAACCTCGGGTATAGGCTACAACCCGGTCTCACTCCCTTCCCAACCACTGCTTCCCTTTCATGCCCCTCAACCCTCATAACTGCCATCTGGTGTCTGTACAAACTGTAAGTAGCCTTTCGCTCCCTGCATTTTACCCATGCCACCTTCAGAATTTGAAAGAGAGTATTCCAGTCAACATTGTCAAAAACTCTCTCTATGTCTACAAATGCTAGAAACGTAAGTTTTCCTTTCCTTAATCTAAGATTTTTAGTACGATCATTTCTCCGAAATCCATACTGATGTTCCCCGACGTCGACTTCTACCAGTTTTTCCATTTATCTGTACAGAATTCTTGTTAGTGTTTTGAAACCATCACTTATTGAACCTACTCTTTTTGGAGTTGTGATTATTAGATTTTTCTTGAAATTTAAGGGTATTTCGCCTGTCTCGTACATCTTGCACGCTACATGGAAGAGTTTTGTCATGGTTGGCTCTGCCAATGCTGTTAGTAGTTCTAATGCAATGTCGTCAACCCATGGGGCCTTGCTTCGAATTAGCTCTTTCAGTGATTTGTCAAACTTTTTTCGCAGTATCATAACCCCCGCCTTATTCTCATCTGCTCCTCTTCTATTTCGATAATATTGCCTTCAAGTCCATCTCTCTTGTTTAGACTTCACTCGATCCACGTTTCAGCTTTCCCTTCTTTCTTAGGAATGGTTTTCCATCTGAGCTCTTGATATTCATACACTGCTTCGTTTTTGTCCAAAAGCCACTTCAATTTTCCTGTACGCGTTATCTATCTTTCCCCTAGTGAAATACGCTTCCAAGCACTTAAATTTGTTTACCAAGAGGCGGTACAGCACCCAAAAAGATTTAAACCATGATGACACCAAATGTGGAAGTCTACGCCGTTACGTCGTTTTCAATCGACGTACACTATGTGATCAAAAGTATCCGGACACCGCCTAAAACATACGTTCTTCATATTACGGGCATTGTGCAGCCACCTACTGCCAGGTTTTCCATGTCAGCGACCTCAGTAGTCATTAGACATTTTGAGAGAGCAGAATGGGGCCGTTTGCGAACTCACAGACTTCGAACGTGGTCAGGTGATTGGGTGTCACTAGCGTCAGACGTCTGTACGAGAGATTTCCACACTCCTAAACATCCCTATATCCACAGTTTCCGATGTGATAGTGAAGTGGAAACGTGAAGGGACATATACAGCACAAAAGCGTACAGGCCGACCTTGTCTGTTGACTGACAGAGACCACCAACAGTTGAAGAGGGTCTAATGTGTAATAGGCAGACATCTATCCATACCATCACACAGGAATTCCACACTGCATCAGGATCCACTGCAAGTACTATGACAGTTAGGCGGGAAGTGAGAAATGGCTCTGAGCGCTATGGGACTTAACTTCTGACGTCATCAGTCCCCTAGAACTTAGAACTACTTAAACTTAACTAACCTAAGGACATCACACACACCCATGCCCGAGGCAGGATTCGAACCTGCGACCGCAGCAGTCGCGCGGTGAAGTGAGAAAACGTGGATTTCATGATTGAGCGGCTGCTCATAAGCCACACATCACACTGGTAAATGGCAAATGATGCCTCGCTTGGTGTAAGAAGCTTAAACATTGGACGATTGAATAGTGGAAAAACGTTGTGTAGAGTGACGAATCACGGTACACAAATGGCGATCCGATGTCAGGGTGTGGGTATGGCGAGTGCCCGATGAACGCCATCTGCCAGCGTCTGTAGTGCTAGCAGTAGAATTCGGAGTGGTCGTGTTTTTCATGAAGGAACTCGCACCCCTTGATGTTTTGTATGGCACTATTACAGCACAGGCCTACATTGATGTTTTAAGCACCTTCTTCCTTCCCACTGTTGAAGAGCAATTCGGGGATCGAGATTGCATGTTATAACATGATAGAGCACCTGTTCATAATGCACGGCCTCTGTCGCAGTGGTTACACGATAATAACATCCCTGTTATGGACTGACCTGCACAGAGCCCTGAACTGAATCCTATAGAACACCTCTCGGATGTTTTGGAACGCCGACTTCATATCAGGTCTCACCGACAGACGTCGATACCTCTCCTCAGTGCAGTACTTCGTGAATGTTCATTTCTCTATTTATCTACTGTTACCAAACACTTTTTATTGAACTTATTCTTGGTACTGTTCGTGTACTGTGGTACATGTATAATTTATAACAATCTTCATTGTGTTATCTCCTCACATGATATCCTACAAGCCATGGATGGAGGACAACAGCACTCGGTGTAGCAGCGCTGTCTAGGGAATGTTGCCATGGTTCATGTGGTTCTCCCCGTCGGAGGTTAGACTCCTCCTTCGAGCATGAGTGTGTATGTTGTCCTTAGAGTAATTTACTTTGAATTAGATTAGGAAATGTGTAAGCCTAGGGACCGATGACCTCAGCAGTTTGCTTCCATAGGGACTTACCACCAATTTCCAATTGAGGGCACCAGGCAGATTCTATACTCTCACATTTCTGGAAAGCATTTGACATGGTGCCCAACATCAGACTCTTGACGAAGGTCCTAACATATGTATTACGCCGTAGGGTCCCAGGAATGTGAATGGCTCGAAGAATATGTAAATAATAGAACCCAGTAAGTCTTCCTCAAAGGTGAGTATTCATCAGAGACAACGGTATCGTCCAGAGTGCCCAAGAGAAGGGTATAGGACCACACTAATTCCGTATAAACATAAATGGATAAATGATCTGATTGACAGGATGAGCAGTAGTTCACGTCTGTTTGCTAATGACGCTGTGGTGCATATGAAGCTGTCGTCGAAGAGTAACTGCAGGAAGATACAAGATAGAACTTCAGGTTCGTGAGTTGAATGGCAGCTTGTTCTAAGTGTAGAAAAATGTAGGTTTATGCCAACAAGTAGCAGAAATAATCCTGTAACGTTCGAATACATCAGTAGTGGTGTGCTGCTTGAATAAATCAAATATCTAGGCATAACGCTTCTAACCTCCTCCCAGTTTTGCAGTGAACTATATTATTCGCATATGCTGTAGGTGAAGTTATATTTTTATTATTTTAGCATAATGTATATCTTTCTTCCTTGTCATGAGACTCATTGTTGTCCACTTGCGTTATTGTGAAAACTACTAAATGATAACATCTGCGTTCTTAAATGCTGGAATTTACTAATTAAATCACTCAATTTATAAACATTTATGAACATCAAACACTGTGTGCCATTCTGCCACTCATATTCGGCCTCGCTGCTGAGCAACCTCTCTCTCTAGCCTCTCACACCAGTAGTAAGTGGGCCACTTGAGCGCAGTTGTAGATATTTTTTTAACGCATCCATCATTGTCTGCTAGACTGCGCACACTAGCTACTAAAATTTTTTATAAATGGATTCAAACCATGAAAATTTTTAAAAATTTTCTACTAAAATTCTATGCTGTGAATCATATGTCAAATTCTTTTTACCATACATGACTACATACATAAGCGTAGCTTTCGGAATTTTTTTCAGTAAAATTTGCACACGACTTCATTGCAGTTTTCTGTGTAGCTAATACATTCATTCTTGCAGGTATATTTATAACATAGATAGGATAATTTTCAATAAAGCTGAATGGACTCACATTAACATCACCATTCAATTGTGTAGTTCTCTTAAAACCTAAGAAAGCATCATAAGCTTTTAAATAATTATTTGGCAGATCTAGATTCCACATTTCTTGAGGAAAAATCTCGTTTCTCCCATTTTTAATATAGATGATCTAATAAGGAAGAGTCAGTGAGCTGATTATTTTTCCTTTTTGTCTAGAAAACAACAAAGATGAAATAAGGCACATCAAATTCTGCAGAGCTATAGAAATTTTTAATATCTAACTCAAAATTTCTTTTTTCATCTAATCCAGCAATCTCTACAATCTGTGGTTCAAAGAAAGATATGAAAATTTTTGTATTTTTAAGTCTGTCTTGTTCTAATTCAAGCAAATATTCTCGTTCAAATTTAACAAAAGGAACACGAATTTCCATTGATTCTACAACAATTTTACCTTCTTTTGGCAGTGTGGTCACATCTTCAACACCAGCAGCATTTGTATCGGACCAACAAAGAATACAATCTCCAACACTTGATGTTGTTGTTGTGGTCTTCAGTCCTGAGCCTGGTTTGATGCAGCTCTCCATGCTACTCTATCCTGTGCAAGCTTCTTCATCTCCCAGTACCTACTGCAACCTACATCCTTCTGAATCTGCTTAGTGTATTCATCTCTTGGTCTCCCCCTACGATTTTTACCCTCCACGCTGCCCTCAAATACTAAATTGGTGATCCCTTGATGCCTCAGAACATGTTCTACCACCCGATCCCTTCTTCTGGTCAAGTTGTGCCACAAACTCCTCTTCTCCCCAATCCTATGCAGTACCTCCTCATTAGTTATGTGATCTACCCATCTAATCTTCAGCATTCTTCTGTAGCACCACATTTCGAAAGCTTCTATTCTCTTCGTGTCCAAACTATTCACCGTCCATGTTTCACTTCCATACATGGCTACACTCCATACAAATACTTTCAGAAATGACTTCCTGACATTTAAATCTATACTCGATGTTAACAAATTTCTCTTCTTCAGAAATGCTTTCCTTGCCATTGCCAGTCTACATTTTATATCCTCTCTACTTCGACCATCATCAGTTATTTTGCTCCCCAAACAGCAAAACTCCTTTACTACATTAAGTGTCTCATTTCCTAATCTAATACCCTCAACATCACCCAACTTAATTCGACTACATTCCATTATCTTCGTTTTGCTTTCGTTGATGTTCATCTTATATCCTCCCTTCAAGACACCATCCATTCCATTCAACTGTTCTTCCAAGTCCTTTGCTGTCTCTGACAGAATTACAATGTCATCGGCGAACCTCAAAGTTTTTATTTCTTCTCCATGGATTTTAATACCTACTCCGAATTTTTCTTTTGTTTCCTTTACTGCTTGCTCAATATACAGATTGAATAACATCGGGGAGAGGCTACAACCCTGTCTTACTCCCTTCCCAACCACTGCTTCCCTTTCATGTCCCTCGACTCGTATAACCGCCATCTGGTTTCTGTACAAATTGTAAATACCCTTTCGCTCCCTGTATTTTACCCCTGCCACCTTTAGAATTAGAAAGAGAGTATTCCAGTCAACATTGTCAAAAGCTTTCTCTAAGTCTACAAATGCTAGAAACGTAGGTTTGCCTTTCCTTAATCTTTCTTCTAAGATAAGTCATAAGGTCAGTATTGCCTCACGTGTTCCAGTATTTCTACGGAATCCAAACTGATCTTCCCCGAGGTCGGATTCTACTAGTTTTTCCATTCGTCTGTAAAGAATTCGTGTTAATATTTTGCAGCTGTGACTTATTAAACAGATTGTTCGGTAATTCTCACATCTGTCAACACCTGCTTTCTTTGGGATTGGAATTATTATATTCTTCTTGAAGTCTGAGGGTATTTCGCCTGTTTCATACATCTTGCTCACCAGATGGTAGAGTTTTGTCAGGACTGGCTCTCCCAAGGCAGTCAGTAGTTCCAATGGAACTTTGTCTACTCCGGGGGCCTTGTTTCGACTCAGGTCTTTCAGTGCTCTGTCAAACTCTTCACGCAGTATCGTATCTCCCATTTCATCTTCATCTACATCCTCTTCCATTTCCATAATGTTGTCCTCAAGTGCATCGCCCGTGTATAGACCCTCTATATACTCCTTCCACCTTTCTGCTTTCCCTTCTTTGCTTAGAACTGGGTTTCCATCTGAGGTCTTGATATTCATACAAGTGGTTCTCTTCTCTCCAAAGATCTCTTTAATTTTCCTGTAGGCAGTATCTATCTTACCCCTAGTGAGATAAGCCTCTACATCCTTACATTTGTCCTCTAGCCATCCCTGCTTAGCCATTTTGCACTTCCTGTCGATCTCATTTTTGAGACGTTTGTATTCCTTTTTGCCTGCTTCATTTACTGCATTTTTATATTTTCTCCTTTCATCAATTAAATTCAATATTTCTTCTGTTACCCAAGGATTTCTACTAGCCCTCGTCTTTTTACCTACTTGATCCTCTGCTGCCTTCACTACTTCATCCCTCAAAGCTACCCATTCTTCTTCTACTGTATTTCTTTCCCCCATTCCTGTCAATTGTTCCCTTATGCTCTCCCTGAAACTCTGTACAACCTCTGGTTCTTTCAGTTTATCCAGGTCCCATCTCCTTAAATTGCCACCTTTTTGCAGTTTCTTCAGTTTTAATCTACAGGTCATATCCAATAGATTGTGGTCAGAGTCCATATCTGCCCCTGGAAATGTCTTACAATTTAAAACCTGGTTCCCAAATCTCTGTCTTACCATTATATAATCTATCTGATACCTTTTAGTATCTCCAGGATTCTTCCAGGTATACACCCTTCTTTTATGATTCTTGAACCAAGTGTTAGCTACGATTAAGTTATGCTCTGTGCAAAATTCTACAAGGCGGCTTCCTCTTTCATTCCTTCCCCCCAATCCATATTCACCTACTATGTTTCCTTCTCTACCTTTTCCTACTCTCGAATTGCAGTCACCTATGACACTTAAATTTTCGTCTCCCTTCACTACCTGAATAATTTCTTTTATCTCGTCATACACTTCATCTATTTCTTCATCATCTGCAGAGATAGTTGGCATATAAACTTGTACTACTGTAGTAGGTGTGGGCTTCGTATCTATCTTGGCCACAATAATGTGTTCACTATGCTGTTTGTAGTAGCTAACCCACACTCCTATTTTTTTATTCATTATTAAGCCTACTCCTGCATTACCCCTATTTGACTTTGTGTTTATAACCCTGTAGTCACCTGACCAGAAGTCTTGTTCCTCCTGCCACCGAACGTCACTAATTCCCACTATATCTAACTTTAACCTATCCATTTCCCTTTTCAAATTTTCTAACCTACCTGCCCGATTAAGGGACCTGACATTCCACGCTCCGATCTGTAGAACGCCAGTTTTCTTTCTCCTGATAACGACATCCTCTTGAGTAGTCCCCGCCCGGAGATCCGAATGGGGGACTATTTTGCCTCCAGAATATTTTACCCAAGAGGACGCCATCATCATTTAATCATACAGTAAAACACTTGATAACCATGTAAAAATAACTGTTAAGTGTCCTTCCCACATTGTTTCTTTATAATCTTTAAAAAATCCACTGAATTATTCTAATGGATAAAGACCATTTTTCTTACTTTTTATCTTTCCATTACTAAGAATATGACCATCCATGGTTAACTCATTGGCTATAGTTGAAGTCAATCATATAAGAGCCGATGAAGAAATAAATGGAAATTCCATTCTAGATAAAATATTGTTACCTTTCTTTATGGTGATAGCATCAAACATTTTTTCTACATAATTATCGATTAATTTTTTATTGGATTTTCCATCATAAGTTGGATAATCTTTGCCATCAGTTAGAATAATACTGAAATTCAGGTACAATTGAGCATGATTTGGATGAACCCAACGATCTCCAATATTTATATTAATCTCTGTGTTCTTGTTGGGGAGATTCTAATTATTGTTAGTCTTTTCATTCACAGGGAATGAATAAAACTGATAACTTTCGACTTTGTTCATGATTTATTTAGGAATAAAAAATGTTAAGAAATTTCTAAAATAACTGTTACACAAGCACCATTAAAGTCAATCAAATTATCGTTTTCATCAGTTACAGTCCTGAACTGGATCAAAAATAGGAATATTCGCAGGATAATTCGGTTCATGAATTACTGGTCCACCAAATTCTGCATTAGGCTTGAATGAAGCAATGATATTAGTTTCTCTGTGAAAATGATCAGTATGATTTACATACATTCCATCAGCAAGATTGAAATTTATATTTATTAATTCAAACGGAATAATTTTAGGAATTTCTTTAGCAATAGCTTTTTCTTTAGCTTGAACAACTTGATTACTAAATCCAAGCACACTTCCAATAGTATCTTTTATATCCATATACACTTTTAGATCACTTTCAATAACAATTCTGTTTAAAATTTCATCTGCCTTTATGTGGATATTTGGCTTCTTCGAATGAATAAATTTTTTCAAGTTTTTCAAACTATACTGACCTACAGGAATGTCTATCACTTCACTATCACAATAAAGTTTATTAATTCTCAATCTAATATTTGGAGTCAGGAAAGTTGAATAAAAACCAACTAATAAAACAGTTCCCTTATTGAAACAGTTAACCTTTTTTTTTAGAACAGATGACTTACCACTTAATTGATATAATCTACACCTTTACTATTAAAAATTTTTATTAATAAATGAGCAAAGCAGATTGGGAACCAAAAATAAGACTTCCAGAAAAGAAGTGGAAAATTGAACATGGTAAACTTTTACCAAATTCTATTAGATGTGCAATAATTGGACCAAGTGGTTGTGGAAAGACTACATTAATGATTGATAATTATATTTTAGCTCCATTATGGTTAAATTGGAATAAAATTAATGATTTAAATGTTTATCCAAAAAGCTTAGATCAGTCAAAATACTTGGAATTTATGAAAGGATGTGAAAAAATTGAAGGAAAAATAGCTACATTCATCAGAAATAATGAAGAAATTGTCCCATTAGATCAATGCCTAGACAATTCGGTTGCTATATTTAATGATTTTATTCTTGAGAATCAGGACATTGTTAGAGAATATTTCACTAGAGGAAGACACAAAGGTATAGATTGTTTTTACTTAGCTCAAACTTATTCAAAAATACCAAAACAGTTAGAGATAATTTAAACTTTTAAAATATATTTAGACAGGATGATACAAATTTAAATCATATTTATCATGAGTTTGTTGGTGGACATTTTAAGTTTGATAATTTTAAAGAAATGTGTAGTAAATGTTTGAATGATAAGTTTGGATTTTTCACAATAGACATGAATAGAAAATCAAATGAAGGTAAATTTAGAACTAAAATACAACATTTCTTTTTTAATTAATGTTTTTTATTCTTAAATAAATGTTTGCAAAATACGATCCAGAAATCGTTAAAAAGGCTAGACAGAACAGGAGAGCAAAAGAACAGTTACAAGAAGAGTTTAGAAAATGGAAAAAACAACCAAGAACAGTGTATGAAAAATTTAAAAAAGATCAACCAGTTATCGATGTCATTGAACAAGTCAAATCAGGAATTGAAGGCTTTGGTGACAATGTTTTGAAAGCAATTGAAGAAAATAGAGAAGTTGAAAAACAAAAGGTTCCTTATTATTTTGTTGAATTTAATGATGTTCCAGCAATTAAACATGATGAAAGTGGTAAAATAAATTATACATTAAGCGGATCAGAAATAACAAAGTTGTTAGAAAATTATGATGAAGAAAGACATTAAAAAATAAACATAAGTGAAAGAATGTTAGAATACATTAATCATAGTGAAGATAAAGTTTTTGCATTAAAGCCTGTTGGTACCTTTATATTTGTTGGTAGATTGCCTGTAAAATTTGAAGGCGATAAATTAACAATTGGTAATAGAACATATGAAGGAACTGATGGATTAATGAATCTTTTAACTAAAAAACGAATAACTATGGCTGATATGAACACACTATTCACAAGTTCTGATCTGTCAAATTAAGCAGTTGTATTGATTGAATCAGGAGCATTATATCCTGACAATAATCCAAATAAAATAAGATCAAGTAAAGGTAATGAATATAAACATTTGATAAAAGAGATTGTTGAACTTTATTTTTTTTAAAAAAAAGGCATATCAGATTCAGATGAAAAAACTGGCGAAGGCTTAGTTAAAAAATATACAGAAAAACCAATTGAATGTGTTTGGATGAATGATGTTAGACAATTAATTGATAGATTAGCTGTAATTCATGGTGAAGAACTATCTGGAAATAAGAATTATCACAATGAAAAAGTTGGAATAATGCAAATGCTGACTAATAAATTTAGTGATTTCGTTGTCAACAATCCAAAAGGAATTCCATACTTCATTAAAATTTTGAATAATCTTCCTCACACATTTTGGAAAACATGGTAAAGGATTAGTCAATTGGGTTTTAAATAATGTTCCAATGCCTGAGATGCATTTACCAGAATATAATTACTGTGGACCATTCACTAAACTTGAAGAAAGATTTGCTAAAGGAGATGAAGGAATAAATCCGTTAGATGAAGCTTGCAAAAGACATGACATTGCTTATAGAGATAATAAAGATTTAGAAAAAAGACATATAGCTGATAAAGAACTTCAATTAGCTGCAAAAGAAAGAATGCATGCAATTGATGCTTCTTTAGAAGAAAAAGTTGCAGCAACAGCAGTTAGAGGAGTAATGTATGGAAAACGTAAATTAGGAATGGGCTTAGGGGTGGATGACAATGGATGGGGAGTTAAATCCTTATTAAATTTTTAATCTATATAAATGAACAATTTTACATCATTGTACTTTGCTACCTAGTGGCAAAACAAAACCAAAGTCAATTAAATTAAAGTTAAATAACGAACAATTAAATGCAATTGAACCATTTTTAACAGATGTTCAAAAACAGGAAAAAGGAAACGAAAGTTGGTTGAATTTTCTTGTAACATTAGCTATTCCTGTTGTTAAAAATTTATTGAATACTTAACAAAAAAGAAAGATTGTCAAGGTTTAACACAACATGAAGGCGGATTTTTACCATTATTATTAGCTGCATTACCACATTTAGCAACAATTGGTTCTTTAGCTGATGGATCTGCAGCAATTGCAAATGCAGTTATAAACAAAAAGAAAGCTGATAAAGAATTAGAAGAAAAAAAATGATATTTAGAAATGGAAAAGAAAGCAGGAACTGGAATAAAAAAATTCGAAAAAGTAATTAATAAATATCCTAGTGCATTAAGTAATTTTGATATAGAGGAACTTACTAAACAACTAAAAATTAAACGTTTTGTGCCATATATATGATTGATGAATTACCAAATAAGCCATTTAAAATTGAATGTGGCATAGTAAATTTAGATACATCTGATAATCCTGGTACACATTGGATTTGTTATTACAAAAATAAAAATGCAAAAGTGGTTTTTGATTCATTTGGCGGTAATATACCAAAACAATTAGTTAACTACTTAGGAAAAAGCGAATTATATTACAATACAGAAAATTGATTTGTGAAAATTATAATTTTATGATATTTTAGATTTAATAAATGGACATTTTTGGAAATAATTACATCAAAGTGAACATGTAGTTAATACATCTACATTCGATTAAGAAAAAATTGGAAATATGATTAAACAATTTGATCCAAAGACAACTAATGCAATTAAACAATTTCAAAAAGAATTTAATGCTATTTTTAAGGTAACTAAAGGTTATATTGGTTTTAAAGGCAGAAGACTTGCTAATGTAAATGATCCAAGTGATGTAAAAGATGTAGCTAACAAACAATATTTTGTTAATGAACTATTAAATTTTGTTACAAAACCAGAATACACAAGTGTTTTAACGCAATTTAATAACTATGTTAATAAAGAAAAATGTAACAAGCTTGTTTTAGACTTAAAGGAAAGAAATGGTATTATAGATGGTGTTATGGCACATAATAATAAAGAAATAAAAGATTTTAAAAGAAATCTTATTAATGCTTTAAATAAAATTGATTCAGTAGAAAGTTACGTTAAATCTTTAGAATCCGAAAATAAAAAAAGCTTGGACACAAAAGTAGGTAATGATCTAGAAGTATTGAAAAAATTCGATTAATTTAAACTTTAATAAATTTTTTATCTGTATAAACGAACAACCACACTTCACATGACTATCACATTTATTGCTTGAAGTGTAAAAATTTACTGATACACATAATCCATAAAGATTAACCACAGAAAATGGAAGAGAAAGAATTGAAGGTCTTTCCACAGTTTGTAAAAAGAAGAAAAGTAAATGCGTCAAAAAAAAAATTGTAGGTAAAGGTCTATATAATATTCATGAAGAAATTATTAATGAATTACATAAACTAATGAGAAAAAATTTTACATGAATAAATGTAATTTCTCTCGGTATAGATGATTTATGGCAAACCGGCTTAGTAGAAATGGATTCGGGCAAGATGAAAGGAATTTCTAAAATAAACAAAGGATATAAATATTTATTGACTGTTATCGATTTATTTTCGAAATTTGTCTGGGCTGTTCCAGTTAAAGACAAAGCAGCTAAGAATGTGGCTGATGCATTCGAAAAAGAATTCAGCTCCAGGCGACCAAAAAATCTGCGGACAGATAATGGTAAAGAATTTTATAACAAAGAATTTAAAGAACTAATGAGGAAATATAACATTAATCATTATTGAACTTTTTCAGAATTAAAAGCATCTGTTGTTGAAAAATTCAACAGGACATTAAAAGAAAATATGTGGAAACAATTTTCTATTCAAGGAAATTACAAGTGCAAAGACATTGGCTCAAAATTAGTTGATAAATATAATAACATAAAACATCGAACTATAAAAATGAAGGCAATAGAAGTTAATGAGAAAAATTATGAGCCTAATGCAATGGTTATGTATCCAGCTAAAGCAAAGTATTCTATTGGTGCTAAAGTTAGAATAAGCAAACTGAAAGGATTATTTGAGAAAGGTTACACTGCTAACTGGTGTACAGAAATTTTTGAAATACAAGATGTGACTCATTCTAATCCAATCACGTATAAATTAAAAGATATAAAAGGAAATTTTTATGAAGAAGAACTACAGAAAACGAAAATCCAGATGTATACTTAGTTGAAAAAGTTTTAAGAAAGAAAGGAGATAAAGTTTATGTTTAATAGTTAGGTTTTGATAACTCGCACAACAGTTGGGTAAATAAATATAAAGTAATAGTCAGTTGATCACAAATCTATAAAAATTTTTCTATATAACTGTACCAAATAGTACGAATGAGGTAACTCACACTTTCATTCTTCCTATCTGTATGTTATCATGATGATTATTATGTAATTTCTACATTCATAAATCAATTAACAGATGAAAGTGTGAATTATTTATACAATCTCAATGGTGATGAAATTTGTATTGTTTATGAATACTTTATAAAACAGTACTGACTTTTTAGATCGATTAATAAGTGACTGTAATTTTAACTTCTTTATGTGTAATCAGTTCTTTATTGCTTTCCCATTGCTTTAGTTCTTTAAAGCAGTTCCAAATCTTTGCAATGTTAATGTGATGTTCAACTTTTACTTGACCCAACAATTCTGATCTAGTTAAACTTAAATTATTTTCTTTTACGCAATCGTCAAGAGCTTGATTGAATATTTCTTTCAATTCTTTTTCATCAAATAATTCTATTTCTTCAGGCGTTATTGGGTCTAAAGAATACACTTGCTCTAAGTGATTTTTAGTTAAATCATTAATGTAGTCGAAAGGCTCATTTATGTTTTTAATCGTCAATTTAACAATCTCAAGCAGTGGCGTGTAATGTAAAACGAAGATTTCCTTATTCTTTTTATCTCTGAAGTCATCCAGTAACTCGTAAATAATCTTTTCTGTTTTATTAACATCATACACTTTATCGTAGAAGCAGATATAAAATTTATCTTGCTCGTTGTGTGAAGAATTGAAATTCGAATTTTGAATAGACAAGATCTCTGTTTTTCCCACTTTAAAATTGTTGGTTAAAGAATATCTTTTTGAAGTAACTATACAGATGTAACCATTTTTTGTTTTCTGATTGACTTTGTCGATAAAGATCTTCATGTTCATGTTGAATTGTTCGAGTCTTTTGTTTTCCTCTTTTAATTCTTCTTTCTCAGTTGACTCTATCGCGAGTTTGTTTTGAAAGTCGATGGTGAGTTGCTCCTTTTATTTAACTGTTATCGCTGAATTTTTGGTATGATGGTAAAACTTCTTGAGTAACCCATCTTTTAAATGGTTTCGTTTCTTTTTTTTAGAAGATAAAATTAATGAATATAATCCTGATTCATTAATGAATATAGTTCTTTTTTCATTATAAGTTAACCCTGTCTGGCGGACGGGTCTCAAATTTTCTAAGAAATTAGTATCATCGGTATCTACATTCTTTCTAATTGCATGATCTGTGTCTTTATATTTTAATATCTGTGCAACATCTTTAGCTTTAAACCATGGATTATTTTATTCATCAATAATCTTGACAAGTTGCTTATTGATGTAAGTAAGCTAGTTGTTTAACATATCTACAATTGACTGCATTTATATAGAATGAAAAACATTAATTACATCAATTCAGTCTGACGAAGATTCATTATATCATCAACCAATTTTTTTTGTGTATAATTATCCAAATTATTGAAATAATTTCGATAGCAATCAATTCTCAAATTTTCTTTCATTCGTTGATATAAATTTATTGAGTTAGGATTACAGTTCAATCTTATTATCTCTTCACAATTGTGATGCCTATCTTCGATTTTATATAGTTGTTTCTGTAAATGCCGTGTTTTATGGTGTCTGGGAAATCATTAAATCCTTGTTTATCTTCATCATCCACATGTTGTTTAATAGCATCCCTACATTTTTTACAGTCTAATAATTCAGCAACATCTTTAGCTTTAAACCATGGGTCATTATTTTCATCAATAATTACAAAAATACTTTGGTTGTTATAAGCGAGCTTATTATTTTTAGATCAATAACTACCTCCATTTATATAGAATTAAAATACATTAGTAAATTAAAATTCTACAGCAGACACAGTTAAAATTTATTCATAAATATTTTTCATTGCCTCTTAAGGTGAACGATTCCTTCAAATTAAAATTTGCAATGATATGATATCGAATTGCATTTTGAGGATTTGTAAATTCTAATATTTCAGCAACATCTTTAGCTTTGAACCATAGAGTATTTTCTTGATCAAGCATCACAAAAACTTCTTATAAGCAACCTTCCTGCCTTTCTCAACGAGATCAAAAATATGAAGCATAGAATGAAAATACATTAGTAAATTAAAATTTTTTATGTTTCAGAAAATCTATGTTATTCCAAGTATGTAAAAGTTTAGATAGTTGAAAATTTATATTATTTCAAGTGGTTAAAGATTTAACAAAATTTGATTTAATTTTATTATTTATTTCAGGCCCTCCAACCATAGGACCGGAAATTTCGTAGTGAATAAAGCATAAAATATCATTTGTGGTCAAAACATCCTCAAAGGAACCCAAATGTCTTTGAACCAACTTCCTAAACTTAATTCATACTACCTTTCTTGAATGAATCCGCAAATGTTTAATTCTGAACCAGTGACAATGACCATTTATATAGAACGAAAATACATTAGTAAATCAAAATTTTTCATTGCCTCTTAAGGTGAACAATTCATTCAGTATTAGAAATCTTCATAGAATAATAATACATTAGTAAATTAAAATTTTTCAGGCATCTGCAACTTCCTTAAGAGTGTCATTAAAGATAACAATTTCCTTTTCATGAAATGTGTATTGTACTAAAAACTCATAAATAAAATAAAAAACAATCAGTAGAAATACTTGTGAGAGAAGGAAAATTATGAGTGTAAATATTTTATCTATACAGCTACCAATCATGCACAAACATAAAAGAGGATTCATTTATTAAGGAAAAATTTTAATTATTAATGAAAATTTATCTCAATAAATGGAAGCACACAAGAAGTGTAAAAACTGTGAAGTAGGGAAATCAATTGATAACTTTTATCAACACAGATACTCATTGGATAAGGTTTCATATATGTGTAAAGAATGTCATAAAACGATTACAAAAAATACATACAATAACAAAAAAGAATGTTTTGAACAGTTTATATCTGCTTATAAGAGTTCCTTGGCAATGTTTAAGCATATGACAGATTTTTTTTCATTTTTACAAACAACAACAACAGGAGTAATACATTTTAAAAAATGTATTGGTTGTCAAGAAATTAAAGATCTTGGCTCTTTTTACGTAAGTCATACATCTAGTAACAATCTTGCAAGTAGTGTAAGACTTGTCAACTAGAATATAGACAAGAAAGAAAAATAGTGTGTGAGGGTGGAAAAGAAATAGTTCAAAGTGATCTCAAAAACATTTGCAAACAAACAGAAAAATCAAAAATGAACTACATACTTAGAGTATTAAAAATAAATTAGAACAATCTCTGCAATTTTTCAAAGCTATTAAAAATTTATCTTTAATAAGTTAGAACAATCTTTGCAATTTCTCAAATCTATTAAAAATTTATCTTTAATAAATTAGAACTATCTTTGCTGCTGCTCTCCAATTTTGCAAGTCTACTAAAAATTAGAAGTCATCTTTGCTGTTAATCTTCAATTTTTTCAAATCTATTAAAAATTTATCTTTAATAAATGGAAGCCTTTCTGAGAAAGTTTGCAGTCACTCAAGTTCGTGATTATTGCAGAAGGTATAATTTACAAGGATATAGTGCACTTGGAAAGGATGGTCTTATCAACTTAATTGTTTCGAATAATTTACCACCACCAACAACCATTTTTTCAAAAGCTAATGAAAATTTTTCTATAACAAAAGATATAAAAATTAAAGACTCTCTGAGAGATTTTACACTTGCTCAACTTCGTGACTATTGCAAAAAGAATAATTTACAAGAATATAGTGCACTTAGAAAGGATGGTCTTATCAACTTAATTATTTCAAATAATTCACAAGTTCCTACAAGAACTCTAGAAAATTTGAAAGTAAGTTGCTCAAAGATAAAGCTAAAGATCTTGGTATTAAAGGGTGCAGTACATTAAAGAAATCAGAGTTAATTAATGCCATTGAATTACAAGAGTTTAATTTTCATCCAGATGTATTTCAAAAACCTAGATTAAGACCAAAACGTGTACCAAATGTAAATTACTTTTACAGATTTGATGATGATATTATTGAGAAGCCTCGTCCACCAAGAGAGGAAAAAGTAGTAAGGCTAGATCAAATTTATCCATTTTGTAGTAAATTATTTGATAAGGAAAAGGAAGCTGAGCCATCTGAAAAGAATTTATTTGAGATAAAAGAAATTACATTGAAATTTAATGAAAAATTTAAAGCATGGTCTGTTGACTATAAAATTGTCTTTAACGATGCTATCATTACCAAACTCGATACTGTTAGTGAGAAAACAGATTATATAACAAAAGCACTCAATTCCATGGTAGATGTAGCTAAAAAGAGGACTAATTTCAGGAAAGGAGATAAGCTGCATATAGCAACCAACAACCCAAAAATGTTTTATCCAATTTCTACAGGTTTAATGCATCAAATAATGTACAAGAGTCTGTTCAAATTTTGTGCAACAAAATGAGGGATATCTTAACATCAGATGAAACTGTTGATATAGTAGAAACATCATTTAATATTCAGATGTTAGCAATTCCTAGAGGTAGTGGATATAAAAAAATAATAAATTTAGCTGAAGACAAAAAGACTAAGAAATGCATCACAAGAATTAAAAATGACGATAATCTGTGTTGTCTTAGAGCTGTAATTGTAGCTTTGATATATCACACAAATAATATTTTGGGAAGAGAACTAACTACAAACGAGATTAAGAAAATCAGAGAAGGAGATAAATACAAATTACAGAAAGAGTTAACTAATATATTATGTGATCAGTTGGGTGAATACAATGAAGACGGATTTACTTTAGATGACATTAAAAATATTGAAGATTTGTTGGATATTCAAATAAATGTTATATGCGCTGAATATTTCAATGCAGTTATCTATAGTGGTTGTGAGAAAGAAATAAAGATTTATCTGTACAAAGATCACAACCATTTCGATGTAATTAACAGTATGACTGCTTTCTTAGGATCTTCATATTTCTGTGATAAGTGCAAGAAACCATATCACAACAAGGAGAAAGATAGATGTAAAATAGATCGAAAAGTGTGTATATTATGTAAAAGACCAGAACATGAAAGTGAAGAAAATAAGATTTATTGTGAGAAATGCAATAGATACTGTAATAATGAAGAATGCTTGAACAATCGTGAAAGAAGTCTGTGATACAGCTTACAAGTGTGAAGGATGTTAAAAGATTTGTTTAAGATCTAAAGAACATAAATGCGGTTTTGAACTTTGTAGAAATTGTAACCAAGTAGTGGAAATTAGAAATCATAAATGCTATATGCAACCAGTATTGGAAAAAGGTGGTGTCTGTGAAAGAAAATTTGGTGATGAATATATAGTGCAAGGTTGCCCAAATTGTAATAAAGAAGGTTGCTATGTTAATGGAGAATTCCAAGATTTTTATATTTACCAGTGCTTTTTGTGTAATAAAATAGTTTATGGTAAAGAGTTTAAATGTTATGAAAAAGGCTTTCCAAAGAAAGTGAATTGTACCTATACCGAAAGATACACATGGTTTGATTATGAAGCAACTCAAGAAACTGGAACACATGTTCTAAATCTTGTAATTGTTCACAATTTTAAAGGTGATACTGTTTATAAATTTAAGACAAATGATGAATTCTGTAAGTGGATGAAATCTCAAAAGAACAGTTATCACACACTATGCAAAAGGTTATGATTCCCAATTCATTTTGAAGTACTGTGTTGAAAACACAATAAGGCCATATGCCATCTAGAAAGGAACTAAACTAACGTTGTTGGAGATCAAACAGCAGCAATTTTGTACAAGGTCCACTTAGCAGTTTTCCAAAAACTTTTGATTTGAAAGAATTTAAGAAAGGCTACTTCCCACATTTAATCAATGCACTAGCAAATGAAAACTATCTAGGACTGATTCCTGATACCGAATATTATTGTGTTGACATAATGAAGCCAAAAGATCGAGAAGCATTTCTCAAATGGCACAGCTCTAGAGTTAAAGAAAATTATGTGTTCATTATGAAGAAAGAAATTAACGAGTACTGTAATTCTGATGTAGATATATTATGACGAGGTTGTTTAGAATTAAGAAAACAGTTTCTGGAAATTGCTAACATTGATCCATTCTGTTATTTAACAATTGCTGGCGTTTGTATGGCAATTTACAGATCGAAATATTTACAGAAAAATTCAGTCACTGTATTGGATAAGGAACAGAAGGAGAATTACAGTAAACAATCGATAGCTTCGTTGAATAGTTTAAATAATAGCAACATCTCACATGCTCTTAATGGTGGAGAAGTCAGAATTGCAGGAGCAAAAGTAGATGGATTTGATAAAGCAACTAATACTGCTTATCAATATCATGGTACTTCTGGCATGATTGTAAAAAATGTTTTAAAAGTGAAACAATTAACAACAGAAATAAGGAAACTATGGGTGATCTTTGTCAAAAGACTTCAACAAGAAGTGCAGAAATACGAAATGCAGGATACAATCTGGTGGAAATGTGGGAATGTGATTGGGTGAACTCAGTAGAGTATAAAAATCTTAAACAGTTACCTAAAATTGTTGAACCATTGAATCCAAGAGATGCATTTTATGGTGGACGAACAAATGCAATAAAATTAAGAGCTAAAGCAGATGGTGTTAGCTCAAAAATAAAATATATTGATGTATGTAGTCGTTAGCCAACCATGCAATATTATGATTATTATCCTGAGCAACATCCAAGGAAAATATATAGACCAAGATATTATTCTAAAAATTGGTATGGGTTAATAAAATGTAAAGTATTGGCTCCTAGAAGATTGTATCATCCTGTTTTACCTGTACACATGCAAATCGATAAAAATGAAAAACTATTGTTTCCTCTGTGTGTCAAATGTGCAGAAGAACAACTATGTAAATGCAATCACTGTGATGAAGAAAGAAGTTTTACTGGAACTTGGTCGACAGATGAAGTAAAGAGAGCTGTAGAAAAAGGATATAAAGTTTTAGAAGTCTGTGAAGTATGGGACTTCAAAAATAAAAGCAATATGCTGTTTAAAAATTATGTGAAAGACTTTATGAAAATAAAATTTTGAAAGTGACGAAGAATACATCAAAACAGTTAAAGAGAAGTTGGATATTGACTTGGATCATGACAGAATAAAAGAAAATCCTGGAAAGTGAGCTGTTGCTAACATCTGTCTGAATTCATTATGGGGCAAATTTGGACAAAGACAAAACACGAGTCAAACAGAATATGTGACAAATTTGCAACGATTTTATGAGATACTGTTGGATGATCAATTAGATAACATAGATGTAAATTTTATTACAGAGGAAATGGTCCTGATGAGGTATAATTTCAAAGAATATTATGTGGAAAACAATGTAGCCACGAATATTTTTATAGCTGCATTCACTACATCAAATGCAAGACTTAGATTGTATGATATGTTAGATAAACTAGGAGAATCTGTTATATATTTCGATACTGATTCTGCAGTATATATGAGTGATGATAAAAATACTGTGGAAACAGGTTGTATGTTAGGTGAATGGACAGATGAATTGAGAAATAATTGGATTGCAGATTGGGCTTCAACAGGTCCAAAAAGTTATTATTATGAGAAAAACGATAAAAAGACAGAAATGAAGGTGAAAGGATTCACATTAAATTACAAGAATATTAAAAAGTTGAATGGCGCATCTATGATCAGATTAATTGAGAATGAAGTGAAAGAAAAGATACAATTAGAATAGAATCAGATAACTAGAGATGTTGATACTAAAAATCTAGTAAACAAACAAGTTAAGAAAGAATTTTCATTTCAGTATGATAAAAGAATTGTTCTAGATAACTATGATTCAGTGACTTATGGATACTAAAAATTATCTATATTTTCTAATGGAAATAAAAAATTCATACCACATGCCTTATACAAATAGAATAAATTAGTTAGTTGCATTTTGTTGTATTCTAAGATGTCTAACTTTTTAGTTATAGAATGATAAACTTTTAAAAATAATGAATAAGCTTTAATGTAATTTTGTAGGTAAATTATTAATTGGTAAATTAGAATCTATTATTTGTTTTACTGTCATAGAAAATAGAGAATTGGAATTTTCTATTTCTTCCCATATTTCTATATCTGTTTCCTCATAATTATCAAACTACTTTTCGTATTCTTCTTTATAAATTCTCTTTAATGCACTTACATGTTTAGTATGCTTCTAACTTCTCAAGTGTTCTATAATTAATGATGGTTTAAAATATTCTGTGCAAGTATTACACTCAACTTGGATTATACTTCTCTCGACAAAGATGTCAAACTTAAATTCATCCCATACATCAGTCATATTTATATAGAATAAAAATTTAAAAGATTATTAAAATTTTATTCTATATAAATGGACAATCTACTGAAGACACTCAATAATGCTAGCAATTCTAATCTGTTTAAAAAGATTAGTGAGCTTGATGTAAATGAGTGTGAACATTTAAAAATTAGATATGGTGATAAAATTTGTCTAGAGCTCGATAATAAATTTAAAATTATTTTGCCAGAAAGGTTCAATAAAATAATAGATAACTGGAACTTCCAATTTTTTAAAGATGGTGAAATTAAACCTAAATATATAAAGGAATGAAGAGAACTAAAAATAATGATAGCGAATTTCATGATCTAGAGTTTTTATGTAGAATTTTTTAAAAATAATCAGCTCATTGACTCTTCCTTATTCGATCATGTTAAATTACAGTATATCTATATTAAAAATGGCAGAAACGAGATTTACCCTCAAGAAATGTGGAATCTAGATCCGCCAAATAATTATTTAAAAGCTTATGATGCTTTCTTAGATTTTAAGAGAACTACACAATTGAATGGTGATGTTAATGTGAGTCCATTCAGCATTACTGAAAATTATTCTATCTTTGTTATAAATATGTCTACAAGAATGAATGTATTAACTACACAGAAAACTACAATGAAGTTGTGTGCAAATTTTACTGATAAAATTCCAAAAGCTACGCTTATGTATGTAGTAATGTATGGTAAAAAGAATTTGACATATGATTCACAGCATAGAATATTAGTAGAAAATTTTTAAAAATTTTTATGGTTTGAATCCATTTATAAAAAATTTTTAGTAGCCATTGTGCGCAGTCTAGCAGTTTATAAGGCAATGCTGGATGCGTTAAAAAAGTATCTGCAACTGCGCTCAAGTGACCCACTTACTACTCACACCTGACATCCACCCACGGACTCCACCACTCGACTACTGCTTACCCACTTGCACATTGTTGACTGCACTGCAGTCTTTGCTTAAACCATGTATGATCTCTGCATAGTGCATAATCGATACTGCATAAGGGTACAGTACCCTTACACGCTGCAAAGTGGTATGAAATGAAATGAGCAATTCAGGTTGGTAGTAGGGACGGCGAATGCTCGACTTCGTTTTATTGGGGACGACTTTGGGAAAATATAGCTGATGTATAGAGGAGAATGCGTGTAGAACATTAGTGCGACCCAGTCTTGAGTTCTGCTCGGGTACATGGGGTCCCACCAGGTCGGATTACAGGAAGACATCGAAGTAATTCAGAAGCATTCTGCTAGATTCGTTGTCCATAGGCCCGACCAGTTCACAAGTATTATGGAGATGCTTCGTGAGCTGAAACGGGAATCCCTGGAGGGTCTATTGCGGAAATTTAGAGAAGCGGCATCTGACGGTGACTACAGAACGATTCTACGCCACTAACGTAGATTTCGCATAATGATAACGAAGGTACAATGAGATAAATTAGGGATTGCATGGAGGCTTATAGAAAATCGTTTTCCCCTCACTCTATTTGCAGTTGGAAGAAGAAATGAGATGACTAATAATGTGGTACATGGTACCCTCTACCATGTGAAGTATGTATGTAGATATAGATGTAAAAATATCATTTGTATGGATACTACACACAGCATGAAATGTATTCGCAGTTGAGAGTACTATCAACCACCAGCTATATGAGGGGATGACGACAATAAAAATTTGTGCCAGAATAAGACTCGAACTCGTATTTCCAGCTTTGCGTGAGCACTTGCCTTAACCGCTTTGGGTGTTCATACAGGACTGACGGCCACATCCAGCCTTCCGTATATCATTGTTCCTGCGTCACAAGCCGCACTCGTACACACATCATGTAAGTTCATTTCGGGGGAGGACGTTTTAATTGAAAGTCGCTGCCTGGTGTGGATGAATAAACAGGAGACCACAGCGCCTGTGGTGTCAAGAAGAACGGTGCACTGAGCAAGGTGGTTCAGTGGCTGGCACACTGGACTCGCATTCAAGAGGACGACAGTTCAAATCTGCGCCCAGTCATTCTGATTTAGGTTTTCCATGATTTCCCTAAATCACTTCAGGCAAATGCCGGGATGGTTCCTCTGAAAGAGCACGGCCGACTTTCTTCCTAATTCTTCCCTAATCCGATGGGACTGATGAACTCACTATTCCGTCCCTCTTCCGCAAAACCAACCAACCAACCAATCAAGCACGATGTAATGCTTCTTAGAACATGCATGCATGTCCAAAGGATCATGCATCGTTTTTCTTAAGGACACAGGCACTGTAATATCGTACCACACGCAGTGTTTTTGACTCAAAACAAAAGAACCCTTCTAGAACTTAGCATCGTTTTTCTTAAGGACACAGGCACTGTAATATCGTACCACATGCAGTGCTTTTGACTCAAAACAAAAGAACTCTTCTAGAACTTAGCATCGTTTTTCTTAAGGACACAGGCACTGTAATATCATACCACATGCAGTGGTTTTGACTCATAACAAAGGAACTCTTCTAGCATTTAGCAGATGAGAATTTACAATCACTGCTAGCTGAAGTATTTCTCTCAAATTAGTATAGATTATAAACGAAATTATTCATTTCGTCGTTCACTCTAAAATATTAAAGTATAGGTTGCATTTCTAATTAAGAAAAATTGTCTTTTAGATTTTTGTAATTGTATTCTTTGTTAGCAAACAAGTTTTCATATGCAGTATTAACTACAAGAGACAAAACATGTGACAACATAAATGGAAAAATTAATCAATACACAAATTTCTATACAAGTAAGCAATTTTTTTTATTAAGGAGTTGATGTAGCATAAATACTTGAACAACTTGGAACAACAGCGTGCTCCAGTTTTTAACACATAGAAGAATATTGAGACAATATATTTTATACCATAGCAACCGAAAGGAACTTACTGAATGGTATAGTTAGGTACTGATTGTAACAGAGTTTGTAAACAAAAATATAGCGACATTTACTCCTGAGTTATTTGTATTTCGTTATTCTGTGAAATCATTTAATTTTCTTACATACTTTCAGCAACCTCAGTTACAAAAAATCAAATAGAAATTTCAGATCACTGAATAATTTATGCAGAAGCTATACCCACAGACAGACAGCAGTGTGAGTGCTGTAGCACATCAAGACTGAAAAAAAGGACTGACATTCACTAATTATCATCAAAACTACGTAGCAGGTTAATAATGCATCTAGCAACATCATATCGAAGCTATCAGGCAATATTCAAATGAACAACACTTGCTACGACATTTTGATCAAAGTCAATATGAGTGCAAATATATCACGGCAGTGTATGCGTCTGGAAGAACATTAGCATCCTTTCTCTGCCACACAACAGACAACAATAATAGTCAGAGTCTGTGCTCACTCAATTTTATCACGCAACTAGTGTGAAATTCACGTCACTATAGTTCTTATTCGGGAACTATGGAATGTTCCCATAAATCTAGCATAATTTCGTTATTACATTTTGTTGCTTACACCATAAAATAATATAAAAACGAATTTTCTGGAGGCACATCAAAATGTCATTTATTGCACTAGCCGTGTTCTTAAGTACTTCTCATTATATCCTCGAAGGAAAAAAATTATGAAACCTCGGTAAAGCCTATAAAGCCTCGATCAATAATTGAATCACTTCGTATAATCTACTTAAATTAACAGTAAGGTATAGAAGTCAAACAGTGCAAGTGTAGAAAAATAATGGAATAATGTTTAGAGGCTATTTAAGAAATCACAGTAGAAACTGCACATGTAAATACGAAAGAGCAACATACCACTCTGTGACGTAGCAACCGTTTTGCTCTGACATGTATGATTTCACAGGCACAGTACGTTTTACAAGTGCGTTTAACGTTGTGTCGCGAGGAGCGGCTGGGGCGCTGGCCTAGACCCTGCTTCGGATCCCGAGCCAGGCGCCGCCACTGACGGAGAGCGTGGCGCTGTCCGGCTGGAGTCTGAGCGGCACCGGCGTCTTGTCGACCACCTGGAGGCTGAACCTGGACAGCAGGTGGACGAGCACCACCTTGGACTCCATCAGCGCGAACCTCTGGGCTGCAAAGGCGTAAGTTAGCAGTGAACTACACGGGGACTCTATAGGTGAGCAAAAAGAGGGCAGTGGTAGGAAACCGATTTGGATGGATGAGATGAAAACTGAAACATCTTGAAGGAAGTATTCATGACATTCAAAGTATAGTTTTTGTACTTATAGTCTTCAGTCTGAGTGGTTTAATGCAACACTCCAGGTGAATCCATCTGGCGAAGCTTCTTCGTTACTGCAACCTACATCCATTTGAGTCTTATAACTGTAGTCAAGATTTGGTCTCCTTCTCTACTTTTGGGCCCCCACACCTCCCTCCACTTACAAATATACAGTTTCTAGATGCCTCAGCATGTGTCCTATAAACTGACCCCTTCCGTTAGTCAAGATGTGTCACGAATTTCGTCCTCAATTCGGCTCAGTACCATGTTAGTTATCCGATCTACCTGTACAGTCTTCAGCATTCTTCTGTAACACCCTATTTCTAACGTTTCTATTCTCTTCTTCTCTGAAATGTATATCTTGGACGTTTCACTTTACTAAAAGACTACTCTCCTGACGAATACAAGAAAGCGTTAGAGTAACTGGTATAGGCATGAGTATTCAAATACAGAGATATGTAAACATGCAGAATACGGCGCTGCGGTAGGAAACGCTTATATAAAACAACAAGTGTCTGGGGCAGTTGTTAAGATCGGTTACTGCTGCTACAATGGCAAGTTATCAAGATGTAAATGTGTTTGAACGTGGTATTGCAGTCGGTGCTCAAGCGATGGAACACAGTATCTCCGAGTTGCTGTGAAGGGGGATTTTTCCCGTACCACCATTTCACGAATGTACGGTGAATATCAGGAATTCGGTGAAATGTCAAAACTCTGATGGCGCTGCGGTCGGAAAAAGATGCTGCAAGAATGGGACCGACGACGACTGAAGAGAATCGTTCAACGTGACAGAAATGCAACCCTTCCGCAAATTGCTGCAGATTTTAATGCTGGGCCATCAGCAAGTGTCAGCGTGCGAACCATTCAGCGAAACTTCATCGATATGGACTTTCGAAGCCGAAAGCTCACTCGTGTACCCTTGGTAACTGCTTTACGTCTCGCCTGGGCCCGTCAACACCGACATTGGACTGTCAATGACTGGAACCATGTTGCCTGGTCGGATGAGTCTCGTTTGAAATTGTATCGAGTGGATGGACACGTACTGGTTTGGAGACAACCTCATGAATCCATGGAGCCTGTATTAATACCTTCAGCTGCTGACAGGCGTTGATGTATATCAACGGGGACAGGTGAAAATGTGTGCTTAGACCGGGACTCGAACCCAGGATCTCCTGCTTACATGGCAGACGTTCTATCCATCTGAGCCACCGAGTGCACAGAGACACTCTATTCATCTGAGCCACCGAGTGCACAGAGGATAGTACGATTGCAGGGAATTTCTCGCGCACTATCCTCTGTGCCCGGGTTTGAGTCCCGGCGGGGCACAAATTTTCACCCGTCCCCGTTGATATATATCAGCGCCTGTCAGTATAGACAGCCCTGCACGATTCATGGTGTCAATTCCCTCCAGCACTACTTCAGAATTTAGTCGGCTCCATCCCATATCGTGTTGCGGCACTTCTGCGACGCTACACGATATTACGCAGGTGTACCAGTTTCTTTGGCTCTCATTTACTGCTTATAGTGTTTCGTTTCCTAATCCAGTTCTATTTAATCGCTTGATTTAATCCAACACCCTTGTTTTACTTTTGTTAATATTAATCTAATAGCTCTGCAGATGACGAAGAGATTGATGAAATGTGTGATGAGATATAAGAAATTATTCAGGCAGTGAAGGGAGACGAAAATTTAGTAGTCATGGGTGACTGGAATTCGATAGTAGGAAAAGGAAGAGAAGGAAACGTAGTAGGTGAATATGGAATGGCGGTAAGAAATGAAAGAGGAAGCCGCCTGGTAGAATTTTACACAGACCATAACTTAATCATAGCTTACACTTGGTTTAAGAATCATGAAAAAAGATTGTACATATGGAAGAGGCCTGGAGATACTGGAAGGTTTCAGATAGATTATACAATGGTAAGACAGAGATTTAGGAACCAGGTTTTAAATTGTAAGACATTTCCAGGAGCAGATGTGATCTCTGACCACAATTTATGGGTTGCAAACTGTAGATTAAAACTGAAGACACTGCAAAAAGTTGGGAATTTAAGGAGATGGGACCTGGATAAACTGAGAGAACCAGAGGTTGAAGAGAGTTTCAGGGAGAGTATAAGGGAAAAATTGAGAGGAATTGGGGAAAAAAATACAATAAAACAAGAATGTGTAGCTTTGAGAGATGAAATAGTGAAGGCAGCAGGGGATCAAGTAGGTAAAAAGACGAAGGCTAGTAGAAATCCTTGGGTAACAGAATAAATATTGAATTTAATTGATGAAAGGAGGAAATATAATAATGCAGTAAATAAAGTAGGCAAAAAGGAATACGAACGTCTCAAAAATGAGATCGACAGGAAGTGCAAAATGGCAAAGCAGGGATGGCTAGAGGACAAATGTAATGATGCGGAGGCTTATTTCACTAGGAGTAAGATAGATACTGCCTACAGGAAAAAGAGACCTTTGGAGAAAAGAGAACCACTTGTATGAATATCAAGAGCTCATATGGAAACCCAGTTCTAAGAAAAGAAGGGAGAGCAGAAAGGTGGAAGGTGTATGTGGAGGGTCTATACAAGGTCGATGTACTTGCGGACAAAATTATGGAAATCGAAGAGGATGTAGATGAAGATGAAATGGGAGATATGATACTGCGTGAAGAGTTTGACAGAGCACTGAAAGACCTAAGTCGAAACAAGGCCCCATGAGTAGACGACATTCCATTTGAACTACTGACGGCCTTGGGAGAGCCAGTCTTGACAAAACTCTACCATCTGGTGAGCAAGATGTAAGAGACAGGCGAAATACCCTCAGACTTGAAGAAGAATATAATAATTCCAATCCCAAAGAAAGCAGGTGTTGACAGATGTGAAAATGACTGAACTATCAGTTTAATAAATCACGCCTGCAAAATACTGACTCGAATTCTTTACAGACGAATGGAAAAACTGGTAGAAGCCGACCTCGGGGAAGATCAGTTTGGATTCCCGTAGAAATGTTAGAGCACATGAGGCAATACTGACCCTGCGACTTATCTTAGAAAATAGATTAAGGAAAGGTACTAGCATTTGTAGACTTAGAGAAAGCTTTTGACGGTTGTGGCTGGAATACTCTCTTTCAAATTCTGAAGGTAGCAAATTTAAAGTATAGTTAGCGAAAGGATATTTACAATTTGTACAGGAACCAGATGGCAGTTATAAGAGTCGAGGGGCATGAAAGGGAATCAGTGGTTGGGAAGGGAGTGAGACAGGGTTGTAACCTATCCCCGATGTTATTCAATCTGTACATTGAACAAGCAGTAAAGGAAAGAAAGAAAAATTCGGAGTGGGTATTAAAATCCATGGAGAAGAAATAACAACTTTGAAGTTCCCCGATAAGATTGTAATTCTGTCAGAGAGAGCAAAGGACTTGGAAGAGCAGTTGAACGGAATGGACAGAGTCTTGAAAGGAGGATGCAGGACGAACGTCAACAAAAGCCAGTCAAGAATAATGGAATGTATTCGAATAAAGGAATTAAGTTGGATGATGGTGGGGGAATTAGATTAGGAAATTAGACACTTAAAGTAGTAAAAGATGTTTTGCTGTTTGGGGAGCAAAGTAACTGATGATGGTCGAAGTAGAGAGGATATAAAATGTAGACTGGCAATCTCAAGGAAAGCGTTTCTGAAGAAGAGAAATTTGTTAACATCGTGTATAGATTTAAGTGTCAGAAAGTCGTTTCTGAAAGTATTTGTATGGAATGTAGCCATGTATGGATGTGAAACATGGACGATAAATAGTTTGGACAAGAAGAGAACAGAAGCTTTCGAAATGTGGTGTTACAGAAGAATGGTGAAATTCAGATCGGTAGATCACATAACTAACGAGGAGGTATTGAATAGAATTGGGTATAAGAGAAATTTGTGGCACAACTTGACTAGAAGAAGGGTTCGGATGGTAAGACATATGCTGAGGCATCAAGGGATCACCAATTTAGTACTGGAGAGCAGCGTGGAGGGTAAAAATCGTAGAGGGAGATCAAGAGATGAATACAGTAAGCAGATTCAGAACGATGTATCCTGCAGCAGCTGCTGGGAGATGAAGAAGCTTGCACAGAATAGAGTAGCATGGAGTGCTGCATCAAACCAATCTCTGTACTGAAGGTCACAGCAACAACAACAACAACAACAATCTCATAACCGCATTTTAAGATACTATCCATCCTGTTCAACTTATTTTCTGTATCCTTTGCTGTCTCCAGTAGAATTTAATGTCATGCTCAGATCTCAATGTTTTTATTTCTTCTCCTAACTTAAATTTTGTTTCAAAACTTTCTTATTTTTTCCGTTTGCTGTTCCCTTTATGTACATCCAGAATAACATGGAGGATGGTGTTCTACCCTGTCGCACTCCCTTCTCAGCTACTGCCTCTATTTCATATCCTTCGAATCCTATAAGTACAGACTGGATGCTGTAGTAGATAACCTTACGACACGCAAAATTATTAGGTGGTAAAGAGCGTGAGGACTGTAACATCACTAAAAATAGCCCGAATAAATCCAAAATCAGATCTGAGTAACTAGTAGACGGTTAACGGCGCAGAAACGTGGCATACATATAGGCTCACAGTAAAGAGCAGAAACGAAACTGAAACGTGAAAGAAAGCGGCAGTGCTCCCAGCTACGTGGACGGGCACAGTGGCAGCGCGAGAGGAAGTGTGCACGGGACATGGTCATCAGCCTGCGGGGCCATAGCGTCACATTTCGGTATGTTGCTGCAACCATGGTGCGTTTGTGAAACCAGTTGATATAGCTCTGGGCTGTGCGCAGCGTGCGTGCTGGACAATGCAGCGTGAGCGCAGCAAGAGGTCAACGCTCGTGCGCAGGCGCGCGGCCCCGGCGGCTGGTACAGCGTCACTCAGGTCCTGTTCCGACGCTGGAGTGCAGTAAATCTGCCTTTGTCCACGGATCGGCACCATCTACTGTGCTCTTGCCTTTGCATCGGACTAAATTTCCCAGGAAGCATGAAAACCTCGGAATACACTGCACACGTGGACTTTGTCTGTCAGTGGCTCGTGGATTGGGAAAATGTAGTGCACGAGATGTGACCGAAAAATTCTCGGCCCACCCAATAAATACTTGTCCTAGCCGAATATCAGTTCAGCAACTAATAGCACAGTCCTTGCTAGGTTACATACCAAATTTTCGTTAAATCTTTTTTTTTCAGATACTGGAGTTCGAAGTGTCCACGGTGTACTCATTTTGAAAAATGGATAAAGAGAGCAAGCGTCAAGTCATCCAATAATTGCTGAAAAAAGGGCGTGCCTGCACGGGAGATCCGTAACGACATGATGGAAACGTTAGGGGAGAATTGCCCTTTCTATTCCACTGTGAAAAAGTGGGTATCGGAATTCAGTACCAAGATGCACCTCGCAGTGGAAGACCGATCACGGCCAGTGCGAAGGGAAACATCAGTCCAATCCAAGATATCATCATGGCAGACAGGCGTGTGACAGAACGTTACAGTACACTTCTGAGAGAGTTGGTCAATCGCAGGAACGCGTTGGACATATCATACGAGTTGTATTTGAAATGCAAATGCCTCATGTCGAAGTGTTCCAAAAAAAGAAAATAAATTGTACTTGACATGCAAAATGTCTCATGTTGAAGTGTCTAAAAAAAGTTACAGTCATGTCGTGTCCACTGAAAACTTGACCCTTTTTGAGACAGATCCTGTAACATTTCTCAAACATTTTCTGTTCTGGCAAAGGGTTCACCACTTTCATACCAGATCCAGGGCCTGTTATCCTCGCTGAGCACCTCACCGCAGGTGGACAGTGAATGGAACGTATTTTGCTGCTCAACTAGTGCGTTTGAGGAAGGCCGTGAAGGTGAAACGCGTCAGGATAGAACGACTGCTCTTTTCATCAGAACAATGCGGCCACGCAAACATCCGTCGTTGTTATGTCTGCCATCGAGTCCTGCGGTTTCGGCCTGCCTTGGCAGCCACGTTATACACACAATTTGCCCCGTCTGACTTTTTTGTCTTCCCTAAGCTCAGGAAACATCTAACAAACCAATTTCCGATCAGATGGCTACAATGGAAGACATTTTTTTGCCACGCAGGAAGTAAAGATCTGCAAGGAGGATACGACGGGCGTGCAGCACTGGTGTCAAAACTGGGTAGCCCTAAAAGGTGCCTACGTTGAAAGACAGCCATCAACATTTGAGCAATTGGAAACCTTTACTTGACGGTCAAGAACTTTTCACTCACCCTCGTATTCGGAAGGGGACTCCTCCAAGCAGACATGGAGAGACCTCAGCCTGTGACTCACGGATTTCGACGAGCTTATAAATATCAGTTGGTGGTCTCTCGAATAAAACAACTGCCTTGAAACGGTCTGGGTCACTATGCTCCCGTTTATGAAGCAATCGAGAAAGATGATGGCGTAGGATTCGGTTCGGACAAGGTGGAATCGCTAGAAGGCTCGTAAACAAAGTAACTGTACTTATACGTTTCCGGCCTGTGACAAAATTATTCCCGAGGAATCTTGGAATTTCTGATTTCGATGTGTTGCAGAAATGCTCGAGGAGGAATGCCCCTGCTAACACTGGAGGTGGGAAAGTGAAATGAAAGACTAAAAAGTAATAAAAGGCCTGCACTTAGGTCGAGGCCAAATTCCATGCGAATGGGCTCGCATCCCGCATCTGACAATACGTTTTACTCTTTTCCAAGAGGATGGAAGCTATCGTAAAAGTTGTATGTTGTCATCACTAACAAAATAATTTTTTTCGTGAAAGAGGGAAATAAATCTGCTTTGTGCCTATGAACTTGGATGACACGTGTTCAGTCTCCGGTACAGGCTATATGTTTCTTTTTGTTTTTCTCACGAAGTATATTATTCTCTTCTGTAGAATGTGAAGATGAAAACGTTGCCCAAAGAGTTATCCTCGTAGAGAACGTCTCTTGGATAACAATTTTGACACGTTCATGATACATGTAGATAAAAATTTTCGAGCGTTCTAACGACTCCGTCCTTATCGTAGCATTTGACCTCGGTTATTTCAGAAGTGACGTAAAGTATGGCAGTGACGCAAACCTGTCCCAGGAGTTACTTTCGAGTGTCGAAGCTCTTCGAAACTGATGGATCGCATAATCTGACCCCACCTTGTGAGCTGTAGTGATGGTACCATTCCGTGCACAAAGGGACGGAGAATACAGTACAGTGTGGATTAGCCGTTGTCCTCTCTGACCCACACCACACTCCAGCCGCTGCGTGCTCTGAGACCTGGTCATGCGAGGATAAGCACCATGTAGGACTACTGTTCATCTTTCTGACTCTCTGCAGAAAAATTTATATCCTCTGCAAACCATCACTGCCCTTCTTTAACGCAATAAAAGAAAAAGAAATTGAGAAATTCAAGAAGAATTTCCGAAATTCCACTGGATAGACGTGCGCAACATCCCTGTGTAAATAAAAACTGTAGTGTGTCTGTAACGTAGTCACAGGGTACTTTTAAAACGGTTTTCCTTCAAAATTAATTGGTGGAAGCGGGTTAAATGCGTCTAAACCGCGGATTACAAATAGGATCAGAATATCAAGCACAAATAAGAAGAGACTCTGCATGCAATTAAGGGACACTGTTGATCACAAGATTAAATCTCATTACAATCTGTATTGTAAAATTCAAAGTTAAGTCATCAAAGCATCAAAAAGTACGTACTTACAAGAAAAAATAAACTCCAGCAGCATCATAAAAACTGTTTAGAACGAAGTGAACCTAGAGACAGAAAAAAAGACAGAAAAAAGAAGAAAGTAGATAATGAACTGATGATAGTTAGCCATAAAATTGTAGAATTTTAGTAACTGTTTTCTGTCAGCAGGTAATTTATGTCTGATCATTTTCTTAGCAGAGAGCCTACTGTTCCTAAGAAAAACCTTCCAAAACCAACTTGACAAAACTAAACTTCATCCAACATCTGCAAAAGAAGTTTTCATTGTTATCAGCGCGTTTCAAAATAAATGTTCTAGTTGTTGTGATGAAATCAACAGTAAAATTATGAAATGAAATTCAGCTGAAGTTAGTAATATACTGTGTTATTTACGTAATGAGACTATTCCGGGAGTATATTTTCGGAGAGACTTAAGCGTGCTGTTGGGAAGCTACTTTACAAAAAAGGGAGACACAACGTCAGTAATTACTGCCCGTAATTAAAAAAAACGTGACGATAATGCTCAACACACTTTACAGACGATTAGTACAGGATAATACACTTAGTAGCGAATAGTTTAGATTTCTAAGAGGAATGGCACTGAACAGGCTACATTTACCTTGAAAAAAGGTGTACTAGGATCAATAAATCCCACAGCAAATTACGCATTTTTTCAGTTGAAACTGGCCGAGAAAAGATGTGTTGTATTACTTACTGAATGTCACTCGTATAATTCCAATCGTGTGTCGATTTCCATGTAACTTATCTGTGGTAAACTGTATCCTTCTTGGTGTTGCAATTTTCACAAACGTTAAGTTTAACAAATCACTGAAAAATTTCTTAAATTCGACAAATTAACACGAAAGAGTATAGCATCAGAAGTATTTTATGTGTTTTATATATTTAGTTTCTGGGCAGCTCCGTTGTCGAGGAGTTAAAATATCTGAGACGTTACGGCGATGCTTACCAATGCAAATGCGAGGTCCAGACCCGAAGGGGAAGTACGTGAACGGCTTGATGAGATGCTTGTTCTCCGGACTGAAGCGCTCCGGGTCGAATCGTTCCGGGTCTGGGAAGTACTTGGGATCGTGGTGGATGCCGCGCACGAGGATCCAGACGCCGTCTCCGGGCCGCAGCTGGAGGCCAGGGCAGCTCCCAGCGGCCGGCAGCCTGTAGGGGCGCACGCACGTGCGGTCCAGAGCCGGGATGGGCGTGTACATGCGTAGCGTCTCTGTGAACACAGGCAGCGATGGCGTCAGCGACGAATACGAACTCGTGAGCAGTGAACTGGAGACAGCTGGTATGTCGTGTGCAGGTTGTTTCTAAGGCCACAACAAGCGGAACAGATCTACACCTACAGCAGTTTTCTGTAAATCAATGTTAGATGCGTGGAAGGGGCTGCTTACGTTGCACCACCTATTACAGGTGTTCCCTGCTGCGTTCGCGTATGGAGCACAGGGAGAATCTCAACCTCACTTCTCCTGTGCGTTTCGTAATTAATCTTGTACCCACGATACCTTGAGAGCTTCACGTATGACGTATGTATGGTAGCAAATGGGGATATTCAACCGCCGAACACTTGCTAAAATTCGTGGTGAACCTTCAGCTGTCCCTTATTTTCTACAATTCGCGTCGCTACCAGTTTCGGTCAAATGACCATTATCAGGCATAAGCTGGCACGAACGGCTGGAAAGTTATACCGCAATTACAGTGGGCTCTAAAGAGCCTCCAGCAGTTCATGCCAGCTTGTGCCTGACAACGGTCATTTGACCTAAACTAGTACCGAAGCGCATTGTGCAAAATAAAGGACAGCTGAAGGTTCACCATGAATTTTAACTGTACGTAGGAGCCTGTAGAACGTTCCCAAACTCATCAGTACTTAATACTGGTTCTCAGAATATTATAAAGAGGCTTTCGTGGGATATTTGGGTTCCATATTCGAGCGTCCGCCATTTCACATTTTCCAGCAGTCACGTTATGCTTGCGCGTATGCCGAACAAACCCGATAATATTCGTACTCTCTTCTTTTTATATGTTCGGTGTAGGACTTAGATACAGGAAAGTCTATACAAGCTTCGGTGACATTGAAAGCAAGGATGGCGATATCAATACGGCGATAGGTATCTCACTGTCGAACGCAAAGGAGAGAGTGAATAGGTGGGAGCAGTACACTGAAGGCCTGTATGAGGCGGAGCACCTCATTACGTGATGTTAGATGTTGGTGTCGCTGTGGAAGGGGTAGGGGATGCAGTAACAGAGTCAGAATTCGAAGGACGTTTAAGGCTTAAGATCAAATGATAAATAGGAATAGATAACATAAAATCGATAGAGGAAGCGGCAACCAAACTGTTGTTCAAGTTGGTGTGTAAAATCTATGAGGCTGGCGACATGCCATCTGACTTTCGGGAAAATATCTACATTGCGAAGAAAGTGAGAGCAGATAAGTGTGAAAAGTATCGCACCACAAGATTAACGGCTCATGCGTTCAGTATACAGAAGAATGGAAATGAAAATAAAGCAACTGTCAGATGACTTTCAGTTTGGCTTAAAGGCAAAGGCACCAGAGAGGCAGGTCTAACTTTGCGTTTGGTAATGGAAGCAAAACTGAAGCTATAGGGAATGACGGGACTGTACAATACTTACAAACACCAAGTTGAAACAATAAGATTGAAAGACCAAGAATGAAGAACCCGATTTAAAAAGGGTGTACAGCATGCATTGAGTCTTTCAATTCTACCTTCAAATGTATACATCGAAGGAGCAATGACGAAATAAAAGACAGGTTCAAGAGTGGTTTTAAGATCTAAGGTGAAATGAAATCAATGACAAGATTTGCAGATGACATTGCTATCCGCAGTGAAGGAAGAAGAATCACAAGTTCTGTTGAATGGAATGTGTAGTCTAATGAGTTCATAATATGGCCTGAGACTAAAACGAAGAAAGGTGATAGTAATGAGAAGTAGGAAAAATGAGAACAGTGAAAAACGTAAAATCAGGATTGATGGTCACGAAGTAGATTAAATTAAGGAATTCTGCAAGTTAGGCAACAAAATAATCCATGATAGACGGGGCAAGGAGGACAACAAAAGCACACTAGCACTGGAAAAAAGGCATTCCGACCGGGAGAAGTCTACTAAAATCAAACAAAGGCCTGAATATGAGGAAAAACTTTCTGAGAGTGTACGTTTATAGTACAGCATTGTATGATAGTCAAACATAGACGGTGGGAAGACCGAAATAGAGAATCGAACCATTTGACAAGCGGAGCTACAGACGAATGCTGATGGGACGTCTGTTACGACATGAGAGAATAACTTCCATGGTACTAGAGTGAAACTGCAGAGGGAGACAGGGAGTGGAATACGTCGACTAAGTAACTGAGGATGTAGGTTGCAAGTGCTACTCTGAGATAAAGAAGTTGGCACAGGAGAGGAATTCTTGGCGGACAGCATCAAACGAGTCAGAAGACTGATGACTCAGAAAATAAGTGAATAAATAAATAAAAAAGTAGGACTCTATTGGTATGGGTGTCACACGCTTGAGCAACGTTCCAGGATAGAACACATGTTTTGCAAAAAATATCCTTCGTTAACTGACTTCATTTCTCCAGTGTCCTGGCAGTGAACATCTTACATTACCTGTGACTCAGGGGCTATGTGATAATTTCATTACATACCACTACAAATTCATGCATCCAAATAATTGTCTGACCAGACTCAACGAAGGAGCCATGCATGAGACCCTATTTGTTGGTGTTTACACTACAATATCAGATTCCACCCGCTTTGCCTCTCAGTTACAGCGGATTCCTCAAATTTGTTTTGGAAGTAGTTTCAACGGAAACGTAGTAAGCATTATATCAGTGAACTCGTACTTTCGAGAGCTGTCAAACGCCGTTAATAAAACTAAATTGGACCATTTAAAAAACGTACGTATCTCAGTTGATAGAAAAGAATATTATCATTGTAATCACATTAATAGATGAGTTGGAGGTTAGAATACATCCAACCGAAATGCTGGCGAATATGAGCAAATAACGGAAAAATTATGAAAAAATATGACATAAAATCTATGTCCTTCCTTCTCCTGAGGTTTGTATTGATCAAGTTACAGAATTATGTGTGAAGTGGCTGTTCAGAAAAAAGCCAGTTCCTGCAAGTTGTCGGTATCACACAAAACGGAAGTTTCTACTGGTCTGTTGCAATTAAAAGCAGTAAGTTGCCACCTTGTGCTGTAATCTATATTAACTCCACTGATGTGGGACTCACCAGAGAGCACCATGTCGAGGTACTGGCAGCCCAGGACCTGCTCGTAGCTGGGCTGCCCCCCGCTCTTCTGCATCAGTTCGTCCACCTCCCTCTGCAGCCGCCTCTGGACGTCCTCGTGCGTGGCCAGCAGGTAGCTGCAGAAGGTCAGCAGTGTCGACACGGTGTCGAAGCCGCCGAAGAAAAATATGATCGCCTGCGCCGTGATATCGTCATCAGTGAGATCTGCAATAAGGAGAAAGGATGAGCGCAGGATACTGTGTACTGAATATCTTAAACGGCTCTGCTTACTGTTTTCAGTATGCTGTGTGAGGAAAGAAAGGCGCACTTGGAGATTGGCAAGTGATTGCTCACTCAGATCTATGTGGTAAATTCAGATCCGTTGCATTTTGAAAACACGTGTATGAAACGAGGAGCTAGTAACACTGTCACATTGTGAAGTGCATCGGAAAGTACAGAGGAAGGTGTACCACGTCGCACTACTGTACCAGACGTCGTAGCTCACTCAGTAGACTGCTGGGACATCAGACTCACATCCACCATTGAGCTATGGCTCACCTTCAATAAACACGATCAAAATGCTGGAGGCAGAACGCTTCCTCCGTGATGAGGTAAAGGTACAGCCATCGCAGATACTGGGAGTACAGCTTTCCATTCTCAATATGTTTCACTACCATACAGTGCTGTGCGCCAAACCTAAATTCTTAGAACGTTCTTCCTCAAATGAAGGCCTATGTTGGATACTAGTGGACTTCTATTGACCAGAAATGCCATTTTTGGCAGTGCTAGTCTGCCTTTGATGTCCTTCGTGCTCTGTACGTCGTGGGTTATTTAGCTGCCTAGGTAGCAGAATTCTTTAACTTCATCTGCTTCGTGATCACAGTCCAGAAGTTAGGTTTCTCGCTCCTCTCATTTCTGTTGATTATTATTACTTTCATATTTCGTCGAAATACTCTCCGTCTATATTCTGTACTCAATAGACCATTTCATTCAGCAGATCCTGTAAGTCTTCTTCACGTCTCTGAGGTTGTCATCGGCGAATCTTGTCAGTGGCAACTCTTCACCTTGAATTATAGCTCCACTCTTAAACTTTTATTTGCCTCATTGCACAGATCTGTCTTAGACCCTTTTTAATCCGAGCACTTTGTTCTTGGTCTTCCACTCCTATTATTCCCTCTTGGCTGTTTTACACGTTATACAGTACCCGTCATTCCGTGTAGCTTATTGGTACTTATTTTAGAATTTCGAACATCACGCACTACTCGACACTGTCGAAAGCTTTTTCGAGGACGTCAAAACCTATGGCCGTGTCTTTGTTTTTCTGTAGTCTTGCATCCATTATCAACCGCAGTGCTAGAGCGGTCTCTTTGGTGTCTTTACCGTTTCTAAAGCCAAACTTATCGTCATCTAACAAATCCTCAATTTTCTTCTCGATTCTTCTGATTATTATTCTTGCCAGCAACTAGGATGCATGAGCTGTTTTGTAACATTCGGAACTGTGTGGATGATAATTTTCCGAAAGTCAAGTGGTATATTGCCAAACTCATACATTTTAAACACCAACGTGAATAGTCGTTTTGTTGCACACTGCCTTCCAATGAATTTAGAAATTCTGTTTATCCAGGATAAAGTGTTGTGTCGATCCAGTCACCAACCTGGTTAGGTGTCCCATAAGAACACAACTGAAAATGTGTCATGATCGTAAGGCAAAAGGTTCCAGAATAGTCCCTCACTGGGATCTCCGTTAGGGGACTGGCAAGGGGAAGATGACCATGAAACAAAAATATTGATTTAACAATGCAGAGGTTGAATCTAGGTAGAGTAGGGGTCATTGAAATGAAATTGAAAGGAAACAAGGAGTTATGGTAAGATGCGTGTGGGGTAACATCAACATCAACAGAAAATGGTATGACAGGAGGAGTAGGATTCGTTAAGAATAGGAAGATAGGGCAGGGAGTATGTTATTGTGAATAGTTAGTGAGAGGGTTGTTCTCTTCAGATTCGAACGCAAACCAACACCGACAATGATAGTTCAAGTACACGTGCCGACGTCGCAAGCTGAAGGTGAAGAGATAAAGTAGATGAGGATATTGAAAGGGTAGTACAGTACGTAAAGGGAGATGAAAGTCTAATAGTCATGGAGGACTGGAGTACAGTTGTAGGGGTAGGACCAGAAGAAAATGTTACAGGAAAATATGGGCTTGTGACAAGGAACGAGCGAGGAGAAATACTAATTGAGTTCTGAAATAATTTTCAGCCAGTAAACCGACTATCGGAAAAATATCATCCACACAATTTCGAAGACTGCAAGAGCTGAAATGTGCGAGAATTGTCGCACAATCAGCTTAACAGCTAATGCATCAAATTTACTTACAAGAATAGTAAACAGAAGAATGGAAAAGAAAATTGTAAATGTGTTAGCTGATCAGTTTAGCTTTAGGAAGGGTAAAGGCACCAGAGAGGCAATTATGACGTTGCGGTTGATAATGGAAGCAAGACTAAAGAAAAATCAAGACACCTTCATAGGATGTGTCGACCTGGAAAAAGCGATCGACAATCTAAATGGCGCAAGATGTTTGAAATTCTGAGAAAAATAGGGGTAATTTATAGGGAGAGAAGGGAAATGTATAATATGTACAAGAGCCAAGAAGGAATAATAAGAATGGACGAAGTGTTCGGATTAAAAAGATATAAAACAGGGATGTAGTCTTCCCTTCCTCCTGTTCAGTTTGTACATCGAAGAAGTAATGATGGAAATAAAAGAAAGGTTCAGGAATGTAATTAAAAAGGATATAAATGATACGATTCGCTGATGACATTGCTATCCAGAGTGAAAGTGAAGAATAATGACATGATCTCCTATATGAATTGAACAGTCTAATGAGCACAGAATATGGATTGAGAATAAATCGAAGAAAGAAGAAAATAATGAGAAGTAGCAGAAATGAGAACAGAGAGAAACTTAACATCAGGATCGAAGGTCACGAAGTAGATAGCAATACAACCAATGACGGACGGAGCGTTGAGGACATCAGAAGCAAATTAGCACTGGCAAAAAGGGCATTCCTGGCCAAGAGAAGTCTACTGTTATCAAATATAGGCCTTTATTTGAGGAAGAAATTTCTCAAAATGTACGTTTGGACCATAGCATTGTATGGTAGTGAAACATGCACTATGGGAGAAAGAGAATCGAAGGATTTAAGATATGATGCCACCGACAAATGTTGAAAATTACATGGACTGATGAGGTAAGAAATGCGGAGGTTCTGCGCAGAATCGGAGACGAAAGGAATATGTGAAAAACTCTTAAAAGGAAGAGGTACAGGATGATAGGAGATCTATTAATACATTAGGGAATGATTGCATGGTGTTAGAGGGAGCTATAGAGGGCAAAGCCTGTATAGGAAGACAGAGATCAGAATGCATCCAGCAAATAATTGAGGACGTAAGTTGCAAGTGCTACCCTGAGATGAAGAGGTTGGCACAGGAGAGAAATTCGCGGCGGCCGCATCAAACCATCCGGAAGACTGATGATTCAAAAAAAAAAAAACACAGTTTGTTAGTTTACTAAAAGTCAAGAAACACCGGTCCAATCTGGTTTCCTTTTGCACTAAGCTTACCATGTACGAAGAGCCCAATCTGAGTTCCTTAAGATCAGCCTTCTGGAAATCCATGGTTATCTCCATGGAGAAGGTTACTTTGTTCCACGTACGTCATAAAGTTGGAGACTCAGGATATGTTCTAGCATTCTGCTGTATTTAAGTACGACTCGTTACCACTATTCGTGACGATTATGTGAAGCCCCTGTATTACTACCTAACCTGATTCACAGCTCATGGTTCATGGTTCACTGCCTCTGTTTCAGATTTCCACATTTCGTGTAAAAATTTAAAATTCTGTCATAATCTACTCATTAAGAGATACAATCTCATGTTAATGGTTTAAGAGAAATGTCACAGTTAGAAACTGTGTACATGTTATAAGGCAGCGGAGATCAGTGCCACAAGTTACACTGAATATATCTAACGCTTCCGCTTGAGAAAAACAGCCTTAGGGTCTTCCAACGAACTTTAAACATAACTTCAAACCTTTATGAAACTTTTTCTCGCTTGTACCCCCCAGGAACGATGAAGAGAAAAACATTACCGCTTATTACATTTTCTTCTTTTATTGCAGTAAACCTTCAGCATCAAGCATGACGTTATAATTATATCACGTTTTACTATTATCTCTATGCGCACCACCCTTTTGTAAACGGTGTCGATGTATGCTACTGAATGTACCTGCAAAATTATATCACGTTTCAACGAACAGTTCAGGAGATACGACGTCACGAACATTCAGATGAGTGAGAAACTAGCGTTTACTTAAAATGGAGTGCAGCAAAACTTCGGCATCACGATGTTTTAGTTTATTGCTTATTTTCTAACTGTACTACATATAGTTCAGGAGATATGACGTCATAGGCATTCATATGCTTGAAAAACTAGATTCTGCTTAAAATGGCGCACAGTAAAAAGTCAACATCAGGCATGACGTTTTAGTTCATTACTTCTTTACAGCTAATTGTATTTGCAAGACACTATGGAGACATGATTTACACATACCAATGAATGTTATTGCAAAATTATATTATTATAAGGAACTTAGTTCAGCAGATATGACATTATAATCATTGAGGTGCGTGAAAAACTTGATTTTGCTTAAAATGGAGAGCAAATTACACACAGTATTTTCATCCACTGTTCACAGTGGGAGCACTTAAGAGCTTCCGACGAACGTTAAACATGATCTGAAACATTTTCTGAGCTTTTTCTCGCTTAAATTCTTAACTTCTAATACGTCTAATCAGACGTTGAAGCGGTTTTAAACATGGGATTTATTATCTTTAAAGAATCGGTGGTTTACTGGTGCAGTACTACAGATTTAGTTCTTAGATTGAGTTTAGAATCTTTCACTAATTATCTGAGTAGTGTGAAGGCCGATCATTTCTGTTACCACACTGAGATCATCATGGCACTTGGTAATCTTTATATGGCCAGCACGTAGTGAATCACACAAACAGCTCATTTATACATAGTGCTTGAGTTAACTAGTTTCACACAGTTATGACACAAGTGGGCGCGATGATTTGCGAGACATTTGAATAAGTGATTACATTTTTCTGAATCAATGCACTCAAAAAATATTAGTCAAACGCCCAGCTTCAGAGCAACGTGTGTGCTGTTGCCACTAGTTTCAAGTAGCCTTTGTGTGATCCAACCACGCTTGAATCAGTTTCGAAAGAGGCGGCATGTTTCGTAAAGGGCAGTCAAGTTGCGTAAGAAGACGACGGCGAGGACGCTGGAACTCTCTACTCACGTCGTCTTTTGCCGTCTGTGGCGCCGCTCCCCTCCGCTTCCTCTGGCGCCAGTTCTCCTCGGCGGGCCTGCATCATGAGGTGGATCATGTCGTGGCGCACGATCCCCTGCTCCTCTCGCGTTTTTATAGTCTCGGTCAACATGGTTCTGAAGAACTCCACTATCTTCGCGTCAATGAATTTTGCACCTAATAACTGCCGCATGCAAAAATAAATAAATCAATAAAATCACAAGGGGTACAAATAATTGTACACAGTTCCAATAATAATAGCACAAGGTGTATAACTCACCCGCATAAGCTTCGGAGCTAACGTGTATCCCATTACGACTGCTGGTTTGATGGTTGTCAGCTCACGGCCCATTGTGTAGAATGTGTTGTTTGGCTCTGCCAAGGAGTCCACCTTTACTCCAAATGCAGTCGTCGCAATGACATCATTGGTCACGCGTGTGAAAAGGTCCTTCATCTCCAGTGTCAGTACCTGTTTTTCTCCAGAAGAAACTGCAACACAATAATACACCAAATCAGCAACGTGCACCACTAATATCTGTAATTTGATGGGCACTGTGAGTTGCGATTGAATTCTAGGTCTGTTTTGAAAGTGTGGAATGAAATTGTAGCTTAAGATAATACAAAAAATTATTATAGCTATATGAAGAAAGGGAGTAATAGTCGTATGTAAGAATTTTTCAGTTAAGTGTACTGTAGCGTTTGCTGCCGTAATAGCTCAGCGTACAGTAGTCTTCTAGAGCAGTATTTCGCCACACTACCAACTTGCGTACCCCGTAATAACCGCTCAGTCGAAGACCACAGGCATTACTGATACGCCGACCGGAGAGGCCGAGCGGTTCTAGGCGCTTCAGTCTGGAACCGCGCGACCGCTACGGTCGCAGGTTTCAATCCTGCCTCGGCCATGGATGTGTGTGATGTGGTTAGGTTAGTTAGGTTTAAGTAGTTCTAAGTTCTAGCGGACTGATGACCTCAGATGTTAAGTCCCATAGTGCTCAGAGCCATTCGAACCAACCATTACTGATACACTATATGATCAAAAGTAGCCGGACACCTGCCTGAAAATGACTTACAAGTTCGTGGCGCCCTAGATCGCTAATGCTGGAATTCTATATGGTGTTGGCCCACCCTTAGCCTTGATGACAGCTTCCACTCTCGCAAGCATACGTTCAATCAAGTGCTGGAAAGTTTCTTGGGGAATGGCATTCCATTCTACACGGAGTGCTGCACTGAGGAGAGGTGTTAATGTCAGTCGGTGAGGCCTGGCACGAAGTGGCGTTCCGAAACATCCCAAAGGTGTTTTATAGGATTCAGGTCAGGACTCTGTGCAGGCCAGTCCGTTACACGAATGTTCGTAAAATGTTTGTCGTGTAACGAATCCGCCACAGGCCGTACATTATGAACAGGTGCTCGATCGTATTGAGAGATACAATCGCCATCCGCGAATTGCTCTTCAACAGTGGGAAGCAAGAAGGTGCTTAAAACATCAGTGTAGGTCTGTGCTGTAATAGTGTCACGCAAAACAACAAGGGGTGCATGCCTCCACCATGAAAAACACGACTACACCTTGACACTACCGCCTCCGAATTTTACTGTTGGCACTACACACGCTGACAGGTGACGGTCACCGGGCATTCGCATACCCACAGCCTGCCAGCGGATCGCCACATTGTGTTCCGTGATTCGCCACACAACGTTTTCCCACTGTTCAGTGGTCCAATGTTTACGCTCCTTACACCAAGCGTCGTCGTTTGGCGTTTACTGGCGTGATTTGTGGCTTATAAGCAGCCACCCGACCATCAAATCCAAGTTTTCTCACCTGCCGCCTAACTGTCATAGAACTTGCAGTGGATCCTGATGAAGTTTGGAATTCCTGTGAGATGGCCTGCATGGATGTCTAATTACTACACATAACGACCCCCTTCAACTGTCGGCGGTCTCTGCAGTCAACAGACGAAGTCGGCCTACACGCTTTTGTGCTGTACGTGTCCCTTCATGTTTCCTCTTCACTATCACATCGGAAACAGTGGGCCTAGGGATGTTTAGGAGTGTGGAAATCTCGCATACAGGTGTACGACACAAGTGACACCCAATCACCTGACCATGTTCGAAGTCTGTGAGTTCCGTGGAGCGCCCCATACCGCTCTCTCACGATGTCTAATGACTACTGAGGTCGCTGATATGGAGTACCTGGCAGTATGTGGTAGCACAATGCACCTAATATGAAAAGCGTATGTTTTTGGGGGTGTCTGGATACTTTTGATATACTGTAAATCAACTTCTGCCCTACACTATGTTTACCCTCGCCTATCCACTAGAAAACCTCGTACCCCGACATTTTGTATCAGAAGAGCTGTTGGAAATTGCATTAGATGTCAAACAGTGACATAGAACAACAATGGTAGAAGTAGCAGCGACAGTATTTCAACGACTGCCTTCAGCAAAGATATGCAAGTAAGTGCAGATTGCAAACGATGTATGGGCTTGTGGAGTCATACGATTCCTGTTCCGTCTGGGATGTGAGTGACATTTTACGTATATTTGTATTGGTTTCTAGTAGTAAGAGGAAGTGAGGAAGGTGGCATCAGGTACTGAAAGCGAGAAGGCATTGGCTCAGGAGGCAATCCATCACTTACTTGGTCAAGTCGCTCCAGTGAGCGCAGACTATTTAGTTAGTTAATTAGTTAGTTAGTTAGGTAGTTAGGGAACTAGAAAGTTCAAAGAGGAGAAGAGAACAGCCCCCACACTAGTATGCCGTAGATTCTTGTACCGTCACAGAAGATACTCCTTTTCCTGGTAAATCGTGGAAAGATATTTTGTGGATAATGTAGACACGGCCGCGAAATTCTGGAGATAGAATAATGAGGAATTGTTGAATATGGCTCGCTTGAAATTGACAGGGGATCCAAGGGCATATTTTATGTGCCATGAAAAGTTGCAGAATATTCGCTCCTTGCAGGATTTCCGGGAGGAGTTGCTGAAGCGCTGTTGAGAGACAGCTGCTTCTGGTTACTATGAGGATCAGCTGAGTGATATAGCTCAGAGAAATGAGAAAACCATACAAAATTTTACGGGCAAAATTAGCAAAACGCAAAGCTACCTCCCAGGCGTCAAGTTATCTGTTACTGATGCTGTCATTCCGATGTGGTACGTACGGGTAGGGGGTCAATGAACCAATCTCCAGACTGTTTCCAGTTTGACAAGACAGGATTAGGAAATAGAATATTAACATCTGTAGAATTACAAAGACAAAGCCAACAAAGCCATTATACAGTAGGCAGAACAAAGGACTTTAGACGCCTTCTTGAGGGGTTTGCCAGTTTAACTTCCTCGTAAGTTATGAGCAGAGTTACTGAAGCCGTTAAGTGAAGCCCTGGGAACAGCAACGGCTGTGGCACGAATAGAGAAAGGAGCGCGATCTTTAATACTGAAGTCACATACGGGTGCCACTTTTGGTTCCACTTCCATTCGGATGCGATAGTAAAACCGCAGCGAATGTCCGGTTAAACTTCGCGCAGTTGGTTGAGAAGTGTCTGTTGTATACCCGTTTATAACGTCACATCGTACTTTACAGTTTTGAGAGGACAATGAGCAGGTAATGATGGCTAGAAAATGCACTGCGCAACAAAATCAAAGGATCACTTTTTCAAAATCCAGTAACTGTCTCCAGTTCCGAGGCACAAGTTTGAAACTTAGCTCAAAGCTTCCTACGATATTCTTCTGTAAGGGTGAGAAAGCTTCGTTGTTGGTTGGCTGATTTTTGGGAGGGGATCAAATAGCGAGATCATCGGTCCTATCGGAGTAAGGATGAATGAGAAAGGAAGTCGGCCGTGCTCTTTCAAAGGAACCATCCCGGCATTTGCCTGAAGCGATTTACGGAAATCACGGGAAACCTAACTCAGGATGACGGTAAACGGGTTTGAACCTCGTCTTCCCGAATGCGAGTCCACTGACGAAAGCTCGGTGCCCCGCGACCTTCGGGCTCGAGGGTGCTTCAAACAACAAGATGTCGCCACATGCGAGAAAGATCACAGGTCCGAAGTTCATGTGAATTGTAAGGTCGGTTGATGACGTCACATTGGCACCTATTTCTACCACAACTCTGCCAACCACCGCCGTGGACGTATCACACTATGAAAATGTACCTACATCCCGTCTTACCCACATTTAAGCCCTTCTTTTGACGCCTGCTTAGAATCGACACTAAAAGGCCTCAAAGTGCATCATTGAAACCAAGCTTTCCCTTGGGGCGTTGATTCCCAGACATTTCGCTGCTGAAAACGACTGCTCGCAATGTGAAGGGCAGCAGGAGGACGATAGAGGGATCTGAGTCCTTTACCACCGTGTGACACGCCCAGGACTCCATTGAGTAGAACTGTGGCGAAATTTGGTGGAAATGTGACATCACCGAGCCACGTTACAGCCCCATGAACTTCTGGACTGTGACGCTTTTTTTCGTGTGTGCTGTTTGAAGGATCGCCGAGCTCCAGTCTCATTACAGGGGGAGGCTATGAGCCAAATTTTAAACTTATGCATCCAATGGAAGACAATTATGAGGTTTTCAGAAGTGATCCTTTCATTCTGTTGCACTGAGTAGTGTCTGCCATCCAATATGAATTCCTGTTCAGGTGTTTCGCCTCATTTCACGCAGCCCACATAACGTAATTTTCGTGCAGTTCTCAGCCGCATACTGCAGGGGTAACGAAGACACTTCTGCAGCGTTCTCGAGGTAAAGTGTTTGAATACCCACAACACAGCTTCGAAATTGGTTCCCTCTGATTTTCATCTCTTCGCTCAGATGAAGTGCTGGCCATGAGGACGGCATTTTGGGTCAGCAAAGAGCTGCAGACCGGCGCAGGGGTCGGCGGAGTTCAGAGGTCAGTAGGCTACTGCGCAAAACTAACGTCGGAGCGTCGGCTGTGCAAGCAGCTGGAACATGCAGGCGAACGTCACAAGTAAAATATTTTTGATTTTCACTGTGGTTTCCATTTTGCGACCGATCACAAGATGAAAAAAATAGCTGTCGTATCGTCAGTGTGGCCAGCCTGGTCACATTGGGTGTAACTGCAGGAAGCCTCAGCGTGAGAAGGACAAACGGGTGGAACATTCACAGCAGGAGTGTCAGAAGAGGTTTGCTGATGCGCAGGATGGAATTTGCACTCCGGCGTTGTGCGCAAACGGGATAGGCGCTGCTACTGAGAGTCGTTTACAGCAGACGTAAGCACAGGAGACCCATGTGCAAAAGCAATGGCGGATTGTTGTACGGTCGGCTTTCTAAGAGGCAGAGCATGTAACGTTTTATTAGATATAGCGTCGCAGGTATTCGTGGAATGTCATAGTGTATTTGGCATAAGAAACTTGGACCCGCCTCTTTGTAAGCTCAGTAGCTTAGGTAGAGGCAACGTTCGTTTACTCACTTCGGGATTACTGAACTTCCGATTTGCACAGAAACATTTCTAGGTTTGTATCGAAATGCTTCCTTGAATTGGCAGCAGCTACGATGTCATTCCCGGATTTTCCGAGTAAACACAACACTAAAGTCGATATAAAACGGTGCATAGTAGAGCTGGACGGTACATTGTTCCATTTTTGTAGTAATGCCGAGAACACTGAAGTGCCACGAGGCACGCCCGTAGACCAGAGGAGGCAACCTAAGCTGTATGTTACGTCCCTTAGTACCGACTAGCGAGATCTCATGCCGCAGGGTGCAGGGTAATTAGTCTGGTTAGACGCTGGAGGAGATTTGCCAGTCGAGATTTGTGTGTAGTTGAATCTTTAGCAGAGAACGAGGAACTGGACGAAGCACAGTGTTGTGTGTGCCGTAGTTTATCGTATGTGCAAGAAGCTGACAGAAGTCAGGTAGTGCCCGTCACCGTGGATAATTTTGGTTCATTAGAGGTGGAGTTATCATGAGATGCACTGACAACCAACGTAGTTGTGCTGGAGATGGAAGATTTCAATAGAGTTAAATATAGAGAACTGTAAGCTGGTACGGTCGGCAAATTTACCCACACTGAAGAAGAAAGTGGTACCTTCATGGGAGGTGATAGGGAGAAAATGGCAACACTGACAGAAGAATGTGCGTAACTGTGTAATCCTCACGGAACACTGGCAGCAATTCCGATAATGCAGCACAGAGCTCCCACTGCGAATGAACTGCAGGTGTGCAAGAAATCATACTAAGTTCCAGATCACCTGCAACGAGTAACCTACATCTACATTTGCAAGGCTACTCTGCAAAAGATACTTAAGTACCTGGCACAGGGTTCATCGGACCAACTTCACACTAATTCTCTGTTATTCCACTCGCGAAATGCGCACGAAGAAAACCTATATATTTCCGTGCCACCTCTGACTAATTTTATTATGGTAGTTTCTCACTATGTATGTCGGCGTCAACAAAATATTTTCTTATTGAGAGAGGAAGCTGGTGATTGAAATTTCATGAGAAGATCCCGCTGCAACGAAAAATGCTTTTGTTTTAACGATTTCCACCATAAATCCCATATCTTGGCCGTGAGACTCTGTCCCCTGTTTCTCGATCATACAAAACGTACTGCACTTCTTTGAACTTTCTCGAAGTGCTCCGTGAATACAATCTGGTAAGGATCCCACGCCACGCGGCAGTACTCCAAAAGAAGACGGATAAGCGAAGTGTAGGCAGTCTCTTTAGTACATCTGTTGCGTCTTCTAAGTGTTCCGCCAGTAAAACACAGTCTTTGGTTTGTCTTTCTCAGGACATTTTCTATGTGTTCTTTCCAATTTAAGTTGTTCGTAATTTTAGTTCCTAGTTATTTACTTGAATTTACTGCCTTTACATTTGACTGATTTTTCATGTAATCGAAGTTTATCGAATTCCTTTTAGCACTTGTGTGAATGACCTCACACTTTTCATTATTTAGGATAAAAAAAATGGTTCAAATGGCTCTGAGCACTATGGGACTTAACATCTGAGGTCATCAGTCCCCTAGAACTTAGAACTACTTAAGCCTAACTAACCTAAGGACATCACACACATCCATGCCCGAGGCAGGATTCGAACCTGCGACCGTAGCGGTCCCGCGGTTCCAGACTGAAGCGCCTAGAACCACACGGCCACACCGGCCGGCGTTTAGGATCAATTGCCAACTTTCACACCACGCAGATATCTTATCTGAATCATTTTGCAATTGTTTTTCATCTTCTGATAACTATGCTAGTCGATAAACGACAGCATTATCTGCAGGCGACCTAAGACGCCTGCTCAGATTGTCTTCTAAATCGTTTATATAGATAAGGAACAGCAAGGGGCCTATATCACTAACTTGGAGAATGCGAGAAATCACTTCTGTTTTGCTCGATAACTTTCCGTCAGTTACTACGACTGTGACCTCTGTGACAGGAAATCACGAATCCGGACGCATAGCTCAGAAGATTTTTTCATAAGGACGCAATTTTATTGCATGCCACTTGTTAAGTATGGTGTCAAAAGCCTTCTGGAAGCCTATAAATACGGAATCATTTTGAATCCGTTGTCGATAGCACTCAACACTTCGTGTATGAGAAGGAGTGGGGGAGGTAGTGGAGGGGACTCGGGGGAGAGAAAGGAGTCAAAGAGAGGGTAAGCAGGGAAAGGAAACAGGCTGGAAGGGGGCCAGAGGGAGCCCAGGAAAAGGACAGAGGGAGAGAGTGGGAGGTGAGGATCAGAGATGATAGAAGGGATAAATGGAGGGAGAGAGGGGGAGTTGACAAAAGCTGTGGGAGAGGTGATGAAGGGTGTAGAAGTGGAGTGTAGGAGGGACACAACAGTGAAGGGGCAGCAGTGAGCAGGGGTTAGAGAGGAGAGAAGCAACTAGGGGATGGTGGGTATCAGGATGGCGGGAGGTGTAGAGGACTCAGTTATGTTTGAGGAAAAGGAGGAGATGGGGGAAAAGAATCACATCATAAAAGATCCATGTGGAGGACAGGAGACATGTACGGAAGGTGAGGTGGAGTGCATGGTGCTCAAGGGTTTAGAGGGACTTATAGAATTTGAGGGGGGGGGGGAGGGTCGGCTATCCAGGCCGGACTGGCATAAGAGAGGATGGGGTGGATTAAGGATTTGTAGGTGTGGAGGATGGTAGAGGGGTTCAACCCCCATGTCCCCCCAGAGAGGAGTTTAAGATGGAGACAGTTGTGGGCTTTGGACTGGATAGCGTGGAGATGAGGGATCCAGGTGATGTGACGGTAAATGATGAGTCCAAGGTAGGTGAAGGTGCGGGAGAAGTGGACAGAACAGGTGCAGATGGTAAGGGAAAAACCAAGGAGCCAGAAGGAGCGAGTGGAATGACCTATGATGATTGCCTGGGTATTGGAAGGATTGATTTTAAGAGCCACTGGTTACGCCATGTGGTAAAAAGGTCAAGGCGATTGTGAAGAAGGCGTTGGGACCGTTGAAGGGTAGGAGCGAAGGCAAGGAAGGTCGTATCATCGGTATATTGCAGGAGGTGGACTGGACGGGTGGAGGGTTGGGCCATATCAGCTGTGCACAGGAGGTAGAGGAGAGGGGAGAGGACAGAGCCCTAGGGTACACCCATGGAGGGGTAGAAGGTGCAGTAATTGGCGTTATGGATGGTAACGTTGGAAGGGAAGTGGGAGAGGAAGGAGGCAATCAGACAGATATAATTGATAGGAAGGCCATAGGTCTGGAGTTTAAACAGGAGAATGGGACACCATTTGTGGTCGTAGGTCTTTTCGAGGAATAGGGAGACAAAAATGGCGAAGCCACGGGAATGAAGCCAGAGGGAGAGGAGATGAGTGAGGTGTAGGAGTTGGTCATCAGCAGAGAAGGAAGGTTGAAAGCCACAGTGGATGTTGGCGAGGAAGTGGTGTTGGTGGAGGTGGTGATGGATTGCGCCAGGTAAGGATGAATTCCAATAGCTTGCTGAACACCGAAGTGAAAATATAGGACGATAGGAAGAGGTGTCAGAAGGATGCTTGTTGGGTTTGGAGAACATCAGGATACGGGAGGTTTTCCACAAGTCAGGGTAGAAGCCGGTGGCAAGGATTACGTTGTACAGGGTGGCAAGGACTGCAAGGAAGGAGGGAGGGCAGTGTTTGAGATGGGGTGTAGGTAACACGGTCTTGGCAGGGGGCAGTGTTGCATTTAGTGTGGAATATCCTGTGCAGTGATTGGAGTGTTAAGTTTGAATGGTGGTGTGTGGCCCAAGTACTGGAAGCTAGGAGCAAGGGGAGAAGCGAAGGTATCTGTATGGTCGATGACATCAAGGAAGAGGGAATAATCAAATTGGGGATCATCTGTAATGGGAAACACATCAGATAGGTACGAGGCAATATGGTTGGCCTTACTGAGGTTACCAGGAAAGGTATGGTCATCAAGGAGGGGGAGGTACTGCAGGCTAGGGTGGTTCCCAGTAAGGCAGTGGAAAGCAGACCAATACTTGTAAGAGTTTATTGGGAGTGTGGCGTTGAGTTGTGTGCATGTCTGTCGCCAGGCACAGTGTTTCTTCACAGTAAGCGTGTTGCGGATGTGCCACTGTAATTTCCGGTGGCGAATAAGTGTGTCCCAGTCATGAGTGTGGAGGAAGGAGCAGTAAAGGTGATGGGATTCATGAATTAGAAGCATGGCGTGTGGTGGTGGTGAGGGTGGATGGCTTTCGTAGGGATGTGGGTAGCTATGGCGTCAGACAAGGGCTGGTGGAGGAAGGCAGCAGTTCAGGAGATGTCTTCAGGAGATTGGAGGGTAAGGTTGTGGTGTTGGACCTGGATGTGTATGAAGTCCCAGTAGGCATCCCATTTGGCACAGGAGTAATTGTGGACGACTTTAGGAGGAATGTCAGGGCGATGAATCTGGTGGGGATGGCGACCATCGGAGATAGTGAGGGGGGGCATGGTAGCTGCCAATTAGGTCAAAGACTTCTGCAGTGATGCGCCGAAGGACGTTGGGAGAGGCTAGGATCATGTCAGGAGTGGTATTGGACTCGGGTCAGGTGTGTTGGGGAGGGGAACCAGGTCTGTGTGGAGGGTGGTGATAAACCGATGCCACCACTGGAGTTCGGCAGGAGCTCGGCTGTGGACACTGAGGCCTGCAGCAATCATGTAGGTGGAGAAGGTGTGGTCAATGTGAGCCAGGAAATCGTAAGGGATGGGGGTACGAGGGTGGATGTAGTTCGTGGCACAAGTGACAGTAAGTGCAGGGAAGAAGAGGCTGAGGGTGAGATGTTCAGCATGATTGTTGAGGACATGTTGGGGCTGAACCGGGAGGTGCTTGAGGTGGCCAATTGCAAGCCCACCACACGCCAGGGGTGCGGTGGAGGGTGCAAGGGGCTGTGGGGACGGAGTTATGGAGTTAGAGGAAGGTTTCATTTAGGATGAAGGCATCTACGCGGTGTCGATTGAGGGTGTGGAGGTAGAGGAGTTTGTGGGCGGGCAGGGACCGAATATTATGGTAAAGGATACTGTTGTTGCACCGTGGTAGGGGAGATTACAAATCTCTTGCGATTTAAATGGGACATTTGACATCTGATTAACTAATTTGAGTCTTACAACGTTTTTTCGTGTATTAACCTCTACTAAGCCCTGGATTCTAGGTGTAAACATTGCACTTATTGTGGCGCCGATGTATTTTCCAGACATTTTAGAATATCACAGCATCTTAACTCTGCAAAATAATTAATTTTTGACTCTCTTGCGTTTCTTACTGTAGAGCAATCAGTTGATAACAGTGAGAACTACTTACTCATGGTACAACCAACAACCTAAGGACGATTTTAACGGTGGAGACATCTATCAGCTTGGTACAGAGATCACCTGCTGGTGGTGCTAAGCGCGCGCTCCCTACAGTGCGGCAACCTGCTGGTGACAGCAGCAAGTAGGATGTGAAAATTGATTTATTTTCACTAACGCCTTCAGATTTTCTTTGACAGTAATTAATTTAAAAACCTCATTTCCAACTAATAAGGATCCCTATTTCGTTATTTACATTTTATAACCAAATGTTGGTTTTCAATTATTTATAGAGATAAATGTTGGCTAGTCGTTCCACTATTCCATGCTGAATGATATATAGCTGAAAATCAAAGTTACCAATGTGAAGACTGGGGAGCCAGTGCTCAAAGGAATTTTCTGAAGTCAGTAATGCAAATGTAGTCGAGGAATTTTTCTGCAGTTCAGATATTTTCAGGGAGACTGAATAGCCCCTCCCACCCTTGACCTCAGCACATGGAAAGATGTCATGATTTCCAGAATGATCTACAAGATAAGAAAGTTCTGGTGCTACTGTGAGTGAAATTTAACATGTGCAATTGTCTCAACTATCATATGACACCGCAGATAAGAAAACACTGATGCTGATGTCAGAGAATTCTTGGCTAGAACCTGCAGCGCCCTACTACTGATACATTCTGAGAAAGCAAGGGATGACCAATTTAGTATCAGAGGGAAGTGTGAAGGGTTAAAAATTGTAGAGGGAGACCAAGAGATGACTACAGTAAGCAGGCTCAGTGGCACATAGGTTTCTGTATTTATTTGGAGATGAAGAGACTTGCACAACAAAGTGTGGAGAGCTGCTTCAAACCAGTCTTTGTACTGAAGACTACAACAACAAGGATGTTCTCGAAGTTCAAACGCCGGCCGTAGTGGCCGAGCGGTTCTAGGCGCTACAGTCTGGAATAGCGCGACCACTACGGTAGCAGGTTCGAACCCTGCCTCGGGCATGGATGTGTGTGACGTCTTTAGGTGAGTTAGGTTTAAGTAGTTCTAAGTTCTAGGGGACTTATGACCTCAGAAGTTAAGTGCCATAGTGCTCAGAGCCATTTGAACCATTTTGAAGTTGAAACTGTGTGTTGGCCCTGTAAAATTAAGCTCATCAAACTGAGTGATTGTGAACGATTTTGCAGTGTTTATCGATGAAGGAGTAGTCATGGAGCCCCGGCTTTAAGGTAGTTTTGTTAGACGCACATCCAGTCGCAGCTACATAGATTTTTTGCAGATGCAAAAGTTTACATTACGTCGCAGTACATGCTATGAGGAATGATACCATCGAGAGAACTGCACAGAACAGGTAAGTGGAAATCTTATAAGCCGATTCACAAGGCAATCCAAGTCCCAGTTGAACAGGATCGATCAGTTTTACTGTACATGGCCTGTGTCACCTTTCAAAGATCAAGGATTCTCTGCGACGTACATTCTCTTCTTGTAGAGTTTAACCGTGGAATATATTGAGCACAACTGCGGTATTATTAATTAGGTTTATAGATACACATCCCATTCCATTGATGTTTCGTGAGGGGTTCCTCAAGGATGTAGAATATCTTCTAAAAACAAAAATGAAATGTACTTACTTATAAACATGTGGACGTTGCTGTCTAACGGGAAACATACGAACGATATTCTTGGAACCATCTCCACCCTTCCTGTTAGTCACATCTGGTAAGATTCTCATGCTGGTTAACACAACTGAAACGTAGTTGAGACCTTGAGCCACAGATCACTGTAATTGTTTGCTTGATTCGCAGTAAGGCGTGAGCCTCCCTCGTGACTAGATCTTCATGGGCACTCCACCTCGAGCTCCTCCGCATGTCTGACAGCTGTAACTGCCACGTGTGACTGATCCGCGACGATGCAACCAAACAAAATCAAGTCTTCCTCTCTGCTTCCGCACATTATTTTAAATTTGTTTGAGTCGAGCATTATGTAACATTCTTTTGACGAAGAACTGGGTATCTAAAAGTATTTCTGAAAATTATTAGCAATTTTTTAACGATGCGATCTTCTTGTGGACAATTATGGAGACCGCAAACATTGTACTTCTTTACCGTTCCGTTTCACAATCACGGCGAACTTTTCAAAGCTTCAAACAATGATTCCGCGGAGGATGCAAGATATATTTCAAAGACATTAACATTTATTTACACTGACCAGGCGTGATGTACACAAGTTTTAATTTTTGACAAAAAATTACAGCCCTGCTGGAAACATGACTTTAACTCTGTAACCAGTAACGTTAACCCTCCTGTCTCTTACTTATCTCATGAATAGTCACGGTCCTGTCACACAACCACAGTTCGGTTCTACGTGCACTTCTTTTCAGCACCACACCTGTGGCTGCAGACGAGTATCAGACGACGCTAGATTCGACGACTGGAACCCGGCAATATACACAACATACTAACTGAGGCCTTTTAATGGTTTAAAATTCCTTAAATTATAGATAAGAGGAACTTCATTACATTTTCATCGCCACACTGAACGCGATAAAACTACATTTGTCAGTGGCTTCCTTTCTCTGATAGTGTACATCAACAACAATAGAATAGCACAAACACAGACATGGATTACGACACTTGAAGATGAGTGAAAAGAAATCTGACGAAATGTGGATACAGCCAGAATTACTCACCTTCGACTTTGTCACATTCCTTTGTTATGTAATCTACCACCTGCTGCCCTATCTCTGCTATCAACACGAACATGTTTCTCATTTTCTTCGATGTGAACGCAGGACTTAGTGTCGTCCGCATTTCGTGCCATTCTTTTCCTGAAAGCAAGAAACAGAAATAAAAAATAAGCGCCCCCTGTCAGTCATCCCTTATTTCTTTGTTTAATTGTGACCATAATCTACTTGTCTGTTTAAAGTGATTTGTCAGTTCGTGTCACAAAAGCGAGTGGGAATATGATGCGGACGAACCTCGTCCTAAAATAATGTATACACTCTTTGAAACAGAATAATTATTTAATTAAAGAAGACATAAATACAATGTTTAAGAGTAATAATTTACAAGACGGTGAAAAACATAACAATGCTTTCTTTTGTTTCGGGATCGTCAGCAAACATGGTGTTATCGTTTGAACAACGGAAATGTGTGCTAAAGTGTTACTGGAAAACAGAGAATGTGAGTGCGGTACGCCGACGTTGGAGTGTTGAATTTGGAACACCACCACCAATAAGAGTAACAATTACAAGAATCAGAGATAAGTTTAAAGTCGAAGGAACGGTACACGATATGAAGAAGGGACATAGCGGACGAAAGAGAAGTTCAACAGACAATGAGAGTGTTGGGGGATGCAGTAATCCAGGCATACACGCGATCCCCGGAGAAATCTGTGAGGCAGTGCTCTCATGAGACTGGGATCTGCAGAAGCAGTGTTCGTAGAATTTTGCGGTCTCAAAACTTTAAGGCTTACATTCCAAGACTTATCCATGCCCTTAACGAGGATGACTCTGATAGGTGAAGCGAATTTTGTGAGTGGTTCACTAACAAATGTGAAGAAGAGCAACGTTTCCAAGATCGAATTCTGTGGTCAGATGAAGCGACGTTTAAACTTGATGGAACAATCAACCGCCATAATTGCGTGTACTGGGCCAGGGAGAATCCATACGTAACCGAGCAAAGGCATGTTAAACCACCAGGAGTAACAGTCTGGTGTGGTCTGTCTTCTAGAGGGTTAATAGAGCCGTACTTCTTTGGCAACAGTGTCACGGGCGACTCTTTCTTGGAAATGTTGGAAATGCTATTTCCTGGCCTCAGCGTTGTGTTTGTGAATGAAGATTATTACTTTCAACAGGATGGGGCGCCACCTCACTTTCACCTGGATGTGAGGGCATTTCTCAACCGTACATTTCCTGCCAGACGGATAGGACGAAGAGGGTGTGTGGAGTATCCCGCCCGATCTCCAGATTTAACTCCTCTAGACTTCCTTCTGAGGGGTACTCTCAAGAACACAGCTTACTCTGCGAAGCCACATACACTGGATGATCTTAGAGAACAAACTGAGTAGGCCTGTCATGCTATTCCGTTGGAAACAATAAAGTTTTCACGTCACTCAGTCGTAAGTCGTTGTCGACGGTGATTCCTATGGACGGAGACCTGTTTGAAGATTGACCACCATAAGTCGGACCATGAGGCACCTAACACCATTAAAATTGTATCCCTGTATATCGTGATGGAACAAAAAAGTCTGATTCTTAAGTGTAAATTCAGAATCATAGACATAGAATAACTAATTTATATGGGTAAGCAGTGTCTCGTCCATGTCGCTGAATCTATATTAGTATTACATTAAACCTGTAAAAGCAATGTTGTTCCTTTCTGTAGTACTTTGACACTCGTAGTTGTGGGTTTCGTTTGAGCCTTACACCGATCTGTCCTACAGAAGTAGGCGTACTTCTCTTTATGCCTTATGGAAAATATTACCTCATTTTGCGGTTATTTTAGTTCAATATTGTTTTGGCTGCTAGAAAAATAAACGAGACAGTTGTCTTTCAATGGTATAACCTATAAAATTCTTATTTGACATCCTTTCAGTCATGCTAAAGTAGACAACGTATATCGCCTAAATTTATAAAAAGACACCAAACAACAACGATCAACTGAGTGTCTCTCTCTCTCTCTCTCTCTCTCTCTCTCTCTCTCTCTCTATCTATATATATATATATATATATATATATATATATATATATATATATATATGTTTCCGCCAGTCTGTTTGTTATCAACGTCAATGCTGTGTATTGCGACATAAAGACACGAAAAAAAAAAAAAACTAACTGCGTCATTCTTCGTGCAAATTACCTACATGTATATATGAGAGATTTTAGAGGGTATGATGATATCGTATGATTTTGATTACTGCAGTTTCCTTTTTCGTCAGTCAACGCTAAATGACTGACTTTCTCTTGGTTGGTTAAAGTAAATATACCTGATTTACCAGGTCACTTGGATTTCGGAAAAAACCATTTCCTGTCTGTTAATACATAAAATGTCTCAATGTGTTGCTATGAGATATATTAGAATACAGTTCATTTCTGCCACAAAGGCTCCTCATTCCAGAACCACACATTTAATTTCTGCAACAATGGCACAGCTCAAACTGCAGGTCTAATAACGTCCATTACAAGATGCTTCGAAAATAAAACTTGGTACATAGATACAAAGCTATGGTAACCAGACCCTTACCTTTCATGAGAAACAACATCCGCAGTAGCACTGGAGTGTCCTCGTCGGTGTTCATAAAGTCCACGTGGTCAGTGAAGTGGTCGAAGTCCTTGACTGTGACGGACCTGATGAGATCAGGATCCCTCAACAAGACCAGAGGCTTCGCAAAAGTGTAGAACCCAGCGTAGGGGTGCGGTTCGAAGCGCCTGTACGCGTCGACTACTATGTCCGCCATGGCCTTCCTGTTGAGCACCACGTCCAGGGTGTTCCCCACCACGGGCAGCGGTGGCGTGTACGGGACGCCGGCCCTGGCGAACCTCCTGGAGTACTGGCGCCACCGGAAGAAAGTCAGCGTGCCTGCGACCAGCACCAGCGACGCAAAGAGCGTCCACCAGTCACAAGCCATTGTCTGCAAAACATTTTACACTCATTTTGTTTTCATCATCACAAAAACAGCTGCATCCGGAAGAACCTGACCGATCTGCTGTAAACTCGGTGGATATGCCGCACAGAATCAGTTATGTTTTGATTAATTTGTTACGGGTTCAGCTGCGCACTCAGGTAGCATGGATCGGACAGTGACCCTGTGACCATCAGTTGATATAAGAGGGCTCCAAATGGCCATACGAACCAGTGCGACGACCTGGAGCTGCACTGTGCCCAGGCGGCACGTTCCACAGCAGTTTCCCCAGCTAGAGGGAGGGCTACGAGAGGGGCCGCAGTGTCGGGTTGCGGGATGCTGACTGGTTGTACCGTCCTACTGTGCATCACGTCCTTCATATGGGCCTTCATATCATTGCCTGTTCTTGGCAACTATCGGTACAGGAAGGCACACATGCACAAAATGTAGGATCTTTATATCCGACATGCACCACAAGGAGGGATCACCAATCGATTATCTGCCTTGAGCGACAAGATCTGATGGCAACAAAAAGGCCCATTCAGGAGGCTGTCCTGCCTTCTATGCATCTTCTCCTAAGTGCTAGCTCCATTGGCAAGGCTCGCCGCACGTCAACCATTATTATAATGCCTACCACTCACAACCTGCAGCGACGCTCCCAAATCGCCTTGGTCAGCAACAACGAGCATTGGGCCCTGCAAACTGGCAGTGGGTCATACTTCGTGAAGGAGAACGGTTTCTGCCTCGGTGGCAATAACCATCATGTCAGTGATTGGGGACACACTGGAGAGCTCCACGAAGAGCGGGTTCTGATCTCCCACCTCACGTCCGCTAGCCTAGTGTGATGGTGTGGTGACCAATATCTTAGGGTGCTTGTTCACTACTGTCAGTGTTCCTCCATAACAGCCATAAGGTACTTGGAGGACATCCTGAAACCAGTGGTTCTGCCAATCATGCTCGCCCACGCCCAGGTCCTATTTTAACAGGACAAAGCTCGTCCCCATCTCCTGAGCTTGCCCTGCAGCTGTGGATACTCCACCATGGCCAGCCGCATCACCGGATCTCTCCCCAATCGAGAATGTGTGGGCTGCCATGCAGAGTGTCATCAGAACTAGACCTCCACCCACCAGTCTGAGGCAGCTCTTCACTCTGGAATGGGACAGAGTATCACAGGATTACATCCAACACCTGTATAGCTCCATGCTGTGACGTGTGCACGCAAGTATTCACAACTGAGCGGATCAGCGCCATACTAACACGCACGTTTTGTGATCATGTAGCGCAATGGCATGGTGATACTTCACAGTAATGATCAGAATCCCCCTTGTCCTTCTGCGTGCAGCTCTTTTTATGACGAGTGCACATTTTAACGATGTATGACTAGACGAAGATTTTGATAATAGCCCAGAGATGTGTGTCAGCCCAGTTATGACCTGTAGTTTCCCTTTTTATTTTTATTTCTAATCCTTTCGATCAGACACTTCATGGCTGCTTTACATTTGTATTTTAACTACGTTACACCTGCCATGAATTTCAGGCTCAACTACAATGGCTTCACAGGCAAAACTGCACATAGTAGAGATTCAAAATAAAAGGAAATTTTAATCGAACAGTTTATGGCCAGTGCATCGTATTGTTATATTCTTGTTGGGTCTGCAGCTGGATTGTGTTGGATATATAGGCAAACGCGATGGCATTTGTATGGTACAGAAGACGCTGACTAGGTTATTCACAACCACTCATATTTGCTTGATACACGTTATACTGGCAACGTTATCTTGCCATCGCACTTTCGACTTACCTTTCCCACAGCAAACCATTCTTAATTGCATTGAGTACCTTCTTGTAATAGCTAAATATTTTTTCCAAATTTTGTTCCATCCGTAAGGAAAGGTACGTAACAAACGCCAAAATCTGAGAGAAAACTGTAGGCAAAGAAGTGGCTTATACAAAGAGAGAATCTCGACCCACACTCTGTTACTTAAGGAGCTAGGAGCCGCTGACTTTCGTGATTATCTAATAGTGGATGGAACATGCTTTTCAGAGCTGCTGAACATCATCAAATCCCTTTCTTAATGAAAAAAATAGAGTCAAATAGAAAGGATGTAAACTGCACGGAAAGGCTGTTCCCTACATTAGGTTTCTAGCCACTAGCACAAGTTACGAGAACCTCAAATTCTGTCCGCAGCTCGTGGTCGTGCGGTAGCGTTCTCGCTTTCCGCGCCCGGGTTCCCGGGTTCGATTCCCGGCGGAGTCAGGGATTTTCTCTGCCTCGTGATGACTGGGTGTTGTGTGATGTCCTTAGGTTAGCTACGTTTAAGTATTTCAAAGTTCTGGGGCACTGATGACCATAGATGTTAAGTCCCATAGTGCTCAGAGCCATTTAAACCTCAAATTCTATCTAAAATGATTTATGAAACCTGCTACTTCATTTATAGTTGCCTGAGGAAGTACGTTGTGGTAACGGAAAATAAATAAAAGACATTGATGTAAACTTTATTAATTTATTTATTTTTGTAGCATAACAGGTGTTCCCTTTGAGTTTAAGAAACTCATTTGAAACCGGAAAAAGAAAGACTACCAATGGTGTTGATGGAAATCGTCTGATAAATACAGCAGACACAGAAGATGTGAAGAATTTAGCAGGTGATAAGAACTCTAAAAAGCGTCCTACGCTGTTTACTTCATAGCAGAAGGCTTGGATATAGGCTTTCAACACTTCTAACAATCAATAAACGTCCATCGACTGTCTGTACTTGGGATTTTAGATTTTATTTCAGATACATCTCCATTTCTAGATTTAATTTCCGATAAGTATCGGAAATAAAATCTAAAAATCGAATTACAGTAGGTCGACGGACTTTTATTCGTAAAACATATGCTTTTTACTCTCTCTGTGTTCTGCATGAAACCTTTATGCACCTGTCAAAAACTGAAGAAAATGCTTTATTCCTTGCATCCCTGTTGTTACGCTCCTCGCGCGACATGTCCTCCAGACATCTACAGCCATTTGTTCGGAAACTCAGTCATTAGAGGTTCGGTCGCCTGACACTGTCACGTTCATATCAATACTTAATCTCGCTCTCAGAGCCGGAAGACGAACGTTTGTCAGGTGGTTGGAACGCACTGTTTGTTGGATGAAGTGCTCGTGAAGGTCGGGTGAAGTGGTGGGGCATTGGCTTTCGGATAGTCGTACCCAGCTGACCTTCCGAGAAGAAATGTTGGTCTGTTGGCCAAACTGGCCACATACGTCCATTTTGTCGGACGGTCGGTCGGTCGGTTGTTGTGTGCATAGGGCGCTTTAATTGCACGCATTCTTATTGCCCCAGCAGCCACATTGTAAAACACTATTTACACAACACAGTAATTACTCTGTAAGAAAACCAATAACATTTCACGACTGGACTTGTGATGCAACATCTAATTTTGTTATGTATCTTTGTTCTACAACTGGACCTGATGCACATTAAATTGACTATTTGAATTCTCATATCATTGTCCATGAGGCATCAAGGGATCACTAGATTAGTATTGGAGGGCAGCGTAAAAATCGTAGAGGGAGACCAAGAGATGAATACCCTAAGCAGATTCAGGAAGATGTAGGTTGCAGTAGGTACTGGGAGATGAAGAAGCTTGCACAGGATAGAGTAGCATGGAGAGCTGCATCAAACCAGTCTCTGGACTGAAGACCACAACAACAACAATATCATTGTTCAAAATCGCATTGCTGTTTCTTTGGTAGTGTTCTTGCCTCTGTGGTTTGATACTAGGCAAGCACATATTTCCATTTGTGAAAAACCCCAGCAAAATCTTCCATTATACATGGGCCCATAAGTTAATAGTCGTCTACAGGAAGTTGGAAGTTTGTGGTAAGGTGTTATGGGACCAAACTGCTGTGGTCATCAGTCCCAAAGCTTACGCACTACTTAATCTTTCGCTGAGGACGACACACACACACACACACCCGTGCCCGAGGGAGGACTCGAACCTCCCACGGGGGCAGCCGCGCCGTCAGCAGGAAGCTGCTGCAATATGCCGCGCAGCTACTGTATTAGCAACAGCCTTTTTAACATCAGCGTTTCTACTTTATATAGTATAGCCACAGGATCATTACACTTCCTCGAAATTGTTGCCTGTGCTTCCTTGCCGATTTTTTCTAAATTCTCTCTTGCTGTCACAATATCACTAGTGTGTAAGTGAAATGATAGTTTCACCTTGATGGCGTCTCGCAGAGGTGAACTTGGTGATATTACCGCAAAGACAATCAAATGGTTCAAATGGCTCTGAGCACTATGAGACTTAACATCTGATGTCATCAGTCCCCTAGAGTTAGAACTACTTAAACCTAACTAACCTAAGGACATCACACACATCCATGCCCGAGGCAGGATTCGAGCCTGCGACCGTAACAGCAGCTCGGTGACCAATATCTTAGGGTGCTTGTTCACTACTGTCAGTGTTCCTCCATAACAGCCATAAGGTACTTGGAGGACATCCTGAAACCAGTGGTTCTGCCAATCATGCTCGCCCACGCCCAGGTCCTATTTTAACAGGACAAAGCTCGTCCCCATCTCCTGAGCTTGCCCTGCAGCTGTGGATACTCCACCATGGCCAGCCGCATCACCGGATCTCTCCCCAATCGAGAATGTGTGGGCTGCCATGCAGAGTGTCATCAGAACTAGACCTCCACCCACCAGTCTGAGGCAGCTCTTCACTCTGGAATGGGACAGAGTATCACAGGATTACATCCAACACCTGTATAGCTCCATGCTGTGACGTGTGCACGCAAGTATTCACAACTGAGCGGATCAGCGCCATACTAACACGCACGTTTTGTGATCATGTAGCGCAATGGCATGGTGATACTTCACAGTAATGATCAGAATCCCCCTTGTCCTTCTGCGTGCAGCTCTTTTTATGACGAGTGCACATTTTAACGATGTATGACTAGACGAAGATTTTGATAATAGCCCAGAGATGTGTGTCAGCCCAGTTATGACCTGTAGTTTCCCTTTTTATTTTTATTTCTAATCCTTTCGATCAGACACTTCATGGCTGCTTTACATTTGTATTTTAACTACGTTACACCTGCCATGAATTTCAGGCTCAACTACAATGGCTTCACAGGCAAAACTGCACATAGTAGAGATTCAAAATAAAAGGAAATTTTAATCGAACAGTTTATGGCCAGTGCATCGTATTGTTATATTCTTGTTGGGTCTGCAGCTGGATTGTGTTGGATATATAGGCAAACGCGATGGCATTTGTATGGTACAGAAGACGCTGACTAGGTTATTCACAACCACTCATATTTGCTTGATACACGTTATACTGGCAACGTTATCTTGCCATCGCACTTTCGACTTACCTTTCCCACAGCAAACCATTCTTAATTGCATTGAGTACCTTCTTGTAATAGCTAAATATTTTTTCCAAATTTTGTTCCATCCGTAAGGAAAGGTACGTAACAAACGCCAAAATCTGAGAGAAAACTGTAGGCAAAGAAGTGGCTTATACAAAGAGAGAATCTCGACCCACACTCTGTTACTTAAGGAGCTAGGAGCCGCTGACTTTCGTGATTATCTAATAGTGGATGGAACATGCTTTTCAGAGCTGCTGAACATCATCAAATCCCTTTCTTAATGAAAAAAATAGAGTCAAATAGAAAGGATGTAAACTGCACGGAAAGGCTGTTCCCTACATTAGGTTTCTAGCCACTAGCACAAGTTACGAGAACCTCAAATTCTGTCCGCAGCTCGTGGTCGTGCGGTAGCGTTCTCGCTTTCCGCGCCCGGGTTCCCGGGTTCGATTCCCGGCGGAGTCAGGGATTTTCTCTGCCTCGTGATGACTGGGTGTTGTGTGATGTCCTTAGGTTAGCTACGTTTAAGTATTTCAAAGTTCTGGGGCACTGATGACCATAGATGTTAAGTCCCATAGTGCTCAGAGCCATTTAAACCTCAAATTCTATCTAAAATGATTTATGAAACCTGCTACTTCATTTATAGTTGCCTGAGGAAGTACGTTGTGGTAACGGAAAATAAATAAAAGACATTGATGTAAACTTTATTAATTTATTTATTTTTGTAGCATAACAGGTGTTCCCTTTGAGTTTAAGAAACTCATTTGAAACCGGAAAAAGAAAGACTACCAATGGTGTTGATGGAAATCGTCTGATAAATACAGCAGACACAGAAGATGTGAAGAATTTAGCAGGTGATAAGAACTCTAAAAAGCGTCCTACGCTGTTTACTTCATAGCAGAAGGCTTGGATATAGGCTTTCAACACTTCTAACAATCAATAAACGTCCATCGACTGTCTGTACTTGGGATTTTAGATTTTATTTCAGATACATCTCCATTTCTAGATTTAATTTCCGATAAGTATCGGAAATAAAATCTAAAAATCGAATTACAGTAGGTCGACGGACTTTTATTCGTAAAACATATGCTTTTTACTCTCTCTGTGTTCTGCATGAAACCTTTATGCACCTGTCAAAAACTGAAGAAAATGCTTTATTCCTTGCATCCCTGTTGTTACGCTCCTCGCGCGACATGTCCTCCAGACATCTACAGCCATTTGTTCGGAAACTCAGTCATTAGAGGTTCGGTCGCCTGACACTGTCACGTTCATATCAATACTTAATCTCGCTCTCAGAGCCGGAAGACGAACGTTTGTCAGGTGGTTGGAACGCACTGTTTGTTGGATGAAGTGCTCGTGAAGGTCGGGTGAAGTGGTGGGGCATTGGCTTTCGGATAGTCGTACCCAGCTGACCTTCCGAGAAGAAATGTTGGTCTGTTGGCCAAACTGGCCACATACGTCCATTTTGTCGGACGGTCGGTCGGTCGGTTGTTGTGTGCATAGGGCGCTTTAATTGCACGCATTCTTATTGCCCCAGCAGCCACATTGTAAAACACTATTTACACAACACAGTAATTACTCTGTAAGAAAACCAATAACATTTCACGACTGGACTTGTGATGCAACATCTAATTTTGTTATGTATCTTTGTTCTACAACTGGACCTGATGCACATTAAATTGACTATTTGAATTCTCATATCATTGTCCATGAGGCATCAAGGGATCACTAGATTAGTATTGGAGGGCAGCGTAAAAATCGTAGAGGGAGACCAAGAGATGAATACCCTAAGCAGATTCAGGAAGATGTAGGTTGCAGTAGGTACTGGGAGATGAAGAAGCTTGCACAGGATAGAGTAGCATGGAGAGCTGCATCAAACCAGTCTCTGGACTGAAGACCACAACAACAACAATATCATTGTTCAAAATCGCATTGCTGTTTCTTTGGTAGTGTTCTTGCCTCTGTGGTTTGATACTAGGCAAGCACATATTTCCATTTGTGAAAAACCCCAGCAAAATCTTCCATTATACATGGGCCCATAAGTTAATAGTCGTCTACAGGAAGTTGGAAGTTTGTGGTAAGGTGTTATGGGACCAAACTGCTGTGGTCATCAGTCCCAAAGCTTACGCACTACTTAATCTTTCGCTGAGGACGACACACACACACACACACACCCGTGCCCGAGGGAGGACTCGAACCTCCCACGGGGGCAGCCGCGCCGTCAGCAGGAAGCTGCTGCAATATGCCGCGCAGCTACTGTATTAGCAACAGCCTTTTTAACATCAGCGTTTCTACTTTATATAGTATAGCCACAGGATCATTACACTTCCTCGAAATTGTTGCCTGTGCTTCCTTGCCGATTTTTTCTAAATTCTCTCTTGCTGTCACAATATCACTAGTGTGTAAGTGAAATGATAGTTTCACCTTGATGGCGTCTCGCAGAGGTGAACTTGGTGATATTACCGCAAAGACAATCAAATGGTTCAAATGGCTCTGAGCACTATGAGACTTAACATCTGATGTCATCAGTCCCCTAGAGTTAGAACTACTTAAACCTAACTAACCTAAGGACATCACACACATCCATGCCCGAGGCAGGATTCGAGCCTGCGACCGTAACAGCAGCTCGGTTCCGGACTGAAGCGCCTAGAACCGCTGGGCCACAGCGGCCGGCTGGGAAGTTGCACAAGCATCGAACACCCAAGAGAGGATATAGGTGCAACACGTAGCCGGCACACAGACAACCGTTAAATGTCCTACACATTTCCTTGTTTAACATCAGAGACCAACTGTTCACAACTGTTGTGAGCACAGCATGCACCATCAGGCAGCACCACAGGCGTCGACGCGTCGCCTACGCACTCCAGAAACGGTGTGCAGTCCACCAACTGCCGCACCAAGAAGTCGCCGCGCTGGCGCCTCCAGAGCAGTGACTCGCGCCAGCGCCACAGCAGAGCGGGCAGTTCCAAGTCAGCTCGCCTACCGGGGAGACCGCCCTCTGCTGTGCAGTTCGCGCCGCATCGTCTAGCCTTCTAGCTGGTCCACACCACCCCGTCTTCAGTGAACGCACTAGTGGGACAAGAACTGTTTACCATCCAGCCTTAGTCTCTGCAATAGTAGCTGAACATACGATCTGCTGCCTGAGACGCTTTGTACAAAGTTGACTGTTCGTCAATAAATGTGTGTGTTCTTGTCACTTTCATTAACATTGTTTCAGTGTCTTCCTCGTTCTCCTCTCATAGTATTTCTCTTTTCTTTCTTATTTACTTACTTTTTATTTGAGTCATCAGTCTCCTCACTGGTTTGATGTGGCCAGCCACGAATTCCTCTCCTGTGCCAATCTCTTCATCTCAGAGTAGCACTTGCAACCTACGTCCTAAATAATCTGCTGGATGTATTCCAATCTCTGTCTTCCTCGACATTTCTTGCCGTAATAGCTTCCTCTAGAAACATAGAAGTCATTCTCTGATGTCTTCTTAACAGATGTCCAATCACCCTGTCCCTTCTCCTTCTCAGTGTTTTCCACATATTCGTTTTCTCTCCGATTCTCTGCAGAACCTCCTCATTCCTTACCTTATCAGTCTACCTAATTTTCAAAATTCGTCCGTAGTACCACATCCCAAATTCTTCCATTCTCTTCTGTTCCGGTTTTCCTACGGTCCATGTTTCACTACCATACAATGCTGTGATCCGAACGTATATTCTCAGAAATTTCTTCCTCAAAGTAAAGCCAATGTTTGATATTGGTAGACTTCTCTTGGAAAAGGATGCCGTTTTTGCCAGTGCTAATCTACTTTTGATGTCCTCCTTGCCCCATTCGTCATAGGTTATTTTGCTGCCTAGGTAGCAGAATTCCTTAACTACCTCTACTTCGTGACCATCGATCCAAATGTTAATTTTCTCGTTGTTCTCGTTTCCGCAACTCCTCATTACTTTCGTCTTTCTTCGATATAGTCTCATTCCACATTCTGTACTCATTAGACTGTTCATTCCATTCAGCATACCGTGTAATTCTTCTTCACTTTCACTCAGGATAAAAATGTCATCAGCGAATCGTATAATTGATATCTTTTCATCTTGAATTTTAATTCCACTCCTTCACCTTTCTTTTATTTCCGTCATTGCTTCTGGGATGTACAGATTTAACTGTAGGGGCGAAAGACTACAGTCCTGTCTTACACCCTTTTTAATCTGAGCACTTCGTTCTTGGTCGTCCACTCTTATTATTCCCTCTTGTCTCTTGTACAAGTTGCATATTACCAGTCTCCCCTATATGCCGACCGGGGTTGCTCAGCGGTTCTAGGCGCTACAGTCTGGAACCGTGCGACCGCTACGGTCGCAGGTTCGAATCCTGCCTTGAGCATGGGTGTGTGTGATGTCCTTAGGTCCGTTAGGTTCAAGTAGTTCTAAGTTCTAGGGGACTCATGACCTGAGGGGTTAAGTCCCGTAGTGCTCAGAGCCATTTGATCCATTTTCTCCCTATAGCTTACCCCTATTTTTCTCAGAATTTCGAACGTCTAGCACCATCTTACAATGTCGAACGCTTTTTCCAGGTCGACATATCCTGTGAATAAGTCTTGATTTTTCTGCAGTCTTACTTCCATTATGAAGCGCAATGTCAGAATTGCGTCTCTGGTGCCTTTACGTTTCCTAAACCCAAACTGATTGTCATCTAACATCTCCTCGATTTTCTTCTCCATTCTTCTGGATATCATTTTTGTCAAGAATTCGGATGCTTGAGCTGTTAAGCTGATTGTGGAATAATTCTCTCACTTGTCAACTCTTGCAGTCTTGGGAGTTGTGTGGATGATATTCCTCCGAAAATCAGATGTTACGTGGCCAGACTCATACATTCTACACACCAACTTGAGTAGTCGCTTTGTTGACACTTCTCCCAATCATTTTAGAAATTTTGATGTAATGTTGTCTATCCCTCCTGCCTTTTTGATTTTAAGACCTCCAAGGCTCTCTTAAATCCTGATTCTACTTCTAGACCCTCCATCTTTCCTAGTTTCTTGTTTCGTCTTCTGTCACATCAGACAAATCTTGCCCCTGACAGAGGCCTTCAATGTACTCATTCCACCTATCCGCTCTCTGCACCGCAGTTGGTTGTGGAATACCCCGTTACACACTTAATGCTACCGCCCTTGCTTTTAATTTCACCGAAGGTTATTTTGACTTTCGCATGCTGAGTCAGTCCTTCCGAAAGTCATTTCTTTTTCGATTTTTTTCACATTTTTCGTGCAGCCACTTCGTCTTAGCTTCCCTGCACATCCTATTTTTCTCATGCCACACATACTTGTATTTTTGTTCTTGAATTTGCCTGAACATTGCTGTAAGTCCTCTGTGGTTGCCCTTTTTAGAGATATCCATTCCTCTTCAACTGTACAGCCTACTGAGCTATTCGTTATTGCTGTATCTATAGCCTTAGAGGACTTCAAGGGTATCTCGTCATTCTTTACTACTTCCGTATCCCACTTCTGTGCATATTGATTCTTCCCTACCAATCTCTTAAATATTCTGCTAACAGTCATTGGATCTCGACCAACGCGAGCAGCAATGTCGCGATACGATAAACCGCAATCGCGATAGGCTACAATCCGACCTTTACCAAAGTCGGAAACGTGATGGTACTCATTTCTCCTCCTTACACGAGGCATCACAACATCGTTTCACCAGGCAACGCCGGTCAACTGCTGTTTGTGTATGAGAAATCGTTTGGAAACTTTCCTCATACTAGTACTTTGTAGGTATCGCCACCGGTGCCAACCTTGTGTGAATGCTCTGAAAAGCTAATCATTTGCATACCGCAGCATCTTTTTCCTGTCGGTTAAATTTCGCGTCTGTAGCACTTCATCTTCATGGTGTGGCAATTTTAATGGCCAGTAGTGTAGATTGAGCCTTTACATTTCCCTTTTTAGATTTTCTAGCTTCCCTACCACATTCATGTTTCTGACATTTGACACCTTGACTCGTAGAACTTTATCCTTTCGTTGGTTATTCCATCATTTCACATGGTCACCTGCCCCTATGCAGTCCCATCCCGAAGATCCGAATGTTCCGGAATCTTTTGCCAGTGGAGAGATCATCATGACAATTACAGGTCACATGCCTTTAGTTACACGTTATGTGTCATTAATGCAGCGATTTCGATGGACTTCTGCATCCTCATGCCTTTGATCTTGCCGATTCTTCCGCCTGTACGGCGGTTTGCCACTCCAAGTACGAGAGGGTGCCCTGAGCCTCTGTCCGCTCCTGCGCCCTCAGCGCACCATAAATAGTTGAGGGTGGCGACGAGTAAACTCTCCTCTTGTGGTGGTGTTCGAAATACAGTACAACAGTCGGGGACGAGGGTGGGCCAGGATCTGCGCAAATTGCAGGATTAATTTTGTTTTGCCTACCCACCCATCCTTGTTACTTGCTATTTACTTCTTGTTACTTATTTTTATGTGTCTAGTACAGTATTGTGTGGACTTTTGACTAATGACAAATACTATTACTGATACGAGTGTGTTATTTTGTGAGCAGCGTCTATTCCAAATTCCTTACAGGCGTGGCTTTTGCTTCACAAGGTGGTTCGCCAGCCCCTGTTATTCAGTGAAAGAGAGAGGAAATCCAGTAGCCGCTGCAAGCCGCGACGACAGTAACAGGCAGAAGTGATACTTCTGTCTTAGACGTGGAACGTAGTTGGGACAAGGTGTTTGTTACTTTGCTAGTAGCTAAGAGAGATGTCAAATTGCAGCTGGACATTGGTACTTCAGTTACACTTGTGGATAACATTACTTATGAACGGTTAGGTTCACCACTGCTATGTCGAGCTAAGCATGTGTTGTCAATTTGTACTGGACAGGAAATTCCAGTTTTAGGAACTTCCAGTATGCCAGCTACCTTTCAAGGTGTAACGAAGAGATTTGCATTCACAGTGATTTCTGCGAAATCTTAGCAGAATATTTCTGGCTTAGATTCTTTAGACATTCTTGGATTGACAATCCACAAGACAATGTTTGCAAATTTCAGCAGATGTGCCTCTAGACAATCTTCGAGCTCTGTGAGACAAATTTAGTGGACTTTGTAGTGACGGTCTCGATTGTGCGAATAATTTTAGCTCACGTGTTACTCCAACACAACGCACAACCGAAGTTTTGTCGTGCTAGGCAAGTGCCCATCGCCATAGGCAACAGCTCGCTGAACATTTACGGCATTGGCAAGCTGGTGAGGTCACCAAGCATTTGCCTGAGCGTTGAAAGTCTTTTTTGGTCGCTACCGGATCCTAGAATCAACTCGATTCGATATTTCGGCGATCCAACTGGTCGCCATCTTCAGGAGAATGCTGCTTCTGTTGAGAACTCAGAGCTCAGCCGGACTCATCAGCAGGAGCAGGATTCTCCTGAACATGGCGACCAGTTGGATAGCCGAAATATCGAATTGAGTTGATTCTAGGATCCGGTAGCAAACCCGAAGAGACTTTCAAGACTTATTACGCCGGGAAAGCTTACGAAGTCACATTTGCCTGAGCGATTTAGGAAAATCACGGGAAACCTAAATCAGAATGGCCAGACGCGGGTTTGAACAGTCATCCTCCAGAGTGCGAGTCCAGTGTGCTAACCACTGGGCCACCTCGCTCGGTATATTCATAACGAATCCTACTCCAGTTATATCATTTTCTGCTGTTGTAGATAATACCCTATATTCGTCTGACCAGAAATCATTCTCATCTTTCCATTCACTGCTTTCCACTATATGTAGATCCTACCTTTGCATTTCCCTTTTTAGTTTTTCTAGCTTCCTTAGCACCTTCAAACTTCTGGAATACCACGATACGATTCTTTGTACATTACTCTTTCGTTGGAGGGGAAGGAGCGGGGGCGGGGGAAGTAAATCTTATGCCACTGGGGTGACCATCATTACAGGCCACATGTCGTGTGGATACACCGTAAGCGCCTTTCATTCTGTAGTTCCCATTACCTTCTGCATCCTCATGCTGTTTGATCATTGCTGATTCTTCTTTTAGGGGAGTTTACTGTCCCAAGGGGAAAAGGATCTGATCCGCTGCCCTTCTTTGAAATGACCTTTGCCAAAACGATGTTGACATCTTATTCCAGAAGTCTTCAGCCTCCAATGCTGATAACTTATATTCTAAAATTTAGCAGTGGCTGGGATCGAATCCGGGATCCCTGACGTTTTGATTACTAGTCACAGATGCCACGGTGTCCCAAATTATGTGACGGTAACATGAGTGTCGGTCAACAGATGGTAAGACCTCGAGGTCGACATCCTTGCAGGTAGTATGTAGGCTACAGTCCAAGGAGAGCAACAAACCACTTGACTGAAACAGTGGCGCTTTCGGACAGTGAAACTTCGTAATGTACTGAAAACGAAAATTTATGCACACAAAGCGCCAGGAAGAGCACCAAAGACAATTCAGGTTTGTTGTCAGTGCTTAATGACAAGTGAACCAAGATGTCAGAACACAACCTATGACAACATTTTTACTTCTTATGATTTGGAACAAACTGATAAAAAAACGAACTGACAAGCGATAACTTTATGGGTAAATAAATAAAAGGGGAGCTCATAGTTCTAAACCCCAAAGAAAAAAAAGAACTGAATTTTGGAGTAGGCTGGCGAAATCATCGATAAGGATCATAAAAAATACCATAAATTACCTTGGATTGCAAGAGTACTAAAGAGACTGTTGACACACTCGATCAGTTAAGAACTCACTTATAAACGTAAGACTGATCGATAGCCAATGTTTCTGCGCAGGATTCTTGACGTTTCTGCTAAGAAAATTGATGTCATTCATGCTGGGACGCAAATAAATTGACGTTTTATCGTCAGAAGAACTTGCCAGTTCGACCGCAAGGCGACATAATGTGCCAAGAATACTCCTTGAAAAGTCAGATGAAGAACTGATGATCGTCAAGAGCAGACAACGATCTCGAAATACCATTTTAGTGCCAAAGTTTGAAACTACAGAAAATAATACAAAATCTGTGAACTGTAAGCTCTGCCGATGAAACAATGGGAGAAACGTAACTTGCGTGCAACGGGCCACAGAGCTATTTAGCTACCCACGTCACTTACTGGTTCCAAAATAGTAAGTAAGGACTAGGAATGCTGTTTCCATTTTTGTATATCTTACAGTTAAATGTGTTTAGTAGTATCTTCTTTTATTTGCAAGTATTAGTTACATAATACTATCATAAAAATATTATTATTTTAAAAGGCGTACTCAGCTGTACATAGAGATTGCTAAACCTTCCAATTTTCCAGTAACTGAATGTAACGAATTTATTTTCCATTTAGTGTCGAATTTAAACCGACAGGATAATGTTGGTCCCACGAAATAACGTCGAGAACAGCATACACAGGTGGACAGAAGTATTCTGACACAGGTCACATGGGTATCTCACGGTCAATTGTGACTGATGCAACACGGAATGTGTATTTGCGTATGTGCCATAATGCAGGGAATATTTCGAAAGACGTCGACAATGCGAATGTCACAGTACCCTCTACCTGGAACGATTTGTTCTGTGTTACCATCACAGGCGTGTGTTTCACTCGGGACAAAAGTAATCAGACACCGCCCCGCTTGACAAAGTAGCCGTAGTCTGAAGGCACAACTCGGTGGCAGCGAGCAGTCAGTGTGCGCAAGGAAGCTGTCTCGTACTGCAGCAAAGCACAGGCCTCGCCAGGAAAGACCAACGTAGCGCCACGCCCCGTACAGGTAGGGAAACGAAGGTGGGAGAGCGAAGGCTCATTGTGCGGATGAATAGTGAGGGAAAATAATATGCAGAAGTAGGCAAGGTCGTCAAGCGAAGCCGAAAAACTATATTTAATACTGTCCAGACATGGAAAGAAGAAAACACTCTCGTCAATCGCCCACGGTAGGTGCGTCCTTAGAAACTCACGAACAGAGACAATAGGAAGATATTCCGAATGCTGAAAAACGACCTGCGGACAACGGTCCCTGCTATATGTACAGAACTGGCGGAACTCGTTGGTACCGAAGTTAGTGGCAGAACAGTGCGCAGATGGCTGGACGGTGCTGGGTACAATGCAGAGTGCCAAGGCGCAAAACGTTCGTCAGTAAGTGTGACGCAAAAAGCGGAGGGTTTTTGCAGAAGAATAATTTGCAGGCACGGATGTGACCTTCTGGGACAAGATTTTGTGGAGTGATGAATACAAATTTACTTTGAGGCACCTGGATGGCCGCAGTTTAGTGTGTCGTCAAGCCACTTAGAGCGAGAGCCCAAAAACATGCAAGCAACCATCAAACATGGAGGCGGCAGTGTGACGGTGTGGGGATGCATGTCTTCCAGACGTGTTGGCGAGCTTGTATTTATTGAAGGCACCGTGGACAAATTTGTCTATCTCGATATACTCAAACAAAATTTGACGAAAAGTGCTGCGAAGTTGGCTCTTGGAGGTGAGTTTTATTTCCAACAAGACAATGATCCTAAGCATACGGCAGAAACTGTCAAACAGTGGGCACCGTACAACATGCGTCATCGCCTCATTACCCACCGCAGTGTCCGGACCTCAATCCCATCGAAAACATCTGGAATGAGCTGAAAACGAGACTAGACAAAGGACATGTGAGGAGTTTGACACGTTTGCGTGCATTGATAGAAGAAGAATGGGTGAATATCGGTTCGGATACAACGAAAAAGGTTGTTTACTCCATGCCATAAAGATTAAGGGCTGTAATACAGAGAGAGGGATGCATTACCAAATACTGACTGCTGAGTGTCTGAATATATTTTCGATTATCTCTTTTTTTTACACAAAAGATGTTTTGTTACTTTTTGTCCTGCATATGTTCAGACTGAAATATGTATTACACATTTGTAAAGAATAAAATATATATTTTGAGTTAAAAACACATTTAAGGTTTACCTCTCTGATTACTCCCAGTGTCTGAATACTTTTGTCCGCCTCTGTACATCGTTGCACAGCAAAAGCTTTAGGTTTTTCTTTGTAAACATGTCTTACGGGAAAACATTCTGCGTGACAAATGTTTCAAAATGGACCCCAATGGCTGACAGACGTTCAGCTAGCAACTGTCAAACTTCACAGTGCATTTTTCAAATTATCGAGATTCCACTTATTTGACATATTTGTAAGACCATGTTTCTTAAATCTGAGAGTGTTCCGAAGCAATGGTTCACTGTACAGCCAGCGGCAAGCAGTTCCACAGTAGTGCTTTACACAAAGAGCGGCGTCTGAACACCTGTTACTGGCGATACATCACTGACCTTTGCGGCGGTAACCTGGGAGTGATGCAGCGGTGGCCAGCGCCTCTGGCGGACTCGTGCTGATAAACCGAGAGCCACGCCGCAGCCGGAGTCTTAGTGGGGAAGGTGGAGGGGAGGAGCGGACGTCACGCGACTGTCAGGTTCCCGCAAAAAAGGGCACCGTAACACCTGCCTGCGTCACGCCAGATCCGACAGACGTCGTATCTTATTCGATCGTTATCTCGTGGCTCCCTCCCGATATTTTAAACGCGGCGGTGACTTTCCAGTGATTCCTTTCCACTGTCCGCTTCCGCATCAGAGCGGTGATTACCCTTCATAACATATGAGAGACAAAGGGGGGGGGGGGGCGCCAAGGGGCGCACGCATTGTTATCCCTGAAACTACTCGTTACTTTTCCTTTTATGGTGGCTGGAACGTGGTGCATTTAGGAGCTACTTAAAGAAGTAGTGGTTCCGGTTTGAAAAGATGGTTTTAACAGGCTCAATGCATTTGCCATCTATTATCTAACGACACCGTAACGTGCTATGAAGTTTATATCAGTTTACGCTTACCGGTCACCTGATCCCAGTTTTGTTTTTTCAGTCATTATCAGTAGTCCAAAACATGAATAAAACAATGTCAAAAACGACACAGCCAATAAATAAATATTATACAATATGAGTGTTGACTAAAACAAACTTCATAGTGACAGCTGAAGGACATGAACAAACGATTAGCTGTAGTTGACATCTCATGGCGCTCTGGACAGTTGTCACTTTTACTGTTTGTACCATGCAGTTTACTTACCTGTATCAATACAAAAAACAACGCAATGGATGTTACCCTATCTGTATAATCATCTCCACCTCAAGTAAATACTCTTGTCTGTTCCGTTCATATTTTCTCGTGTTTCTTCCTTCTTCCGTTTGCTACTCGACAGCTAGTTTGGGAAAAATATTCTCTTCTATCCGTTAAGCATGTGGACTATAAGGCCTTGTGGAGACCAATGGCTTAGATTCTCCTCATGCTGAGACACTCGTTTCACATTCGAATGGATCGGGCTTCAGATCCTTCTAAGCCGTCCGGATTTCTCTGAATCGATTAAAGCCCCTATCAGCACGTTGCCTTCGAAATTGGCACGGCTGATGTCCTCCCCTATCCATCTCCCACCCGAGTTTGCGCTCTGTCTCTTGCGAATTCGTCGTCAGTGGTACGTAATACTTTAACCGTCCCTATTGTCTTCCTCATATAGTGTTATATTTGGTGTCTGTTAATTTCTTTGTGTTTAGTGTACTGTATAACGAAAGGGTCACCTTCATCTCGAAAACAGCCTCGAATGTGGTTTCTCCAAATGGGCGTTATCAAAAGATCTGTGACTAATACCCAAGTTTGTACGCTTGACGTTTGACTGGTTTAACGTCGTCTATCAAACATCAGAATAGACAATGCTTTTTGTGGTCGGCTCCCTCAATCGTTGCCATAAAGTCAATCCAACGTAAAATCTTTAATATCTATTAGGCTTATGTTGAACTGCCACCTAATTAGTTGAAACTGCCAGTGGTTTTCCGATATTTTCACCATCTGATGGTGGGATCTCAGCGTCCATAAAACGACTGTGAAGATCAAAGAACATTAGACATGGTCGGCCTTACGGAAGCATAACCGCAGGTCAGTGGGGGACTGAGACGAAGCCACTAAGCTGGATCTCAACTCTTGAACGGGGCTTCTTCAATCAACGCGTGAGCGCAACCCTATGGAAAAGTTGTTTATTACGTTGGGTGTTTTCTACCGACCCGGGACGGGAGCTGCTACATTCTCGTTTCTTTAGACGCCTTTTCCAGTTACAGTGAAGTTACTGCCTCTTTAACCTTTCCCTGTTTCTCTCAAAACTTCTATCGTTGGCCCTCCCAGAATATACTGATAATGCGCCGGCATCTTTATCCAAGGTCTTCAAGAAGTTCTACTTTGGAAACGCGGTAAAACATTTCTCGATGATTCTGTATTACCCCCGCCCTCATTTGCGCAGAGGATCAATCCTGACTTCAAATTCGTGTCGATAATAGGCCATGCACACATTCAGAACAAATGGAATACATCCATACCCTGCCTGAATCTAGCACTTTACTCGTTCCATCACGGAGCCATCAGGGCAACACCCACGTATTTGATTTTTAGCTACCGTCTAAGGTCTCCCTTGAGCAATTTGTAGTCCGTGAACGACCTTCTTGCTGACAAAACTACCTCTGATATTATCCAACAAAATGGGAGACGAACCCGGAGCAATATCATTTCGCACACAGGGGACACGTGCAGCTTTATAATAAGGGCCGGTGTGCATTTAAAGCAAATGTCGGTGACCAAGTCTACATTCGTAAGTCAAGCGTGAGAGGGTAGGGTGATGTTGCCACTTCGCTCAAGTTGTCGCCCTGTTTTGTGGGACCTTGCGAGGTGGCTAAGGTACTGAATCCAGTCAATCTCAGTCCGCAATCTCGTTGCAGGCGAGACATCGATGGTGCATTCCATCCAGACGAATAGCGTCTCTTAATTATACCTGTTTCCAGTCCCTCCCGCAAAGGGAGGGGGGAGCTCGAAGTAGGGGAGGACGACCTGTGCGAGCCCTTGTCGATCTTCTTTGTCGATGGGAGTTGTAATAGTTGCCAGTAGGACAAGCGGTGAGTCACAGGGGGTGTGCGGAGTGAGTGTGGTGGGCGGGCGTGCGAAGCGCCGGCCGGCAGTCGGGAAGGACGCCTCGGCCAGCCCCGGGAACTGAGGGGCGGTAACGAGGCGCAAGTGCAGCGAGGCGGGGGTCACTCGCTGTGGTGCGGCTGCAGGTGGTAGGTCGTGTAGTGAGTCGCCCGCGTGGGTACTGAGGTGTACCGTCTGGCGTGACTGGTGGAGTGCCTCGCGCTGCATTTCATGCACCCTGACGTCAGCTGTCTTTACCGGGAACGTGGATGTGTTAATTCACCTGCCTATTGTCGTTAGTACCTGTCACTCGTGAGCCATTTCGATGTTTGTATAATGCGGTGCTGTACTTTGCATCTGCCTGCTGATGTGGGACTCAAGATTATATTCAGGGCAAAACCTTACGTGTTTGGTATTCAATAATTATTGTTTCTGTTCAGTTTTCGTGATGCGTGATAGGAATAAGTAAATATGCTACCGTCTTCTATTGGGTGAGCAAAGAGCTTTCGACTTGATAACTGTAGTCTTCTTATATTGTGCAAATCGATTATAACTCTTTGTTGATTACAAAGATTCTGTGTCTTTGTTGATTACAAAGGTTCTGTAACGCTCCTGTGCAGTCTGAGTCATGTTGTGGAGTCAACACTGAGTCTTGTGCTGGGGGTTAAACAACGGTCTCATTTAGGTAGTTTCATTTATAAATGGCAGTTGCCGCTCGAGGGCCGTCACATGACCGTTTTCTTTTAATAAACATAAATTTCACTGTGTAGTTGGCCGTATCCGTTCCGAACATTGTTTATAAAGAAAAAAATAACATGAAGCATCTATTTGCTCTGAAGTTAATGTTTTCAAATATTTCTAATACTATATATGAAGACAGTAGCTGGTCTCGAAAGAACAGGTACCATTGATGACCGTGCAGATTCTCTAGAATAAATGATAATTAACTGAAACCATCACCTGCCGACATGTGTTGTTGATATCCCTCGTTGGGGAGAGCTGAAAATGTGTGCCCAGACCGGGACTCGAACCCGAGATCTCCTGCTTACATGGCAGACACTATATCCATCTGAGCCACCGAGGACACAGATGAATAGTGCGACTGCAGGGACATTACGTATGTAGATATTGGACGGTTGGGAATGTGGGTCTCACGGGAAGAGTGCAAGGGATACGTCCCTGCGCTACTCATCTGTGTCCTCGGTGGCTGAGATGGACAGATCGTCTGCCATGTAACATTTTCAGCTGTCTCCATCGAGGTATATCAACAACACCTGTCGGCAGCTGACGGTTTCAACTAATTATCATTCATTTGTAATAAATTATTGTGATTAGTGCTGTTGAAGCAGGAGGCCTTTTAGAAGCACATTGGAATCTTCTTAAAGGAACTGAATAGTGTAAGGTTTAAATATCTGGTGGCCATATAACTGCAGTATACAATTTTTTTAAAATATGTTCTTTATCTTCCTACTGTACCATCATTCAAGAAGATCAGGTGCTTAAACTGCGCTTAAAAAAGGAAAAGGGCAAACATTATCGGTATTCTGTTTGTGTGTGAAATGTAATCCTGAACTGTAGTCTGTTGTAGCGATCGGTTGTAACTGCCCTCCTGCCCTTCTTTCCGAGCCTGTACGGCCTGCTGCGTGATCCTGTTGCGGCGGCGGGGTACGCCGTCGTTCTTATCGCCGAAGGCGTCTGCATAACGATATACGTACAAAAACTTTTCTAAATGGTAAACTCAAGATTTAAGAAATCGTGTTACCAACTGATTGAAAATTAATTATTCTTGGCGAAGACGGCTACCTATAATATTCTTGTCCAATAATTTTGTAAAGAGCTTAAGTAATTTTGCTATTAAACAATCGTAATTTAATTTCTTTTGTCGAAGGTAGATATCTATAGAGTCTTGCTCAGATTCTTTTGGTAAACGGTTTAAATCATGATTTAAGTAATTTCAAGTCACTTGTGTGTAAATTAATTCCTTTAAATAAATGTTTATTGAACTTCGTCTTCTAATTGTGAATGATGTTTGAAATGTAATTTAGGTTACTTGTTGTGTGGATGACCTTCCCATCCAAGAGCTGATTACGCTGACGCCAAGGTGGCATGTCAGATTTCAATGCCTCTCCATAGTTCACAGAGTAACCAGCTGAAAAATACTCCGTTCGGAGCATAAAAAAGGCGAATGTGTTTCGACAGAGAAGTGCAGAACCAACTCTCTCAATTCTCATTCCATCTTCCTCATAAAAACTTTTGGCATGCGAACATATTTGCGCTCTTTGAACATAAATCATTCTAAATCTTTTTATCCAGTCTCTCGTTGTAGTTAAGCCTTCATACTCAGCATCTACCTCTCACTGCCACTGTCTGTATTAGTCTTCGTCTTTTTCGCCCATAGATTTACAGTAAATGCCACTGCCACTGTCTCCTTTCTCACTTACATTGTCTCCTTTTATGTTTCTTTCCCACTTGCATTGTCTCCACCATACCTCAGCAGCTCAAAAATTCTGGAGTCCACCCTGTTTTTTCACCTTCGCCTACATGTTTAACATTTCAGTCCAAAATGCGCCCTCCCCTATGTATATGTGTTAAAGTTCGCGTCCAGACGCTCCAAGTCTATGTATGGTCTCCAATCATCTGTAGTTTTCATTTGCACCGTCTCCTCTATGTTTTGTTCCAGCTGCTTCTATCCCTCTCTTTCTCTTTTGCTGCCACTCTGGCTGCCACTCTTTCTCACTGACCATCAACATCTCCTCTCCCTTTGGTTCCACTGGTGTTGCCTTCATTCTCATTCTCAGTCGCTGCCACATTCTCTCTCCCACCATCACTGTCTCCTCTCTCTTTCTCTCCCACTGGCAATGACTCCCCTCTTTACCATCGTCATTGACTCTCTTCTACTTTCTTTCAGCACAAAAAAGCTCTAATATGTTTACATGATAAATATTTTGGTGAGGAAGGCGGAATAAAGATTTAGACAACTTGTTCTGCACTTTTCTGTTAGAGTCGTGCAAGGAGGAATCTATTCACCTTTTTTGTGCTCTCATAGGAAAAACTTTCTGCTGCTTCCCTTCTTTTACCTGCTACAGAGTGTGCTGCTTGTGTAAGACGAATTCTATAGCTCGCTAAAGTTCTGACAGTTCATTTACATACATCGACACATTTGTATGCGTAGGCACCTATAAACAGCAAACAAGGACATGTAATATAAGTTTAACGCAAAATTGTTTGCTTTATATTTTTTCTTGATCGTAGTTAAAGTCCAGATTATTATTTCTCTCTTAAAAGAGGGAAAATATTATTACACACATTTACTGAATTTGTAGACATTCGGGTTTTACACAGTTTTTTTTGCAGTTATTTTGTTATTTTCAAGCCTCTTGAGATCCTTTGTATCAGTCTTTAACATCATGCAGCGCGTCAGCAACCGTATACGTATAGAAAATAAATAATTTTTTTCAGCCTTCAGTTGCAAGGTAATTTTTTACTCGTTTACCTAGGTTTCAATTCCAGTAATGGAATCTTCTTCAGAACAAAAATTAAATTATTTTGAGAGCCAAACACTGGCCATGTCACAGATTAAAAATTAAAACAATAAAGACGCATAATCATTAGATTATGTCTGTCAAGATTAAAACCATTAAGGCGAACGTAGACGGAGCTACGCCGGCTGGCGTAAACGAGTAAAAAATTACCTTGCAACTGAAGGCTGAAAAAAAATTGTTTATTTTCTTTGTATCAGATTTTTGGCACTGCAGTACCACTTATGGGCATATTTGTATAGGAATGAAGTGCCCATTATATAGAGACCAATGTCATAAAGTTTTGTTGGTGACAAATAGGTGACTAAGAACGTAGTTTGATGACCTCAGAAACCTTGTAATGACACTAGAATCCTTGCCATGTGATCACAACGTTAGTTAAATTTAAATTTACGTCACAGACCAGATATTGAGTACATTTTTACACGCATAAGTACGGTAATATTGAACCTCTGGACCTCGGTAAAGGATGATGATATCGAAAAAATTTCAAAGTTTCCAGAGACAGTCATTTTAAAAATTTAGGATAAAAATTCCGACGATCTGCCCTGAAGAGAAATTATAGAAGTTCAAATGTTCAAATGTGCGTGAAATTTTATAGGACTTAACTGCTAAGGTCAACAGTCCCAAAGCTTACACACTACTGAACCTAAATTATCCTAAGGACAAATACACACACCCATGCCCGAGGGAGGACTCGAACCTCCGCCGGGACGAGCCGCACAGTCCATGACTGCAGCGCCTTTCGACCGCTCGGCTAGTCCCGCGCGGCAAATTATACAAGTGACCATCCCCACAGTTGGTACTTTTCTTACCCAAATATATCGGTTTCTTTATGTTTCCTCAAGAACGGCCCATGAACCAATAGTGCTGGTATAAACCGCTCACATCCTCCCTATAGCTCAGCTAATGCAGAAGAACCAACCGATTTCCTTTGTTTTCCTGGGCTGGAGGAAGTGTGTAATGCTTAAAGTTTGACCAGTACGATAGGATGGTTACAGCATGCCTGTTCCTCAGCTAAGTATGTAACACCGACAGTTTCCAGAGACCTTTATGTGTCTAAATCTCTATAGTGGTCCAGCCCAATCCCTGTACAGAGCAAGGGGGTAAAATAAATTTAAAACTGCTTCTCCGTTCGCAAGTTCGGCTTACTATGCAATTAAGATTTTGTTGGTGGTAGGAATGGCGCTGTGCCCTGCTCTATTAAAAGAACGAAGACCTTAATTAGCTTCAATATGCATTAAAAGTAATTTTCTGAAGACGTCTTTAACCAAAGATATTTGAGTCTCTGAGTGTCTACGCGAGCCTATCTCAGTATCTCTGGCACCTGAGTTTACGGTGCAGTTAGTGAATTTCCTCCACTATGAAAATGAGTAAACCGCTGAGTGCGTTCAATCAGTCAAAGTTTACGTAATCTTCATATTTTTGTACTGAAATTGTCTGATAATTATCCGATTTAGATTTACTTGTACAATGTGCAGTAAGTTTTCTCTGAGTCACACGCTCATGATTACAATGTCTGAGTGCCGTATTCCATTCCATCTGTCCTTTTATTTCCCTCTTTGAACAATAAAAACGGATGAATGTGTGTATGTACAGTTATGAATTATACGTACATAACTGCGGGAGTAGAGTAGTGTGTTAAGATGACAGTGTTACCAGCTTCAGTAGATACTTGGTTGGTACCAAAAACGTTTGTGTTTCAAAATTCTGTACATAGCTGCACGTTCAGAGACGATGAATAGTTACAATTGAAAGAAAATAGCCCTCGGTTACTATTTTTAATGAATTAACCGGGCCTCAGTACTTATGCGCTCTCCAACTTCCATGTACCTATTTTATTTATCTGACAAACCCTGTTCTTAGGGCTATGTTTTACTTGACTAATGAAACTAGGCAGATGTTTGTAAAAACGATAAGGACATATCGCTTCATATTAATGTAATACTGCCGTCTTCTGAAGAAGATAGATTTATATCTATTGAAACCTAGGTAAAGATTACTTTAGCCTTTGCAACTGGTCGGCTGCTCTTAATCTGATTGAATTAACCGGGTTTAAACACTGTTAAGAGTGTCTTCCTCAGAATTTAAATCAAAGAATTGTCTATAACATGGTCACAGAATTATGACTAGAAACGTATGATATAGAGTATAAGTACAGAATCATCGTGAAAGACTGGCAGTACTTATATGTCATTTATAAAATAATAAATATCCCTAAAGGGCATTAGTCTCAACGATATATAAGATAAAAATCTGTGATGGCGAGCCACTAAGGGCTGCTCCTTACTTACGCGGTTACAGGGTGCAAACGGACTGAAGGCGCCTGCGTTAAAAAATGCGGTCTGGTGAACATGGCACTGCAACGAGCGCGCCATCTAGTAGCAGTAGATACAATTAGGCTACTTCACATTGAAATATAGGCAGAAACGATTATAAATGATCAGTATTTAGTACATAATGGAAAGCTATGTTTGTTTGATAGTAGCATACAACATAAAATTTTGTCAACATCAAAGCTTATAACAGTAAGATGAAACATGAAAACATCATTATGAAAATGTAGATAGGATTGAATGACAACTTGTAGAAAGCAATATTGATGTGAAATACAGCCAAGAAACATTTGATAATTGAAAAACATAGGACTACCTTAGAAGGAAAATAATATTTCGGCACCTGCACAAGGAGAACCGAAGTTAGATATAGAGTGACGGCTTTAGACCGTTGAAAAATTTGTTGTTACATAGCTATAGCTGTTCGTTAAGGATGAGGCTCTCCTTTCAAGCAAGATGTTTGGAGATCTCCAATTCTTCTAGAGTATCTAGTCTACGCCCTTTCTTTTCGATGTGCAAAATGTTTCTATCGCAGATGGCTTTCGGTGAATGACCTGTAATTAGAAGATGGTTGGCAAAAGACGAATTTTGAGGGCTAGTGCCATTTTTTCTTAGCAAGTGTCCTTAATATCTGGTAATGAAGGCACGTCCAGTTTGTCCTATATAGTAAGAGGAACAAATATTGCAGACAATTTTGTAGACACCAGAATTTTCTAAAGGGGAACGAATAGAATGTAAATTATGAATGAAGTTTATTTTCAAATTGTTATTAGAAGAAAAAGCAACGTTGCAATCGTATTTCTTTCGAAGAATGCGTTGGATCTGATAAGAGATAGGCCCCGTAAAAATAACAGAGAAATGTTTTTTGAGTTAGACTCGATAACAGAAGTGCCTAGCGTAGTAATTCTTTTAGCAGTTTTCTTTTTAAGGACGTGATCTACTATGTTAGGTTTATACTGGTTGTTAACTAATATTGTTTTAAGTAAATTGATTTTGTCGTTCAGCTTTTCTTTAGAAAGTGGGATGGAAATGGCTCGGTGAACAACAGAATGAAGAAAGGTTTTTTTATGCGATTGTGGATGAGTAGAAGATGCAGGAACTTTCTGGTTGGTATATGTTACATTGCGAAATATATTGAAAGAAATTTTATTTGTTTCTATGGTAAGCATCTAGTCAAGGAAGTTTAATTGACTGGTTTTATTTTCCAATTCGATAGAGAAAGAAATTTTCTGATGAAGGTCATTGAATAGGTTAAAAGATATGATTAACACTGTCAGCGGGTCCTTTGTAGATGATTAGAATATCGTCTATGTATCTGGAATAAGAAATTCATTAAGTACAACTATTTAGAATTTAATGGACATTTGTACCAGCAATCCGACGGTCTCGCTATGGTAAATCTGCTAGCTGGTATCCCTGCTGATATTTTCATCAACTCCCTAGAAGAAAAAAAAATTTTTTTTTTGCTTTCAAGCTGCATCACTAGGCATTTAGGACATAATGTTTATCATATCTATTGTGCAGAAGATGGAAATTTATTTTATCCTTGTTATATTTTTGGAAATTATTATATTCGCAAATACATAGCAAGTTTAGTTGGACTTAATTATGAATATCCACCATTCATGCTAGACTTTTTTAAACAGAATAATATATATATTCCAGATAAATTCGAAACAACTAAAACAGATTCGTATAATATACAGCAAACTGGATGTCGTTGGCAGTAACATCCATAATATACATATAAAAATTAAACAACAATCACAAGTCTTTCTTTATGCTTGTTTGGTGTTGTTTTAATTTTATCTAGTTTGACTTTAATCTTATAATTTACATCAACATTTTTATTTTTAATTTCTTCTTCCAACCAATGATTGGAAAAATTACAATCTGGTATATTTTCAAATTTAAAAGTAAATCTATCTTTTCCTCAATAATTTTCGATTTTTATGTTGGAAATAATTAGTTGTACTCCTTGTTCTAGATCTTCTAAACGTTTACAATTTTTTTATTTTTATATTTCGTAGTATTTGGCCCATTTTTACATTTTCAATTATTTCTTTATCTTATTCTTTATACAGTAAACTATACTTGTCTTCGAAAATCGTTATTGTTTTTAAGTAAATTATTTTCGGATAGCATGTGCATTAAAAGTCGAAAAACCATATGTTTTTATTTCTGAAAATGGTTCTTCCTTTGGATAGTAAAAAATTTCTACTTCTTGTCGACGACTGTTATATGGAATACAAACAAATCCTTCTTTTTTTAGAATATTATTATTTTCTTAATTTCTATAAATGTATTTTTTGTAACTTTTTCGAAATATTTTGTATTATTTGCTATTAGTTCTAAACAATGTGTTAATAGATTAAATTCTTGTTCTTTTTGGAAATCTAGATTCTGTAATTATAAAATGTTGCTTCTAATCTTGTAATTCCATTTTCTTTAGCTAATGTAGAAGCAAATGTTTCCCTTAATCATTTATCAGGACGATTTAAAAATATATAATATGGTTACCAAGCTGTTTGTTAACACCAGGACTTGTTAACTGGCAAATAAATTTATTGTAGATTTTAACTCTAGAATTAGAATTGATCCATGTTAAACAGTCTTTTCCAACAGAATTATTGTTGTTAACTATTACATTAAAATTTTCTTTATACTCTCCTTGTTTTCGAAAATTAAAATTGTTTGTTAAATGTTTACACATTTCTTATCTGTTAAAAGTTCCTGCAAAAACTTATGTTATATCTAAGTCCAATAAATAACAGTGTTCCTTTTTAAGTTCTAAAATTTTTGGTAATTCTCTTAAAAATGTATCAAGTTTAACATCTGCTAATTCTAATTTGTAGGGAATAACAACAGGATTTTTATACTTTTGTTCTATAATTTTTATATCTTTGTTAATAATTTGTTTAGTGCCTTTAATTATTTGTGTATTAGAATTTAATAAATATAGAATTTTTGCTTTAACTCCATCTCTTGCAAAATTAAATGTAGAAAATCTAGATCTTGAAAAACTATTAAAACTCCCACAAGCTTCCTTTTTTACAAGAAATTTTCCATTTTTTATTTCTCCTTCACAATCTATAAAATCTGTTATTTTAATTACCATTATATTATCGCAAAATGATTCTGTAATTGCTTTAAATTCTTTTAATTTCTGTTCTTCATTTGTATATATTATATATCTAATATTTGTAACAAGATTACTATTATTTAAAGTTTCTGTAAGTAAGCATAATGCAAATCTTTCATTAGTTGGTTTTACTTTATTTCCCAAAAGTTATGTTAAGGAATATTTATTTTTGTTTGTAGCACATATTTTAATTTCAGCTTCCATTTAGAGATATAAAAATTTATTAGTCTTGCAAAAAAGTAGCTAGAAGTGGAAAAGGTTAAAAAAATAGAAAAATAAAAATTAACTGAAACTGGGTAGCTGAAAGTATAGCGATGTGATTTGATTAAATATATGAAAGTGGTAGAACTGTAAATATGCGTTCCCTCAAAAAACATTTACAAACAATAAATAATAATAATCTTATGGCTGCTAAAGGAGAAAGTAAATAAATTTATATATTTAATTTATCATATATTTATTATTTTGACTTTATTACATTCACCTGTGGGAATGTATGTAAAATAAGTGATTTTTTATGATAGTTATATTACTATATATTATATTATTATATTATATTATACTTATTAAATATTAGGTAAAGGGATGTAGGATGATTTTGTAGATTCTGGATAATTGGGTAAATTTTGTCAAAAATAACAAAATTGTGAGTGTTAATGAGCAATTTTTTATTTTTTATAAAATTGAGATAGTCAGCCAGAATCTACAAAATCATCCTACTACGGAATGACATAAATGTCTTCAGTGATTGGAGCTCAGCATACTGTTTTTCAGCTATCTCTCTAAAATCAGTGCACATTCGCAAGTAGGTGGTACCCACCAAGTTTCTGATGACCACATGCAAACCTCTCTGAGTCTACTCAACATGAAATAACAGTGAGTGTATCAGTGATTCACTCATTAAGGTATCTACTTGGAGGTAGCTCTTGTAGTGGAGACGTCCTGCTACCAATGGTTCGGCACATCATGCGACTGGGCTATCGTCACACTTACTGACGCGTGATACTAGCATATTTTATCGCGGATAGATGGTAGATGTCTTGGCATGCGGCTCTCCACCGCCGAGGTCGTGCAATGATCGAATGTATCACGCGTCATCGTGTCAGGGATGAACTGTATGTCGACTGGAGGAGAACAATCATAACCAGATTCAAGTGCCGTGTGCTACATAGTGTTAACGCCACACTTCGCCTTTGGTAGTCGCACATTGTAACAGCTATCGCAGTGCAGCACTCATCGGCCGTTTCATTGATGGACAACAACAGTCAACGAGCAACCAATACTTAAGCTTGCCATTGGTGCTCGAAGTACAGAGAAAGCTCGGCTTAATCAATGAGCCGCGGTAACAAAAGTACATGCCAAATGCAGAATGTGACCACGTTGAAAACTGCATGACGAACTGTACTGATACCAACAGACAGATTTTTCCCAGGCTATGAAGATACAAAGGATAAAGTTTAACTCTTCTCCTTAAACAATAAAGCTCCCTCTTTCTGTCCATTTTTTATTGCAGTTAGGTGTCTGCAGTCCAGATAAACACATACTAGAGTACCATAAGAGGCCGCTAGAGGAGCCAAAAGAATATGGCGCAGCCAGTTTTAGGAGGAAGAACGCTGGAAAGATGGTTTTTGAGTTCCGCATTAACGTGCCATCATATTACACAGTGATTGTCGCACCAGACGCTTTCACCATAGTCAAACAATTGTGGAGTTCGAAGAAAGAACTGGCAAACCATTTTTCTGTAAAGACTTGGAAACTGCAAGAGGAAGATCTGGTGCTCGAAGACCAACGTATCATAATCGAGGCGACAGTGCCAAAAGAGAAATTGAGAGATGGATCAGTTCTCATCACCTTGCACTACATTTTAGCGTGACAAACGCCACCGACTGCTGTGTTCACCATCCAAAAAGCCCGCCAAGCCGAGGCGGTATTGATACAGTTGCACCTGTGTCAGGGCAATTGAGACGATTTCTTTACCCAAGTAGTCGCCTTGGAAGAGCGTTGGTTGCATCACTACGATCACAGCACAAAAGAGCAACGCTGTCACTGGTAACTTGAGGGTTTACCATTACTGACAATGGTAAATCTATTACACAGGCCAATGATGGAAAAACGTTTTTGCTAAAATATCTTATTCTTACATTTTTATTATGGGAAATCCAAATATGATACTAAAAAAAACTATCACCCACCATTTATTTACATTTTACAGTTAAATTTATCAAATTAAACGATTTTTTAAAGAATTTAACAGCTTTTATTTAGTTAAAATAATTTCAAAAGGAGGTCTAATGAATGTAGATGACGATGGTAGCACTGTTGAAAAACGTCTGCTAGCAAAGAAAGGTCGATTCTATTTTTGTGTTAACAGATGGTGTTTTGTTTACTTTCAACCTAACCTCACTTTCCTATTTCCTGTACATGTGCTCACTACAATGTCTAATCGTCGCTGTAAAAACACTGCTAACAGTTTTTGTTATATTTTGGCGAATTTATGATTAAAAACACCAAATGACCATTACAGAGTTTGTGAAAAAATTTATCTATCATTCTTTTGATCTAAACTTGGTGATCAAGATAAATCTTCGACGCTGCATAAAGAATGTTATGTGTGTGTTGAAGATTTGAGAAAATGATCCAAAAAGGAGAAAAAAGCCTTTAGATTTGCTGTTCTTATGATGTGGAGGGAGCCGATAAATCATTTCGATGATTGTTACTTTTTCAGTGTTGATATTACTGGTCATAATTCGAAAAACACGAAGGTAATAAGCTACCGTAACCTTCCGTCCGCCATCCGACAGGTGGGGCATGGAGTAGATTTGCTGGTTCCTGAACCACCAGGAGATATAAATTCTATTCCAACAGAACTATTTTCTGATGTACAATGTGATTTAGATAAACCAGCTGATAATTAATGAGTTACATTGTAATACAGAAAGTCTAGGGCCCAAATTGTTTACTCAGACGAGCTTAACGATTTGGTTAAGCACCTGGGCTTAACGAAAGAAAAATCTGAATTTCGTGGCTCCAGATTAAAAGAAAAGAACATATTGGCAGTTGGAACCAGCATATACATGCATAGAAAGAGAGAGCAGCAATTTTCCAAGTTTTTTCAACAAGAAGGTGATTTAGTGGACTGGTCAGATATTCCCAGTCTGGTGAATGAGCCTGGTATTGAATACAAGAAGGTTGTTTATTGATTCATCCAAAACTAGTTTAAACGCTGCTTTATTACTCAATGGTAACATGAATGCATCTATACTTGTTGGACATTGTGTACATATGAAAGAAAGCTATGAAAACCTAGAAATAGTGCTAAATAAAATAGGCTGTTCTGCTCGTTGTTGGATGATATGTGGCGATCCAAAAGTAACACATATGCTCCTTGGCCAGCAAGATGGCTTTACCAAATTTCCATGTTTCTTGTGTGAGTGGGACAGTAGGGCTAGGGATCAACACTGGTGCAGAAAGAACTGGCCTGTGAGGGAGTCTTTAAAACTGGGTGAGAAGAAAATTCTACACAAAAACCTTGTCGATCCAAAAAACGTGCTCCTACCACCTCTACATATAAAGTTAGGCCTAATGAAACAGTTTGTAAATGCTTTGCCTAAAGATGGACCATGTTTGAAGTATCTCTGCCAAAAGTTTCCAAACCTTTCAGATGCTAAACTTAAAGAAGGCGTCTTTGTTGGACCTGTCATGAGAAAATTGAAGTTTGATGTTAACTTTGAATTCACAGTGACCTTAAATGAAAAGAAGCGTGGGCATCACTCATGCAAGTCGTTACAAAGTACTTAGCGCATGAAAAAGATCCAGAACATGTTTCTATTATTGCTACAACGTTAAAGAAGTTTACAACTTTAGGATGTTTAATGAGCCTGAAAGTTCACTTTTTGAACAGTCACCTAAATTACTTCCCGGATAGTATGGGAGATGTTAGTGAGGAGCAAGGAGAGCGTCTTCAGCAGGACATTAAAGTGATGGAAAAATTCTACGAAGGCCGCTGCAGCAACAACATGATGGGGGACTACTGTTGGTCATTTCATCGAGAAGTTCAGCAAGCGACTGAACGTAGAATAAGCAATACAATAAGCTACAAAGAAAAAAGACAAAGAAAATACAAACCAATTCCAGCTGACAAGTGAAGCCTCTATTAACACATATCTTTGTTTGAAGTAGCTTACCGTAAATACAAACCATACTTATGTTGTAATAAACCGTTTCATTAATTTACCCATTTACCGTATAACTTAGGATTTTTGTTGTTGTTGTTGTTGTGGTCTTCAGTCCTGAGACTGGTTTGATGCAGCTCTCCATGCTACTCTATCCTGTGCAAGCTTTTTCATCTCCCAGTACCTACTGCAACCTACATCCTTCTGAATCTGCTTAGTGTATTCATCTCTTGGTCTCCCTCTACGATTTTTACCCTCCACGCTGCCCTCCAATACTAAATTGGTGATCCCTTGATGCCTCAGAACATGTTCTACCAACCGATCGCTTCTTCTGGTCAAGTTGTGCCACAAACTTCTCTTCTCCCCAATCCTATTCAATACTTCCTCATTAGTTATGTGATCTACCCATCTAATATTCAGCATTCTTCTGTAGCACCACATTTCGAAAGCTTCTATTCTCTTCTTGTCCAAACTATTTATCGTCCATGTTTCACTTCCATACATGGCTACACTCCATACGAATACTTTCAGAAATGACTTCCTGACACTTAAATCAATACTGGATGTTAACAAATTTCTCTTCTTCAGAAACGCTTTCCTTGCCATTGCCAGCCTACATTTTATATCCTCTTTACTTCGACCATCATCAGTTATTTTGCTCCCGAAACAGCAAAACTCCTTTACTACTTTAAGTGCCTCATTTCCTAATCTAATTCCCTCAGCATCACCCGACTTAATTAGACTACATTCCATTATCCTTGTTTTGCTTTTGTTGATGTTCATCTTATATCCTCCTTTCAAGACACTGTCCATTCCATTCAACTGCTCTTCCAAGTCCTTTGCTGTCTCTGACAGAATTACAATGTCATCGCCAAACCTCAAAGTTTTTATTTCTTCTCCATGAATTTTAATACCTACTCCGAATTTTTCTTTTGTTTCCTTTACTGCTTGCTCAATATACAGATTGAACAACATCGGGGAGAGGCTACAACCCTGTCTTACTCCCTTCCCAACCACTGCTTCCCTTTCATGTCCCTCGACTCTTATAAATGCCATCTGGTTTCTGTACAAATTGTAAATAGCCTTTCGCTCCCTGTATTTTACCCCTGCCACCTTTAGAATTTGAAAGAGAGTATTCCAGTCAACATTGTCAAAAGCTTTCTCTAAGTCTACAAATGCTAGAAACGTAGGTTTGCCTTTCCTTAATCTTTCTTCTAAGATAAGTCGTAAGGTCAGTATTGCCTCAAGTGTTCCAGTGTTTCTACGGAATCCAAACTGATCTTCCCCGAGGTTGGCTCCTACTAGTTTTTCCATTCGTCTGTAAAGAATTCGTGTTAGTATTTTGCAGCTGTCACTTATTAAGCTGATAGTTCGGTAATTTTCACATCTGTCAACACCTCCTTTCTTTGGGATTGGAATTATTATATTCTTCTTGAAATCTGAGGGTATTTCACCTGTTTCATACATCTTGCTCACCAGATGGTAGAGTTTTGTCAGGACTGGCTCTCCCACGGCCGTCAGTAGTTCCAATGGAATATTGTCTACTCCGGGGGCCTTGTTTCGACTCAGGACTTTCAGTGCTCTGTCAAACTCTTCACGCAGTATCATATCTCCCATTTCATCTTCATCTACATCCTCTTCCATTTCCATAATATTGTCCTCAAGTACATCGCCCTTGTATAGACCCTCTATATACTCCTTCCACCTTTCTGCTTTCCCTTCTTTGCTTAGAACTGGGTTTCCATCTGAGCTCTTGATATTCATACAAGTCGTTCTCTTATCTCCAAAGGTCTCTTTAATTTTCCTGTAGGCGGTATCAATCTTACCCCTAGTGAGATAGGCCTCTACATCCTTACATTTGTCCTCTAGCCATCCCTGTTTAGCCATTTTGCACTTCCTGTCGATCTCATTTTTGAGACGTTTGCATTCCTTTTTGCCTGTTTCACTTACTGCATTTTTATATTTTCTCCTTTCATCAATTAAATTCAATATTTCTTCTGTTACCCAAGGATTTCTACTAGCCATCGTCTTTTTACCCACTTGATCCTCTGCTGCCTTCACTACTTCATCCCTCAAAGCTACCCATTCTTCTTCTACTGTATTTATTTCCCCCATTCCTGTCAATTGCTCCCTTATGCTCTCCCTGAATCTCTGTACAACCTCTGGTTCTTTTAGTTTATCCAGGTCCCATCTCCTTAAATTCCCACCTTTTTGCAGTTTCTTCAGTTTTAATCTACAGGTCATAACCAATAGATTGTGGTCAGAGTCCACATCTGCCCCTGGAAATGTCTTACAATTTAAAACCTGGTTCCTAAATCTCTGTCTTACCATTATATAATCTATCTGATACCTTTTAGTATCTCCAAGATTCTTCCATGTATACAACCTTCTTTCATGATTCTTAAACCAAGTGTTAGTTATGATTATGTTGTGCTATGTGCAAAATTCGACCAGGCGGCTTCCTCTTTCATTTCTGTCCCCCAATCCATATTCACCTACTATGTTTCCTTCTCTCCCTTTTCCTACACTCGAATTCCAGTCACCCATGACTATTAAATTTTCGTCTCCCTTCACAATCTGAATAATTTCTTTTATTTCATCATACATTTCTTCAATTTCTTCGTCATCTGCAGAGCTAGTTGGCATATAAACTTGTACTACTGTAGTAGGCGTGGGCTTCGTATCTATCTTGGCCACAATAATGCGTTCACTATGCTGTTTGTAGTAGCTTACCCGCATTCCTATTTTCCTATTCATTATTAAACCTACTCCTGCATTACCCCTATTTGATTTTGTGTTTATAACTCTGTAGTCACCTGACCAGAAGTCTTGTTCCTCCTGCCACCGAACTTCACTAATTCCCACTATATCTAACTTCAACCTATCCATTTCCCTTTTTAAATTTTCTAACCTACCTGCCCGATTAAGGGATCTGACATTCCACGCTCCGATCCGTAGAACGCCAGTTTTCTTTCTCCTGATAACGACATCCTCTTGAGTAGTCCCCGCCCGGAGATCCGAATGGGGGACTATTTTACCTCCGGAATATTTTACCCAAGAGGACGCCATCATCATGTAATCATACAGTAAAGCTGCATGCCCTCGGGAAAAATTACGGCTGTAGTTTCCCCTTGCTTTCAGCCGTTCGCAGTACCAGCACAGCAAGGCCGTTTTGGTTATTGTTACAAGGCCAGATCAGTCAATCATCCAGACTGTTGCCCTTGCAACTACTGAAAAGGCTGCTGCCCCTCTTCAGGAACCACACGTTTGTCTGGCCTCTCAACAGATACCCCTCCGTTGTGGTTGCACCTACGGTACGGCTATCTGTATCGCTGAGGCACGCAAGCCTCCCCACCAACGGCAAGGTTCATGGTTCATGGGAGGATTTTTGTACTGTATAATAAAATGCATATTGCTCTAAATCTATGGGTGATACAAAAAACTGACGCTATATTTGGATTCAGCTCATAAAAATACGACCTAGCAAGGCGCCATAGCATTGGATATTATTTTATATTGTGGTTATAACATGTACCGTCAAGAGAGATGTTCTACAATTATGGATTAAAGTTAAGTATTACATCAACTACGTATTTTATTTGCTACTAAAAATTCCCTTAACTGTTCCAGACCTCACGCCACCCTGCGTGAGCTTAAACGCGTGTATTTCGGCCTCCTCTAGCAACACGGTGTTGGCTCTTCTGCCAACACTACAGTCAAAGCAAAAAAAAGTTTTCCAAAAAAATTTTTATCGTTGGCCTGTGTTATCGAACCAAGTGATGCTGAATTTCTTGGGGCTACCATGGTTTGGTGGTAACAGATTATTGCTCGAAAGGGGAAAACTGCAACAGGAGCATACCACTGAAATCTCCTCACAAGGTTAGGACAAGTGCCACAGACTGAGTTTTTCGAGGTAATAATGAAAACTATCCCTCATGTGGAAAATGAGGCGCCTGTTATTTCTACCCTCTTGTTCCATCTGCGAACGATACATGCACCTAGCACCCGATCGTGTGTATCCCTTTGTTCGTCCACAACACACCAGAGAGAACTTGCACTTTCGTCAAGACAACGCAGCTCTCCATGGTACCAAAATTTTGTCGGCTGATTTGAGGAAAACGTCATGCAAGTGAGGTTGCTTGTGGTGCGCCACAGATCATATAATGACAGTCCTACTGACCGCATCCCCAGTAAGCTGTGAATAGCGGGTGAACAATCTTGAATCAGCATCGCTCCCCGTTGCATTTGGTGTCTCGTGGAGTCCATGTCACAATGCGTCCTTGCATTATCAGGACGAAAAGGCGTGCTTTACACAGGTAAAGATATGGTCTGAAACTTCAGGCAAATATGTGAAAAAATAGAAAACTTTATGAAGACGACAAAATAAGATGTTCTACAAATCAGTGGCCTTACCGCCTTTGCGACACATACTGGAAGTCAACCAGTTGCGAAAAGTTTGAGAGTTGTTTCACGAATTAGCAATTCATGACACAGTTGAATTCCCTCCTTGCACAGCAGATGGCACTGGTGTTCTTCGTGAAGTTCGGCTGCGCTGCAGGGTGCACTTATCAGCTAGCAGGTGGACACAGGGCCCTGCTGAGGTGGGGTGAGGTGCGGCTGTGTGTGAGACAGCTGTGGGGAGTCTGGTGACTACTGCACCTGAAGCGGCGACAACAGCTTGTGCCAGCCGGCGCCTGGGACCTGCTGACCAGTGCCGGACACGCCCTCATCTGGCGTTGGGACCACGCATGGTGCGCTAGCTAAGCTGGTCTGTGTACTGTCGTGGCTTGTTCAGGGAGCTGCCAGTGACAAAGCAGCTTCGTGTGGTTGGTGGCGCTGTCAAGGCGGCCGTTGAAGAAGAACCACTACTAGCGTCTTGTTGGAGAACAGCTGGCTGGAGGGGCTGAGCAGAAGTAATGGGGCAGAGCAGCCAGCGAGGCAGCCTCGCCGACGGGCGGCCGAGGCAGGTGCTGGCTCGACGCCAACGCAGGGCGCTGTTGGTTGGTCGATTTGGGGGGAGGGGACCGAACAGCGAGGTCTTCGGTCCCATCGGATTGGGGAAGGAAATCAGCCGTGCCTTTTCAAAGGAACCATCCCGGCATTTGCTTGAAGCGGTGTAGGGAAATCACGGAAAACCTAAATCAGGATTGCCGGACGCGGGTTTGAACCGTCGTCCTCCCGAATGCGAGTCCAGTGTGCTAACCAATGCGCCATCTAGCTCGGTACAGGGAGTTGTTCCGTCCACTGCAGCTGACGGAGCGTGGCTTCGTGATCCAGGCCACACAGCGCAGCCAGGAAGGAGTACTTGGTTGCTGTGGCGTGTTCTCGGATACAACGGTTACAGGAGAGTGACTCAGGGGTAGCTTAGCCTATTCGTGAAACGCAGTGAGGCCGCAGTTGGGCCTAGTGTATTCACTAGAAAAGTTATGTTTGGTCTAAGTGTCTCTAGTGAGATTTCATTTGCCACTGCTCTTGACTTCATTATTTATTGTTATTCTGTGTGCAGCAGAGTGTCCATATGATCGGTCTGACTGTGGATTTTATCTCCCTTGTGTTGCCTATCTGGTATTAAATAAGGTGTCGGCTCTGGTTGGCTGCGTTTTAGAATTTGGTTGTCAGGTAAGAATGTTTGCAGAGTACTCTCGTGTCCTACATTTACTGTGTGTTGCTATTTGTGTATGTTAAATCCTGAACGAATTCACAGGCGCTGATTTATTGATACTCTGTCCTAATATATTTGATATTAGTATTTATCTTGTCTTCATCTACATCATACTTCGTAAGCTACGAAACGGTGTGTGGCAGAAGGTACTTGTGATACCATTAACTAATAGCCTCAGCCCCATTCCCTGTTCAATCGGGAATGCCGCAAGAGAAGAACGATTGTCGCTAAGCCCCTGTAGTAGCTCTTATTTGTCGAATTTTCTAGTCGTGGTCATTTCGTTACATACATGTGGGAGGAAGTAATATGTTGTCCGGCTGTTCCCGGAAAGTGATCTCTCGAAATTTCAGTAGTGAACTCCTTCGCGATCCACAACACCTCTCTTGTAACGTCTGTCACTGCAGTTTGTCGGTAATCTCTGTAACGTTCCCACGTCGACTAAACGATCCCGTGACGAAACACGCCGCTCTTCTCTGGATCTCCTCTATGTCTTCTATCAGTCCTACCTGTGTGTGTGTGTGTGTGTGTGTGTGTGTGTGTGTGTGTGTGTGTGTGTGCGTGCGTGCGTGGGTGGGTGTGCGTGTGTGCGCGTCTGCACTCGCGTGTTGGTGGACGGGCGTGGAGAGAGGAGGATTTAGGGTGTTTTTGGGTTGGAGTTGTCTGATAGTTCTTTGAGGGCGGAGGACAGACTAGAGTTCTGTTGCAAAGAACTGTGTACCCATTTATTATTTGTTTTCCGTCAACTTTGGCTTTTTGTATTTGACAGCTTTCCTTAATTATTGTTTTTGTGGGGAACGATTGCTGCATTTGAGGATTTTTGAGTCATTGTTGATGTTTGTTGGACTCTGTTGCATGTCCATGAGGTCTTCCACAAATCTATTATGACAGCTGCTATTTCTTAATGCTCTTCTGTGATCTGTGTATCTCGTATTAAAGTTTCTGCTTGTCTGTTCTATATAAACTGATTTGCAGTCCTTGCATGTCTGTTGGTAAATGTTGTGTTCGTCCATGTTTATATTGGTTACCCTTCGTTTCCTCTGTATTGAGTAGTCTGTTCTTTTGAGTATATTGCCTTTTCTTTGGGCTGTTTTGTTGTTGTAAGTGAGAATGTACCATTTCTTTGTTGGTATGTGTGTTCCTCGTTCTTGAGTGCATGTCGTTTTTTCTGTGTGTTTGTATTCTGTGCGTTTATATTCTGTGTGTCTGTGTTCGTTCTTATGGTTGTCTCTTGTTAAGGTGTGCTTGTGTGTGTATTCTACGTGTTTGTGTCGTGTTTGTTTATGTTCAGTATATCTGTGTTTACAAGTTGATGATGGGCTGTTTGTTTTTGTGTGCTATGTGTTCCGTTTATCTTTGTTTAAATTTTGTGATTCAGATTCCCTGTCATGTTTGCATCATATCCATTCTCTATAACTGTTTGTTTGAGAGCCTGCAATTCATTTTTGTAGTTTCCATACTGAGTGTATTTTTGTTCAGTCCGCGCAGCATATCCTGGAAACCCGCTAGTTTATGTGCAATTGGATGATTAGAGTATTTTTGTGTGGCTGAGCAGAATGAGGAGAGTTGGTGTTGGTTGTGTGTCTTTATACTGCAAAGTCAACAAAATTTAAAGTTTTGTCATTTTTTGTTTCGATGGTGAATCTTATTTTGGGGTAAACTGTGTGTATATCATTGTGGAGTTACTTGAAGGAAAACAGATGATAAATGAATACACAGTTTTCTGCACTGGAACTCTGTTCACTGCCCACGTACACACACGCATACATACAGACATACACGAGCAGACAATGTTCCACACGCAATTAATTAATGTTTAGCGTAGCCATAACGATCAAACTCGTAAAATTTCGAAGTAAATTACTGCCCCACATTAAGTTCCATGTGGTTGCACATGACAAACTGTGAAATAAAACGACGACTATAGAATACATAAAAATCTAGGAAGCGTACTGCATGTGGTAACGAGGTATATATGCAAAACTCGGTCTGGCATAGAGTTTCAATCTGCCAGAAAGTTTCAAAACTTCGTTTGTTTATCAAGTATGTAAATACTGTCTTAAAAACCCGATTTTATGCGGGTTCAAGTAACAAAGTCCATTTTTCTTGTTTAATAGAAAGATAATAAAAGCCCACTGATGATGGTGAAACTTCAGCGAAACATGACTCGTAAATGAAAGACAAAAAAATGTGTTTTGCACATGGCAGACTCTCTTAAAAAACAAATTTATTTGAAAGCAAACACGAACAGAAGAGCTTCAATCTCAAATGATTGGCTGAACACTTATATGGAATTGGCCGAAAAAGCGCCTTGTGCACTGCTTCTTTCGTGGGTGAGTTACATTCCCTTAAGATTATTCACAAGGCTCTTGGTCTGGCATCAGCTTTTCCCACTGTTTGGTTTATGTGGTCATTCCATTTAGAGTCGCTCTGGATAGTTAGTCCTAGATATTTTACGGTTGATGCTGCTTCGAGCAGTTTGTCATTAATAGTGTAGTTGTGGAGCAGGGGATTTGTTTTCCTGTGTATGTGTAATATGTTACATTTATTTATGTGCAGGGTAAACTGCTAGAACCTCCACCTTTAATCAGTCCTTTGCAAATGATGCCGTCTTCTGGCGTTGCCACTTTCTTGTAGACAACCATATCACATGCGATGGCCTTAAATAGATTCCGACGCTTTCAGTTAAATAGTTTACACTCTATACATTACCGGTTCTATCACACTTGCTTGGGTTACTCCGGAAATTACATTTATATCTGTCGATTTTGTCCCGTTAAGAGCGACGTGTTGAGTTCTGTATGCAAGAAAGTCAAGAATCCCGTCGCGACTTTGATACGATAATCCGTAAGCTCATGTTTCTTTCACTCACGTTCATCTAGAAAGTATTTACTGACGTTAACGAAGGCGATGTTGGCCTGATGTACTCGACGATGTCCTGCCTAAAATATCGTCCTGAGAAATACCAAATTACGATCAGCCTAAGGCGAACAGCGTAGTTGATAAATAAAAAAAGTAAAATCGCAACCAAGACTGTTTTCAACTAATACATTGTAAACTTCTTTGAGGATTTCATTTGCTTTCCCTGCACAGAGTTCTCTTATTTGTCGCAAAGTATAATATTGTTGTCGTCAAACAATAGAACTTCTTCCCGACGACTAAATCTATTGGGAATATGTAAATACTTTTGGACTGAAGTACTCACCGAAAAGCAGAAGTGTTGAGTTATCAGTAGGCACACACAAACAGAAAGAAAAATTCCTACCTTTGGAGAAGAAATTTTTCAAGCTAGTGTAAAACACACACACACACACACACACACACACACACACATACCTACGCCTCTTCATGGTAATGGCTGGACACACAGCACGAGAGCTGCATTTCAGCGGGTGCACTAGGTTGTGGTGGGCGTTATATCGAGTGGGAGGGGGATAGAGGGGAAGAGAGCAGAGGAGTGGGGCGCTGGGACAACAACTGGTGGCACGCGGCCGGCAGCTGAGAGGGAGGCTCCAGGTTTGCTAGCTAGGAATGTTGGAGGGACAGGTGGCAGGTCCACAGGCTGGACATGGACATGTGTGCATGTTGTCAGAGCTGGTGGTGAGCAGCACACACTGAAGATGATGTGGGGATGTGAATTTGGAGGGAGTGTCAAGACAGACGAATAGGAAACTGTTGGGTCGAGGACGTCGGGACAGTGGGTTACTGGAGATTGATCCCAGGACGATTACTGGATGAACTCAGTAGTTCAGAGAATCTTACGGTGGAAGGAAGGATCCAAATGGCCTTCGTTGTGAAGCAACCATTGAAACTGAGCAAGTTATCCTTATCCTTCCACCCGTGGTCTAGGGGTGGCGTCTTTGATTCGTAATCAAAACGTCTTCGACGCCGATGCTGCTTAAATTTTGATTAATAATCAGCATTGGCGGCCGAAGACTGCTGGCATAAGAAGTCACCTTCATTGTGCTAACGGCCTTGTCAAGGAGGGCGGAGGAGCTGACAGAGCTTCAGGGCACTCTCTTGTCCTAGGGGTGGGAAACTGCCCTTAAAGGCGGAAGAATCAGCAATGATCAACGTCATGAGGATGTAGAAGGCAATGGAAACCACGGCATTAAAGACACGTAACGTTTATCCACAGGACATGTGGCCTGTAATTGAAGAAGTGTCATGATGATCTCTCAATTGGAAAAAGATTCCGGAATAGACCTCATTCGGATCTCCGGGAGGGGACTGGCAGGGGGAAGGTTACCATGGGAAAACGATTGAATAATCAACGAAAGGATAACGTTCTACGAGTCAGGGCGTGGAATGTCAGAAAGTTGAATGTGCTACTGAAACTAGAAGAACTAAAAATGTAAATGCAAAGGCTCAGTCTAGATATAGTAGAGGACAGTGAAATGAATTGGAGAGAAGACAAGGATATCTGGTCAGATGACTGTAGGGCAATATCAACAGCAGCAGAAATTGGTAAAACGGGAGTAGGATTCGATATAAATAGGAAGGTGGGGCAGAGAGTGTGTTACTGTGAACAGTTCAGTGACTGGGTTGTTCTTATCAGAAACGACAGCAAACCAACATCTACGACGATAGTTCAGGTAAAGATGCCAACGTCGTAAGCAGAAGATGAAGAGATAGAGAAAGTGTATGAGGATATTGAAAGGGTAATACAGTAAGTAAAGAGGAATGAAGATCTAATAGTCATGGGGGTCTGCAATGCAGTCGTAGGGTAACGAGTAGAAGAAAAGGTTACAGGAGAATATGGGCTTGGGACAAGGAATGAGAGAGGAGGAAGACTAATTAAGTTCTGTAACAAGTTGCAACTAGTAATAGGGAATACTCTGTTCAAGAATCACAAGAGGAAGAGGTATACTTGGAAAAGGCCTGGTGATACGGGAAAATTTCAATTCGATTATATCATGGTCAGACAGAGATTCCGAAATCAGATACTGAATTGTAAGCCATACCCAGGAGCAGATATAGACTCATATCACAGTATAGTAGTGATGAAGAGCAGGCTGAGGCTTAGGACATTAGTAAGGAAAAATCAATATGCAAAGAATGGTATACAGAAGTACTAAGGAATGACGAGATACGGTGGAAGTTCTCTAAGGCAATAGATACAGGAATAAGAAATAGCTCAGTAGGCAGTACAATTGAAGAGGAATGGACATCTCTGAAAAGGGCCATAACAGAAGTTGGAGGTAACTGCGAAGAAACTATGGGTAACAGAAGAAATACTTCAATTGATCATTAAAAGGAGCAAGTACAAAAATGTTCTGGGAAACTCAGGAATACAGAAATACAAGTCGCTGAGGAATGAAATTAATAGGAAGTGCAGGCGAGCTAAGACAAAATGGCTGCAGGAAAAATATGAAGACATCGAAAAAGAAATCTTTATCAGGAGGACAAACTCAGCATACAGGAAAGTCAAAACAACCTTCGGTGACGTTAAAAGCAAGGTTGATAACATTAAGAGTGTAACGGGAATTCCACTGTCAAATGCAGAGGAGAGAGCGGATAGGTGGATAGAATATATTGAAAATCTCTATGAGGGGGAAGATTTGTCTGATGTAGTAGAAGAAGAAACAGGAGTCGATTTAGAAAAGATAGGGTATCCAATTTTAGAACCAGAATTTAAAAGAGCTTTGGAGGACTAAAGATCACATAAGGCAGAAGGGATAGATAACATTCCATCAGAATTTCTATAATCATTGGGGGAAGTGGCCACAAAACGACTATGCACTTTGATGTGTAGAATGTATGAGTCTGGTGACATACCACCTGACTTTCGGAAAGCATCATCCACATAATTCCGAAGAGCTGAGAAATGCGAGAACTATCGCACAATCAGCTTAACAGCTCATGCACCCAAGTTGCTTACAAGAATAATTTACAGAAGAATGGAAAAAAAGTTGAGGATGCACTGGATAAGGATCAGTTTGGCTTTAGGACACGTAAAGGCGTGAGAGAGGTAATTCTGACGTTGCGGTTGATAATGGAAGCAAGACTAAAGAAAAATCAAGACACGTTCATAGGATTTGTCGACCTGGAAAAAGCGTTCGACAATGTAAAATGGTGCAAGATGTTCTAAAATCTGAGAAAAATAGGGGTAAACTATTGGGAGAGACGGGTCATATATGAGGGCCGTCCAGAAAGTAAGTTCCGATGAGTCACGAAATGGACACCACAGTGAAAACCCGATGAAGCTTTGCACAAATGTGTTGGGCAGTGTCTCTAGTATTACCGTCGATCGCATCAAGACGCTCTTTTCAGTTGTGTGCGCACTGCGAGCGAGTAAAGGTGCCTAGAACAACGAAGTCTCCCGCCAAATAGGAGGGCCAGTTGGGAGGCTTCGACTTAATGAATGCAGCCCACCTAACACAACTGCCACGCACTTCCTTCTTCATGGCAATTCTCAGCTGCACTCTGCAGGGGCAGTGAAAACGCTCCTGCAGCCTTTCAGATGAGAAGTGTTCGATCACCCACAACACAGCCCTAATTGGCTCGTCCTGAGCATCATCTCTGTTCACATGAAACGCTGGATACGAAGACAACACCTGGGTGCAGGCTACGCGCTATAGACCAGCGTAGAGAATTATCGGAAAGCACAGGCGGCTGCCTTCTATGACGATGGTGTTGGAAGTTTGGTATACCGCTCCGAGAAACGTCTAAGTCGGAGCGGCGACTATGTAGAGAAGCATCTGGAAAGTGTGATTTCCACTGTGGTTTCCATTTAGCGAGCTATCGGAACTTGCGTTCTGGACTACCCTTGTACAATATGTCCAATAGCCAAGTAAAAATAATAAGAGTGGATGGCCAAGAACGAAGTGCTCGTATTAAAGAGGGTGTTGGACAAGGATGTAGCCTTTCGCCCCTACTGTTCAATCTGTACATTGAGGAAGCAATGATGGAAATAAAGGAAAGGTTCAGGATGGAATTATATTTCAAGGTGAAAGGATATCATTGGTAAGTTTCAGTGATGACATTGCTATCCTGTGTGGAAGTGAAGAAGAATTACATTATCTGCTGAACGGAATGAACAGTCTGAGTACACAGTATGGATTGAGAGTAAATCAAAGGAAGCCGAAGGTAACGAGAAGTAGTAGAAATGAGAACAGTGAGAAACTTGACATCAGCATTGATGGTCACGAAGTAGATGAAGTTAAGCAATTCTGCTACCTAGGCAGTAAAATAACCAATGACGGATGGAGCAAGGAGGACATCAAAAGCAGACTAGCAATGACAAAAAGTCCAAGAGAAGTCTACTAATATCAAATATCGGCTTTAATTTGAGGAAGAAATTGCTGAGAATGTATGTCTGGAGTAAGGCATTGTATGGTAGTGAAACGTGGACTGTAAGAAAACCGGAACAGAAGAGAATCGAATTATTTGAGATGTGGTGCCACAGACTAATGTTGAAAATTAGATGGACCGATAAGGTAAGGAATGGGGAGGTTCTGTACAGAATTGCAGAGGACAGGAAAATGTGGAAAACCTTGATAAGGAGAAGGGACAGGATGATAGGACATCTGTTAAGATGTGAGAGAATGACTTCCATGGTACCAGAGGGAGCTGTAGAGGGCAAAAAGTGTTGAGGAAGACAGGGATTGGAATACATTCAGGAAATAGTTGAGGATGTAGGTTGCAAGTGCTACTCCGAGAAGAAGAGATTAGCACAGGAGAGGAATTCGTGGCGCAAACCAGTCAGAAGACTGATGACCAAAAACAGAAAAAAATGCTTAGCTATGCGTTCTGGCACCAATTGGTCAACTTTGTTCTTGGCAGCGGCTTGGCCGGCAGCTGGTTGTTGTCTTACCAACATTAACAGCTGTGCTGTGTTTACAGCAGAGTTGATATATGACTTGGCTGCTTTCTCAGGTGGCGTGGCGGATGATGGTGTAGGATTAGTCTGTAATAGGACTTGGGTAGCAAGCGCTGTGCAGGTCTTGCAAGCTGATCTACCACAAGGAAACCGCACCTGTGGCAAGAGGTTTGAAGACGAAATGGCATAGGGATAGACTAGGACGTTGTGTAGGTTGGGAGGGCTACCGAAAACCACTTCAGGAAGGGTCTAAAGGATCTTGGGCGGTATCCCTCATTTCAAGGTGTGGTAAGAGATAATCAAATCGTGATGAAAGGTATGGCTCAGCTGTTCCAGTCAATGGTGATATTGCGTGATTCGTGTTGCTTTGTAGCTGATTCTTTGGGGTGATGGTAGGGCTGGTGGTGTGCGCAAATATGCATGGGAAAAATGTTCAGCAACTAGGTTTGGGGATAGGACCTGTTTTGAGGGCTTCTATATTCTGGACAAAGGAGTTCTCATCACTGCAGATACATCATCCACAGGTGGTTAGGCTGTGTGGGATGGATTATTTTGAGTGTGAGGGATGACAGATGCCTAAATGCAGGTACTGTCGGTGGTTAGTGGGTTTAATGTGTGTTGTGGCGTAGCAAGACAGCCACGCCACGGAAGTAGCCGAAAGGCACGCGTTTAGCAGGCAAGAGATAGGTCTGTAACAGGATACGTAATGAATGCTATAAAGAAAAGTACGTAGCTTCTGGAATACTTAACTTTAATCCATCCTTGGTACATCGCTATGGACGATATAAGTGAGACTCCATAGATACATGCAATGTTACTAATGGTGCCTTGCTAGGTCGTAGCCATGGACTTAGCTGAAGGCTATTCTATCTGCTCGGCAAAGGAGCGAGGCTTCGTCAGTGTAGTCGCTAGCTACGTCGTCCGTACAACTGGGGCGAGTGCTAGTCCGTATCTCGAGACCTGCCTTGTGGTGGCGCTCGGTCTGCGATCACACGGTGGCGACACGCGGGTCCGACATGTACTAATGGACCGCGGCCGATTTAAAACTACCACCTAGCAAGTGTGGTGTCTGGCGGCGACAACACATTGTGGACAGAGGTGTGGGTGGAATCATCAGAGATGTGGACATCAACATCGAGAAAGGTAGCACATTGGATTGTGGAGAACAGGTGGAGTGGATGGGAGAGAAGGTGGTGTTGAGATTCTAAAGGAATGAGGGGTGTCTTGGTCCTGAGTCCAGATCATGAAGATATCATAAATGAATCTGAACCAAACTAGGATCTGTGAGTTTTGGGAGCCTAGGAATGTTTCCTCTAGAGGGACTATATTAAACAGCTTGATATAGGAGGGTTCAGTGTAGGAACCCATGGCTGTGTCAGATTTTTTTATATACCTTCCCTTCAAAAGAAAAGTAGTTGTGGGTGAGCGTATAGTTGCATATAAGCAACAGGTGCTGGGTCAGGATTCTGAAGGACTTTGAGAGAAGTAGTGTTCAATAGCAGCAAGGTCACGGGCGTGAGGGATTTATATGGAGGTCGCATCATCAGTGGCGAGTGGTGATCAGGGAGGTAAGGGGGTGAGGATGGTAGGGAGTTGGTTAAGGAAGTGGTTAGTATCTGTGATGTGGGAGATTAGATTATGGGCAGTTGATTGGAGGTGTTGGCCAATAAGAGCGGAAACTCTTTCAAAGGGAGCAAAATATCTGGCTACAATGGGGCATTGTATGTGATGTGAACGTAACGTGCATCATATGAAGACAATTCCCACCAAATGTATCCTTTGCATGCAGCCTCGCTGTACGGTTATGTGGAGCCCCCCACAGTTCATTACTGTACTGGATGTGGAGCGACACGAGGTCTTCATCTAGTGCCAAATGAATGGACCCAGACACGTTGCCATACGCCGCTGTTCCCTGCTGTGCTGCTGATACGATGTGTGAAGGTGCATTTACACGTGTGTATCTTCGTAACTTGCGGCCAGTTGCCCCATATGGAAGAAAAGGCGCCAAGTGTGAACACAGGTGCGAGTGGAAGCTCTCGCACTCACATGTTGAGGAAGAGGCATGCTACCTACACACGACTATGCTTGCGTGTGAGGAAAGCACAGTCGCATTACGACTAGGAGAAAGCTGCACAGATGTAAACAGGTCTTTACTGTCATCTACTGCTGTGCCACGATGTGAATGAAGCCTCCCCTCAACATGGAGCGACGCGAGGCACGCACCTGGCGCCAGGTGGACGGACCCAGACACGTGGCTGCTTGCCGCTGCTCCCCGCCGGGTTGCCGTCACTCACGGCCTGTCCCCCAGGACGTGAAGTGATGCAAGGTACGAGCCAAGTGATTCGTGTACGACTGCACAGGCCGCTGCTCGCCTTTACTGCCGACCGCTGCTACCCTTCTCTCCACTCCCGGAGCTGCACTTCTCGATACATGACTCCGCACGTAACTGAAGCAATTGCACTGTCCACACTGCTACTGCAGCAGTAGTATATGAAGCTTTCGGGAACTAGATCGTTCTTTTTGTGGGACAACCAATCTTGAAACTAGGATTCTCAACAATAAATCACAAATAGGCCATACCCTGGCCAGAAATTCGTATCTTCAGGTTCAAGCCACGTGGGAAATATCATTTACAATTCAGTCGCTGTCGAGAAACCATAAAATGAACGCAACAGAAGGGGAAATGCACGACCTGATTAGTTGGCTTGACTCATGAAATCTTATTGATTGGTCATGCATATTACTGTAAAGCCCATACATCTAATTCACAACTAAATGTAGAAAACTCTTTTGAAAAGAAATCAGTTGTGAATAATAAATTAATATGTGAAATGACTGATTAACTCCTATAGGACTGATAACGTTGAGGAAAACAGAGTATTATAGTTTAAACGAAATAAGTACTTGCTGAACATTATTCACTTGTGTGAATGATGGCCTTACATATTGCACATTCAAATAAAAACAGTTCAACACTAATTACTGTATACAATGCGAGCAGATCATCGAATACAAAAAAGGGTGCAAGCGGAGTTCTTTTAAGTGCACATTAATACACAAAAATCAACAGCAGACAATCAATTTCCAAAACTACAGTTTCTCACTACGAGTCATCCTGAGTGACCACTAAGAAAAACATACCAGTCCATCACACACGAATACAAATTATACTGCAGCAAAAACTGTAGTGCATAGCTTCCTCGACTCCCGTAAAAAAATTTAAAGTTTCAAAAGCCGCGCAAAATCAGTAAAAAAACATACAAATAATGTGATTACAATAAGTGTGTAACTCGTGCTCACAAAAATTATTCCAAGTCCGACAAACAATTAACGTATGTACATCTATACGTACATTTATACTCCGCAAGCCACCCAACGGTGTGTGCTGGAGGGCACTTTACATGCCTTTAATGTTCCAGTCGCGTATGGTTCGCGGGAAGAACGACTGTCGGAAAGCCTCCGTGCGCGCTCGAATCTCTCTAATTTTACATTCGTGATCTCCTCGGGAGGTATAAGTAGGGGGAAGCAATATATTCGATACCTCATCCAGAAACGCAACCTCTCGAAACCTGGCGAGCAAGCTACACCGCGATGCAGAGCGCCTCTCTTGCAGAGTCTGCCACTTGAGTTTGCTAAACATCTCCGTAACGCTATCACGCTTACCAAATAACCCTGTGACGAAACGCGCCGCTCTTCTTCGAATCGTCTCTATCTCTTCTATCAACCCGACCTGGTACGGATCCCACACTGATGAGCAATACTCAAGTATAGGCCGAACGAGTGTTTTGTAAGCCACCTCCTTTGTTGATGGACTACATTTTCTAAGCACTCTCCCAATGAAACTCAACCTGGTACCCGCCTTACCAACAATTAATTTTATATGATCATTCCACTTCAAATCGTTCCGCACGCATATTCCCAGATATTTTACAGAAGTAACTGCTACCAGTGTTTGTTCCGCTATCATATAATCATACAATAAGGGATCCTTCTTTCTATGTATTCGCAATACATTACATTTGCCTATGTTAAGGGTCAGTTGCCACTCCCTGCACCAAGTGCCTATCCGCTGCAGATCTTCCTGCATTTCGCTGCAATTTTCTAATGCAGCAACTACTCTGTATACTACAGCATCATCCGCGAAAAGCCGCATGGAACTTCCGACACTATCTACTTATATATATTGTGAAAAGCAATGTTCCCATAACACTCCCCTGTGGCACACCAGTGGTTACTTTAATGTCTGTAGACGTCTCTCCATTGAGAACAGCATGCTGTGTTCTGTTTGCTAAAAACTCTTCAATCCAGCCGCACAGCTGGTCTGATATTCCATAGGCTTTTACTTCGTTTATCAAGCGACGGGGCGGAACTGTATCGAACGCCTTCCGGAAGTCAAGGAAAATGGCATCTACCTGGGAGACTGTATCTAATGTTATCTGGGTCTCATGAACAAATAAAGCGACTTGGGTCTCACACGATCGCTGTTTCCTGAATCCATATTGATTCCTACAGAGTAGATTCTTGTTTCCAGAAATGACATGATACGGGAGCGAAAAACATGTTCTAAAACTCTACAACAGATCGATGTCAAGGACATAGGCCTATAGTTTTGCGCATCTGCTCGACGACCCTTCTTGAAAACTGGAACTTCCTGTGCTCTTTTCCAATCATTTTGAACCTTCCGTTCCCCTAGAGACTTGCCGTACACGGCTGTTAGAAGGGGACAAGTTATGTCGCGTACTCTGCGTAGAATCGAATTCGTATTCCGTCAGGTCCAGTGGACTTCCATCTGTTGAGTGATTTTAGCTGCTTTTCTATTCCTTGGACACTTATTTCGATGTCAGCCATTTTTTCGTTCGTGCGAGGATTTAGAGAAGGAACTGCAGTGCGGTCTTCCTCTGTGAAACATCTTTGGAAAAAGGTGTTTAGTATTTCAGCTTTACGAATGTCATACTCTGTTTCAATGCCATCATCATCCCGGAGTGTCTGGATATGCTGTTTCGAGCCACTTACTGATTTAACGTGAGACCAGAACTTCCTAGGATTTTCTGTCAAGCCGGTACACAGAAGTTTACTTTCGAATTCACTGAACGCTTCACGCATAGCCCTCCTTACGCTAACTTTGACGTCGTTTAGCTTCTGTTTGTCTGAGAGGTTTTGGATGCGTTTAAATTTGCAGCGAAGGTCTCTTTGCTTTGGCAGTAACTTCCTAACTTTGTTGTTGAACCACGGTGGGTTTTTCCCGTACCTCACAGTTTTACTCGGAACGTACCTGTCTAAAACGCATTTTACGATTGCCTTGAAATTTTTCCATAAACACTCAACATTGTCAGTGTCGGAACAGAAATTTTCGTTTTGATCTGTTAGGTAGTCTGAAATCTGCCTCCTATTACTCTTGCTAAACAGATAAACCTTCCTCCCTTTTTTTATATTCCTATTAACTTCCACATTCAGGGATGCTGCAACGGCCTTATGATCACTGATTCCCTGTTCTGCGCTTACAGAGTCGAAAAGTTTGGGTCTGTTTGTTATCAGTAGGTCCAAGATGTTATCTCCACGAGTCGGTTCTCTGTTTAATTGCTCGAGGTAATTTTCGGATAGTGCACTCAGTATAATGTCACTCGATGCTCTGTCCCTACCACCCGTCCTAAACATCTGAGTGTCCCAGTCCATATCTGGTAAATTGAAATCTCCACCTAAGACTATAACATGCTGAGGAAATTTATGTGAAATGTATTCCAGATTTTCTCTCACTTGTTCTGCCACTAATGCTGCTAGCTCGGTTGTTGAATATAACCTCCACCCATAATAATACACAGGAACTATCCACTTGTATTTCACTACAGGATAAACTACTACTGTTGTTGTTGTTGTTGTGGTCTTCAGTCCTGAGACTGGTTTGATGCAGCTCTCCATGCTACTCTATCCTGTGCAAGCTTCTTCATCTGCCAGTACCTACTGCAACCTACATCCTTCTGAATCTGCTTAGTGTGTTGATCTCTTGGTCTCCCTCTACGATTTTTACCCTCCACGCTGCCCTCCAATGCTAAATTTGTGATCCCTTGATGCCTCAAAAGGGATCTATGGAGATGGAAGAGGATGTAGATGAAGATGAAATGGGAGATAAGATACTGCGTGAAGAGTTTGACAGAGCACTGAAAGAACTGAGTCGAAACAAGGCCCCCGGAGTAGACAACATTCCATTAGAACTACTGATGGCCTTGGGAGAGCCAGTCATGCCAAAACTACTACTAACAGCGACAAACACGCCACCACCAGTTGCATGCAATCTATTCTTTCTAAACACCGTCTGTCCCTTTCTTAAATTTTCGGCAGACTATATCTCTGGCTTCAGCCAGCTTTCCGTACCTATAACGATTTCAGCTTCGGTGCTTTCTATCAGCGCTTGAAGTTCCGGTACTTTACCAACGCAGCTTCGACAGTTTACAAGTACAATACCGATTGCTGCTTGGTCCCCGCATGTCCTGACTTTGCCCCGCACCCTTTGAGGCTGTTGCGCTTTCTGTACTTGCCCGAGGCCATCTAACCTAAAAAATCGCCCAGTCCACGACACACAACCCCTGCTACTCATATAGCCGCCTGCTGTGTGTAGTGGACTCCTGACCTATCCAGCGGAACCGGAAACCCCACCACTCTATGGTGCAAGTCGAGGAATCTGCAGCCCACACGGTCGCAGAACCATCTCAGCCTCTGATTCAGACCCTCCACTCGGCTCTGTATCAAAGGTCCGCAGTCAGTCCTGTCGACGATGCTGCAGATGGTGAGCTCTGCTTTCATCCCGCTAGCGAGACTGGCAGTCTTCACCAAATCAGATAGCCGCCGGAAGCCAGAGAGGATTTCCTCCGATCCATAGCGACACACATCACTTGTGCCGACATGAGCGACCACCTGGAGATGGGTGCACCCTGTACCCTTCATGGCATCCGGAAGGACCCTTTCCACATCTGGAATGACTCCCCCCGGTATGCACACGGAGTACACATTGGTTTTCTTCCCCTCCCTTGCAGCTATATTCCTAAGGGACCCCATTACGGGCCTGACGTTGGAGCTCCAAACTACCAGTAAGCCCACCCTCTGTGACCGCCCAAATCTTGCAGGCTAACGGGCAGCCTCTGGAACAGGACAAGCAGCCATGTCCAGCCGAAGATCAGTACCAGTAGGAGGCAGAACCTGAAACCGGTTCGTCAGGCAAACTGGAGAGGCCTTCCGTTCAGCCCTCCGGAATGTCTTTCGCCCCCTGCCACACCTCGAGACGATATCCCACTCGACCACAGGTGAGTGGTCAGCCTCAGTGCGGGCAGTATCCCGGGCAGACACAGCCGTAGTCCGATTGGGGGATGCGTGGGACGAGCTGGCCGTCCCCGACAAACCCCCATCCGGACAACCACAGTGATGCCCATTGGCAACAGCCTCAAGCTTTGTGACCGAAGCCAACACCGCCTGAAGCTGAGAGCGAAGGGATGCCAACTCAGCCCGCATCGGAACATAGCAGTCGCAGTCCCTATCCATGCTAAATGCTGTTGTGCAAAGAATGTCTGAACTAATCTACAGAGAGCACAAACAATTCGACACCGTTATTAAAATACAAGACTGCCTAGTAAATGCAGTAAAGCTGCTACTTGCGCACTGCTGACACACTGCTCGGCGACAGAAGGCTAACTGCACTGTCAGTAACGTACAAAGACTATTTGAAAGAAATAAACAAATGACAGACGACTACGCGACTTTACACGTCACAGATATTAAAACGTAAATCTGCCCCTGCTAATTACGAAACTACAAAATGATTTGACGCATTTAACTAAACAAGTGCGCCAAGGATACTCAAACAAATTTTCAACTTGATTACTACACTTACATGAACGCTAAATAAGCCACTTGCTGCTACTTGCACACTGCTGACACACTGCTCGGTGGTAGTAATAGTAATAGTAAACCACGTGGCTGCTGGGCAACAAAGCCCGCTCCACAAAGGACACTGACCACTCACCACCAAAGGATACAAATGCGTGGACTACAACACATCATTTAAACTTTTCAGGGACCGCACATACTATTGAACCTATGTTAAGCACATGCATAATGAACACTATTGTGACTGTACAGTTTGTTTGGGAACATATGAGTACATGTGGCGTAAATGACAAAATAAAATAAATCTCTTTTATCAACTCACCGAAAATCAAAGTTATAAACTGTTCAGAAGTTCTACATCAGCTCGGACTGCACGGAAAGATTTACCCACACATTGCACAGTACAAACAGTTCAGTGGGCCGTATAAATGCCGTTTGGCTACGTTTCGTCTATAGAACGCAAGCTCACATTCGCCGAAATGTACCTAATGTTCCACAAAAGTATTTAATTAAATGAAGGCAGGATTTGCTATGCAAACAATCACCTACACACTCAGGTATTTTTTAAAGTTTCACAAATTAGTTTTATTTCCAATAAGAACACAGAAAAATCGAAAGTCGTAGTTTAAAATAAATTAGTCTCGCAGCCCTAGCGAGTTTCTTAAGATCTTGGAGGCGGCTGAATAAACCATGATTAAGTGCGTGAGTTATCTTTAGAAAATCGATAAAGTTCCACAGTATCCCAGACCATAAATTCCACATTGTGTAGAACAGAAACCTTCTATGTGTAGCTTGCATCACATGCGACCCGAAAAGTAACAAGTCCATCAGATGCCAAAATATTTCTATGTCTGAAAGTAGGAACTCTGAATAATTCACAAACGCAAACTAGCGGCTGTTTCGCCGCTTATCAGATAAAACTTTCTCGAAACGCACACTAACAGAGCCTTACCGCTTCCAACGGCGTCCGAACACAAGCTCCCTTTTAAAATGCCGCTGTTCACCAGGGAGCCTCGGTCAAGCACAACTGAAGTCAGTTAACTATTGAACATTAAAATTGCTGAAATTCTTAATTTTAACCTTTTATACACATATGATACATCAAATCGTAGGGAAATTTTCCGCTAAAGACTATGCTGTTACCAGATTTCTTTTATCTTCCATAGTTTATTTACAAATACTAGTTTCTATGGTTTTCCTCCACTTTCGGATTTATAATTGTTAATATTAAGAAACGATTTAAATTACACATTAAATAATTTCCTGTACACCTCAAGTTTACAGTACTGCCACTATTTTTAATGTTTATCTATTTATTTAGTAATTCTCATTTAAATATGTGAATAATTTCAGTAACTATACTATCAGAGTCCGATAACGTTCTACGAGATGTATCCGTAGACAGCTCATTCCTAGCAATCTCGTAATTCGTTGCCGAGATATTCACTTTTCCAGTTCAGGAATCATTTGTAGCATTTAACTTACAATAGCTTATAAACTAATGTGGATATCGAACGCCTGTCTTCACGGTCGTAGTCATTCATCTTTTCCGCTTCAAATGAACCTACTGGCTCTTCAGTAACACGTATGTTTCAATATTTTGTTAATTTTGGGGTGAGCTTTAATTTTCCACTGGACGCGAAAAGCGGCCATGAGAGAGGAGCAGCCATTCCGCTGCCTGACGGACGGGTTTCCCCGGTCACGTGATCGCCTTAGCGGCCTGTGGAAGTCCTGAGACAGCAATGTCCAGCCGAAGATCAGTACCAGCTGGAGGCAGAGCCTGAAACCGGTGTGAAGACGGCCCTCCACGTGATCCTCCTCTCAAGCTGACGTCAGCTGTCGACACGATTGTGACCCTATCTCAGCCGCCGCCTGTACGTCCGCAGTAGCGTGTTTGTGGTTGAATAAAATGTCTCTTCCCTTTGCAGTAGGTTGTCACATTACACCATTCATATCTAAAACCAATTACACCTACACATTAAATAGTACAATACAGTTAAAATAGTTGTGGTCATTTTGCGATCTCTTGTTAAAGGGGGACTACAGCATCAGACAGGTAGGTTATCAACAAAACCCATGAAGCATGCCTGCATGGGATTTTAGAAAATGACTATAAATTACATAAATTACAACTGCAAATTATAGGACTTCTTTGAAGAACAAGTGTCCGGCTCTTTAGCTGCAATCTCTATTATTTTCATAACAGTTCACGCCTCCTTAGTGGTTCTACATTGATTTGTTAATTGTTAGCTACATATCTAAACAATGAAAGCCTGTCAAACAGTAAACTGTGCTTTCGCATCCAGTAGAAAGATTAGTTAAGTATCTAGAAAACTCACGAGGAACTCTGTGCCGCCTTCATACTAAGTGTAACTGTGTAGGATTTATAGTAGTGACACATTTGCTTGTATACTTTCAATAAACCCATCTTTATTTACACGTTTGCATGATTTCAAAAGCAGTTTGTTGTACCGTTGATTTACATTGTCAGTTTTCATTTGAAACTTCATTTAATAAGATCTCTACAGTGGTCCAGTCGAATTATTTTTATAATCCATCATAGTTAAAACAGTTGTAATTTTCGTAATATTTGTCGTAGAATCATGCTTGAAGATGCAACGAACTCGTCCCATTGTCGCGATTTTTCTGGTGTACCTGGTGTTCATGTATCTGTAGGTTCTGTAACGTAGTTTTTTAAAATATAATATTCGTCTTTCATTTAGTCCATCTTGGCGGCTACTCAGTCGTCTCCATCCTTTAGTCAAACATGCACGCTTCCACGTCACTAAAAATACCGCACTGAGTCCCCAGGCACCAGCTCACCTGTGTCCATCGCCCCGTCAGCTGGCAGCCGCGAACTCTCAGAGCTCTGACCAGAGCCTCTCTTTCTGCAAGCCAGCTTCTGGTAGCGTAGCGTTTCATGTTGACGATAAGCTCCTCATACACTGAGATAAACTCGGAAATTTGCAACTGATTGCGTGTTCGGAGAAGACGTAGCACCTTTCACCATTGATACCTGTTCGACTGATTGTCGGTCTGAAGGAGGAGACAACAATCTTTGTCACTACAATGATGTGTAGGTACACTTACGTGTACTTTAATGACGCTTGCGGGTGGGTCTCTCAACTTCCTTTTGTGGCTCCTTCAGCTGAGCAACGAATGGCGTAGTAGCCAGCAGGCCGTTGTGCTACTTTGTGGAGGAATGGATTTTCCTTTCCTCCAGCTATTCTGCACAATCTCAGTTTAATTTCGCATAACTTGGTAAGCAAATAACACTCGATAAACTGGACATTTCATGTACATAAGCCACTTTCTCAGAATTTCTTCATGTTGTCAGAGCGTTACATGCCGAAGCGATGTTTCCGAAGTGCTTTTTAACATATTGAAGCATCTGTAATGTAAGACCGTAACCACACACATAACTCGGTTTTAATAAATTGTGGAAACTAATACGTGCTAAATATCGGAGTAAATACTGCCACCAGTTGCAATCTACTGTTGGTCACCAATAAAACACGTTTGCTATGAGCGATATCTTTACTTCTGATTCTGCCTTAACGTCACATATTTTCGTAACCGTGATATCTTTCTAATTAAAACTCATAAACTCCAAGGCGTTTGTTATTTGAAAACACTGCCGTCTGACGCTGTATAGATGACACTGCTTGTAGAGTCCGATTGCTAACGTAGGAAGTTTCTGTCTTCCAGCAATTCACTATAAAGTTTATCGAACACATGATCGAAAAACTTTCAAAATTTCTATCTTCAGACTCGAGAACACATTCTGGCACTTCGTGTTCCGTTGCCAATTCTCGGTGTCATTTCGGCTAGCATGTTTTCAGGAGAATTGAATGGAAGAGTTCTCTTGTTTAATTGGATGTGATTCCAATCTGCCGAGCCAGCTAAATTTCTGTGAGTGTGTTTTAGAGCTCCTAGGATTCATTTTCTCCCAGTGAGAACCTACAATGGACGTAATCAACATTCTAAACCAAATAGGTTTTCTGTAGAGATATCAGGCTTCATTTTCATCTCTTCAGTACCTAGGAGGAAAACGGTCCACTATTTACTGAACTCGATATATCCTTATGCTGTCAGTCCAAAAAGTTTTGTGACTAGATTAATAGAAAAAGAGAAAAGTTAAGATAGCGGTTTTAACGCCCCAGCTGTACTCCACATTCCTGTATCCTGTTAGTCCAAAAAGTTTCGTGACTCGTTTAACAAATAAAAAAAAGAAAGAGAGAGAGAGAGAAAAGTTAAGTAGCAGTTTTAAAGCCTCAGGTGTTCTACATAGTGGAACGTACAGAACATTCATGCAAACGTATAAAACTGTTGTTTATCTCGCGCGAAACGTTTGTTTGAATGTTGGTTATGTTGTCAACGCGTTGAGCCTTCATTGTATTTCTGCACTGTCGTCTTGTGGTTGTTTCGTACTGATAACACCAAATCTCGTCAGCTGTGATAACTTTTTCCAGAAAATAACTATCCCTGTTTTGCATTGCAGTCAAGTAGTGGCAACTGTCCACATGTCGTAGGTGTATGGGACGAACTTTGTGCATACTTTTCTCGTCTTTAAAACATTGCGAAAAATGGCTTGTTGCTTCATTACTATTTCTGACGACAACGTTCACATTACAAGCGCACGTCTACTACTTAACACAGGACTAACTGGTCGAATGCACGTATGATGTTTACAGTTACTACATCAAGCTGCCTCTGCTGTTTCTGCACTGACGTCGTTTGTAGGCCAGGAATAAAATCAGTCTTTCAATTCTTTGGACAGATGGTGTATGACCGAGCTGAGCAAGTGCCCTAGACGCTGATTGCTTGAGATTCAGATTGTTAAGGTTTACAATTCTCCAAACACGCTACTTTTCGTTGTCGCACTCAATGATGGTTGCTGGTTACAGTACTGGAAGACTGTGGTGCTGAACAGGCACAGCTTGGAGAGCTCTGGCTGGGCAGATCCACGCACGGTCAAAGTCCCTGAGTCGATCGCCATTTGGCACAACCGTCGGAGCACGTGGTAGCTTATAAAATATTAAAATCGTGGAAAGCATTAGCCGACACGTTGCGCAGAAGTTTCCTATGATTTATATATCGATTTCTTACGTGAGCTCTATTAATACAGGTAAATAGTAATGAAGAATAGTGGTGTTAAATATAGCAAACTGGAATCTCTCCTCTTCATGTACTAAGCAACAGTATTGTCTTTCATAGGAAATACATAGAATGGAACGAAGTCAAACGAAAAAGTAAGGAAAAAGCAACAAAGATGTAATTCAAGATTAAACACACTCTGCCACCAAAATAAAATCTATTGCCACACATCATTTGATTAGTTTGTGACGTGGTAGCTTGCATAAATACGTGCAATGAAATACGGTTGCATGAAATTCACGCTGTGTGTTCAGAGACAATTACTACTTTACCGAAGGTTCAAATGGCTCTGAGCACTATGCGATTTAACTTCTGAGGTCATCAGTCGCCTAGAACTTAGAACTAATTAAACCTAACTAACCTAAGGACATCACACACATCCATGCCCGAGGCAGGATTCGAACCTGCGACCGTAGCGGCCACGCAGTTCCAGACTGAAGCGCCTAGAACCGCACGGCCACATCGGCCGGCCTTTACCGAAGGTGTCATTTTTTTTTCATTCGAAGTGCCAACAATTAGCACCGCATTTTGGGAAACGAATATGCAGGTTTCAACGTTTTCGGTCCACATAGCTCCGAGGAAGAATAGGCTGTGGCCTTCTTGAAGGAATCATCCACAGAAAACCTAAACCAGGGTAACGAGGATCTGACGCCTGTTCCTCACGATTACAAACTTCACTACTAATCCCACTTCACACTTCTTTGATCTACATGTGATTGAAATATGTGGGCTATTACTGGATGTCTTAAGCCGAAAGCCATTGACAAACTAAGTATCCGAACATCAACCGCACCACTTGAGATGCGAACTGTTTGCAAATGCAGAATAATAATATATGGAACACAATAAATGACAGCCTATGAGCAGCTATTAACCACTCACAGATTCTGAAGTCCGGGAGAAACTTCCTCAACAGCACATCTCCTGCAGACACCGTACTTCATCTAGACTCGAGATATGGCGAGCTAGGCTGAGCAACCTGCCTCAGTTGGCATTTCCTAGAGAAACTCTACCAGCTAATGAAAAGCGGAGCTAAATCCCTAAACAGATTAAGGAGCACAGCGAGAAAAACAGAAGTATTTCGGGCAACACGTAACCTTTCCAGGGTCCGAACCAGTCTCTGTAACCGCAGAGAGCTACGAACTAGACGGCACCAGTACTGCAGTCCACAGGTGTTCACTGAAAGCCCTTCTTCGTCCCAGAGCAGGGAGGAATTTCCGAGCTCAACAAGTCTAGTAATTTTCAAAAGCTGAGGTTTTAAGTGTTCATTTTTTCTTTAACTTTTTTCTTGATACTGTTTATTTACTCTGGTGCATTTATAAATCGTATCAGTCTTCGTTCTCTTGTTTTATCAGAAAAATATAATTGGTGTGGCTACTATATGCACAGGTTTTGACACAAACTAAAAGGACACTTCTAGAATTTGACAGATGAGATTTTCCATTCTTTGCTAACTGCGATCTTTGTTTAAAATTATTGTGTGTGATGAACTAAGTTTTTCGTTTCGTCGTCCACTCTAAAATCTTGGAGAAAAGGTCGCAAATGTAGCTTAAGAATTTTCTTTTAGATTTCTGTGTTTGTAATCTTCGTTTGTAAAAAGTTTTTCGTATGCAGTATTAACCATTAGAGACAAAACATGTGATAACGGAGATGGAAAATTAACAGACACACACATATTTCTATACAAACAAGCGATAATTTATTAATGAGATAATGTAGCGTGAACACTTGAACAAACTTGAACAACTACTCGTAAGCATCTACATGTCTATATGTGAAAAATAATTTTGAAAATGCATTTCATGCGATAACAGCTGAAAGGGGCTTTTTGCTACTTATTACAATATAGTACTAAAAGTAATATAGTTGTAAACAAAAAAATATAGCCACGTTTACTCATGCGTGATGTGTATCATATTTATTGCGTGAAACGACTTCAGTGATCAATACCATTTACAAAAATCCTACGACAATTTAATATGACTGAAGTTTTTATGGAGAAACCATATCGACGAACAAAGCGGCGTGCATGTAGTGTATTATAATAGGCTGAAGACAAGCACTAATAATCAGTAATCGTTTATCAAAGCTGTGTTGTATGATACTAACATATCTGCCAACGTCATATCGAATTCCCGTTGACTTCCATCGTCGCATTGCCTCCGTTGTATGTTCATTGACAACTAACCGTCTTCAACAATAGTTACTACGACATTCTGCACGACAATGTATGTGGGCGGATGAATATTAGCATCCTTCCTATGACAGACAACAGATAACTATTCGTGTTTGGAGTTGGTGATAACAGAATGCCAGATCAAACACCTTTCAGCCTTCTATTTCCGAAACAGTTATTTTATTTGGCTATCAGTTTCGAGGATTTACGACGCCAGCTTCTGACCCCTTGATAGACGTGTAGGAAGATTCCAACCTCGGTTCCGGTCAAAATAGGGGCCAGACTAGTGTCTGTAGATTTCTGCTTGACACAGTGTTCACGTCGACCATCATCACATTGGATGATGGTTAGAGTGATCGCTGTATCAAGCAAAATCTACAGGTATCAATGTGGCCCTATTTTGACAGGAACCGATGCTGTAATCTTCCCACACGTCGATAAAGGGGGCAGAAGCTGGCGTAGTAAATCCTCGAAACTGGTAGCCAAATAAAATAACAGTTTGGGAATTGGGTGTTGGATTTGACATTCTGTGCTGCACAGCCGAGTCCTGCACCCATGGACATACACACACTTGGTGATAATAGTCGCTCCTTCTTATCCCACTGACATTTATCCCAAAACTAGTGTAGCCGGCCGCGGTGGCCGAGCGGTTCTATGCGCTTCAGTCCGGAACCGCGCGACTGCTACGGTCGCAGGTTCGAGTCCTGCCTCGGGCATGTATGTGTGTGATGTGCTTAGATTAGTTAGGTTTAAGTAGTTCTAAGTTCTAGGGGACTGATGAGCTCAGATCATAAGTCCCATAGTGCTGAGAGCAATTTTTGAACCAAAACTAGTGTGAAATTTACGTCACTGTACTTTTTCTTTGGCAACATAATTCCGTTATTACAAAAGAGAGATTCGAATGGCTCTGAGCACTATGGGACTTAACTGCTGATGTCATCAGTCCCCTAGAACTTAGAACTACTTAAACCTAACTAACCTAAGGACATCACACACATCCATGCCCGAGGTAGGATTTGAACCTGTGACCGTAGCGGTCGCTCGGTTCCAGACTGTAGCGCCGAGAACCGCTCGGCCACTCCTCTGCTATTACGTACGGTTGTTTACGCCCTGAAGTACGAGGGCAGTTCAATAAGTAATGCAACACTTTTTTTTCTCGGACAATTTTGGTTGAAAAAACCGGAAATTTCTTGTGGAATATTTTCAAACATTCCCGCTTCGTCTCGTATAGTTTCATTGACTTCCAACAGGTGGCAGCGCTGTACGGAGCTGTTAAAATGGCGGAGCGTGCGAACACACTCGTTCGAGATGATCGACGGATCACCATCAAACAACTCAGTGCTCAACTTGACATCTCTGTTGGTAGTGCTGTCACAATTGTTCACCAGTTGGGATATTCAAAGGTTTGTTCCCGTTGGGTCCCTCGTTGTCTAACCGAACACCATAAAGAGCAAAGGAGAACCATCTGTGCGGAATTGCTTGCTCGTCATGTGGCTGAGGGTGACAATTTCTTGTCAAAGATTGTTACAGGCGATGAAACATGGGTTCATCACTTCGAACCTGAAACAAAACGGCAATCAATGGAGTGGCGCCACACCAACTCCCCTACCAAGAAAAAGTTTAAAGCCATACCCTCAGCCGGTAAAGTCACGGTTACAGTCTTCTGGGACGCTGAAGGGGTTATTCTGTTCGATGTCCTTCCCCATGGTCAAACGATCAACTCTGAAGTGTATTGTGCTACTCTTCAGAAATTGAAGAAACGACTTCAGCGTGTTCGTAGGCACAAAAATCTGAACGAACTTCTCCTTCTTCATGACAACGCAAGACCTCACACAAGTCTTCGCACCCGAGAGGAGCTCACAAATCTTCAGTGGACTGTTCTTCCTCATGCACCCTACAGCCCCTATCTCGCACCGTCAGATTTCTATATGTTTGGCCCAATGAAGGACGCAATCCGTGGGAGGCACTACGCGGATGATGAAGAAGTTATTGATGCAGTACGACGTTGGCTCCGACATCGACCAGTGGAATGGTACCGTGCAGGCATACAGGCCCTCATTTCAAGGTGGCGTAAGGCCGTAGCATTGAATGGAGATTACACTGAAAAATAGTGTTGTGTAGCTAAAAGATTGGGGAATAACCTGGTGTATTTCGATGCTGAATAAAACAACCCCTGTTTCAGAAAAAAAATGTGTTGCATTACTTATTGAACTGCCCTCGTATAATCTACTTAAATTGGTAGTATGGTATACAAGATAAACAGAGCAAGTGAACAAAAGTAACAGAATAATATTATGGAGGCTACAGACAAAAGCACAGTTAAAACGACACACTTGCACTTAAAACAGTAGCATAGCTCTTTGTGACGTAGTAACCGTTTTGCTCTGACATGTATGATTTCACAGGCACAGTACGTTTTACAAGTGCGTGTAACGTTTGTGTCGTGAGAAGCGGCCGGGGCGCTGGCTCAGACCCTCAGACCCTGCTTCGGATCCCGAGCCAGGCGCCGCCTCTGACGGTGAGCGTGGCGCTGTCCGGCTGGAGTCTGAGCGGCACCGGCGTCCTGGCGACCACCTGGAGGCTGAACCTGGACAGCAGGTGGACGAGCACCACCTTGGACTCCATCAGCGCGAACCTCTGGGCTGCAAAGGCGAAAGTCAGCAGTGAACTACACGGAGACTCTATAGGTGAGCAAAAAGAGGGCAGTGGTAGGAAACCAGTTTCGATGGAAAAGGTGAAACAGAAACACCATGAAGGAAGTAACGCAATGTGACAACAGCAAGGCCGTGAAAGATAGTACAACGTCTTTCACAGTCCTGGTTCGCTACTCGAGTCCAGCGGTGCTGGGGCAATGTCGACAGATCGACGACGTCTGCTGGGAAAAAAATGTTCAAATGTGTTTGAATTCCTAATGGACCAAACTGCTTAGGTCATCGGTCCCTAGACTTGCACACTACTTAAACTAACTTACACTAAGGACAACACAAACACCCATGCCCGACGGAGGACTCGAACCTCCAGCGGGAGGGGCCTCGCAGTCCGTGACATAGCGCCTCAAACCACGCGGCCACTCCGCGCGGCCCCGTCTGCTGTACTGTTGCCATTGTGTTGCACTGTGGTTGTCAGAAACCACCTGGACATTATCGTTGGCTCGTGGAGTGGGAAAATGCAGTGTATTCGGGACTCCTTCAAGCAGTCGAGAAGGGACCTCAGCCTGTGATTCACCGACTTCGATGAGCTTTTAAATGCTAGTCAGATGTCACTCGAATAAAGTAACTGTGAAACCGTCTAGGTCACTACGCTCCCGCTTATGAAACAATAGAACTCAGAAACCATGACGCAGAATCCGATCTTAACCAGGTGGAACCGTTAGAACACACGAAAATATGGAAATTTTATTTATACGTTTCAGCCCTGCAACCAAGTTGTTCGTGACAAATCGTGGAATTAGTGATTAGATCTGTTGCAGAGATGCTCGAGGAAGAAAACCCCTACTAACACGGGCAGTGGCTACGTGAAATTAAAAAAAATGAAAAGTAATAAAAGGCCTGCATTCAGATCAGAGTCAAGGGTTTCGAGTCGCACTTCTGGCAACGCATTTCCTCTTTTTCCAAAGGAATGGAGGCTGTCGCAAAAGTTATGAGGCGTGTTTTTTTTAAGTAAGTACCGTTTTGAAATTAAAAAAGACGTGCTAAGATATCTCAATAATTTTATTTTTACATGAAAGCCTGTACCTTAATCTACGCACTGACGCCATTACAGTCTCATTCTTTCTTGTTTATGTTGTGTACTGAGTGTTTAAGATGCCTCCGATAATCGTGAGTCCCGCCGACTGTGAAGTACGGGCTGTTATAAGATTTCTTAGTGCTAATGGCCTAAAAGCGATCGATATTCATCGTGAGAGCTTTGCAGTTTACGGAGAAAACATTATGAGTGATGGAATGGTAAGAAAGTGGGTGAGAGCATTTAAAGATGGCTGCACAAATGTGCATGATGAACAACGGAGTGGGCGTCCTTCGGTCGTTAATGAATGTTTGGTGCAGAAAGTGGACAATAAGGTGAGAGAAAACAGACCCTTTACGATTTCCTCCTTGCGGGATGACTTTCCTAATGTTTCTCGTAGTGTTTTGTATGGCACTGTGACCGACTACTTGAATTACGGAAAATTGTGCGCACGTTGGGTATCGAAAATGTTGACGGATGTGCTGAAAACCAAACGTTTAGACAGTTCACTGAATTTTCTTGAGCGGTACCACAACCACGGTGATGATTTCTTAATCGAAATTGCTTCGGGCGATGAAACATTGGTGGCCTACGTCACACCAGAATCAAAGCAACTTGAGCAAGGGCATCGTTTTACTGCAAGACAATACCCGTCCGCATGTGGCGAATCAGACCAAAGATCTCATCACATCTTTTCGATGGGAAACTCTAGATCATCCTCCGTACAGCCCCGATCTTGCGCCCAGTGACTACCATCTGTACCTGCACTTGAAGAAGCACCTGGGCGGTCTGCGCCTTCAAGGCGATGACGAAGTCAAAACAGTGGTGATGCAGTGGTTAACAAGTCAGGCGGCAGACTTCTATGAGGAGGATATTCAGAAACAGGTACAACGTTATGACAAGTGCCTCAATATTGACGGACATAATGTAGAAAAGTAGATTAAGGTACAGGCCTTCATGTAAAAATAAAATTATTGTGATATCTTCCGGCTGGGGTGGATGAAATTAAGTCGGAACTCATCAAATACAGTGGAATGTCAGGTCTTAAATGGCTACACAGGATAATTGAAATGGCCTGGGAGTTGGGACAGGTTCCATCAGACTGGACAAAAGCAGTAATGACACCAATCTTTAAACACGGAAACAAAAAAGATTGTAACAACTACAGAGGTTTCTCTTTAATCAGCGTTGTGGGTAAAATCTTCTCAGGTATTGTTGAAAGGAAAGTGCGAGTATTAGTTGAGGACCAATTGGATGAAAATCAGTGTGGGTTTAGGCCCCTTAGAGGTTATCAAGACCAGATCTTTAGCTTACGGCAAATAATGGAGAAGTGTTATGAGTGGAACAAGGAATTGTATATATGCTTTATAGATCTAGAAAAGGCATATGACCGGGTTCCTAGGAGGAAGTAATTGTCTGTTCTACAGGATTATGGAATAGGAGGCAAACTTTTGCAAGCAATTAAAGGTCTTTACATGGATAGTCAGGCAGCAGTTAGAGTTGACGGTAAATTGAGTTCATGGTTCAGAGTAGTTTCAGGGGTAAGACAAGGCTGCAATCTGTCTCCAATGTTGTTCATATTATTTATGGATCATATGTTGAAAACAATAGACTGGCTGGGTGAGATTAAGATATGTGAACACAAAATAAGCAGTCTTGCATATGCGGATGACTTAGTTGTGATGGCAGATTCGATTGAAAGTTTGCGAAGTAATATATCAGAGCTAGATCAGAAATGTAAGGACTATGGTATGAAGATTAGCATCTCCAAAACGAAAGTAATGTCAGTGGGAAAGAAATATAAACGGATTGAGTGCCAAATAGGAGGAGCAAAGTAAGAACAGGTGGACGGTTTCAAGTACTTAGGATGCATATTCTCACGGGATGGCAACATAGTGAAAGAACTGGAAGCGAGGTGTAGCAAAGCTAATGCAGTGAGCGCTCAGCTACGATCTACTCTCTTCTGCAAGAAGGAAGTCAGTACCAAGACTAAGTTATCTGTGCACCGTTCAATCTTTCGACCAACATTGTTGTATGGGAGCGAAAGCTGGGTGGATTCAGGTTACCTTATCAACAAGGTTGAGGTTACGGATACGAAAGTAGCTAGGATGACTGCAGGTACTAGTAGATGGGAACAATGGCAGGAGGGTGTCCACAATGAGGAAATCAAAGAAAAACTGGGAATGAACTCTATAGATGTAGCAGTCAGGGCTAACAGGCTTAGATGGTGGGGTCATGTTACACGCATGGGAGAAGCAAGGTTACCCAAGAGACTCATGGATTCAGGAGTAGAGGGTAGGAGGAGTCGGGGCAGACCGAGGAGAAGGTACCTGGATTCGGTTAAGAATGATTTTGAAGTAACAGGTTTAACATCAGAAGAGGCACCAATGTTAGCACTGAATAGGGGATCATGGAGGAACTGTATAAGGGGGGCTATGCTCCAGACTGAACGCTGAAAGGCATAATCAGTCTTAAATGATGATGATGATGATCTCAGCACGTCTTTTTTTATTTTAAAACGGTACTTTCTTAAAAAACTCGCCTCGTATATACTGTTCTCACAAATAAAATAAATTTATCGTGAAAAAGGAAAAAAAAATGATCAGTTTATGTGCCTACCATCTGCGATGACAAGTGTTTAATCGACGGGGCAGGCTTTATTTTTTGTACTTATTTTTTCTCACGACATACAATGTTCTCTTTCAGAGAATGTGAAAATGAAAAAATGTCCCACAGTATTACGCACTTAGTGCTGGAATCTTTTTCTCTCCCTTTCTGTTGACCGAACGAGGTGGTGCCGTGGTTAGCACACTGGACTCTCATTCGGTAGGACGACGGTTCAAACATGCGTCGCTTCATTCAGATTAGGTTTTCCCTGATTTCTCTAAATCGCTGCAGGGAGGTGCCAGGATGGTACTTTTGAAACTGAACGGCAGACTTCTTTCCCCATCCTTCCCTAATCCGATGGGACCGAAAACTTGGCTGTTTGGTCCCCTCCCCGAAATCAACCAAACAACTAATCTTTCTGTTTCTTGAAGGCTCACTTATTTTCACCTCATCGTGGTAAGATAAGTATCGTGTAATTAGGAGAAGCAGAGAAATCCTTTGCAAATGCACATTGCGTACGCTTGCTTCCAGCCGAGTACGCTACGGGGGCATGCTTTGTTATCGTTTTATAAAGGCGTTTCTCTTGGATATTAATTTCACCACGTTCATGACCAATACAGATAAAACTTCCTTAGTTTCGAGCTATCGAACGATATCATCTTGAGCCGGCCGGTGTGACCGTGCGGTTCTAAGCGCTTCAGTTTGGAACCGCACGACCGCTACGGACGCAGGTTCGAATCCTGCCTCGGGCATGGATGTGTGTAGTGTCCTTAGGTTAGTTAGGTTTAAGTAGTTCTAAGTTCTAGGGGACTGATGACCTGAGTAGTTATGTCCCATAGTGCTCAGAGCCATTTGACCCATTTTGATACCATCTTGTCTGAAATGCATTCTTCATCGTAGCATTTGATATCGGTCAGTTCGGGAACGAACATCGTAGTGACGTAAACCTTCCATAGGCGGTCCTTTCGAGGAGTCCCGGACCATTGCCAGTAAGCCAAAGGTCGTCGAAATTGGTAGATCGCACGATCCAGCCTCCCCTTTGGAACTGCAGTGACGGTCCTGTTCATACTGCACGCTCACTACAGTTGTTTGCAAGTAAGAAAGCATTATCTGCAGAGAGGAACGGTCAGTGCTGAGCCGAGTCACCTCTGCCCTTCCTGACCCACACCTCATACTCCAGCTGGTGCGTACCCTGAGAACTGGTCATACACGGGGGTAAGCAACACGAAGTCCACCGTTTCGGTTTGTGACCACTCTACAAAAAATTATATATTAAGAAGCCGTCACTCGATAACGTAACAAAATAGAAAGGATTTGAGCAATTCAGAAAGGATCTGCGAAATTTCAGGGGAACATGTACACAATACACCTGATGGGAATGAAAAATGTAGTGTGTTCTGTAGCATAGTTATAGGGCACTATGAAAACTGTTTTCCTTAGAAATTAACTGGTGAAACAAGATTAAACGCAACTAAAGCCTCGATTACAAAAGGCGTGTGAATATTAGGCCTAAAGGAAAGAAGACTCTACTTGGGATCAAGGAACACATATGACATCAAGATAAAATCTCGTTACAAAGCGTACTTTAAAATTCTAAGCAAAGTCATCAAATGATCAAAATGTATGTGCTCCTCGCACTTTCAAGACAAAAATAAACTACTCCTGCCACAACAAAGAACTATCTGGAACAAAGTAAATGATGAGACAGGAGACACAAATCAACAAAATGAATACATTTCTTTAAAGGTACGTAACGAATCGATCATAAATAACCCTAGGGTTATAGAAACATTCAATAACTTTTTTTCTGTCACTAGCAGATAATTTAGTTTTGAACCCTTCTTTAGGAGATAGCCCATAGTTCCTAAGAAAGACCTTCCAAAACAAACTTGAAAAAATTCAGCTTCTCTAAAAGAAGATTTCAGTGTTATCAGCTGCCTTAAAAATAAATGTTCAATCGGGAATAAAGACATCAGTAGCAAAACAATGAAATGGAGTTAAGCTGTGTTTCAGCAGTTACTTGCGTAATCAATCTTTCCACAACCATATTTCCTAGAGACGTTTAAAAATGCTGTTTTCAAGGTATTTCACAGAAAAGGAGACAAATAGTACAGAATTACCGACTCATCTCATTACTACCACTATTTTCAAAAACTTTCGAGAATATAACGTACAATAAACATAATAGTACATAAACTTAGTACAAGAAAACATGCTCAATACCGAACAGTAGTGACAAGTGAACACGCTATATTTACACTGACAGATGAATGAACCGTGGCGGTTATCGATACCTTCTAGCTAGCCTCTCACCAAGTGGCGCGTATTACTATTGTGCGGTTGTCTCTGCCACAGATAGGCTCCGAAAGCGGCCGCTAGAGGGGCGTCGAGAAAGTCCTTGCAGCAGCGCAGTGTAGGCAGTCTACGTGAAGACTTCGCGCAGTGTGGAGCTGGGACACGCGGTGCGGATCGGCAAGACGTCTTCTCCTGATCGTCGCTCACTCTTTTTTGCCAGGACTGGGTCGAAGGCAAAAGATTTGTTTCTTCTATGTCGTGCGTATCTGGTTGTTGGGCTCTGGGCACCGATTTACCGTTCTGCAAGCTGTTGGCGCAGATGTTCGTGTTTATATTCATTGAGTGGTCACGCATGCCTTTGTTAGTTGACTCTATGTTATTCTAGGACAAACTGACCAGATTCTGCCTACTCTGTGTGTCTTTGAGGTGACTTGTATTATAGTATGTTGGGCAGCGTTCTCTCTAAAATTGTTAATGTTGTTATGGCGATTTTTAATGTGCTCAGCTACCACGCATAATTATGTCAGGGACCTATAAATTATGTAGTTTTTTAAAAATTCACGTTTGTTTTGAAATTGTTTTATCTGAGAGAACAAATTGTTTCTGTATTTTAATATTTGTTTTCACTGTGTTTTAGGAGCTGGTGTGCTCTCTGGTATTACTACTGTCCAGCCCTTTAAGTTTTGTGTGTTATGACACCAAGCGAATGGTAAGACCTTAGAGAGTTCTTTTTTATACTCCTTCCTGGAAGAATTTACGGCTCCATTTGAGTAGTTCTCTTTTACATCTTATACGTTTAGCGATGCTTATTTACTAGGGCGTATGACCTTATTGGAAAGGTTCTATAAGTGGAATCGTGGTTGAACAGTAATTTTCATTTGTACACTACTGGCCATTACAACTGCTACACCACGAAGATTACGTGCTACAGACGCGAAAATTAACCGGCAGGAAGAAGATGCTGTGATATGCAAATGATTAGTTTTTCAGAGCATTCACACAAGGTTGGCGCCGTTGGCGACACCTACAACGTGCTGACATGAGGAAAGTTTCCAACCGATTTCTCATACACAAAAAGCAGTTGACCGGCGTTGCCCGTTGAAACGTTGTTGTGATGCCTCGTGTAAGGAGGAGAAATGCGTACCATCACGTTTCCGACATTGATAAAGGTCATATTGTAGCCTATCGCGATTGCGGTTTACCGTATCGCGACATTGCTGCTCGCGTTGGTCGAGATCCAGTGACTGTTAGCACAATATGGAAACGGTGGGTTCAGGAGGGTAATACGGAACGCCGTCCTGGATCCCAACGGCCTCGTATCACAAGCAGTCGAGATGACAGGCATCTTATCCCCATGGCTGTAACGAATCGTGCAGCCACGTCTCGATCCCTGAGTCAACAGACAGGGACGTTTGCAACACAAAAAGAAATATTGGAACACGTGAGGCAATACTAACCCTATGGCTTATCTTAGAAGCTAGATTAAGGAAAGGCAAACCTACGTTTCTAGCATTTGTAGACTTAGAGAAAGCTTTTGACAATGTTGACTAGAATACTCTTTCAAATTCTGAAGGTGGCAGGGGTAAAATATAGGGAGCGAAAGGCTATTTACAATTTGTATAGAAACCAAATGGCAGTTATAAGAGTAGAGGGGCTTGAAAGGGAAGCAGTGGTTGGGAAGGGAGTGAGGCAGGGTTGTAGCCTCTCCCCGATGTTATTCAATCTGTATATTGAGCAAGCAGTGAAGGAAACAAAAGTAAAATTCGGAGTAGGTATTAAAATCCATGGAGAAGAAATAAAAACTTTGAGGTTCGCCGATGACATTGTAATTCTGTCAGAGACAGCAAAGGACTTGGAAGAGCAGTTGAACAGAATGGATGGTGTCTTGAAGGGAGGATATAAGATGAACATCAACAAAAGCAAAACGAGGATCATGGAATGTAGTCGAATTAAGTCGGGTGATGCTGAGGGAATTAGATTAGGAAATAATACGCTTAAAGTAGTAAAGGAATTTTGCTATTTGGGGAGCAAAATAACTGATGATGGTCGAAGTAGAGAGGATATAAAATGTAGATTGGCAATGGGAAGGAAAGCGTTTCTGAAGAAGAGAAATTTGTTAACATCGAGTATTGGTTTAAGTGTTAGGAAGTCGTTTCTGAAAGTATTTGTGTGGAGTGTAGCCATGTATGGAAGTGAAACATGGACGATAAATAGTTAAGACAAGAAGAGAATAGAAGCTTTCGGAATGTGGTGCTACAGAAGAATGCTGAAGATTAGATGGGTAGATCACATAACTAATGAGGAGGTGTTGAATAGGATTGGGGAGAAGAGAAGTTTGTGGCACAAATTGACTAGAAGAAGGGATCGGTTGGTAGGACATGTTCTGAGGCATCAAGGGATCACCAATTTAGTATTTGAGGGCAGCGTGGAGGGTAAAAATCGTAGAGGGAGACCAAGAGATGAATACACCAAGCAGATTCAGAGGGATGTAGGTTGCAGCAGGTACTGGGAGATGAAGAAGATTGCACAGGATAGAGTAGCACGGAGAGCTGAATCAAACCAGTCTCGGGACTGAAGACCACAACAACAACAACAACAACAACAACTACCTGCACGAACAGTTCGACGGCGTTTGCAGGTGCAGGGACTATCAGCTCGGAGACCATTGCTGCGGTCACCCTTGACGCTGCATCACAGGCAGGAGCGCCTACGATGGTGTACTCAACGACGAACCTGGGAGCACGAATGGGAAAACGTTATTTTTTCGGATGAATCCAGGTTCTGCTTACAGCATCGTGATGGTCGCATCCGTGTTTGGTGACATCGAAGTGAACACACATTGGAAGCGTGTATTCGTCATCGCCACACTGGCGTATCACCCGGGGTGATGGTATGGGGTGCCATTGGTTACACGTCTCGGTCAGCTCTTGTTCGCAATGACGGCACTTTGAACAGTGGGCGTTACATTTCAGATGTGTTACGACCCGTGGCTCTACCCTTCATTCGATCCCTGCGAAACCCTAGATTTCAGCAGGATAATGCACGACCGCGTGTCGCAGGTCCTGTACGGGCCTTTCTAGATACAGAAAATGTTCGACTGTTGCCCTGGCCAGCACTTTCTCCAGATCTCTCACCAACTGAAAACATCTGGTCAGTGGTGGCCGAGCAACTGGCTCGTGACAATACGCCAGTCACTACTGTTGATGAACTGTGGTATCGTGTTGAAGCTGCATGGGCAGCTGTACCTGCACACGCCATCCAAGCTGTGTTTGACTCAATGCTCAGGCGTATCAAGGCCGTTATTATGGGCAAAGGTGGTTGTTCTGGGTAATAATTTCTGAGGGTCTATGCACCCAAATTGCGTGAAAATGTAATCACATGTCAGTTCTAGTGTAATATATTTGTCCAATGAATACCCGTTTCTCATCTGCATTTCTTCTTGGTGTAGCAATTTATTGGCCAGTAGTGTAGTATGATTCTGTGAGACATTTGTGTTCTTTGTTTGTTGACAGTACTAACTAAGTTCTGAGGAGAGCATTCCATGTGTGCGGCTTCTTGGTGCTTGGACCCGGGATGCTTGCAGCCGCGTGGACGGCTCTCGAGCACTTCCCAGCCTGGCTTGCTACTTGTTCGCGGTCGCGTCCCGTGACTGTGTGCGCTGAAGTTGAGTACCTTATGTTTATCTGACTTGCACCGTAAATGAAATTTTGCTGTCTGCCAAAAGCCCTTTCTCTGAGTAACTGGCTTCGCACAGGGAATTTTCCTTTTAAGTTTATTGTTGTGTTTAACACATATTGTAGCCTTATTTTAAATTTTGTTTTAAATTATTTGCTGTAAACGCTTTGGATAAGGCGTAAAGGTGATCTGTTACGTCTTGTTAACTAGTTAATATCTTCGTTTTGAGATCGCTTGCAGAAATTTATCTAGAGCTCGGTTTTAATTGTTTGCTGGTTTATTTAATTTTCTTTTAATTTAAACGTTTCATAGGTCAATGTTGTTAGTCTTATTCTTTTTGCATTTTGTTAAAAGACTTCAAAAGGGCAATTGTATTATTCACCATTTTTAACGCTTTCAAGTGTGTAAATTTAACAAGGCAAATTAACTTTTGATTTCCTTACCTGTTTTTTTTAAAGAGGACCTGTTGTTAATTTGAAAAATACACTAGTATCCAAACTTAAATTAACAAGTCGATTTTTGCCCGTCCTGTCGTCAACAGAAGTTCGTACGACGGTGTTCTGCACGGCAGACGGCATTCCGGTCACCGAACAACCACCACGCCATCGATGACGACGGGGCATCTGTCAGAGGGGACACAGTTTGCCGTGTAGTCCCACATCCACAGCCGCTGTGTGCACAGTCACAAAGGGTGCAGTGTGGCACAGAGGTGACGCCTACCACACTCCCTGCGGTGGAGGACCACCGGAAGAATGGGTGCAGGACAGTCGAAGACTGGTGTGGCCCGATGGTTTAATGTGAGTCGTTTTGTTGCTTCTCCTATTGGCGACAGTTTATAGAGGCTGAACTGTATCCCGAAGACCAGGGTGGGGCCGACCATGTGTGACATACGAAAGAGAGGACCATTATTTGGTTGTAAGGGCAGGACGGTACCGCCTCAGCACTACACAGCACCTGGCATCTGACCTCGAGGCATCCACAGGACGTCTTGTGTCGAGACAGACGGTGTGCAGAAGGCTTCTAGAGAGTGGCCTGTATTGTCAGGGACCTGCTGTATATGTACCTCTGACGCTTCTTCAGAGAAGGGAACCTACAGAGTGCAGTCGCCGACATTCTACTTGCACGGTCAAACAATGAGCCAATGTTCTTTTCACAGATGAGTCCCGATTTGGTCTGGAGAGTGATTCTCGACGGATTCACATCTGGAGGGAAAGTGGAACAGGATTTCCGAACCCAAACACTCTGGAAAGAGCCTGATATCGAGGAGTATCCCTAATGGTGTGGGCAGGGACCACTCGACCACTCAAATACCTCTTCATGAAATTGCCTGGGTGAATCGAGAAGGTTTAACTGCTGATACCAATTTCAATCTGAACCTGCCTGGGATGCACTAGGGAGACGGGTTGCATCACGTTAGCATTCACCAACCACCGTCCAAGATTTGCGAGCAGCGCTGCAGGAAGAATGGGAGTTATTGCCTCAACATGGGACTGGTGATATTGTTCACATGTCCCATCGTTGTCAGGCCTGTATTGCTGCAAAAAGTGAGCCCATTAGCCAGTTGTCAGAATGTGTGCGCAAAGTTGGAAACATGAAGAACATTTTAGTCTACCGATATGTACGTTGCAGTTGTTCACGTTTTGTATTCTTTAAATTTTTTCTACTTGACTATCATCTGTTTGTACTGCTTTGTGGCAAATAAAAGCAACGTTGCAAAATGTTCGTTTGTTGCTTTTATTTTGGACAACAGTGTTAATGTCTGTTGTCAAAAGGATTAATGATGATAGTTAACGGTGCCTAGTCCTTCCATGTCATTTACATGATCCTGGGATTTCCTGATCACTGATACACTATAATCAATAAATCGGGAATGATTACCGTTGGGAGTATTTTATGACTTGACTAAGGCTTTTGTTTGTGTGATCCATGATACGCTTAGGTAAAAGTTAAGATATTCGGTTTATAGGATATTAGGCACAGCAGATTCATGGTTTTTATCTTATCAAAATGACATATTGCAAAGTGTTTCAGCTCCGTGTCAATCACGTAGCAATACTCACTCAGAATTTGAAAGAATGGTGTAAAACAAGATTCGTTTGTGGATCCTCTTATTTCTGATAAACCGAAATAATCTTACACATTTTTGACATCTTTTTCCACATCAAAGATATAAAAATGCAATATTTAGCATGTTTGTTTTATACCATCCATAAAGAACACTCATCATAAGAAAACTAACACGAAAACCTATGCCAAATGTAGCATGCTCACCCCAAAGCACACACGACTGACAGACACATTTAAATGCCGCTACTGGCTGGAGAATCATACGATATATTCCTACTGCACATCGACCCACCACCCGCCTTCTTACGTGCACACCATATGTGACTGCAAACTATCTCTTCCCTCGTGCAGCTCTACACAGCTGCTTTCAGCAGTACGACAGCCACTTGACGAGAACGACCAGCAAGCCTTCATTCGAAGAACGAGTTGTACCACTTCCTCAGTGCCCTCCACATTCGTCTCACACGCCGCCTTTTGAACATGTTTGGATCAAGACTCTAGGGTAAATCAACATTGTAGGGCCACTTGCTCTCCGTGGTCCTCCAGTCAACACTGCTGATTCTTCACTGACGTACTTAACAGCCATGTGGAGAAGGATATCCAGATGGAAGAATACAGCAATCAGTGGCGAATGATCTGAATTTATTGCAGATCGATTACGACTATAGAAAAGCCATAATCGGTGCTAGAGGTAACATAAACAAATAAGATACAAGATTTTACAAGATAGTGTAATGCAGTAACAATACGAAGGGGAAAAATGTGTGCCACTCATCACCCAGTATGGTCACATCAAACTTGTGCTCAATCACGTATATCTTTCAGATTCGAATGCTTAGTCACGTGTATAAGCATACTGAGAAAAAGAAGCAGCACATTTTACAGAATATGAATTTATAATTGAAGTTGTTGTTTACAGACTATTGTAGCACCAATGGTTTTGCCAAATTGACCAAGAGCACCATCTACGTGGGTAAATAGTGAAGCTAAATAATATTTTTGTAAAAACATCAAGATAGGTGAGTGGCATACATATAGACATAACATAACTGTTAATAACAGAAGCTACCAAATAATTTATAAAAATTAAATGAACAATCTAAATACAAATATAAACATAACTATGTCAATACATTCCAAAACCAGTTAAAAAAGTGTAGTAATTGTCATCTGTGGATGGCGAGAGCATACATTTGCATACAAAAACATAAAATTTAGAAAACCATGGACGCAATGTTGTACAAATACAATGAAATTTAATAAAACGACAGTTTTGTGTAAAACATAAAACGTGGTCATTTACAGAGGACTCAAGAAAACGTTTATAAGTTAGCCTGAACTTATAAAAACTAAGAGATGACACTGGCAAACAAGCAGCATCAAAAATGGCAAACTCTCAAATAACATTTTTACAAAGCTAAATGTAAAACTTTACAATAAGCACTTAAAAGCGTAAATGTTTCCTACCCCATCTTGACATAAATTTAAAAAAGAAAACATGATAATCTAGAGCCTATAAGAAATGCATTCAAACTAACATGTAAAGACCTGTATTATAAAGTAGGTGCAAATCTGCTCAAATATCGCACACATTATAGGCAGTGACACCTGACCCTATCTAACAGACGGTTTTTAGACAAGAGGACATTTTTAACTACCACGAGGTTAATGCCAGATATATCACATATAGTCGTCTTCTTAACTCCTCTATAGATGATCGTGTTTCTCGCATCCCTTTCCTTTTCTGTGTCACGGTTTTATGTTTTAAATAAAGTTCTTATCCCATTAAATTTCTTATGACCTATCTTTTTAAAAAAATTATGCCGTTGTAAGCATTGTATCCTCTCGCCATTCATAGATGGCACTATCTACATGTTTGTAACCGGTTTTTCGATGTACTGAATTCGTGTTGTTGTTGTTGTGGTCATCAGTCCTGAGACTGGTTTGATGCTGCTCTCCATGCTACTCTATCCTGTGCAAGCTTCTTCATCTCCCAGTACCTACTGCAATCTTCATCCCTCCACATCTGCTTAGTGTATTCATCTCTTGGTCTCCCTCTATGATTTTTACCCCCCCCCCCTCCCGCTGCCCTCCAATACTAAATTGGTGATCCCTTTATGCCTCAGAACATGTCCTACCGACCGATCCCTTCTTCTAGTCAAGTTGAGCCACAAACGTCTCTTCTCCCCAATCCTATTCAATACTTCCTCATTAGTTATGTGATCTACCCATCTAATCTTCAGCATTCTTTTGTAGCACCACATTTCGAAAGCTTTTATTCTCTTCTTGTCCAAACTATTTATCATCCATGTTTCACTTCTGTACATGGCTACATTCCATGCAAATACCTTCAGAAACGACTCCCTGACACTTAAATCTATACTCGATGCTAACAAATTTCTCTTATTCAGAAACGCTTTCCTTGCCATTGCCAGTCTACATTTTATATGCTCTCTACTTCGAACACATCAGTTATTTTGCTCCCGAAATAGAAAAACTCCTTTACTACTTTAAGTGCCTCATTTCCTAATCTAATTCCCTCAGCATCACCCGAGTCAACTCGACTACATTCCATTATCCTCGTTTTGCTTTTGTTGATGTTCATCATATATCCTCCTTCAAGACACTATCCATTCCGTTCAACTGGTCTTACAAGTCCTTTTCTGTCTCTGACAGAATTACAATACAGATTGAATAACATCGGGGAGAGGCTAGAACCCTGTCTCACTCCCTTCCCAACCACTGCTCCCCTTTCACGTCCCTCGATTCTTATAACTGCCATCTGGTTTCTGTACAAATTGTAAATAGCCTTTCGCTCCCTGTATTTCACCCCTGCCACCTTCAGAATTTGAAAGAGAGTATTCTAGTCAACATTGTCAAAAGCTTTCTCTAAGTCTACAAATGCTAGAAACGTAGGTTTGCCTTTCCTTAATCTAGCTTCTAAGATAAGTCGTAGGGTCAGTATTGCTTCACGTGCTGCGATATTTCTACGGAATCCAAACTGATCTTCCCCGAGGTCGGCTTCTACTAGTTTTTCCATTCGTCTGTAAAGAATTCGCGTTAGTATTTTCCAGCCGTGACTTATTAAACACCGACCTCTGTGGCCGAGCGGTTCTAGGCGCTTCAGTCTGGAACCGCGTGACCGCTACGGTTGCAGGTTCGAATCCTGCCTCGGGCATGGATGTGTGTGATGTCCTTAGGTTAGTTAGGTTTAAGTAGTTCTAAGTTCTAGGGGACTGATGACCTCAAATGTTAAGTGCCGTAGTGCTCAGAGCCATTTGAACCATTTGAACCATCTTCAGTAGTCCCCGCCCTCGGGAAAAATTAGGGCTGTTATTTCCCCTTGCTTTCAGCCGTTCGCAGTACCAGCACAGCATGGCCGTTTCGGCTAGTGTTACAGGGCCAGATGAGGTAATCGTCCAGACTGTTGCCCCTGCAACTACTGAAAAGGCTGCTGCCCCTCTTCAGGAACCACACGTTTGTCTGGCCTCTCAACAGATACCCCTCCGTTGTGGTTGCGCCTACGGTACGGCTATCTGTATCGCTGAGGCACGCAAGCCTCCCCACCAACGGCAAGGTCATGGGGGAATTTGGGGGGGGGGGGGGGGGAAATTCGTGTTAACACTGTTAATTTACTTTTCATAAATTATTTGGTAGCTTCTAATATTAGCAATATGTGCTACATCTATGTGTACCAATTTGGAACTAATGAGATGTACCTGTCTTGATACCTTTACAAAATAAACTTTAGCTTGACTATGTGCCCTCATACAGAGGCCTCTTCACCGAGGTGACCAAACCTGTGGTTTTTCAGTAGCCTGTAAACAATAACTTCAATTCATGCTGGTATTCTGTAAGATACTCTGCTTCTTTTTGTCAGTATGCTTATGTGTGTGACTATGTGTTAAATATGTGAGTTGTTGTGTTGAGGCACAAGTTTGACGTGACCACGTTTAGTGACGTACGGACATATTTTCCTCGCTGGTATTTTTACTGCGTTACAGTGCCCTGTGTATGTTTGTATCTTACTTCTTGTTGTTCCTCTAGCACTGAAGATGGCTATTCTACAGTCGAGATCGATCGGCAATAAATTCAGGTTATTCACGACTGACCACTGCATTCTTCCATTTGTGTATCCAATGGCCGCTGCGCATGGGAGTCCTATGGATTCCTCGCCACAGCTCTTAGAGGTTCTGACTGTAATAAGCAGAGGCCTTACACCATACTGATCTTTGAGAGAACAAATACACTTCGAGAATTCTAATCATGTCTGAATTTTCCTCTGACTAATATGTGGTGAACCGTTCATTTCAGTCACATGTATTCTGCTGATGTTGCGTTTTCACAAACAGTACGTTTAGTAAATCTGTGAAAGAATTTCTTAAATACATCGTATTAACACGAAACAATATAGTATTAGAAATACGTTCTTCAGTTTGGGTAGCTAAATTTTCGAAGTTTTAAAAGATGTCAGACGTTACGACGATGCTTACCAATGCAAATGCGAGGTCCAGACCCGAAGGGGAAGTAGGTGAACGGCTTGATGAGATGCTTCCTCTCCGGACTGAAGCGCTCCGGGTCGAAACGTTCCGGGTCTGGGAAGTACTCGGGGTCGTAGTGGATGCCGAGCACCGGCATCCAGACGCCGTCCCCGGGTCGCAGCTCGAGGCCAGGGCAGCTCTCTGTGGCCGGCAGCCTGTAGGAGCGCACGCACGTGCGGTCCAGGGAGGCCAGCGGCGTGTACATGCGGAGCGTCTCTGTGAACACAGGCAGAAGCGGCACCAGTGAAAGTACGCGCCCGTGAGCAGCCGAACTGAAGACAGCTGGTGGGTTGGATGGAGGGTGGTTCTGGCGCCACGGCGAATCGAATGCATCTAATCTACATCAATTTTTTATAAACCACTGTGAGGCGTATGGCACGGGATACTTTCCATGGTACCATGCACTGGGTTTTCTTCCAGTTACATTAACTAATGAGGAGGTATTGAATAGAATTGGGGAGAAGAGGAGTTTGTGGCGCAACTTGACTAGAAGAAGGGACCGGTTGGTAGGACATGTTCTGAGGCATCAAGGGATCACAAATTTAGCATTGGAGGGCAGCGTGGAGGGTAAAAATCGCAGAGGGAGACCAAGATATGAATACACTAAGCAGATGCAGAAGGATGTAGGTTGCAGTAGGTACTGGGAGATGAAGAAACTTGCACAGGATAGGGTAGCATGGAGAGCTGCATCAAACCAGTCTCAGGACTGAAGACCACCACAACAACACATTCGGAAATGGAGCACAAGGAGAATAAAAGGGTCACTGCTCCAGTGCATGTCGTAATTAGTTTAATCTTGTACCCGAGATCCCTTGAGAACTATATGTAGGAGTCTGTAGTACTTTATTGTCCTCAGAGTCTTTCGTACCGGCATGACTCAATGAAATTTTGTCGACTCTGAAGCTGCATCAGTTTGAATAAAATGCTCGAGTTTTTGATGGAAATTTCCGCCATCGTCTTCAGGAGTAAAACCGCTGACTGCCGGGGCTGGCACTGTGCCTCCACTTCTACAGGCACGACAGCGTCCTGTGGCACTAGTGAGAGAGGGCTGGAAAGACGCCTGCCTGGAAGCTGGTCGGGCAGGTCGCTCACCCCAGCTCCGGCACGCCACGGGGCAGGGTGACGCCAGGTGGAGCCGTGGAGCGGGAGCCTGAGACTGCAGCGCCCACCTCCCTACAAGCGTCAAGCATTCTCCGTCGTGCGCGCCTCGTTTCGGCCTTCTCTGACTGGTTACAGAGGCTGCAATCGTGGCTACATAAACAGAAAACTATGCGGGCCCCGGAATGTGGGTATCAAAGACAGTGGCCCAACCCATGCAGCCACTGGTTTTACTCCTGGCGTTGGCGGCGGGGATGACCATCGAAAGCTCGAGAATCTTGCTCGACTCGGAAGCCGAGAAGATTTTATTCACTTTACTGTATTCCAGTCCTAGGGTAAAGGTGTTTCTGTGCCACTTTTTGTCTCATTTAAAATATGTAAATTAACTACTTGATCAGTTAGTCCTCTCATGACGTTATGGAGTTTCCCAAGCCGGCACAAGTTACCTTCCCCACCATCACTCCTCTGGGAAATGACCTCCCCTCCTCCCACACAGCAAAAATGGCGGGAAATTCAGATTATCGCGGTTAATTGAATTTTGGCAGTAAATTAAAACGCTAATTACATTTTATTGTAGAGGGCATTATAATAATACATTCATTATTTATATAAATTCAATTTGCATATCATCTTTGGAATACTCATGCAGCCTAATTATGACATCACAATCCAAGATCCCCAACACAGAATACGGGTGCACAGAATAGGAGTGCACTCAGTCTCCCTCTTCCTACAGGTGCAAAGTTCAAAAACTAGTGGCAAAACCCAGACTCTTTCCTCTGGCTGTGAAGCACGGGAGAGGTAGTTGCCACTGATCAACCACAAGATAGTAGCTTTACCCACTTCCGTCAAAAACCGCCGGATGTAGAGAGGATATTTTCGCTATTAAAAAAAAAATGCCCGAGGCAGGATTCACCTGCGACCGTAGCGGTCACTCGGTTCCAGACTGGAGCGCCTAGAACCGCTCGACCACACTGGCCGGCCTTTCGCTATTACAGCAGAATTGCTCCAATCACTCTAGCAAATAGCCCTACAGAATACTGATTAGGAGTAAATCGAAGAAAGACAAAAGTAATGAGAAGTAGCAGAAATAAGAATAGCTAGAAGCTTAACATGAGGGTATATGGTCTGGAAGTAGATGAAGTTACGGAATTCTACTACCTATGCAGCAAAATAACCAATGACGGACGGAGCAAGGAGGATATCAAAAGCAGACTAGCACTGGCAGAAAGTGCATTCCTGGTAAAGAGAAGTCTACTGGTATCAAAAATAGGCCTTAATTTGGGGAAGAAATTTCTGGGAATCTACGTTTGGAGGACAGCATTGTATGGTAGAGAAACATCGACTATGGGAAAACCACAACAGAACAGTATCGAAGTATCTGAGTTTGGGTGCTACAGACAAATGTTGAAAATTAGGTGGACTTATAAAGTAAGGAATCAGGACGTTCGGTGCAGACTCGGAGAGGAAAGGAATATGTGGGAAACACTGATAAGGAGAAGGGACAGGGTGATAGGACATCAATTAAGACATCATGGAATGACTTCCATGGTACTGAGGGAGCTGTTAGAGCAATAAATGTTGAGGAAGACAGAGATTGGAATACATCCAGCAAATAACTGAGGACGTAGGTTCCAAGTGCTACTCTGTATATGAAGAGGTTGGCACAGGAAAGGAAATCGTGGCGGGCCGAATCAAAGCAGACATATCACAAAAAAAAAAAGGATACGTAATGAAGAACCAATGCATGACAGCCCGTTTGGTGGTGTTCACACTAAAATACGACATTCTAGACGCCTTGCTCTCAGTGCAATTTTCTTTTTTTGCGAATAGTTTCAATGCCAACATTAATAAGCGTTGTGTTGAAGCACTCGCTCGCTTAAGAGCTCTCAAATGCAGTTATAAAGATGTACAAATCCATTTAAAAAATGTACGTAGTCATTGTTTCAAGTGATAGAAAAGAATATTATCATTATAGCAAAATTAAAAAATTAGTTGGGGGATGGCATAAATTCCACCGAAAGATAGGTGAATTTGAACAAATAATGACAAAATTTCTTCTTGTTCAGTTTATCGTCTAAACCATCGTAGGCTGTCAGTTTTATTCCCTTAACATATCAAGCATATAAATTACATTACTGGTCAGTTTCGGGGTTAAGCCACTTCCAGATGTCTGCAGCACGACACCAGATGTACAACAAATAGGTAATACAAGTACAATAAACATGTAAGACACGTTAGTGAGCAACATACGTAGTCTTCCACATATGAATCTGCTTACAAGCACAACTTTTAAAATACATCGTGCAGGCAAAAATCCTAACAGGTAATTTACCAGTTCTTGTACATTCATGTAAGAGCACACTGTGTACTTTTCCGCACTCATACATACGCTTAACTGTCACATATTGTGGGAAGCACGCCTCAACCAAAGAGTATGGTAAGAGCTGTCATTTTGCAGAGATAAAGCTATCGCCAGAGGGAGCTGCTGCCATGTGATCACAGCGTTACGTGCAAGTCAATTCTTATTAAACTTTCTGCGTAATGGACTTTCACAAATTATTTACATTCGTTGTTACTGAATGAAAAGCAGTGTCATTCTGGTAATATTTTTCTCTAAAGTGATATCACTAGTTCGCTTTCGAAAAATAGTGCATAGAAGCGGTTTTTGAAATTTTACTACTGACGAAAATTATTAATTTTAATATAACATTTTAGAAAAACGAACGCGTGAGACCACTTCAGAAAAAAAATATTACCAGAATGTCACTTATTTTTCTACAGTAATAACGAATGTAAATCACTTTAGTATTTAACGCAATTGTAAACAATTTTAAAAGTACTGTAAATAGTTTTAAAACTCCAGAGATAGGTATGACGCATGACTATAACCCTGTGGTGACCGGAAGACCGTAGAACCCTACTAGATGGGTCAGATCGCACCATCCAGACGAACCCCCGAGTGGATCGACACCTCATCCGAATAGCACTGCAGGACAGATCTGCGTCGTCCTTGGCTGTGGCGCAACTGTGGAACAGTCTTACACTATGAGGACTGACAATCCGTCGCAAAACTTCTCCGCCTCCCTTTGACGAATTCCAGATGGCAATGGTGCATGGAACGACGTCACTGGGCAAAGGAATGGCATCAGGTAGCGTTTCCGGACGATTCCACATTCTGTTTGTATGACAATGAAGGCCGCATTTTGGTTCGCCGCAGACAGGGGGAGCATTTGCACAAGACATACAGCGCCACACCAAGCCTTGTGGCGAGGGATGCTGTTGAGTACAGCCGCAAGTCACCACTGGTGCGGGTCAAGGGCACTGCACTGTGACCAGTGTGGCTTACGTGAAGGACATCCTGCGACACGTAGCCACACCCTTTCTGCACAACGTTCCAGACGCCATTTTTCAGCAAGACAATGCACGACGACACGTTGCTGCACGAACAAGTGCCTTCTTGGTGTCACAGGTTGTCAGCCTTTTGCCCTGATCTGCCAGACGACCAGACCAGTCCCAAATCGAAAATGTGTGGGGTATGGAAAGACGATGGCTGCAGTGCTGCGGCCTAATCCCAATCACCACAGATGAACTTTGGAACTAGGCGAATGCACCAAGAATGGCTAAAGCACAGGACGCCTTCGCGTCTGATACGTGTCCGTGCCATCACGCGTGGAACAAGTTACCAGGGCCAATGACGGGCGCTGTGTCTACTAGGCAACACGACACTTGCTTAACCAAGATGGCTGACATGATAATCATTTCTGCAGAACATACTAATGTACGTGTCCTGTGAACATGAACGTTCCATCTCTAGTCGTTCAAGGTGTTCTGTTTTTTTTTTCTGAACATGAGTGCATAATAAGTTTAATCAGAATTAACGACGTACGCACAACGCTGTGATCACATGACAGCAGCCTCCCTTGGTGATAACTTCGTCTCTCTAACATGATAATATGTCATAGCGTACTCTTTAGTTTATGCATGTTTCCCGCTATTTCTAACAGTTACGTGTGTGTATGAGTGCAGAATAGAATGCAGTACGTTATTAATCAAATGTGCAAGAACTATTAAGGCAGCCGTTAGTAAGGTTTTTGCCTACACAACGTGCTGTGGAAGTTGTACTTGTAAGCCCATTCGTATGGGCAAGACTATACTTGCAACATTCTGACATATGTATGCGTCGTCACAGTTTTCGATTGTTTATCGAAGTGTTCTTACCGAAGCGTACGTCGTAAGTCAGTTATCGTGTTTTCGTGACCACGCGGACGTGTTCGCGGAAGTACCTACGCAGTGGTCCTGTTTTTCACGAACACATTCGCGGACGTGTGAGGGCGATCATGTCTGGTTTGTGTGGCGCTCAACTGCGCGGCCATCCGCACTCGTACCAAGTCCCAATTTTTACACAGCTCAATTTTTACACAATCCAATCTAGCCACTGTCACGAATGATGATGATGAAGTGATACGGACAACACAAACATCCAGTCCCCTGGCAGAGAAAATCCACAGCCCGTCCAGGAATCTAACCCGGGACACCGTGATCCAGAGGCAGCAACGCTAACCAATAGACAACGAGCTGCAGACATGTGTGAGAGCGACTGCAGGTTCATAGGTTCCCGATCTGATAACACCATGGCCCGCGCCCCGGACGCAGAGATGGACGCAATACTGAGTGACAATACACAAACAAAGCCTAAAGGCGAGGTCCACTCCAGACACCAAAATGAAACACCAGGAGGAGAAAGATGCAGAACAGAGACGACAACGTCAGCAAGTACTGGAGGAAGTACAGTCCATTCAACGACAAATATTTGAAGACCCCGATGCATTTCTGAAGTTTTAACCTCGTCAGATACATCTGCCGCCATTGTAGTCACAAGTGGCAAAGGCACCAGGAAGACAACAGATCACCTTACACAATCCCAAGATGATGAGGGTTTCCAACCTGTACCAAAGTAGAAGGCTACCCGACGGAAGGCAGTGCAAACCTCGAAGAAAACCACCCAGCAAAAATTCGAAATTGCCAGTAGATATGATACTTTGACTGAAGATCCACCGCAGGAGTCCGCAACTGCCGAAGCACCGCGCCTACTGATGGCTGCGAAGCTGCCAATTGTCCCGCCCATTGTAATTTTTAATTGCTAAAATATCGTTAAAGTATGCAGAGAACTAAAAGAACGAATTAGTGGAAGCTTAAAAGCAGCTTATACAGGAGATGGAATGAAATTTCACGTCGATACATTTGAGAACTATCAGAAGGTGTCTTCTCTTTTCCGGGAACAACAATTACCGTTCCATGCGTATCAAGATATCAAGATCAGGCACCTAAAGGTGGTAGTTAAGGGTCTACCAACGTCAGTCACAGAAAAGCCAGTTCCACAATACTTGCAATAGCATGGTTTCACAATTAATGATGTGCACCAGTTCAAACGCAAGAAGCCGGGTAAACTCCGCCCACTAGCCGTACATGCTGTGACACTACCGCATGGAGAAAGGTCTTATACCTTTTACTTAGTACGCTATGTACTTTCGACAAAAGTGCCAGTGAAAGATTATCGATCACGAAATGAACTTTCACAGTGTAAACGCTGCCAACCCTGGACTGAAAGCGCCAGTTACTGCTGGTTACCTGCAAGGTGTGTTAAATGTGGAGATATGCATTGAGTTTCAACCCACAGCTAACATCGTCAAACCGGTGATACCCGACAAGGCAAGGTCGGGAGCTCAACTACCGCCACCACCAACCCACCGAAACATGCACTGAAACCCGATTCCAACAACGAGAGAAGCAAGTGGGGAACGTACGTTTACTTCAACACTTCAAGGAGAACAACAAACCAACACGGATGCTTCGAGATAAAGACTCAGATACAGCACTTAACGAAGTTACTACGGTCTTAAAACTTCTAAGCAGTCAGAATTTTCTACACAAACTGATCCTCCATGGGAAACGAATGCTGGCAGCAAAAGAGAAGCTGTCAAAAATAGCTATCTTGGTAGAAACCCTAGAGCAAATCGAAGAGTCAGGATAACATCATGGACACAAAAACACAGGACCTTCGAATCTGTATATGGAAGGTAACAGGTGTTCACCACAAAAAGAACTAATTACAGGATTTCATTACACTATATAAAACCGGTATTGTTCTTCTGTTCGATACCTACCTCCGACTGACTGAAAGCTTTAAGCTTCAAGCCGGCCGGAGTGGCCGAGCGGTTCTAGGCGCTACAGTCTGGAACCGCACGATCGCTAGGGTCGCAGATTCGAATCCTGCCTCGGGATGGCTGTGTGTGATGTCCTCAGGTTAGTTAGGTTTAAGTAGTTCTAAGTTTTAGGGGACTGATGACTTCATATGTTAAGTCTTATAGTGTTCAGAGCCATTTAACCATTTTTTTAAGCTTCAAAATATGGTAGGATATCGTAGAGATGGACAACTACGATGAGGTGGCGGCACAGCTATCTGCCTCCACCGCGCCATAACCCATCGAGAAGTGGACCCACCACAACTGCGAAAACTGGAGCAGTACCATTTGGACTGAACTAGGAGACATAGATCTAGTTGTGATATACCTCCGACGAGCACCCCAATTAATCAAACAGAACATAAGAAACTTCTTGGCACCACATGGAATGACGTGCGTTGGAGGTGACTGGAACGCCAAGCACTTGGCTCTCAAGAGTAAACAACCCGAGAGGCCCTCGAACTGCTTCGCCTAGAACAGGAATTAGACTTGATGATTTGAGGCCCACTCCAACCAACTCATACTTCGTGTCATACCCAACATCATCCAGATGTATTAGATATTGTTATCACTGAAGAACTCGGAATCTACCCTCAGTTGGTAACTACAAACGATTTATCGTGGAACCACGACCCTGTTCTGGCAACAAAAAAAAATTGTTCAAATGGCTCTGAGCACTATGGGACTTAACTTCGGAGGTCATCAGTCCCCTAGAACTTAGAACTACTTAAACCTAACTAACCTAAGGACATCACACACATCCATGCCCGAGGCAGGATTCGAACCTGCGACCGTAGCGGTTGCGCGGTTCCAGACTGTAGCGCCTACAACCACTCGGCCACCTCGGCCGGCTTCTGGCAACACTTCCGAGGATAAATCACCCACAGTCCCGAAGAATACACCAAGAAAATAACTGGGCACAATTTAAAAGACACCTCAGAAACAACACTGGAGGTCCAGGCAACGGACCAGATCGACTATGCGGTGGACTATATAACACGAAAAATACGGAAGGCGCGTAAATTGTCCTCTGTTGGAAGACATGATGTTCACCTTCCTACTCCAGAAGAAAGATGAAATGAAACGAGTTAAAATTATACTAACCGACTCAACTCCTGTGAAATCTATCCAAACCCCCGCAGGTACTAACCGTAGACCCACTGACCAAAGCCGAAACATTTGCTACATCCTTCGAACAGCAGACAACATTACTGAGGGAACCATTAAACGTAACCGAGAACGAGTACGTTATATATCACCAACCAACTTGTGAAGTGGACTATGACAAAAGACGATACATCGCAACCAAGCCTCCCTGCACCAAAAGAGGTAAGAATGGTAAAGAAGAAACTCCAGGCGAGTAAGGCACCAGGCACTGACAGAATAAGCAACCTCCACTTCAGGAAGTTGCTAAGATAACTTCTAGTTCTGTTAAACGGAATTTACAGCGGCTGCCTAACCCAAAGCCAGGGCTGGATGTAACAATAGCTAAAATTACAGACCTGTTAGCATCTGTTCAGCGGGATGAGTAAAACCTTGTAAAGCGTTATCTACACCCGTTTCCTTGAATGTCTAGTGCCTGATGCTACAGTTTGGGCAGAACAATACAGTTTCCAAGGGAAACTGTCGGTGGAGCTGCAATTATTACGACTAGCAGAACATGTTACAAAGAACCTTAACACAACCAGTGCCTCCGCTACAATTTTCTAGACATAGGAGAATCATAGGACACGGTTTGGAGAGAACACCTGAACCGGAAACTGGAACAACAAACGCCAGTACCAACTTGTTACAGCAAACTCATCGCCAATTAGCTGGAAGTCAGAAAAATGACCTTAACAATCCGAGGCCAACCATCTGACTGCCACCCGACAAGGGCGGGCCTACCCCAAGAATCGGTTCTCTCACTCCTATTATTCATTAATTACGTCAACGAGATACCAACAGCCGTTGGAGTGCAAATAGCACAGTTTGCTCACGATACGGCCTGCTTTACCAGCAGAAGACACATCCGGGTCAATATCAGATGACTGCTAGAATAACTCGAGCCGCGTGGGGTAGCGGCACGGTATGGATGTGTGTGTCGTCCTTAGCGTATGTTACATTAAGTAGTGTGTAAGCTTAGGGACCTATGACCTCAGCAGTTTGGTCCCATAAGACCTTACCACAAATTTACAAATTTCCAACAACTCGACGCTACAGCGACAGGGTGCAAGATCAACAAAGTACAGTTAAACTCGACCAAGACGACTGCCGTTTACTTCAGTAAAAAACACCCGCAGATGCCTATTGCACTGAGACTGAATCGACAAGACATTTCACGGGGTACTAAGGCGACATACTTAGGGGCTACCCTACACAAACAATTCTTCCTCCTTACGCATATAAAATATTTTAGAAACAAAGTCATTAGACTGGATAGAAAACTCTTCAACTTTTTTAAAAGCTCAGACCTAAGCACCACAGCCAAATTACGACTGTATAAAGCAACAGTCCTTTCAAAAATGCTGTACGGCAGCTGTGTTTGGGGTATGGCTAGAGACAAAGCCATTGGAATGGATAAGAAACTTTCTCCTTTTTGAAAAGCTCAGACCTAAGCACCACAGTCAAATTACGAATGTATAAGCTACAGCCTTTTTAAAAACTCTGTACGGTAGCACTGTTTAGGGTATGGCTAGCTAAACACAGATCAATCGCCTTCATCTAGAACAAAATATGATACTTCGATGGATGCTTTGTAATCGTATTGTCATATCGCTGGCTTAGTTGTGGGGCAGCGACGTCTGTCGAGTCGAGCGCGGGACATGGAACTGTTATGTTGTGTAGTGTGTAGCTCTGCATGTGAGATGCATTGTTAGTATGGAAGTTGAAGTGTTGCTGCAAGTGTTACTACAGTAAAGTGATAAAATAAGTAAATGATTCAGAGGAATGTGCGTCAAGAAGTAATTTAAAATGAGCAGTGCTGCTGATAACGTATTTGTGTATCCTCTCGTTGCGTGTCGTACCGTACAGTATCAATCATCCGCGCCGTGTTCGGTCTCTCAGAATGAACTGAAGTGAATCAGCAAAAATTAGTGACCACAAAAGAGTACAAACAAGTGCGAGTGTCTTGTAGCGAGCGTGAGGACGTGCGTTCGATCACCGCGTTTCCGCCTTATCAACAATCAGCCGCGCCGCGACGGTTATGCGCACGCTCGTACAAGTGAGAACTGAGAAGTGAAAAATTAACTACACGAACAGTGTTATATCATTACTAGTGACAAGGAGGACTATTACCAGACATCTCTATGTGTGACAAGCGTAAGAACTGTCGTTCGATCATTCGACTTCCGCATCATCAACAATCATCCGCGTCGTGTCGGTTACGCGTACGCTCGTCCGAATGGTATTTTGGACTGTTAATCATGAAGATTGTTAATTGGGATAAACATTTACGATTTAGAGTGTAATCAGTGCAATCTGTGGTTTCCATATCGTCTCAGAATATAGATGTTCATACCAGACATAGGACAGTGTTGTGTTTTAACGTTGAGTGGCTCCCCTAAACCCGCTTGCATATTTCGATAAATAATTTCAGGCAAGCCAACAGCAGTGTGGAGCAGAACAATACGACCGCCGCGGGATTACCAGGTACGTGGTGTGGACATGGCGCACGGTCACGAAACGAGAAGTCAGTATAAGGTACCCCCCCCCCCCCCAACCATTCGTACTCTCGGGCGTGTTACATGGCGACGTGTATTCACGACTTGCAATTTTCGGATAAGAAGTGCCGTATAATTTATTAGGAAAGCCAACCATTTATGTACAAACACTGATTGTTAGTTTATATTATTGAGTGACGTTACGCGAGCTCTGGGATGTGTACGTCAAAGAACTTGTGACACAGTGTATATACTCGTCCGATCCATGACAGAGCATTACTTAGTGGTATAATTTTTAATAACAGTTAATACAATTGCAGAACTACATTTACATTAGCTTATATTTAATTCCTTTTTTTTTTTCTTTTACGTGATCTTGTTTGTTATGTGTGTTTCTGAGCAAGAATTACAGCGTTGAATGTGTACGGCGTTGTAGTTTGGTTGTGGATATTGCTATCGATTCTATGCTACGAGTGTTACTGTGATTTGTTTATTTTTTGCTTGGGTGACTTTACGGTGGTTCAATATGGCAAGTAATAAGCTTGGTGCAACTGCAGTAGAGAGGGATGTGAAAGTAATGTCTTTAGGTGAAAGTAATCAGGTGGAGACGAAAACAGAAGCAAGTAGTAGTGAAATGTCGAAGGATTCCGGTATAGGTGACAGTAGTTTATTAGCAATGATGGGAAGTCCTAATGCAGTGTCGTCACCAATCATGGAGACACCCAAATGACATGATTGTATACTTTGGCCTCACCTGTCTATCGTTGACATGCTCAAAATATTATTGAATAGTAACAAACAAATAGAGGAAGACATTAAGAGCTAGAGGGAAGATATTATACATCAGAGGGAATATATTATGTGCCAAAAAGAAGATATTTGGCGATCATTAGACAACAAGAAATTATCATTTCAAGAAAACAATTAAGGCAAGATATTAAGCGATTGGGAGAACACATAAACGAATAACTCATTAAAAAAATCGACGAGACTAATGAGGCTCTAAGGAAACTGGATGAGTCAAGTCATCAGAGGATAGATGAACTTACTGTTCCGGTAGAGGAGAATGTTGCAGGCAATACTAAACGTTTTGAAAAGGTAGCATCAGATGACGAAGAAGTGAAGGAAGAAATTACTTTAATTAGGTCTAGGCTTATGTTGAGCGTTTTGGACAACTAGATGAGGAAGTGAAACACTGTAAACACAGGATATCAGCTGTTGCGCTAAACCAGGATGCTTACGCATGGTGAGTAGAAGAGGTGTACAGTGAGGTAGGAAAGACTAAAGAACAGGTCGGTCAGCAGGTGAAGAGTGAAATGAAATCACTATTATGTGATGGAAGCATTGCTGGTGATAGCTTAATTGGTATACAAAATGATGAGGTCTTCCTTGGCATAGGGAATTTTAAGAACTTCGAACCACATAGGAGATGGCATCCTAAAGATTTCTTAGATCAATTTAAGGGCGTGTTACCTGAATTATGGGTGGAGCAAAGAAAGGTACGCTTCGTTGCAGCAAGAATGGAAGGTGAAGCTCTTACCTGGGGTATGAGAATAGGGCATAAGTGTACAACCTTTGCTGAATTTGAAAAGGAGTTTTTGCAACAATATTAGTCGAGACGGAAGCAAAATGAAGTACATAACAGTCTATACCAGGGTAGAAGGTTTGAGAGAGGGCGCGACCAAGAAATTTTTTCAAGATAATTATGAGAGGAACTTGTATTTAGGTGAACCAGTGACGACAGAAGCAATAGTGTCTCTGACCATAAGTAAGCTACCAACTGGAGTTCAGGATAAGTTGCTAGCTATCCCTAAAGATGACGTAGAGACAATGAAACTAGTCTTAGCACAATTAAACCCGTTGTCTGAATCACAAGGGACAGGAGGCAGAAAAGATGATAGAAGAGTATCAGGGAACAATGAAACAATACAAATACCCATTCAAACCATGACAATAGACATGGTGGACGACATTGGAATAATTATAATGATAGGAGACAATACGGTGGTTTCTGTGGCCATGGTGGTCACAGAGGCGTCCATGGCGGCTACGGATATATAGGAACGCAAGGCACGATGCATCGGATGACCAGGTGCGAAATTGGAAACATAGCAGGTGGAACGCGTATATAACATACTTTGAGGGTGTAATGAACAGCATACCTCATGCCACAAGGGCAAACACCAAGTGGAAAATATTAAACTATAGTGAGCAAGATTAATGACAGTGATATATTGTGATGTCTCTGAATCTGTACACATGTCAGCTGCTATTGTCCTTAAGTACAGACATTAATTTCTGATTATTATGAAGTTTCATGAGGACACTCGAATCGAGTGAGATTTAACTAGGATGTGTTACAGCCATATGCAAATTTTTTCTTTCTTTTCACCTTCTATCTGTGTAACCTAGATTATATGTATTACTTTTCTTCTTGCCCACACAGTGAGATGGTTTGAGTGATTACTAGTGTCTAGTGTACATAAGTTGTGCTATCCAAAAGTTTTTCATTTAAAAGTTTCTTAATACTCCTGCTTAATGATTGCTACTGTTTTTTGTACCATTCACTTAGTAACTAAATTTAACTTAAAGGACATCCATATTTTATTTTTCTTCTTAATAGCCTATGTGTTTATTATGTCATATAGAACATCGTAATGTCTACTATAGTAGTAACCGACTAAGGTTAAGTTGAATAGGCATTGCTGGGGTAACACTGAGAGCACCATTAAACTGTTTCATGTACGACAATGGACGGTTTACCACGAGGCGAGAGAGGCGAGCTGACGACTATACTCCTCATCTGCCGGCCAGCACAGCATCGACGCTACAGTCACTCCCAACTCCGTTCATTGCAAAGAACGCTCCCTTGTGATGCAGTGTTGTGAGTAGTGAAATAATAATTTTTTCTTTTCCCTGGATTTTGACAGCCTAGTGCTGATGGAGGTTCTTCAGTGTTTGCCTAATAGTGCCACCAGTGATATTGTCTACGAAGAGTAGCACTGAATGCATGTGTTTTTCTACTAACTTTTTTTAATCTCTTTCTTTAGGTCTCCTATCTGTCATATCTAACCTACTGTATTTGTAAAAGTTTCTATTTCAGGGACTTAAATATTTTGTGTCTTATTGTATTAGCTCCTTGTTTATCCACTCTATTGTAACTGTGTTTTGTTATACAGGTTGCACTGTAGGTAGGGTTCTTTTACTATGTAAAATTTTGCATATTTGACAACTGTTCTTTATGTTTCCATGGTTATGTGTAACTCATGTCTGGTCCACAATGTGGCAATGGTATATAACTGTGGGATGGGGCATTATACACCCCACCCCCTCACACCATCTCTTTAACCCCCCGCATTAGAGAATTATCTATATTTCGATATTCTCTTCGACAATTTGAAAACTTTTTCATGGGGGAATGTAAGCATACTGCCATATCGCTGGTTTAGTTGTGGAGTACCTTTGCAGGCAGCCACGTCTGTCGAGTTGAGCGCGGGACATGGAACTGTTACGTTGTGTAGCTCTACATGTGAGATGCATTGTTAGTATGGAAGTTGAAGTGTTGCTGCAAGTGTTACTACAGTAAAGTGATAAAATAAGTAAATGATTCAGAGGAATGTGCATCAAGAAGTAATTTGAAATGAGCAGTGCTGCTGATAATGTATTTGTGTATCCTCTCGTTGCGTGTCGTACCGTACAGTATCAATCATCCATGCCGTGTTCGGTCTCTCAGAATGAACTGAAGTGAATCAGCAAAAATTAGTGACCACAAAAGAGTACAAACAAGTGCGAGTGTCTTGTAGCGAGCGTGAGGACGTGCGTTCGATCACCGCGTTTCCGCCTTATCAACAATCAGCCGCGCCGTGATGGTTATGCACACGCTCGTACAAGTGAGAACTGAGAAGTGAAAAATTACCTTTACGAACAGTGTTATATCATTACTCGTGACAAGGAGGACTATTACCAGATATCTGTATGTGTGACAAGCGTAAGAACTGTCGTTCAATCATTCGGCTTCCGCATCATCAACAATCATCCCTGTCATGTCGGTTACGCACACGCTCGTCCGAATGGTATTTTGGACTGTTAATCATCAAGATTGTTGACTGGGATAAACATTTACGATTTAGAGTGTAAACAGTGCAACCTGTGGTTTCCATATCGTCTCAGAATATAGATGTTCGTACCAGACATAGGACAGTGTTGTGTCTTAACATTGAGTGGTTCCCCTAAACCCGCTTGCATATTTTGTTAGGCAATTTCAGGCAAGCCAACAGCAGTGTGGAGCAGGACAATACGACCACCGCGGGATTATCAGATATGTGGTGTGGACAGGACACATGGTCACGAAACGAGAAGTCAGTATAAAGTACACCACCCATTCGTACGCCCAGGCAGGTTACAACTTGGTGCCAGCCATTATACCAGAAGAGTTGATCTGCATAACGAAGTCATCTACATCTACATCTACATGGATACACTGGAAATTACATTTAAGTGCCTGGCAGAGGGTTCATCGAACCACCTTCACAATTCTCTATTATTCTAACTTCGTTTAGTGCGTGGAAATAATGAACACCTATATCTTTCCGTACGAATTCTGATTTTCCTTATTTTATCTTGGTGATTGTTCCTCCCTGTATAGGTCGGTGGCAATAAAATATTCTCGCATTCGGATGAGAAAGTTGGTGATTGGAGTTTCTTGAGAAGATTCCGTCACAACGAAAAACGCCTTTCTTTTAATGATGTCCATCGCAAATCCTGTATCATTTCTGTGACAGTCTCTCCCATATTTCGCGATAATACAAAACGTGCTGCATTTCTTTGAACTTTTTCTATGTACTCCATCAGTCCTATCTGGCAATGATCCCACACTGCACAGCAGTATTCTAGAAGATGATGGACAAGCGTAGTGTAGGCAGTCTCCTTAGTAGGTCTGTTACATTTTCTAAGTGTCCTGCCAATAAAACACAGTCTTTGGTTAGCCTCCCCCACAACATTTTCTATGTGTTCCTTCCAATTTAAGTTGCTCGCAGTTGTAATACCTTGGTATTTAGTTGAATTTACGGCTTTTAGATTAGATTGATTTATCATGTAACCGAAGTTTAACGAGTTCCTCTTAGCACACTTGTGGATGACCTCACACTTTTCGTTATTTAAGGTCAACTGCCACTTTTTGCACCATTCTGATATTTCTTCTAAATCGTTTTGCAGTTTGTTTTGATCTTCTGATGATTTTATTAGTCGATAAACGACAGCGTCATCAGCAAACAACCAAAGATGGCTGCTCAGATTGTCTCCCAAATCGCATATATAGGTTTGGAACAGCAAAGGGCCTATAACACTACCTTGGGGAACGCCAGAAATCACTTCTGTTTTACTCGATGACTTTCTGTCAATTGTTACGAACTGTGACCTCTCTGACAGGAAATCACAGATCCAGTCACATATCTGAGATGATATTCCATAAGCACGCAATTTCACTACAAGCCGCTTGTGTGGTGCAGTGTCAAATGCCTTCTGGAAATCCAGAAATACAGAATCGGTCTGAAATCCCTTGCCAGTAGCACTCAGCACTTCATGTGAATAAAGAGCTATATATGGACACAATAAATGAAGCGATCAGGAAGCGGTCGACGAAATTACATAATAAAATAGACCAGTTGAGAGCCTCAATATTTCATAGACGAATATTAGGTCAGACACTGCTCATTCCCATAGCACCGTTATAAAGTACCCCGATCATTAGTACAGTGAAAATATGAGCTACTTCGTTAGCTGGAGGTGTCTTACGCATCAACACAAAGTTCCTGATACGTTAACTCCAAATGTTCAAGAAATAAATAAAATAAACACTCATCCCTACTTGACGCCAAGAAACATGGATTAATAAACAAAAAAGAGTATGTATGGGTGCATGCCTGTCCCCACATGACACGAAAAAAATTGTTAAATGTGACACACACACACACACACACACACACACACACACACACAATATCATTTAAATAATGTAAATAACAATTGTAATATGTATGGTTAATGTTGTTCACTAATGTATCTTTGGTATTACTTTGCAGACTTTTGAAACTGGCCTTAGGGGGAAAGCTGGCAAATAAAATACTTTATATCCATGGTGCATTAAAGGAATGAAACTGACAGCCTACGGTGGTGAAGACGGTTCCATCACTTAGACAAATGGCAATAAAACAAACCGTATAGGACTGTTGTTCAAGGTCTTTCTTTGCCGGAGCTTAAACTGTTCATGCCAGAGAATTATGTGGAACATAGCTACTCAGGAAACAGCCAGTTCCTGAAAATTGTCGGTATCGCACATAACGGAAGTTTCTACTCGGTCTGTTACAATTAACAGCAGTAAGATGCGACCTTGTGATGTAATCTATATTAACTCCACTGATGTGGGACTCACCAGAGAGCACCATGTCGAGGTACTGGCAGCCCAGGACCTGCTCATAGCTGGGCTGGCCGCCGCTCTTCTGCATCAGCTCGTCCACCTCTCTCTGCAGCCGCTGCTGCACGTCCTCGTTCGTGGCCAGCAGGTAGCTGCAGAACGTCAGCAGTGTCGACACAGTGTCGAAGCCGGCGATGAAAAATATGAGCGCCTGCGCCGTGATATCATCATCAGTGAGGTCTGCAATAAGGTGAAATGCAGAGTGCAGGATACCGTGTGCTGAAGAAAAAACGAAGTACATAAAATGACTCTGCTGCCTGTCTTGACATGTTATTAATTTACACACATTGTCCATCCAAGAGAGACTGTGTTCATGGTAGTTAATAAAACGCAATTTGTCGGCGAGCCATATTTACCTTCCGAGTGACACTCTAGCATGGTGTGGGTGATGTATGCTAGTTCAGTTGTAAAGTGCAGTTTTTAACAACCAATGGAATACCATTAAAGATAAGCCAAACAGATAAACGCGAGTTAGTAAATTACTCAGAACATTCTAAGTGTTTGGACTTACAAGCTGATTAGGATTTGAAACGGGATATTTGCGTTCCTCTTCAGTACAGAACTGGAAACAGATAAATTTATATGAACTGTGTTGTGTGTCTTTCTATGCGTCGATGTTTGACGACATAATAATGTTGGCTAGCTTGTACTTTATGAAAGAATAAATATTCTGCTAAAGTGTACAAATAATTAACCATTTTATTTGCATATTAATTACAAATATATTCACCAAATGCATCCAAATTTGAAAATGTTAACAATGAGTCTAAGTACAACAACTCTTTCCCCAATTGTTTATGTGACTTTACTCACTCTAGCTGTGAGCCATTAATTCCTTAAACCATGAATATTCCATTTATCCCATACGTTTCTAGAACTGCACAACTTTATATACGTCAGCATTAAGGAGATGTTGGGTGAAGTTTAGAATTCGTTTTTTATATAAGCATTATTTTTATCGAAATAATCATACATGCATCCTTGTATAATTTTTTTTGTCTTATAACAAATTAGAAATCACGATGGGATTGTAGCTATTTGAGAAACACATAAGTTTCTTGGCAGATGTTTAAAAAATATTTAAAATTCAAATAGAAAACGCTCACGCCATAACTCCTAAATTCAATTATCTATAATTAAAGAAGTGAAATGAATCGATTAATCTGTTGGGGCTCTAGAATGCTTAACATCAAAAAAAGTTGTTTCCAGAAAAACGTTTTTAAATTTAAGAGTAACAAAAAAAAGTTGTTACAAAAATCACGGTGAATCTGCAATACCAAGACCATAGAGTCATCTTCTTCCTCAAACATGCTCTGATACTGAATTTGGTGCTGTATTCGTTTCAGTCCCAGCTATTTTAACAAAGTGAGGCATTTCTTGCTCCGCAACTGCCGCGCGTTTCCTCAGAGAATTCCGCGAAGTTTTTGCACTCCGTCCCTATGAGATTCCTAAAATGTTCGTGGTCTTAAGCATAGGCAAATAACCTTCGTTGAATATAGCTGCAGTTATATATGCTGTTATGTCAACAGCTTTTGCCCCACGGTGGAATGTTTCGGTACAAGTTTCCAAATGCACGCACTGAAGCTCTTGTTGACATACGGCGTATTCATACAGGTGCATCTTTTAAGGAAATATTCATTGGACAAAAATTCGTGTACTAATCGAATCTTTTCTTGAACTAATTCATCGAACACTTGCAGCTGCCAATATTTTGCTCGGCGCGCTGTTTCGTTCAACTTGCTGTAATTTGTAAAATACTTTCACGACAAAAAATTCCTTTTGCAGGCATAATGTATACAATTCGATGCAAATATGTAAAAACAGTTCCATGTTTTCATCGGTCTCGACCAGAACCTCCCCTTGTCTCTCTTTGCACTAGGCAGATTTTCTTAGAGAACTACTTGGGTATTACTGGTTATAGTACAGCATGCAGTTTCCTCATAGATAACTGCATCGCATGTGAAAAGCCTGATATTGCAACTGGTACTGCCCGCTGAACCATCAGTGTGCAACATGAATATAAAATTTGGATACTATGTCAATGTCAAAGGTGACTATTCAACCAGGATATCATGCTGTGTCCATCCAGTCAAAACCTGGTCAGATGTCTCACAGGAACTCAATTTATTTAGAAGTCGTTAATGTACTGGACCATGAAATTTTCTGAAGGCAGGAAATATCGTTCAGTCATGGTTCCTTTGGTCATAGCACTGAGCTTACGAGGTACGAAGAGCACGAATTGACTGTGGCATGATCAGTGTTTCCAGAACACACGGCTGTATTCATGAAAGCTTGATGCATCAGAATATTTGAACTCAGAACATATTCTACAATGATGCCAGGTTTACGTACGCTCTGTTACGAGTACCCATTGCTAGTGTGTGAAGCATCTACGAGAACGTGCTATGACAACTGTTACAGTTTTTAAATAAAACAAACGTTGTGTGATCTTAGGATTACCCGGCGAATTAACAGTTTGCACTGTTCTTGGGTCTCCAGCCGGGTGCAGTCGTTTTCAAACCATGATATTCCGACAGCGTTCCTTGCCGTCATCTTCAGGTGATACCTGCAGACTGAGCGTCTTTGCTTAATCTCCTCCCCTTTATACTCTGATCACTCCCCACCCCTTTCCCCGCGTCATGTCGCACGCCGCGCTGCGTGGAGTGGTGGTGGGGAGGGGCGGGCTGCTGGCTGCTGGATGCGAACTGTGGACCTTCAGATGTCCTGCGGCCTTCGTCGGGCGCGGAAGTCGCTTTGGGTCGGCGCTGTGCTCTTAGTTGGTTGAGTGCTGGGTCCCAGGCTTTGCTGAGGTAGAACCCGGTGTCTCTGTTGATCAGCCCATCACCTACAAGTATTTCAATCGCCTCATTTAGAACACAGTCCCAAAAACGACGAGGCCTGCCGTAAGACTTCCGTCTTCGCGTACTCCATAGTATCTCCAGTATCCATGTAATACTCCGCAACGGCAGATTTTGTAGGCTGCTTCAGTTCAGTGTGCCTTCTGTGTTCCTGGCATCTTTCTTCGATTGTCGGTACAGTTTGCCCGATGTATGCCTTACCACATTTACACGGAATACGTTAAACACCCGGTTTGCGGACCGCCACGTCATCCTTTACTACTGTACCTAGCAGGGCACGCGTTTTCGTAGGTGGGCGGAAGACACATTTGATGTTACACCGAGCCAGAATTCTGCCGATTTTGTTGGATACTTTGCAGGCATAAGGCAGGTACGCCATTGTCTTCTCGTCCTCTTCGTTCTCTCTTTGCTGGGCTTCTGCATTCTGCCTGGAAGCACATCCAATTTGACTCCCGTTATATCCGTTCTTCTTGAAAACGTCCTTAAGGTGGTTAAATTCTCCTTGTAGGCTTTTCTCATCCGATATTTTCGCGGGCCCTGTGAACCAGTGTTTGCAGTACACCCTCAGGCTGTGAAGGATGATGGCAGCTGGTAGTGTGGAGATACAGACCAGTGTGGGTTTCTTTCCTGTATACACTGTGTCCCCAAGTGCTACCCGCTTTGCGCTTGACTAGGACGTCCAGAAAAGGGAGTTCACCATTCTCTTCCATCTCCATGGTGAATTTGATGTTAGGATGCACAGAATTCAGATGTTGGAGAAACTCTTGAAGTTTTTCTCTTCCATGCAGCCATATCACAAATGTGTCATCAACATATCTGTAAAAGCTGCAGTTTCCAGTGCTTTCTCTTCGAAGTCCTGCATAAACAAGTTTGCTACCACTGGTGACAGGGGACACCCCAGGGCAACAACGTCAACCCAAAGTGACTTCCACGTCCGACGAAGGCCACAGGACATCTGATGGTCCACAGTTCGCATCCATCAGCCAGCAGCCTGCCCCTCCCCACCACCACTCCACGCAGCGCCGCGTGCGGCATGACGCGGGGAAAGGGGTGGGGAGTGATCAGAGTATAAAGGGGAGGAGATTCAGCAGAGACGCTCAGTCTGCAGGTATCACCTGAAGATGACGGCAAGGTGTGCTGTCGAAGTATCGTGCTTTGAAAACGACTGCACCCAGCTGGAGTCCCGAGAACAGTACAAACAAAACAAACGTTATTAACATTCTACATGTTCATTGTTAATGTCTACATATTTATGGCTCCAAATTGCAATGTATAACACGGCGGTGTATAAAGTAACTATGTCAGTAAGTAGGAAACAGCATGTTGTAATCGAGTTTTGAATCTGAAGAGGTCGTCAACACAAGTAGCACGCCTCCTTCAGCATGACAATGCTGGACCACACACGAGCGCTGCGACATCTGCTACAATCCAGTGCGTTGAGGTCACGTGGGTTCACTTGTCATCGACCATCCCTCCTACAGCGACTTGGCCGCATCCGATTTTTATCTGCTTCCAAAACTTAAAGAACGCCTTCGAGAACTTCCTTCACTTTGATAGTGATCAAGTGGTACAAGCAGAAGACAGGTTGCGGCTCCGTCAACAAAGTCAGACATCCCACGGTGACGGTATCAACATACTGGTCCCGCTGGAAGAAATGTGTTCGTGACCAAGGTGAGTGTGTTGAGAAATAAATATGTAGACATGAAGAATAAAGATATACGATGTTAATAACCATTCTTTTATTTAAAAAACCTTTAATAGTTTCCACATTAAGAAATGCGGAGGGATTATTTTCCAGCCCGGCATCGTATATTACTAACCGATTAAATCGGTTCATGGTCCGCAGTTTATGGAGCCTGTTTCATGTTTCCCAGTCCCCCAGTTGCAGGTTGCATACGTGTAGATTCCAAGGACAAAATTTCGTACAATTATTGACCGAATTTAAAAATTTAAAATGTTGTCGTCATCTACTCATTAAGAAGTATAACATTATGTTGTAGGTTAGACAAAGTATACAAATATTACAGTTGGAAACTGTACATCTGTCTCTAGGCAACGTAGCTCATAGGTACAAATTACCCAGACTGTATTTATCAAGTATTTGAGGATGGGAAGACTTAGCGATTTTCAAAAAACGCTAATCATAATTTCAAATCTTTTCTGAACCTATCCTCGCTTACATGCTTAATGTCAATTATTGAACACATCAACTGATTTGTAAAGCAATTAGACTTTTGAAGCTGTTTTATACGTAGGAATTCACGTCTTTAAAGAATCGGAGGTTCTACTGGTAGGGTATTGACATATTTAGTTCTTAGGTCACCTTACAATTCTTCCTCTGATGGTACGATGGGCGATCATTTTTGTGATCGATTTTAGGCCATTATTATTATTATTATTATTATGTGTGATTAGATCCTGTTGGATAACGCAAAGCTTCTTGATTCTTTTTCCTTTTTTTCTACACTACTTTCATTTTTTCTGCATGGGCTCTCTTCCTTTCCTCTGTCCATTATGTTGCTGCTTTCTTTGGAGCTTCGTTCTCTGACTTATCTTCCCATCTGTCAGCTTTATGCTTAAATACCTTTCTGTCCAAAATATCTGAATAATTTATCTGAGCTTTTTGTAGGTCCTTTTTGATCTCTTGTATCCAGGGTATAATTTTATATCCTTCTATGTATTTAAGAATTTTGTGCATAAGTCTTGTTTTCGGAAGCCTGGAGACGTGTCCATAAAATTTTAATCGCCTTTTTCTAATGTCTGCTGCAAGGTTGGACAATTTCTCAGTAGTTTGTCGAGATTGTAATCTATAGGTCTCTTCTGTTTGCTTTTTCCCTAGTATCTTAGTGTTTTTTCTTTTGTTACTTTGTTTTTTTAGGTAACCTTTTATGTGGACTATGAGTGTTTCACTGGCATACAGGACTTCAGGTTTTAATACTGTATTATGGTGCCTAATTTTAGTGTTTTTGGACAAGCATTTTTTTATAGTACACCTTGAAGATTTTTCCATAGGCTCTCTTTAGTTTTTGGAGGCGAATGTCTTGTGCTAAATTCTATCGCCCCGTAAGTTCAAGGACTTCACCTAAGCATTTAAAATATGAGACTCTATTGATATGACCATATTTTGTAGTCAAGTTTTGGGTGTCAGTTTTTGAGCTGATGGACTCAGATGTTAAGAAAAATATTTGCAGAGCAACTTTCTCTGCCCATTCCTGAACGGTTTCAACCTGTTCAATTGATATTAGCTCATAATCCACTAGTAAGGCTAAGTTGTCAGCAAAAGCTAAACATGATATTCTTAAAAATGGTTTTTTATTTCAGTCTTTGATCACAATATAAAGTCCTTTGACGATGACCGGTTTCAGTCAGTAATGACCATCTTCAGATCTGTTCTTCACCATGTCCTAATGTGATAAAGCCGTAATGGCATCGTCAAAACTCATAAATACTCTCAGCAAAGCATCGTCACGTAGAACTGGCCAGCTACAAAATGAAATTCTGATGTCATCCTTGACGCGCCCCATTTGTATAGGTTTCCAGCAGTTTTTATTCTTCAATTCCTTTTCCCATTCGCGGATGACCTTGTCCAAGGCAAGTCTGAATAAGAGAGGAGACACACCGTCACCTTGTCGGACGGCAGTTTAGATCAAGATGGGCTCGGATATTTCGACCGTGAATTTCACCTTGGAGGTAGTATCGGTCAGTGTTTCTTTGACGAGGTTAAGGGTGTTTGGATCTAACCCTTGTTCTTCTAGAATACCAAAAAGTGCTTATCTGTCAACTGGGTTGTATGCCTTTCTAAAGACAACAAACGTGCAAAGTATTGGGCTGTTTCTGACTGCTTTGTATTTCAGCACGGTCTTTAGGCCATTATGGTATTTAGTAATCCTTATATGCCCAGAACGTAAAGAAACACCCAAACAAATCATTAAACATAATGCTTAAACGGACTTGTTTCATAGTTACGTGAGGCAACATGGAAGTGTTCCCTGAAACATGAAATTAACATCTGTATGTATCACTTACACAAACGCCAACGAATGTCAGTCACAACATTCAGGTTCAAACTAATGTCTATGCACTTAGTACTAATTTCTAACTAGCGCAAAATGGTTTTGTGTGCTTCGAACAAGCTTAAATTTCTTTCGAAGAGGGAACATCGATTCGTCAAGATGGGGCAGGTGTGTAAGGAAGTGACGAGGACGCTGGAACTTTCTACTCACGTCGTCTTTTGCCGTCGGTGGTGCCGTTAGCCTCCCCTTCTTCTGGCTCCAGTTCACCTCGGCGGGCCTGCGTCATGAGGTGGATCATATCGTGGCGCACGATCCCCTGCTCCTCTCGCGTTTTAATAGTCTCGGTCAACATTGTCCTGAAGAACTCCACTGCTTTCATGTTGACGAACTGTGCACCTATTAACTGTCGCATGCAAAAATAAATAAATAGATCATATGAAACAATGCCGTTCTAGAGATCTTTTCAAGTCTCAAACATTACATGCAGACTGAAACGAAGAATGAAAAACTTGTATCAAGGCTGGGATCTGATCTCCTGCTGGCTAGGCAGGTGCGCCAACCACTACACCGCCCTGGCACAGTGGCTTCACAACACTGCACGGACAACTGCAGCACGTCTGCCTCCTCAGTCCAACTTCCCAGTCACGTCTCAGCCCACTTGGTATTCTCCCCTAAGCTAGAAAACCGTTGCAGAGGCTCTCTAACAGTACAGGAACAGCACCTCAACATCGGACAAAACCCAAGAACAGATGCCAGGGTGATGTAAAGGTTAGCGCATCTGTCTAGCCAACAGGGGCCCCGGGTATGAATACTGGCCTTGGTACAAATTCTTATTCGTCGCTTCAAGCTGCATATACAGAAAATAAATAAACACAATCACAAGGAATACAAGTAGTCATATACAATTAAATTAGTAACAACTTAATGTGCATAACATACCTGCATAAGCCTTGGCACTAGCATGTATCCAATTACCGTTCCCGATTTGATTGTTGTCAGCTCACGGCCCGTTGTATAGAATGTGTTGTTTGGTTCTGCCAAGGAGTCCACCTTTACTCCAAATGCAGTCGTCGCAATGACATCATTGGTCACGCGTGTGAATAGGTCCTTCATTTCCAGTGTCAATACCCGATTTCCTCCAGAAGGAACTGCAACATAATTACATACCGAATCACTAACTTTCTTCCCTAATTTATGTAGTTAGCTGGATGCCGTAACTTGCGACTGAGTCCCAGGTCTGATTTGACAATGTCGAATGAAATTATAGGTTAAGATAATACGAAAACTTTTTATAGCTAATTGAAGAAAAGGGTTAAGAATCGTATGTGTGAATTTTCCCGTCAAATGTTCCTGGTATTTCACAGGCGTCGAGACGTAGTGCAGGAGATCACCCGACCATGGCTGCCCTTTTATTGTCGAGGGAACCAAACACAGTAGCAATGGGACAAAAATGTGTCGACTATTTTGTCCTATTCCAAATAACATTTACTCGCTGATGACCCTCAGTTATACCTAAGTGCAAAATCAACAAATCTGAGCACAGCTGTCCAGAACGTAAATGCTTACTTACTTGTTCATAAGAATGGGTGGAGAATATGAGTGTAACCATCTAAAACGCAAGCAGTCTTAGTCACTCAAAAAGGCTCCAAGAATCTGTTCCACACTTAATCCGAAACAGCTTAGAAATACGCGTTTCTTTTTCTGAAAAGAATTTGGGGATAATTCTGAACCAACACTTAGACAGGGCTGAACACACAACTGCATTTTGAAAGAAGGTGTCAGCATCACTTAATTCCCTTCATAAATATAACAAAATATTTCCTTTCCAGCTTAAAACAGAAACTTGTAAAGTCTCTAATACTCGGCATCCTTGATCATGATGATCCTATTCTCCAAGCACTTTCGTATGAGAGCTCATGTCGCTGCAATTGGCGATGAACGCTTGTGTGTGATATTTTTGTGATCTACACTATTTCGACCATATCACTCCTGCCTATGAACCGTCATTATTATTACTTACCGATAAACGTAGATATTCTCACACGCTGCGTTTGCTGTGTCGTCCACTCAATCATTGGGCTCCTTCCTATTTATCTTTGCCCCTTACGTTACTGTCTGAGCGACTTATTTGAAACACTTGTTGACAATAAAATAATATTCTGTCTGTAACATTACACAACACTGCTATGTCCTCTAAACGTTTTCTGTCCCAGGAACGCGAATTTCGAACAATCGTCCTCATAATATGAGAGAAATGGAAATCTTTCAAGACAGCTCATGACCCACCATGTATCACAATATCTATCTCTTCTTGCAGCACAATCAACGCTCCCATCCCCACCACTTTTCTCTCCGCTAGTCTACTGAGATTCTCTTACTTCCTAATAGTCATTGTCCTATCATTGCAGTCGTCCCCTCTTTCATCATCCCTTCCTCTTCTTCTAATACTAAACAAGGTTTCAAAAGTGCTAAACAAAGCAGCATCACTCTTAATGCCTACATTTTATCATAATAATAACTAATAATAACTATTATTATTACTATTGCCAATTATTATTATTTTTTCAGATTAGATTAGATTAGATTTACTTTCATTCCAATTGATCCATAGTGAGGAGGTCCTCCAGGATGTAGAACATGTCATAAAAACAACAATACATGACAAATATTTACAACTCAAACAAATAAGCTAATGTACCATTCCACAGGCCCCAAGTGGAATGATCGTCATTTTTAATGAACACTATATGAAAGAACCATTTTATAAATACTAAAGCAATGAATTTAAAATAAAAAAGTTTTATTTATTTATTTATAAGGTAATAAACGTATAATACAACTAGTATAATACTTATTTACAATGAACACATTACTGCACTGAAATGGTGTAGAAGTTAGATTGTACTTACACACACACACACACACACACACACACACACACACACACACTTATTTACAATGAACACATTAGTGCATTGAAATTTTGCAGAAGTTATATTGTATTTATATATACACACACACAAATCAGTTGGTTCTACTGAGAAATTCATCAATGGAGTAGGAGTTGGCCACCAATAAAACCTTTAGGCTTCTCTTAAACTGAATTTCGTTGGTTGTTAAGCTTTTTATGGCTGCTGGCAAGTTACTGAAAATGTGTGTTCCTGAATAATGCACACCATTTTGTACAAGACTAAGTGACTTTAAATCCTTGTAAATATTATTCTTATGTCTAGTATTGATCCCATGAGTTCAGCTGTTGGTTTTAAGAAGTGATATATTTTTAATGACAAATTTCATCAAAGAATAAATATATTGGGAAGCAGTAGTTAGTGTCCCTAGTCCCCTAAACAGGTTTCTGCAGGATGTTCTTGAATTCACACCACATATAACTCTTACTGCACGTTTTTGTGTCCTGAAAACTTTAGCTTGGCTTGATGAATTACCCCAAAAAATAGTCCCAATATGACATTATGACATGAAAATATGCATAGTACGCCAGCTTTTTCATTTTTATATCCCCTATGTCTGAAATAATTCGCATTGCAAATAGAGAATTGTTAAGATGCTTCAGCAGTTCTGTGGTGTGCTCCTCCCAGTTGAATTTATTGTCAAGCTGTAATCGCAGAAATTTAAAACTGTCCTCTTCTTCTATCTGCTTGCCATCATATGTTAGGCATATACTCGTGAGACACCCCTTCACCCCTTACAAGTTCTGAACTGCATGTAATGTGTTTTTTCAAAGTTTAGTGACAAGGAATTGGCTAGGAACCAGTGATTAATGTCCATAAATATTTTATTAGCTGATCTTTCTAAGACTAAACTTGATTTGCTACTTATTGCAATGTTTGTATCATTGGCAAAAAAAAACGAACTTGGCATCTGGTAATGTTACTGATGAAAGGTCATTTAAATACACAAGAAAAAGTAAGGGTCCTAAAATGGAACCTTGTGGGACCCCACATGTAATTAGTTCCCAGTTGGATGATGCCAGATAGCTTGATACATGTCTATTTCCTAATAACATCCATTGTTTCCTGCCAGAGATATAAGATTTGAACCATTTTACAGCATTTTCTGTTACACTACAACATTCTAATTTACTTAAAAGGATATTGTGATTTACACAGTCAAATGCCTTTAACAGATCAAAAAATATACAAGTTTTCTGCAAATTTTTATCTAATGAATTAATCACATTTTCACCGTAAGTGTAGACAGCCTTCTCAATATCAGAACCCTTTAGAAATCCGAACTGTGACTTTGAAAGTATGTTATTTGAGATAAGATCGTTATGAAGCCGACTGTACATTACTTTTTCTAAAATTTTTCAGAATGCTGGCAACAGTGAAATTCGACGGAAATTTGATGCTATTTCTTTATCTCTCTTCTTAAGCAGTGGCTTAACATCAGCATATTTTAACCATTCAGGAAATATTCCACTGATAAACGACTGGTTACACAGATAGCTTAATATGCTACTTAACTCAGAATTACATTCTTTAATTAGCTTTGTTGATATTTCATCATACCCACTAGATGTTTTTGAGTTTAAAGATTTTATAATGGACATTACTTGTGTTGGGGTAGTGAGGGTCAAATTCATATTATAGAAGTTACTTGAAATGCGTGGTCTGAGGTATTCCATAGCAGCATCTACAGAAGCTGGCAACCCCATCTTTTCAGTAACAGTTATAAAATGTTTTTTAAAAAGTTCTGCAACACCATACACATCTGTCACCAATGCATCATTTACTCTTAATGCTATTTGTTCCTCTTAATGTCTGGTTCTACCAGTCTCCTACTTCACTACATCCCATATTGTCTTTATTTTGTTATCTGATATGACTCTCTTTTCCTTGTAATATATTTGTTTTGGTGTCTGTATTACAGTTTTTAATATTTTGCAGTATTTCTTGTAATGTGCTGTAGCATCACCATCAGAACTGTTTCGGATTGACAGATACAGTTTTCTTTTTGTTTTACAAGATACCTCTATTTCTTGAGTAATCCATGGCTTCTTTGTAGACTTTGCTCTAACCTTGGTTAGTTTTGGGGGAAAACGGTGTTCAAATAAGGTAAGCACTTTATTAGCAAAAGTGTTATATTTTTCAATCATGGCATGAGCTCTGTAAAAACGACTCCAGTGAATGTATCTGAGGAGTATCCTAAAATAATCAATTTTTGGCATATTGATTACCCTCTTGAGCTCAGATTCAACAGATTTTATATCCTGTTCAGTATTAACATTTAACAGAAGGAACTGCATGTCATGGTCTGAGAGGCCATTGGCTATCGGTTTTACAATATAATTTTATTCATTGGACTTTTCTATAAAGATATTAACAATGGCTGCTTGTGAGCAAGTGGCTATCCTAGTGGGGAACTTTACAGTGGGAATTAAGTTGAATGATAGTGTTACTAACTCAAATAAGTTCTTATTGGGAGAGTCTTTAAGGAAATCTACATTGAAATCACCAGCAACCACTATTTCTTTGTTTTTGGTTATTAAATGGGCCAGTACAGCTTCAAGGTGGTTTACAAACAGATTAAAGTTACCTGCAGGTGTTCGATATACACTTAATATTATGAAGGATTTTTTGTGAAATTCTACTTCTGTTGCACATGCTTCCATATGCTGTTCTAGGCAAAATTTATAAATGTCAATGTTCTTAAACTTATGACAGTTCCATATGCTGTTCTAGGCAAAATTTATAAATGTCAATGCTCTTAAACTTATGACAGTTCCTGATGAATGTGGCAACTCCTCCTTTCTCCATTTCTCATCTACAAAAGTGAGATGCTAACCTAAACTCTGTAACACTTAAAAGTTATATACCAGTGGTCACATGATGTTCAGAGAGGCAGATTATGTCAACTGGGTTTGAAGACTCTAATTCATCTACGCAGACAATTAATTCATTCATTTTATTTCTCAGTCCTCAAATATTTTGATGCAATAAAGATAGCTGACATTTCACATTGACTGAGTTAAATTTGGGTGGAGTTAAAATATCTGATGACTGTTGAAAATTCTTAACCAATATCTGTTTATGCTGATGTAATAAGCTATAATTATGTTTTTTGGTTTCTTTCTCAAACTGAAGGTTTGTCTCAGTCCTAACCTCTCTTAAAATTTGGTTTCTTTCTGTCCTCACTACCCTAAAAAAGGGTCTTTTCTGAACCCTATGACTTCTGGTATTTTATCACTCACGACAGTCATAATGCAAATTATTATTGTTGTAACTGTTGTGTAACATTTCTTGATGTGTTGTCCCTGGTCAGATGTAAGAGACGACCTTAAGGCCTTAATATAGTCAGGCTAAACAGACAGTGACTAAATAAATAAATAAATAAATAAAACAACATAAACATCATTCCAGCAAAAGCAATGTTTATTTATCTGTATAATCTCTGCGGAATATGTTTGAACCAATATCGTTTTGCTAATGGTGTTGTACTGATTGCATCTAACGCAGACAAATTTCGACAACGAATGGAAGAGCGAAAAGGAAAGTAAGCTTTGAAGGAGGTTTGAAAGTCAGTTTAAGTAAATTAATATGTAAGCAACGCATCGAAAAGAAAATCGTACAGGAAACGAAGTCAGAATACTAGTTGATGACAACGACAGATAGGTAAGAAACAGAAAGAAACAGAAGAGTAAAATCCAAATAGAGTTTTAAGATTCCTATGTGTATTACCATGGAATTGTAGCGTTGAGATTTGTACGTTTAATGTGAAAAGCATACGAAAATCGAAGACTGACCATTGTGGAATGGAGATATTATTGTTAAGATTTACCAGGAGATACACGAAAACAAATATGTGATCCATGGAAAAGACAGGAGCTTATAAACGTCTCTATCACTACAATTAATTTGTTGTGCAATGTTACAGACTTTGCCTCAGTCTGGATTCCTTCTTGGCAGTCTTTCTGGAGCATATAATTCTCGCGTAGTTCAGTCAGCGGGAAACGAGCGTTCTTAGCGAAATAGAAGTACGGAGGATTAATGTTAGAAAGGTGCTTTCGTTCCTCGTATTTTAAGAAGGAAACGAAGATAAGAGTTCAATGATCCATCGAAAGCAAGGTTATTAGAGATGGAACACAAGCTCAGATTACGAAAGGATCTCGAGGAAATCGTTTGTGCCGCTTTTTCAAAGGAACCATTCCACCAATTACTTCGAACGATTTACGGCGATCATGGGAAACCAAAATCTGGATTGCCGGACGCGTATGTGAACCTTCGTCCTCCCGATTCCAGGTCCAGTGTCGTAGCCACTGCACCACCTCGCTCGATCTTTTTTTTTTTAAACAAAAACACAAGTTACAAGTTCTGTTTGTGGCAATACTTTAGCTTTTGTCTGGAAACGGTTATGCACTACTGTGATATACTGCAATGCCGTGAATAAAGAGCCAAGTCCGGTGTAGCGTTGAAAGAAACCCAGCAAAAGGCGAAAACCAGACATTGTCCAAGTCCGCAGCGTAGGTCGCAACAAATGGGTAACCGGCGCGTATGTTGTAAGCGTGTAGACTGAATACGACAGCCGTTTGTTGTCGCAGACAGGCAAGTAGGTATGCTTCTTTGAGTTGGGACAGCAAATTCAAAACGAGCTTATCGTAATATAAACTCTGGGGCTTAGCCAACAGTAGTCTTGATATGTGATACACGGTATCGTCATGCATGCATGTCTCATCTGAGGTTAACCGAATTCGATGGGCGCTGCTTACCGATGGAGTAGCGCCAATGGCAGCATGCAGTGCTCATGGTTGTCGATAAGCCACTCGTGTTGGGGAATAAGTGGATTCTGGGGAAATCGGGTCTTGGTGTAGACTCTTCTCGCCGTGTGTTGGCATCTAACAAGGGCTCAGGGTTCGCCGGCCAACTCTAGCAGGTAGTGTGCCGGAAAGTCGTAGGGAATATGGAATATGTGCCGTCCGTCGAAACCTTCTGCAAGGTTTGGTTTTTACCTCTCTGGTGGAATCGCTGGTTGTGTAGGACCTCTTTGCCAGAGAGGCTTGTGGTGCATATGTGGTCGGCGAGGCGGCGAGTGGCGGGCAGCGGAAAGTCGTGAGTCAGCAGCGGCAGCAGGAAGGTGGCGAGCGGTGTCCTGTACTCAGAGCAGCCAATGCGTGTGCCAGAAGACGGCCTGGCCGCGCCTGGAGTGATGGCGAGGCCCAGTTGTTGTTGGGAACCGTTGTTTACGAAGCTATAATTTGCAAAGGGGCTCCCCTTCTGCATGCAAGAGCGTTTCGATTGCACAATTCCGTTGTTGCCCGAAAGGGATCGGCGGGTAAAGCAACGGTTGGAGGTCTGTGCAGCCGTCACTATGCTATCACTGCGCCCTGACTGCATCGACACACGAGTACTGGTAGATAACTCCACATGAAGCTGAGCAACCTTATTATCGAGTACTTGCCCATCTGTGTGTTTTAGTTGTTCATCTTGGAAAGTGGTAACTGAGTCTGCGCTTGTGGAGCGCTATTACTTCCACTATTTCGTAACTGGTCATTTGTTTGGTTTTACTACTCATGTTACAGAGATGTCATTGAGTCTGCCCTGGTGGGGCCCATTATTTGTATCCACATGTGGGTCAGTGGTAACTGATTTCTGCTTCAGGTCGTACCACGCCAATTGAGTTATGTGAGTAATTTATAGCCAGGAAGTGCGGGAAAGACTGACGTGTTAAATGAAACAAGATGGCAAGATTACGGCTCTCTAAACCCACTAAGGTAGCACCGGATGAATTCTAATGCTGCAGATTTGTTCTTGAGTTAAGTAATTACCTTCTGTAATTGAACTATCCACGCGTCTTAATTTGGTGTTCACCTGAAGAAGTTTGCACCTAAACTAGTTTGAAATGCAGTATTTGCCTCATAATGCGGCAACTGCGTATCCCAGCCACTAGACAACGAAACCAGGCAAAACTTTTAATATTTCAGCTCTGAGTCACAGGGTACGTAGTTGGAGCACCATCACCTCATTTCGTTTTTATTTTAGGAAGCCTGCACGGATAATTTGTAGTGGCTTGATGTGGCCTGGAGCTGAATTCCCTCACACTTCACTGGTGTAGTTCATCACTGGCCGAATGCTTTTCCTGTAGATGTAGAGCCCACAACTGACTGACGGTGAAAACCTCTCATTGAGCAGTGGATAAGGCGCGCCGACCCGCTGCGTCCTTTCCGTGTCCACGTGACTGATTTACTCCTGCCTTGTGAAATACTGTTCTAAAAAGATCACTAGGTTCTTAAAGAATTTGGTCCGTTCATTCGGATGTCCAAAGACATTGGTGACCGCTGGCAGACGACACTTGGTGAGGAGCATGGCTCGGTTTTTGGCGACACTGAAACTGACCCTCCGGTCCCCAGCTCATTGTTCAACATGGTGGAAGGTATCTTGCAGTTGGCGCCGCACAACAATCGGCCTCCTGCTGTGCGTGAGAGTACGTCGTCAGTTTACGTGGCGTTCGTGACTGTCAGTGAATCTGGGAAGCCTGTTGTGTGAGCTACTCACGTCACCGCACCTAAAAACGGAGCTCTGTAGTACCCCAGTGTTAATGTCCCATTCGCTAGACATCATTTCTCCATTAAGAACGATGAGGGTGCAGTGCTCAAGATAACTGTGGACGTGTTCGACAAACACTGGTGAGAGGCCCTGTACGGAAAGCTTATACAGCAGCTCACGGTGCCAGACGCTGTCAGACGCCTTTGGCACATCCAAAAACAAACACTTTATTTTTAAAAGCTAGAGTAGCCTCCTCTGTTACGGATAACATCTACTGAGTAGTTGGGTGCTGCTGGCGGCAGCCAAATTGCTCATCAGGTAACACGCCGCCTTGCTCCATAAGCAGGGTGTCTTGCAAGGGAGATATGCTGCCACCGTAACCGCGTGTTTCCAGGCTTGAGGGAAATTCTTCTGGGTGAAGATGACATAGAACAACTTCATGACGTAGGTAATCGCCGCCGCTGAATGTAAATTCAGAGCTCGGTCCGCGATGTTGTCATGCCCGAGAGGTTTGATAGTTGGAAGACGTCGCAGATGACCTCCCTCTCAGTGGCTGGCCGAATAGCGTCTTCGGAAAAGTCATCGACAAAGAAGATTTGAAACCTGTCTTCAACAAGCTGCATGTGCGGAAGGTCGATTGATCGCTCAAGAGACTGAAGATGACTTTAGAGAACATCAGCCAGTGCTATGGCTTTGGCACACGGCATATTTGCCCTGCGGTGTACCTAAAGGAGGAAATCGAGGGCGTTACTTGGTGAAGCGACGATCCATCTCCCTAGGCTGGGCATGCGGTTTCATGATGCCGAATTTGCCCTCCCACCGCTCGATGCGAAGCTTGATTGGGGCGGCTTTTACTTGTCGATGCAGGAGGCTGAACCGACTCTTGGCGGCCAGGTATCTGGCTAGGTGCCTCTTCCGACTGAGCCTGTTACGTTCACGTGTGACTCGTGACATCTCCGGAAGCAGCAGTCGTGGAGCGCGCCCAGTACAATGTCGAGTCGGTGTTGCTGTATGCGGCGCCCCAGAGACCACTTGTTAGAAGAGCAGTGCAGCATCCTCGACACTGACTTGGGCGTATAGCTGGGTATCCCAGAGGCGGCGTGCAGCACCCTGTTCATATAGGCGCCAATCTGGATTTCTCATACCAAAGTCCGGTCATGCTGAAATTGACGCAATTACTAGGCGGAAGGAAACTAGCCGGTGATCAGAGAGTATATATGACGTGCAGAGCAACGAACCACTTTCATCTTTCAGCTATCCCAATCTTGATGACGTCAGGAAGACCTCTCGAGTTCGGATATACTATCAGCTCTGCTGGTCCACAGACTCCTCTCCGAATTCCTTCCACGGCTCTGAGGAGGCGTCGGCCTCTGATATTCGCGATGCGCGAGTTCCATGTTCGACTCTTCGCACTAACACCGCCAGTTACAATCAGCTTTATTTGTGACTGCAGCATCACCGTGGCACCTTCAACGCAGTTGTGTCCCTTGGTGGCCGATGGACTGCTGTAAAGGTGAGAACTCCTTGGAAAATTGCCACCGCCATAGCAGTAGTCTCTATGTTGGTGAGTTCTGGAGTGGGGATTTCGTAACTGTGAACAGAGGTGTTGATATACAGGGTGGGGCGGTTAAAACTGTTTTGGAACATATATGGGAAACCACTCATCGGACTACAAAAAGGGTTGTAACACCTGTAGTTCATCTAGAGGGGGGATGTCCAATGACACTACACTCTACCCCTCCCCCTTCCTTCCCACCGTACCGCTAGGGTGATGGAGGGGTAATCAACTTTGAACTCTACGATAGGAAGCCCCAATTTTTATTGCGGATTCTGACTATCCGAACAAATACATAACTTTTGTATTCAACAATTTCATCGTTGCGAGATGTTGGCACTGCATCTCACAAATTTTCATGTTTTACTGAAGCAAATGTTCGAAATGGTGCCCTTTTGCTGCTATACACACTGCAACCCTATTTCTGAAAAACAATTCCTTCGTCTTTAACTGTCTCTTCGCTAATGTTTGCACATTCAGTGATAATTCGCTGCCTCATATTTGTGGGGGTTGTTGGTACGTCCACGTAGCATTTCTGTTTTAGCGTTCTGCACAGGTATAAATCGGGAGGTGTCATACCGCTCAGACGACATCCTTGTCCAGTCCTTCCACCGGGATACTGTAGATTCAGTACTTTACGAGGTATCCATGAATACTGTGCAGGTCAGCCATTGTCTGAAACCACATATCCGTTCTTGTTTAAAGTGGGACGTCTTCCATGTACCATTCACGTTAGCGTCTACGAAGTATGGGCCAATTATTCAGCTACCTAACACACCGCACCAAACACTGACACTCCAGGGCCCTTGAAGCTTGACTTGTCTTCACCGGTGGGGATTCTGCACGGTCCAATAATGCATATTATGTCAATTCAGGTGACCACTATTCGTGAACGTCATTTGGTAAGAGAAAATTATCCGTGAATGAAAGTCATAATTGGCTGCTGGTTGCTGTTGTATCCAATTGCAAAAGGCGCGCCATGTTCGGCTTGATGCAACGACACGTGATAAGGGGAGGCATTTGTGTTCGTGCAGTACTCGCAGAACACTTCGCGAAATTCGTACGACCCGTGCGATTTGCCACGAACTAATGTGAGGATATTCAGTAGTTACACCTAAAACATCCACTGCGGCATTTTAGTTTTGCAGGCTGAGATTGGATTCTTCTGCGAAATGTCGTTGCAGAAGAAACTTTCTTCTGAGAGAACACGTACGCATACCATCGACGAGCTTCTCCAGCATGCCTATCTGACGCAAATGATATCTACTCGCTCTCTCCAGACGTCAACATCGCTGCACATGTAGTGAGAGATGTTTGCACTACGAATGTCTGGAGTAAAGTGAATCGCACCCCGCTTCCCGCAGCTGTTCGCGGTACGGTCACACCCGCGGTCGACATAATGGAGCTGCATCCGTGCACCTGCAGGTGTCGCACCTACAGCCAGAGTCTGACCACCGACAGCGATGCATAGTCGCCGTCCGTCCAGCACGTACGGTTGTCTAAATCGTACACACTGTATCGCAGACAATGCTTGACATATCGAACATTCCCCTATCACTTTTCAACGGTTTGTAATCCATTTTAATGTCTGTCGATTCCAGTGCCATACATCATCCAACGACAAAATTGTTCCACAGAAAGGTTACATAATTTTTCCCGGAGAATCAGAATCCGTAGTAAAAATTGCAGGTTTCCTATAGAAGCTGTCAAAGTTGACCCGCTCCAATAACGTGAGAGTGAGCCGAGGGGGACGAGTTTAGCTTCATTCGACGCCCATTTCGAGACGAAAAACTTATATTACAACCTTTTTTTTCGGCCAGATTGTTGTGTTCCAGACATTTCCACAAATAGTTTTAACCACCCCACCCTGTATATCACCATACGTTCCCAACTGTCAGTGCAGTAACAAGCGAAGTTATGGGCGTTTGCGTGAATGCACGGCTTGAGGACAGTTTTATTGACCATGCAAATATTGTAAGGTGCCTATAATTTCGCACCTTACAAACACTCATATACATACTTTGCCGTCATTTACAAGCGGAATTAGGTATCATTTGATAGGTTGTACATCGTATATACGAATATTTAAAGAAGACTGACATTGTCATGTACACCCTGTAAATAGTTGTTAACGCTTATTGAATGAAAGGCGATGGAATGCAAAACGGCGTACTGAATGATTGCCTATTGTAGTCGAGGCTAGAACGCCAGTGGAAATGAAACGGCAGGCGTAACTCAAGCCCTGTGTGGAAAAGCCCGCACCGGTGTGTTGGTCCTGCTTGACACAGGAAGTGCCAAGACGGACGGTCGGGGCACCTGAGTGCTGAAGCACACACAACACAGCGGCTGCCGGCCGGACTTGCACACAGGCCGGACGGATGAACGGGTAATACTTCGGAAACTCTGAAAGTCTTGGATGCAGCAGAGAGGAACGAGGAAGCGTCACCTCGGAAATCACGCAGGCTGGGTTATTTCTGAGGATTTTTTCTCTGAGAAGCGTACCAGTGTATGAGTATGGGTGTTTCCTCGCAAACTTTCCGCACTGGACGGCAAAAGACTAAATATGGTTGGTTGGAGTTCGGAAGAATCTCTAGAGAGGGAGAATATTCCGTGGTTTCGAGAATATGATTTTGTTTCTACAGTTACGAGTGAAGAGAGCCGAGTTTTGCTGGGAAGCCAGTGGTGGAGAGGAGAGGTCTTCTGTTTTGAGCGCCCGTGTTTGACGGTGGCTCAGTATCAGCTGTCAGCAGATTTTGTAGTTAGAACGGTTAGGCACTGTAGTGTTGCGAAATTATACGATGCTGGACTTCGCCTCCGGGCAGGGCGTCTTGGTTGAGTAGGCAGGTGATTGGAGCACTTCCTCTGTCTACACTCACGTAGAGACGTTATCTGAACTCCGTCGTTGTGGCTGGGAGCTCGTGTTTCTCGTCTGTTGAACACAGAGAGGACAAGACAACATTAGAGTATATTAGTCAGAGAACCGCCTTCTGCCTTCCTAGTGTTCGAAAGAGTTTATTTTGTGGCTGGAGTTCTTCCATCGTAGCAGAGGTATACGAGAACCGTCACTCCGACGCACCGGACGCAGTACATACGGTGATATTGCTAACTGCTTCGGCTTGTTAGGGCTACAGGGCTAAACAGCAGTTATCACGTAAGTTTTATTTCCACTGAGGTCGCACACCACTGTAGGTCATCTTCTAGTGTTTGGTACGTACATGATGTCAGTCATTTCGCGTTATTTACATTCAATCGTGTAGCCATAAGAAGGGGCAGATTTGGGCAAGTGATCACTGACATTAGTTAGGAAACTCATTTGTCTCTCTTTACGTCCATTGGACATTGATATATAAACATTTGTAATATGTAAAAGAGTTTTAATCTATAATAAATGTACAAGCAGAAACAGTATTTATCATTTTATAGTTACTAGTTCCCTTAATCATTCATTAATGTTTATGTTGTAATTTATATGTAAGGGGAGAGAAGGAGGAGATATCACCATTAAGGATCCTAAGATCTTCTTTGGGGGGGGGGGGGGGTAATTAGACAGGGCCACATATTCATTTAGCGTTCAGTATTTTGCGTTGCGGCAACGGCCTTGCCGCAGTGGATACACCGGTTCCCGTGAGATCACCGAAGTTAAGCGCTGTTGGGCGTGGCCGGCAGTTGTAAGGGTGACCATCCAGCCGCCATGCACTGTTGACATTTTGCGGGGTGCACTCAGCCTCGTGATGCCAATTGAGGAGCTACTCGACCGAATAGTAGCGGCTTCGGTCGAGAATACCATCATAACGACCGGGAGAGCGGTGTGCTGACCACATGCCCCTCCTATCCGCATCCTCCTCTGAGGATGACACGGCGGTCGGATGGTCGAGGTACGCCACTCATGGCCTGAAGACGGAGTGCATTTTGTGTTGCGCACATTTATTTTACACCCGCCTGGAGTAGCATCCTGGAATGTCTACGCTTTTCTCGTGAAGAAATTGCATTAATTTCGACAGAAATGGAAAAATACCATTTGCATTCAACGTAGCAGCACTGAGTTCACGGATTTTTCCAGGCCAGTCCATTAACAGGCGGTAGTGGCTCTGGGTGGATCGTGATACCACGTATGAAGGCTGCAGCGACTGTGACAGAGGTAGCGGGCAGAAGCTGCCTCCGTGCCTCGTCCACGATGGTAACCGTTTCCACCACTGCGCAGGGTGGGGCCACGGTGTCGACCATCTGAGGGGCAAGTGGGAGAGTAGGGCGTGCTTCGAAGGCACTGGCGCTGGGCGACGGTGCCTCTGCGGCAGCAGGCCCGCAGCTGTGACTCCGTCCGACCGCCGCGCCGCCAGCAACACCAGAGGACTGTACGGCAGGTGACCCGTGGCGAGGAGTGCGGGCGCGTTGCTGCGCGGGCTGGCGCGTACGAGCAGCACCAGGGACTGCTGAAGCGCGTTCCGGTCCACCACAGGTTGTCGCAAGGCCTCCAGTAGCCGTGGGTTTGTCGGAAAGCAGCGAGAGGTGTCGCTGGTGGCGGCTTACATTTTTGTGATACACACAGCCTCTTAGCTCGCTGGGTGAGCCTGCCCACAGAGAGCACAGGTATCAGGTTTGTCCCGCGGAATTTCGCGTCTTCTGCTATATTGATTGCCCCCACAGACCTTGGGAGCGGATTACAGTACGTAGATGCTAAAACTGGGTGTGTGTGGAAGCTAATAAATCTTGGTAGGCTTTTAAAAAGGTAAGCGCGTGACGGTTACACATTAAACATATGTAGTAGTTCGTGGTTGTACCAAGAAGACATCGTCAGAATGGAAAATTCAATATTACATAAACACCGTTAGTAAAGATAAAATAAAATTACTTTAAAATCTGTGAGCAATCCAGCTTCAACTGTGTAATGGGATACAACACAAGTTGCACATGAAGGTCAGTGTAAGTCATTTAACAGAGAAGCTATACAATCAAAAAATAGTGTATATTGTCATGTCTATGGGAGAGAATGTCTCTGACACTGTTGACTTTCTAAATCTCTAATCTCTGTGATAACTTCACATGTGGCAAATTCTTTTTGGTGTGTGTGTGTGTGTTGTGTGGTGCTTTGCACAATATGGTGCTGTACAAGTTACATAAATGCTGGATATATTAAGGAATATGCGAAAAAATACAATCCTGCAACTTCGCAACTAAATTGCGCGGTATTTTCGACGGCAACAACACACCAAAAATACTTCCCCATAATGGAATAATAAAAAAATCGAAAACGGACGATAATGTAAAGTGTATCTTGAAAATTATGTGAACAGCCGTCTGATGATGAACTTTCCAGTTCGAAACCGGTAACGGCGCTATTTACCTAAATAAATAGCAGTATTAATAGTGGCTGGTTGCTGTTTTCTTCTCTGTAAGAATTAACCTACATTAATCTATTTTTCAATGCGAGATGATCTTTCAGCAAATCTTTAGCGTTAAGGCGGGAATGTTCATAAATTTCAATTTCTTCAAAAAGATTCACTTTGCACCTTTGTCGACCATATGCAAAATTTCTATATCAAGCAAAGACAGCGGGGAGTAAGTGTGTTTTCAGTTTTAAGATGTTCTGCGAAAGCTGACTTGTAAGAAATCTCAACATTTTGTTGAGTAAGCGCTCGCGAAAACGAATTTTAAAAGCCCTTCCTACTTGTCCTATGCAAAAGCTTGAGCACGCACTGCATTAAATTGTGTAAATCTCAGATTTGAAATATTTGTCAGTTGTACGTCTCTCGTTACGCATAAAGAGGAACTTATTCATATTATTAGTGGAAAACAGCACATTCACGTCACACTTCCTTAACAACTTGGCAATCAGTTACAACACGTCCTCTAGCAAAGGAATTGTAAAATATGTTTTCCCAGTGACGCTATCTTTTTACATCACTTGATATCACAAACCTGTACACCAGCATTCCGACAAATGAAACGATTCTCATTATTAGAGAAAACCTAACAAAGTACAAGACATTGACTTCTGAAGAAATTAACAGTATGATAACATTTTTGGGTATTATTCTCAAGTATAATAATTTCAGCTTGAATGATCAGATATTTCAAAAAGATGAAGGTCTGGCTATGGGGAACTGCCTCGCAGGTTTTAAAGCTGACGCTTTTATTAATCATTTCGGGCTAAGCCTTTTCAAATCTTATCCTAGTTTGGCTATTAATATTTCATTTTACAGACGATATGTGGATGATACCATCTCCATATTTAAAGGTAATGTGAATTATTTCATATCTCTTAGTGACTCTCTCAACAGCTACCACCCGGAAACCAAATTTACGTACGAAACAGAAAGTCAGTTTCCTCGACTTGAAATTGCGGCTGGTAGACGGAAAAATTTGTACATTCATAGGAAATCTAATACGACAGATAGCATCGTCCATGCTTCTTCCTTTCATTGACCGCGTATTTCAATTCCCTCTTACTCCCTCTGCTGTTGCCACAGAGCTTAACAACCTCAAGTACAGTGATATCAACAACGGGTATCCGGCTGGTCTTGTGCAAATAGTTTATAAGGTTAAAACTAGTAAGCACACCAATTCTTCTTTAATTAACACAGAAGGTGTTACTGGAAAGAAATATTTTACAGTTCCTTCCCTAGGTGACATGTCGTATCGGACTTCCAAGTTGTTAAGAAAGTGTGATCTCAATGGGGCGTTTTCCACTAATAATGTCACTAAGTTCTTGTTTATAAGTATAACGAGAGAACTACGACCGACAAATCTGGGATATACAAAATTCAGTGCAGTGTGTGCTCGAGCTTTTACATAGGGCAAGCACGGAGGGCTTTTAAAACCCGTATTCGCGAGCACTTACTCAACAAAAATGGTGGGAATTCTTACAAGTTAACTTTCGGAAAACATCTTAAAACTGAAAAACACTCTTTCCCTAATATGGAAATTTTGCTTATAGGCGACAAACGGTGAAAAATAAATCTTTCAGAAGAAATTGAAATTTATAAACATTCCCACCTTAACGCTAGAGATTTGCTGCATGATCATCTCGCATTGAAAAATAGAATGTTTTTGACTGTGTAGCTTTTCTGTTAAATGACTTACACTGACCTCCTTCATGTCCAACTTTTGTTATACCTGATTACACAGTGGAAGCCGGTTTGCTTACAGAGTTTAAAGTAATTTTATGTGTTCTTCACTGTCTAATATATACTAATGGCGTTTATGTGACACAGATTTTTCTGTTCTGACGATGTCTTCTTGGTATAACCAGGAACTAATACTTATTTTTAGTGTGGAACCGTCAGGCGCCTACCGAGGTTTATGGACTTCCAGACACGTCCAGCACGCCTCGACTCGGCGGCGCCCACAGCCTGCTGTCGATGTCAGGACTGCAGTTCACTTGCAGAATTTATTACAGTTTGCATGTACGATAGCGCTCCCACCCTGTAGGTGTCTTCGACGCCGTTGATGTCATGAGTCTGGTGGTTGGTTTCTGTCACACGTACTATGAACGATGTGGAATTTGGTAGTTAATTGTTTGCCATTAATCGCACGTAACATATATCTTTAGCGATGTCACTCTGTTTTTTTGGTCCTGTAGCACAGGCATGACGTGGCTCTTAAGCTTAACTGTTTTACAGCTGTTTTAACAAACCTGTTTTACTTCTGCTGTTCAATCTTTGTACATTCGCTTTTAATATACTAGCTTTATATATGTATTTTTGGCTAATCCTTTGTAGAACACTATCGTCCAATTCTTCTTCTTCTTCTTCTTCTTCTCTCCTCTCTCTCTTTTTTTAAGTGGAACGATACTGCTGAGGTCATCGGCCCCTAGGCTTACACACTACTTAAAACAACGTACGCTAAAGACAAAACACACACCTAGGCCCGAGTGAGGACTCGAACCTCCGAGGCGCCATAGACCACGCAGCTACGCCGCGCGGCGTCCAATTCTTATTTTGACGTTGGTTCGCTAATGGTTTGAGCCTATTTTACTTCTGAAGATGACAGTTTAAACGTGAACGAAAAAAATGTTTCCTTGTGCAGCTGACGACTGGTTTTTTATCTTTATTGGAATGAGGGAAGTAAAAGACTGTCTCGATTTGAGAGCTGTGTGTCACGTACAGAAAATCAGGAGAAGTAGAAGTAGTTACATAAATTAATAAGAACTGAGTCAAACACTTAACGATATGAAACTTCCTGACAGATTAAAACTGTGTGCCAGGCCGAGACTCGAACTCGGGACCTTTGCTTTCGCGGGCAATTGCTCTACCAACTGAGCTACCCAAGCACGACTCACGCCCCGTCCTCACTACTCTACTTCTGCCAGTACCTCGTCTCCTACCTTCCAAACTTTACAGAAGCTCTCCTGTGGACCTTGCAGAACTAGCACTCCTGAAAGAAAGGATATTGCGGAGACATGACTTAGCCACAGCCTGGGGGAGCACTTGCCCGCGAAAGGCAAAGGTTCCGAGTTCGAGTCTCGGCCTGGTACACAGTTTTAATCTGTCAGGAAGTTTCATATCAGCGCATACTCCGCTGCAGAGTGAAAATCTCATTCTGGCCACTTAACGATATGCTCTGAACACTATGGGACTTAACTTCTGACGTCATGAGTCCCCTAAAACTTAGAACTACTTAAACATAACTAACCTAAGGACATCACACACATCCATGCCCGAGGCAGAATTCAAACCTGCGACCGTAACGGTCGCGCGGTTCCAGACTGTAGTGCCTAGAACCGCTCGGGCTTAACGATATGGGAAATCTACTAGCTGAAGGCTGTAAAATGCACACAAACACAAAGTAAAATTTTGTAGACGTATGGGCAGCAGGTCCACAACCAGAATGGATAAGTGTTAAACTTGGACACGATGCTTTGGAAGAGGCGTGCGGCTTTTGCTGTCTCGGATGTAGAACAAGTAAAGAAGGAAAAAGCAAAGATTGCATAAGAGATAACAGCTTTCTCTAATAAGAAAAAGCTACAATCATACCCAAAATGTAAGACCTGAGACCAGAAACATTTAAAGAAAAGCTGTGTTTTGTTACGGCAGCAACCTCAGGCAGAACATCGCAGTCAGCCAAGGAGTATGAGGGACATCCACCGACGTAAACCCCCAGCTGTCCACAACAACAGTGCTTGTACAGTAACCTTCAATATGGCGCTTTGTCATCACTGAGTGGTTGGGTTGCTATTCGCTGCAGCAGAACATGGCGTTTCCACAGCCGACTACATGGTGGCATCCTAGTACCTGTCATAACACGTGTAGATGTAGGGAGTATGTATGCTCTCAGGTCAGCGGTTGCACGATTCCAACAAAGCTGTGCATTCGACTGGCGCGTTCTTTACGCCAGTCATCACTTGAATGTTGACTAAGCTGCTAGCTTAACATTTAGGCCGCAGCTCTCGGCCTTCTGTATGGAAGCACCCAATTTCGTTGTTGAGTAAGCATTGTTGACTCTTGTGTTCGCCACGGCACTGTCATCCTATATCACAGCTTTGGGCTAGAAGTGGAGATCCTGCAACACTGCCGGTCCGCCAACTGTAATGTTTTGCAGTACAGTTCTGTGTGGCTACAAAACATGGACAGTGGAGATGACAGAAATGAAATGATTTGAGGTCTTTGAAACGTGATGTTAGAGGTGTCTGTAGATTAAATGGGTTGACCGAGTAAGGAATGAAGACGTCCTACGAAGAATCGACGAGAAAAAACGTCTAATGAAGAATGTTATGAAACGAAGAGATACAGTGACTGGGTACAAATTACATATTATTGCTGAAAAACAATAATTGAAAAAAGGGGAAGAATCACTGCGGCAGCTCTAGACAAGAGTATACATGGCGAATTGTCGATGACAGAAGATGCAGCAGTTACGCTGAACTGGATAGCTGGTAAGCAATAGGAAACGGTAGCCACACCAAAGCAATTTTCAGGTAAATGAGCAAACGCCAATAGCGAATTGTGTAAATGGAGAGATGTCGAGTCCAGGAGGTACTGGCCACTAAACGATACTGCACCGATGAACATCGGCTCTCCACGGTCATAGACTTCCTCAATGGAGTTAGCGCGTACTACCAACACAACGACTTCTCGACTGTTCTCGTTTCACTTGACATGAAATTAGTGAAACACTGATTACGTAGAACGAGTGAGAGAGAGAGACAACAACGTGAACCCTTTTTCAAAATAGCAACACCGTTTTCCTTCGGTTACTTTTGCCTGAGATCCATATGTATATCTGTTTGTCTACGAGAAAACATTTAAATTTTTGGAATAGATCATGGGCTATCAGCGACGCACAACATCTTTTTTGTAGCGTCCCCCAGTCCCATCTATAATTAGTTGAGTATGCCCCTGATATTCTTAGTTATATAGATAAATACGTAAAAATGTTCATTCCGTAGATCAATAGTGATTCTCGGAAACCTAGAACATGTCAGAAAACAAAAATATGACACATATTTTCAAAAGAATGGTTGTCTAGACGAAACCGCGGTAGCGCGTGCAGCCGTTCTTTGTATCTTCCCACGCCTCTCATTCGTCAATACTGGTTAAGTTTCCCATTCCGACGAACAGACCTCAACTATAGATCAGACGAGATTTTGGTAGGAGATTTAACTTCACTGATGAATCAGAGTTCACTGGAATTGTTTCACTGACTCTCTGTGTGATCTCTGATGCCGCAGAACTGCCGGTGATTGATCGGTAGTGCTGTGGTGAAAACAATCGAATCTTTCCCTCTGATTATGGATATTGTTGTAAACTGGCGTCACTTGAGCACTGTTTAATAGTGTACCAATAACTGAACACCTGTAGATACTTTTGCACTTTTAACGAACCTTTAATGATGCTTCCTTATTGTAAATGTATAATAGTTGACCAGAAGCGGTTTACATTATTCATTAACTTCTTGTAGACAACTGTGGTGTTCGCTAAGAGTGGCCACGATGCAGTAACACTACCAGTTACTTTCAGTTTCACAGCCGCAGTGAATTTTTGATTCTGCTCAGGCTATAAGCTAGTTGGACTGACCAGATGCACAAATAAATTTTAATTTTTGAGGATAGCTTACAGTCCCGTCAGAATCATAGTTTTAACATTTAACTAGTATCGTTAATTCTTCTTTATGTATTTATTGAATAATAACGGTCGTATCACATAACCAGTTCAGTTCTATTTGAGTTTTTCTTACAGCACCATATCTGTGACCGTATCGAAATACTGACTGACGATTCTGTTGACGTGGTACCAGCTTACGCGCTAAACATTAACTCAGTTGCCTAATAGTGGTTTAGAACTAATTCAAATAACCTCCACACAAAAGCAAGTTTGATTACATTTCCATTACCCATTTTGGGAGAATAACATTCATTTATTGTCATTAGCTTCCTTTCTCTCACAATGAGTATCTGTAGCAACAGAAAACACAAATGTTGCCAAAACACGAACAGGGCTTATGGTGGTTGAAGATGACAGAAACTATAGAGACAAATTTGACAAAATGTGGATGCTGCGACAGGTACTCACCTTCGACCTTGGCACATTCCTTTGTTATGTATTCGACCACCTGCTGCCCTATCTCTGCTATCAGCAGGAACATGTTTCTCATTTTCTTCGACGTGAATGCAGGACTTAGGGTCGCCCGCATGTCGTGCCATTCTTTTCCTGCAAGAATAAAACAGTGTGAAGAATGTGCCCTTCCTGTCAAGCACCCCTCACTACTTTACGAATCTGTGTGCCCAATCTATTTGTTTGTTTAGTATGATTTGTTAGTTCGTGTTACAAGTATGAATGTGAAAAAGTATACTTCCCTCGTAACGGACAACTATGTTCTTAAGGAAAGGAAAAGTGTGATTTTTAATTAGAAATTCAGGATCACGGAAATTTGTTCATGAGATAACTGGTATGTTCGGGAATTTAGTGTTGAGCCACAAAATAAAGGTGATCGGCTGGCTCTGAATGGCATATGGCTATAAAATTCGTATTTCTGACATCCTTATATTGATGCGAACGTAGACTAAGTAGGTCACACAAATTTAGGAACACTAAACAAAAAAGATCAGCTCGGAGTTTCTCGACCAACCAGTTATCACCAACAACGCTCTATCTTGCGTCTCTAGAAATATAAAAAAACTTGTTGTGCTATTCTCCATGGAACATGGCTACGAGAATGCTTTTAGAAAGCGAGTCTATGCTATGTTGGGCTATAATTTCGACTTCATTATTTTCTCGTATTCTTCGGTCAACTTTAATTGATTAGTTTCCTTTTAGCCAGTTATAATATTTGTGATTAAAGTATACACTCATATTTGTGGAAAAGTTACTTATACGTAAGAACTAAACTGCCTCAAGCAACATTACATTTTCATTTACAGCCACCGTATGGTGCATGGCGGAGGGTACCCAGGTCATTATCTTTCTTGTCCCATTTGCAAATAGAACAAGGGAAAAGAGACTGTCTATCCCTTTCTTTACGAGCGTAGCTTATAAGAAACATCGTCTTTCTATTGATGTATTTTGCATCAAACCGATTTTAACTACCTTTTGCCACTGTTTACTTGAAGCGCCATGGCCGCGCGCGATTAGCCAAGCGGTCTGAGGCGCTGCAGTCATGGACTATGCGGCTGATCCCGGCAGAGGTTCGAGTCCTCCCTCGGGCATGGGTATGTGTGTTTGTCCTTAGGATAATTTAGGTTAAGTAGTGTGTAAGCTTAGGGACTGATGACCTTAGCAGTTCAGTCCCGTAAGATTTCACACACATTTGAACATTTTTTGAACATTTTTGAAGTTCCATGCCAGTAGTGACTGTTCCTGACAACAAATAGCAGGAACTAACGCTCGGGAAGAAATAACAATTGTTGAGCGTGACTAGTTGCTGCAGTCTTCATTATGAAGAACTGATGATAAAAAACGCGTAAAATATGTAAGTTTTGCACTTTCGTTTACAGTGAAATAATTATAATTTGTTGTGACAATCCTTCCTGTGTAAGTACATCATACATTTGACTTGCATAATGATTTCCAGATAAGATAAACTGCGAAAAACTTTATGTTGCTTCAAGCAACAGTGGAATTGAGTGGAAATTCCGTAATATAATGCCTCGCTTTACAAATCTATTGATGTAGGTGTTCGAAATTTTGCTTTGCAGGTATAAAATCACATTGTAGACACTTTTTAAATATTGCGTCACTATGTCTGGCTTTTTGACTGATGCTGACCTAGAATATATTACGAATTTACCCGACAATGAGTTCAATGCATACATTGATGTCCCAGATGGGGATATATCAGATGTTGGGGACGAAGATAAAGATGAAACTGTCGAAATTGATGAAAATTCTCAAGCTATTTCCGAAGCAGCTGTCATGAATTTCATTCAGATGGTGGAAAGGGATAATGGAGCTGAAATTTCGCAATTAGAGAGGAGCAAGAGACAGAATATGAATTTCCAATGGTAAGGATCACTAACAGAAGTAACAACATTGAGAAAGTACATACGTATAATTACGTATTTTAGACGTCAATATCTTTAAATTTCGGGCTGATGCTGTCAGGAGTGGTAAAGTTATTGATTCTCAGCCAAAATCAGATGCAAGCGACAACAGTACATCTGAAGGGGCAGCAGCAGCAGCAGCAGCAGCAAGTAAAACATAGATGTAAGCGTAGTGGTTATAAATTTAGAAAAACTAATATTGTGGTACAAGACACAGAATGGAATGGATCACTTCCACCACCACCAGTAGAGGAAATGACACCTTTGCAATATTATAAAATATTTATGAATGATGACGTATTTGAACTCATTGTTGAGCAGTCCAATATGTATGCTTTGCAGAAAGATTCAGTTTCTTTGCAGACGAGCAAAAACGAAATGGAGCAGTTTGTTGGTATTTTACTGCACATGGGCATAATCAAAATGTCTTCCATTCATTTATACTGGTCGAATGAGTGTAGATATTCACCAATAGCTGTTGTGATGAGCAGAACTCGCTTCTTCCAGCTACTGTGGTATTTTCATGTTGTCAATAATCAAGACTTGCCTGAAGCTAATAGTAATCGTGACAAACTCTTCAAGATTCGCCCACTTTTATCTGCATTGCAGTCATGATTGAAGACACCCCCTGCAGAAGAATACCAAGCTGTTGATGAACAGATAATACCATTCAAGGGTAGAAGCGGTTTGAAACACTACGTAAGAAATTAGCCTCACAAGTGGGGCTACAAATCTTTTACGACAGCTGGTGCTTCAGGCATGATGTATGATTTTGAAATTTATGCTGTCAGAAACACCTGCAGTGGTAAAGGATTAGGTTTGTCTGGGGATATTGTTTTGGCATTGACGGAAACATTGCCAGAGAAACAGCATTTCAAAGTGTTTGCTGATAGTTGGTTTTCGTCTATACCATTAGCAATTGCCCTGAAAGAAAGGGGCATTGAATTCTGTAGCACTATCAGGACAGACAGGATGGGAAAATGTCCCTCGAAAACTAAAGTGGAGCTCAAGAAAACTGGACGTGGCTCCTGTGACTGGAGAGCGGAGACAATAAACAATGAAGCTTTAGTACGCTGGTTTGACAGAAAATGCATGAATTTCGTGTCAACATATGCTTGTGATGAGCCCATGGCAACATGTAGACGCTATTCTGCAACTGAAAAGAAATTCATTGATGTACCTAGACCTTACATAGTGGAAAAGTACAACAAACATATGGGGGGCGTGGACGTTGGTGATATGTTGATAGAACTATACCGTATCAACTTGAGGTCACGGAAGTGGTATATGCGCATTGTGTACTGGTGTTTGTCTGCAGCAGTTGTCAATGGATGGCTACTCCACCGTGGCAAAACCTCAAAGATGTCAGTCCTGCAGTTCCAAGCTAATATTGCTGCAGGTCTACTGCTTGCGGGCAAATCAGCTTCCCAAAAGAAGAGAGGAAGACCAAGTTCTGAAATGTTGACAAGGACTCCTGCAGCAAAAAGGACTGTACGTGCAGCTGCAGTTATGGATGTGCCTTTTGATGGGTTCGAACACTTTGCAGATATGGTAGAGAAGGAAGGTCGATGTAAAGTTTGGATTAAATCTACTACACAAATTTTTTGCACCATGTGTAAAGTGCATCTGTGTCTCACAGTAAATAAGAAGTGTTTCCACATCTTTCATGGAATATAATAACTTCATAAGGAGAAGATACAATACACACTGATGCCTGACAAGATACGCGAAAGTAAAACAGTGAAATGTTTGCAGTACAAAAATTTCAAATTTTTACTAATACACAGAGTTGAATTTGTTAATTACTCAAAAAGGAAAATTAGTCATCACCACATTGTCAATAATAAAAATGCTGTGCATAGACTTCTAAGCTGTAAAATGTGATGTATAAACCAATATTTTGCTTAAATGAACCCATGTTTATTGAATTTTGTTTCTATAATGTCACTACCTGTAAGAACCACTGTTGCTTAAAAGTAACATTCAAAAATTTTTGGAATAAAACATATAAAAAAAAGATTATATCATATTTTTCATTTATGCACCTAAATAAGTGTAAAAACGAATGCAGATATTTTTTTTTCTCAAAACTTCGAAATTCGGTAAAGAAAGGGCTATACGCCTTCGTATGAACTGTAATTTCTCGCATCTTAGTTTCGTGATCCTTACCCGCAATGTATGCTGGCGGCAGCAGAATCCTTCAGCAGAAAGCTTCAAACGCTGGTTCTCTAAATTTTTGCGATTGTATTTCTCGGAGAGAATGTCGCCTTCCCTCCAGAGATTCCCACTTGAGTTCTCAAACCATCTTCGAAACACTTGCGTGTTGTTCGAACCTACGGTAACAAACTTAGCAGTCCGCCTTCGAATTGCTTAGCTGTCTTTCTTTAATCAGACCTGGTACGGATCCCAAACACTCGAGCAGTACTCAAGGACTGGTCAGACTAGCGTCCTATACGAGGTCTCTTCCACAGATGATCCACACTTTCATAAAATTCTCCCAATAAACCGAAGTCGACCATTCGCCGTCGCTACCGCAGTTCCATTTCATATCGCTTTGCAGCCTTGTGCCCAGATACTCAAACGACGTACGTGTATCAAGCAGGCCACGGCTAATGCTGTATCCGAACATCATGGATTTGTTTTTCTGCTCATCGGCAGTAACTTACATTTGTCTAGATTTAGAGACGGATGCCATTTGACCACACCAACTACAAACTTTTTCTAAGTCGTCTTGTACCCTCGTAGAGTCACTCAACTTCGATACGTTACCGTACACGACAGCATTATCAACAAACAACCGCAGATTTCTGCCCACTCTATCCGCTAAATCATTTACGTATATAGAGAGCAACAGCGGTCCTACCACACTTCGATGGGGCACTCCTGACGATACCCTTGTTTCTGATGAACACCCGCCGTCGAGGATAGCACGCTGGGTTCTAAAACCCAAGAAGCGTTCGAGCCAGTCACATATCTGTGAAACTATTCCGTGTGCTCGTATCTTCGTTAACAACCTGACATGGGGCACCGTGTCAAATGCTTTCCGGAAATCTAGAAATGTGGAATCTACCTGTTGCCTTCCTCCATAGTTCGCAGTATATTATTTGAGAAGAAGGCAAGTTAGGTCTCGCACGAGCGGTGCTTGCCAAAACCACACTGATTAGAATGTAGTTCAGAGCGTAATTTTTATATTAAATATCTAGTGCGCGGGAAACAATCCGACACGAGTTTTCAATTTACAGCCACGTACCAAATCACTGAAACAGAGGCGCAGCTTAGAATATAGGTTTCTAATAACGTCTGTCACGGAGCTGCTTGAAAATAAAACGTCGTACAATGGTATGAAGCAATGGAGACAAGAGTCCCACCTTTCATGAAAATCAGCATCCGCTGTTGGACTGGATGGCCCTTGTCGGTGTTCAGAAAGTCGACGTGGTCAGTGAAGTGGTCAAAGTCCTTGACAGTGATGGACCTGATGAGATCAGGATCCCTCACCAAGACCAGAGACTTTGCGAACGTGTAGAATCCAGCGTAGGGGTGTTTCTGGAAGTGCCTGTACATGTCCAGCACGACCTCGGGCATGGCCTTCCTGCTGAGCACCACGTCCAGCATGTTCCCCACGACGGGCAGCGGCGGCAGGGACGGCACGCCGGCCCTGGAGAACTTGGTGGCGTAGCGGCGCCACCACAGGACCACCAGAGTCACCGCCACCAGCGCCGCCGACGCCGACAGCTTCCACCAGTCTGGAGCCATTGTCTGCAGAAGCATTTGCGTTCAATTTCACTGCTAGACCAGTCGAAAAAGTGGTAGGAAGCTAAGACTAGACTAGTGTCTTGATTGTAACTCAAATACGTCTATTTGACGTGTCATGTCTTGTAAATCCTCTTTTCTTTTTAATTGATTATACTTCCGATCAAACACCCAATGGTTGTTTTATTTTGTATTTCAACTATCTCACACTTGTATTTATTTCAGAGCCCGTAGAAAATGGCTGTACACAGCCGAAACCATGCAGCAGTGGTCAATCCGATATGAAAGGATATTTTATTACAACTAACGGCAGCCAGTGCTGCAGATTGCTGTAATTCAGAAATTTTGGTTTGGCTGCTGACTCTCGTTCAACTAAAACACTTCGTGGTCACCAAAAATGGGGCACTTACATAGTCTAAAAGGACATCGGTCATATTCAAAGGAACTGACCCGTAATCAGCAATAAACGATTGACGAGACCCATGTAAAATGTAATTGAGGTGGCCGGAGGGGATGTTGAGGACCAGACACAGTGCATTATACTCTATATATGTTGAGAACCAGTGTTTATGCGTGTATATATTTACGTTTGAAAGAGTATTTAAAGGCTATTAGTGTGTTCGTGCACGTATATTTAACGGGCTTGTTAGCCGGTTTTATACGAAAGACATTAAAACTTCTGTTTATTTACTGTCCTGTTCCGACTACACGTTTAGTCCGACTTACGAATTTTTATCATCTTATGGTAAACGTAAATTTTTTCACTCTTTTCTAAATTTTGTACTACGATTTATTTACGATCAGTGTCTATAGGAACAAGAGGACTAAAAGTACTTTTTCTTAGAATGGAGTCGAAATTGTTGTTTCTTGCATACGTACAGGTGGTTTCGACTTCTGTAATCATCATAAAATGTTCACAAAGATTTTCTTGTCGGGTATGCAGCTCAATCATACACTCATCTAGACACAGTATTTCAGTGGTCCATATGACTGTCATCTTCAGGTCTCATGTGCCCGTCATCTTCAGGTGAGTCAGCTGTTTTGTTATCTTATCGAAACTGCTTCATAGCTTATCTTTTTCCTTACTGTTATTTCATCCCGCCGCGTATCATATGGGCGGGTAGGCCGGCTATCAGTGATACGGACAAACCCGCTCTTCAGCCAGTTGGCAACAAAAACTAAAGGAGACGAAAGAAACATGAAACAGAAAGGTTGGGTATTTATAATGAATTCAAAACTTTGTAAAGATGAAAATAAAATGGAAGTTTTTATAGATACAACATATATGACTTCTTGAATTATAAGCTAAAACAGTAATAGTAAAAGGTAAAACGAAACAAATAAGAGCACATTAAAAAACATTTAAAACTTGATACCCAAAGACTCATATTTAAAACAAGCACTTTCTTCACACTAAAAGTGGGAGTACCTGCCCTGATATAGAGACTCGCTTGTTGAAGAGGAAAAGATTGATCGTTGAAGAGGGTAGGAGTGTTGTGGTATAAGGATGGAGGCCTGGTGCGTAGTATCAGTGTACCAGGAGTCGCTATCGAGACAGAAGTGGTAAACGCTGGCAGAGTCACGCGCGCTGTTTGTTTTTCACTGTTTATATAACAGCCGCCGTTTAATGTATGAAGCAGTTCCGGCAAGAATAGCAAAATTGGTTCAAATGGCTCTGAGCACTATGGGACTTCATTTCAGAGGTCATCAGTCCCCTAGAACTTAGAACTACTTAAACCTAACTAACCTAAGGACATCACACACATCCATGCCCGAGGCAGGATTCGAACCTGCGACCAGACTGTAGCGCCTAGAACCACTCGTCCACTTCGGCCGGCGGCGAGAATAGCAAACAGCGGTCCCACGTGAAGATGGCGGGCAGAGGGAATGTTGAAAGATTGCGTCTAGATGAATGTATGGTTCGGCTGCATCCCGACAAGCCTATCGTCGGTTAATACGCTGGGAATGTCAGCGAAGTCACAAACGTTCACCCTGTTAAAAACCGTAGTTATGGCTCCTACTATGATGTAACTAGTTTCGACAATTTATATCATCATCTGGCAGTTGTCAGCCTCTGAAGTCGAAATTTGTAACTTACTTCATCTTTTACATTTATGTTCTTGCATCGATTTTCAACAGATGGATGAAAAGGACAAAAATATGCAACGTCTTTCTAGAAGAAGCTAACTGCAGCCGTAACTGGCGAAATAACAAGCCGCGCACGATTTAGTCGTATCAGGGAACCAACTGTCGTGCTTGGGTAGCTCAGATGGTAGAGCACTTGCCCGCGAAAGGCAAAGGTCCCGACTTCGAGTCTCGGTCCGGCACACAGCTTTAATCTGCCAGTAAGATTCATATCAGTGCATACTCCGCTGCAGAGTTAAAATCTGATTCTGGAAACATCCCCCAGGATGTGGCCGGGTTCGGGCGAGATCGTGCACCAGCACTCTCACCTCAAGATGGCGGCCAGGTGGACCGTCGAAATATTGTGTCAAGGTGACGTTATGATCCGGCTGCACACCTCAGAAGAACATTATCAATTATTTCTCCGGGAAAGCCTTCGTAGCGACATTGAGATTGACCAACAATATGTGGGAAGCGAAAATTGAGGTACATATGCTGGAAGAGACATTCACTGGACTTAATCTCACGGCTAAAAGGAAGAGAATACCAGGAAGAGATACGAGAAGAGTACCAGGTGTTAGCCTGTCGTATGAATGGTTATGACAACAATTTCGCCAAGTAACGGATCCAGCATCTTACAAATTGCGGTGTCAAGAAAGGGAATGGCTATTCGCAAATGGAAAATGATTGAAAAGAGAATTTGGAAAGGCAGATACCGAAGATATCCAGGATCTAAAAAACAAGTTGGGGCAGGTGCAGGAAATAGCGAATAGCAACAGACCAGCTACAGATTGTCAAACCACGCAACTGACGAACAACAAGGAGTGTTAAATACTACTCGGGCAATACGGGAATTAACCACAGAACTAACAGAATGCCTGAAAACAATCATGGGTGCAGTGAATCGTGGTTAAAACGTTACATAAATCCTACTGAATTTGTTGGATGTTAGAGTAGCAGTAGCGAGACATCCGCAATCCATAACGGATAGCATAGGAGATGCAAGATTGAAGTTGACAGCTTCACAAGAATCAACTGGCCGTACATATACGGACACTTACGTAATACACTGATATCACCAGGATAGTCCCTAGCTGGATAACAGAAGGTCCAGCAAGAGCTAACAGTCTAACTACGGCATACAGTCAAACTGAAGAGCAGATATCGAAAGACAGTGGTATAAATCGGCCCCGACACAGCCTAACTCCGGATACCCGTCCAGTTCCCGGTACCGAACACTGGTGCCACATCACGAGTGTTTCACAGTCCACCCCTGTCTGGTGAGACGGAAAGCTCTGGGCAAATGTGTGCAAGTGAGAACGTGAGAGTTCTTGTTGGCTTCCCAGAACAGGGAACCCGTCAATACCAAAGGGCAACAGTTACTATACGCCCAACCGGGATGGTGGAGACTGACACGAAATCGTGCGAGTTACCCTCGTTTTTAGGTGAAATCAATGCAGAAGGACGCCAAAGCAAGGTTCTGGCGCTGAACGCTTACTTCCAAAGTGTCGGTAGGCATTGGATCCTCTCTGTGTTCACAAGAGAAGTAGTAATTTAAATTCTTAGGAGCAGGATCATCCCAAAGGAATGACGAGGCTAGAACTGCAAGGTAGTGGATTACTGGTTAATGGTACTGCCTGTGATATACGAGGAACTGTCGTCTGCCTCTGAGCCACTATCACTGCGACCACTATAACGAATGTGACACAGCCCTCGCTGTATTGGCCGGCAAAACCACTACACGTGTTGCTAACCCAGAACCTGACCTATCTAAAAACAGGCCTCCTTCAAACGCTGGATGAACATATTGCCACACAGAAAGGTCGTATCACCGCTGTTTAAATGCTCCATCATGTACGGCAGCATGATAACATCATGACCACGAGCGTCTCGATTTATGATCCCATTGCGGTTCCGATCTTACTTTGTGCAATATATATCTACTTTAGAAGGAAAACTGCTTGACCAGTTCAGCTTCCATTCACCATCGCCTCACGGACTATGTTAACTTTAAGAAGCGGTCAATCTTTATTCAGCTTTAAACTAAAGCGAATACGTTGCACTAATCATCAACAGCTTGTATGTAGAAGTACAGTAGGTAGTTACTGTGTGTGTGTGTGTGTGTACAGAAAATGTGTCTTACGGGAAAACGCAAGGGTAGCTTTTGTGGCAAAGACAAATTTCCGGATGTTGTACGAAAACAGCGAGTTAAGAAACTACCTGATAAAAAATGAAGAATACCAAGCATGATAAATTAGTTGTGTGGAATCATCTGCTGTTGGATGACTGATAAGAAATTTATTAAGAACAGAGAAACTCATAATTTTATTTCACTAGTCTGTTGTGTGTTGATTCCAAATAGCCTTTATATTAATATGCAGCCATCGGACCACGTGGCTTATGTTAAATTAGAGTAAGGAAACGTGGAGAATGTGGTATCTCTTATGTCAACCTGTGAAACGTGTGTTGAGATCCTTTTGTCGTAAAATGTAAACGGTACACAATGCAGGGACCACATTCTTTAAAGAAAGAAGGAATGGCCTGTCCTGTATCAATCAGCAGAATGGCGTCATTGAAGAGGAAGAAGTCGTCAGTATAAAGACAGTCCAAACGCTGTTATGGAGGAAGGCGAATTTAGAGTTCAGGAGTACTCATTCAGGATAGTGACAACACAGAAGGCGCAGATCAGCGCTTCTGAAAGGCAGAGCTGGGAAATCTTGCAAGTCGAGCAACGCTCTGGAGGAAATGGCCAAATGAGAAAACCGGAGCAAATGAAGGCATCACCGCCCATTTTCGACATCCTGCTGCTCCAGTCTGCTAGAATCTCTGGGGCGGGAGTGTTGCCATTCGAGAAATACTAACCATCCAGCACATGTATAAAGACTCCGCCTCTGGCATGGGTTCTTTATACGGAGCAGTATCCAGGTGCATGTGGTATGCCAACCACTATGAGATGTAGACTACCCGTGGCACAGGATAACGCAGACATCTGCTGTCCATGGACTCTGCTGCCATCGGCCGCACCCACTCTCCTGCTCCACTGGTTGGGAGACTACCTTCCACTGCTGGCCACCACTCTGCCTGTTCGAGCCTGGGTCTGCTTACTTCCCGCCCTCGCCGTCACTGCCATCCAGGCTGTAGAGGTCTGGACTGACGCTGCTCAAGCCTTAGGACATGTGCACGCCAACATCTCTGATTGCGTCGGGTGCATCAGGACTGCACGGCAGTGTGGACGTCAATAGTGGTGGCTTCCCACAGGCATTGCCAATTCTGTCAGTGCCTCCTAATTACATACTTGATCTACCCATCTAATCTTCGACATCCTTCTGTAGCACAACACTTCGTAAGCTTCTACTGATTTTTTCTCTGAATGCTTTCCATCGACGTTTTACTTCCTTACAAGGCTACACTCTAGACAAAAACATCCAGAAAAGACATTTTAAAAATTAAATTATATTTGATTTAAAAAAATTCCTCTTTTCTGAAAAGAGGACCAGTATACATTTTATATCTTGTTTACTCTGGATATCATCAGTTATTTGCTGCCAGGTAGCTAAGCTAACCTACTATTTTCAGTGACTCATTTCCGATTCCAGTTCCTTCAAAATCATTTGATCTTGTTCGATTGCATTCCATGACCCTTGTTCTACTTTTGTTGACGTTTATTTTATAATCCCTGTTGAAGAAATCCGAAATGTTCTGCTGCAGTTCTTGAAGACTATGAGGGTTGTTGCGTACACCTTAGACTTGAGGACTCCCCACGCAAAGTAAACGCACATTGACAGAGCAGGTGACCTGGATGGCCAGCTAGGGCTCCTTCCGGACTGACATCTGCTAATAACTCCGTCAGGCGTGAAGATTGTGTAAATGCGCTCCAAGGTCCGGACGACTGTATGGGCTGTTACTCAGTCCTGCTGGAAATAACAGCAGGTCCTTTCCTCCTCTGTCAAAGCTGCCACAGGCGGCCTGGGCCACTTTCATTTGCCTCACCCTGTATATTTAGTGCTTTCCTTAGTTACAAAATGAATTACACACATCAAAAAAAGTTTTTCCATCACCTCGGTTCCGAGAGTTCCGGAACCTGTACAGAAAATTGGGATAGAGATCAACATAAACAGCATTTCTGCCCTTTTTATTACTCATGAAAACCACACATTCCTTGTTCTACCGCGATACAGCGAGACCTTCAAAGGTGATGGTCCAGACTGCTGTAGACCTCGGTACCTCTAATACCCACTAGCACGTCCTCTTGCATTGATGCATGCCTGTATTCGCGTGGGATACTATCTAAAAGTTCATCAAGGCACTGTTGGTCCAGATTGTCCTACTCCTAAACGGCGATTCGGCGTAGGTCCCTCAGAGTGGTTGGTGGGTCACGTCATCCATAAAGGGCCCTTTTCAGTCTATCCCAGGCGTGTTCGATAGGGTTCATGTCTGGAGAAGATGCTGGCCACTCTAGTCGAGCGATGTCGTTATCCTGAAGGAAGTCATTCACAAGATGTGCACGATGGGGGCGCGAATTGTCGTCCATGAAGACGAATGCCTCGCCAGTATGCTGCTGATATGGTTGTACCATCAGTCGGAGGATGGCATTCACGTTTGCACAGGCGTTACGGCGCCTTCCATGACCACCAGCGGCGTACGTTCGCCCCACATAGTGCCACCCCAAAACATCAGGAAACGTCCACCTTGCTGCACTCATTGGACAGTGTGTCTGAGGTGTACAGCCTGACCCGGCTGCCTCTAGACACGTCTCTGACGATTGTCTGGTTGAAGGAATATGTGACACTGATCGGTGAAGAGAACGTGGTGCCAATCTGAGCGGTCCATTCGGCATGTTGTTGGGCCAATATGTACCGAGCTATATGGTGTGGTTGCAAAGATGGACCTCGCTAGGGACGTCGGGAGTGACGTTGCGGATCATGCAGCCTATTGTGCACAGTTTGGGTTGTAACACGACGTCCTGTGGCTGCACAAAAATCATTATTCACATGGTGGCGTTGCTGTCAGGGTTCCTCCGAGCCATAATCTGTAGCGGTCATGCACTGCGGTAGTAGGTCTTGGGCGGCCTGATCGAGGCACGTCATCGACAGTTCCTGTCCCTCTGTGTCTCCTCCATGTGCGAACGACATCACTTTGGTTCACCTCGAGACGCCTGTACACTTCCCCTGTCGAGAGCCCTTCCTGGCACAAAGTAACTATGCGAACGCGATCGAACCGCGATACTGACCGTCTAGACATGGTTGAAATACAGACAACACGAGCCGTGTACCTCCTTGCTGGTGGAATGACTGGAACTGATCGGCTGTTGGATCCCCTCCGACTAACAGGCGCTGCTCATGCATGGTTGTTTATATCTCTGGCCGGATTTAGTGACATCTGTGAACAGTCAAAGGGACTGTGTCTGTGATACAATAGCCACAGTCAACGTCTACCATCAGGAGTTCTGGGAACCAGATGTGTGTATTTATATAAAATAATACTGTGATAACAACATTATTATTTAAAAGTCATAGTTAGTTGTGTACTGCGATAAATAATTCTAAATTTCTTTGGTATCTGAAGTTTTAAGAGTTTGTATTCCAGTTCGGTCAGTTTTCAACAAATGCATTTACTTGGCGCGAAAGAAAACTCGAAGACAATAGTAACGTTAAATGGACTTCACAAGACAACTCTGCACAGTCAACGTTTCAGGCCGGTGGTCGTCAAACAGTGGTCGTCAGGCCGCACGCGTCCGGAATCAGTTATAAGTGCGGCCCACGGTGCTCAGCCATATTTTAGAAGGCACATTGGAACAGTTGGGTGAATTATCGCCCAAAATAGGGGGACAAAACTTGCAAAAAAAGTACCTTTATTGGCCTTGAACGTAATCACGATTACCTACCATACACTTCTTACGCCGATAGTGAAGCAATTGGAAACTTGCAATATCCAGCGGTGTGTGACGCTGTGAAACCTATCATGGATCTACTCAGACTCCACCACACTCCCCTTAAGAATCAATGTTAAGTGTAAATTGCGCAACGGAATCGCCATCTTGACAAGCCATAGCATAGAGTTTCAAGGTGGGAAATTGAAATAATCCTACCATATAACTACTTGTTTAATCAATACAGTATATCAGTGAATCGAAGGGAACTACTTGCTCCTTCAAATAAAAATGCGAAGGAAACATGAACCGATTACTTATTGTGTTAAACAATCATAAAGCATTGGCATCAACATTCTACGAAAAACAAAGTTAGTTGATGATGACAATTTACGAAACAGGCAAGCGGAGGGGTGGGTACACTATGCTAGCTGCACATCAAGTCATTAACCCAATACAACCCAACGATTAGTTTAGTAACACCTCTGGTCGACTGAATACAACATCAAACGATGCTGAGGCACGAGTCGAGTTTAGTGGAGCTGTGGCATCAGTATGCTCCCTGTCTAAATATTAATTCCCGTGTAACGGGCCGCGCTGCTGTATAGTCCCTACCAGTCTGCTGTGGCGCTAAGTGGGAAGACGGTGGTCGTAGTGGAGAGTCAGAATGTCGCTCATCAACGACACGTCTCCATCCACAATCAAAGCACGAGTGTCCCTTTTTCTTCCACCAGCTCCCGATTCGGCAATTTGCGCCAATCAAGAAATACGTTACTGTTTTCCGGCGATAGCGTGTCACTGCCACGTTTTACGGATCCCGACCCCGGAATGTCGTCAGTAAGGGGCCGATCAGAGGACATCTTTCTCGCTAATTTGTCCCAGAAATTCCCGTCTCAGCCGGCGATGTCCGAATCTGAGCGTTGTTTAACACTTCTGAATTTTCAGAGGTCTCTGTCCTCACCGTGAATTTGCCTCAACAATCCCAAACTTGCACAGTTCTGACATAAACTGCGGTGTCCCAGCTTGAAGCTGTTGTCCTCGGACATCTCAAGAGGCGGGTCGTGCCGCAGTTCGCTAGCCCCGACTAAGTGGACAGAACCGGCAGATCCCACGAGCTGGGAGTCGGTGGCCGCAGGACACGCGCGGGCCGCGACTCGACTCCGCTGCTCGACTCGCCGCGGCCCACTTCGCTAGCGTCGCTCGCGCACGCCGACGCCACTAGTCCGACGCCGTGTCGGGACGCGGAGAGGGACGCAAGCTGGCTGCCGTGGCCGAGCTCCTGCCCACGCTGGCGGGAGATGGCCGGGGCAAGGAGAAGGAGAGGCGAAGCAGACGGCAGCACGAGAGGCGGTGGGCCGCCGCTGCCAGCAGGTGGGGCACGTCGCCGGGACGCGCGAGGACGCAGTCGCGTGTCTGGAGTGCGCCGAGGCGTGACTGCAGCACACCGCAACGCGTCACGCCAACGTGCTTGAACTGCGGTGGCGCGCACGCTGCAAAGTCGCGCAGCTGCGCACACTTAGAGAAGAGGAGACAGGCCGCCACGGGAAAAGCGACACATGAGGAAGAGGGCGCGGCCCCACCCCCCCCCCCCCCCCCCACCCTACAGCGGGAGAAGGACGGCGCCAACCAGAAGTCGGCGAGGCTGGTGTCACGCCGAGCGCCGCCACCGACGACGCAGTGGCCGCTCTCAAAGCCGCAGTGGAGGCAGCAGGAGCTCGTCGGCGCTCACCGGCAGCTTCCACAGCTGCGAGAGGAGCTGAGGATGGCGACGAAGAAGACAACCGACAGCCGCCCCCGACGCCACCTTCGCGGTGGGTCGACCAGCGGGGGTGGACGCGGCGACCCGGGCAGATGTTCCGCCGCGAACGGACGCGGCGACTCGAACGGACGTCGCCGCGGAACCTGCAGCAGTACGGGAGACCGGGGAGACGGCCACGGACGTGGCACCGTCTTCACCTTCCCCAACTCCCGACAGGGAGGTACAACACCAGGGGAAACACGAAGAAGAGGATGGGAAACTGCGCACCGATGTCATCCCATTCCCCGACAGCAGCAACGTCCCGGCAGTGCTGAAGAAGACCGCCACCGTGCTGCGAGGTGGGCGCTTCAACGAGCACAAAAACCCACACCTCTTCGCCGCTGGACACCGGGCAATAATGCTCGAATTCGCCACAAGGAAGGATCTGAACGTCATGAGTGCCAACCCCGCCTTCACGCCGCGCGACTGGGACTACATCCTGGAAGACGCAGCCGTGCGGCTGACGAAGGAGGTTCGCGACGGCGAGAGGCAGCCGACAGCAGAACTCGAGGCAGCAATTCAACGAGTCACGCGCGAGGGGAGGAAAACCCAAAGACAACGAAGTCCACCGCTAGCGTGCCCGCATGCCAACAGCCAGGAGTAATAGACTGACCGCGCCAGGACAGACCTACAAGACAGGAAACGCCTTCACACACCCCGCAAGGAACAGGGGGGCGAGGCTGTAACAAGCCAGAACTGCACCAACCTCGGGCCAAGGATAAGGCCCGTCAGTACAGCGTCAGCGACACGCGCAGGGAAGCTCAAAACTTGGACTGCCCACGACACACACCTGTCACGTTTAGGACAGTGTGCAGCTTGTGCATTTCTCACGTACTCACAGACTGGAACTAACAGCCCCTAAAGCGGCGACCACCGAAATTTTATAAAATAAATCAACGTAATGACACTTTAAGTAGACGCAACTACAGTGTCCTGCCTCGTGCCAGTCGTGAAAACGGGCAGCAAGTTTAGTACAAATGGAAGAAGGCAAGCTAGACGGCTTCTAACCTTCCAAGCTGTCATCCTTCTCTTCTTACCGAATAGCTCGCATCACCCTGGTCAAACGCAAAGTCTGTGAACCGTCAGTATTTCAGAGATAATTTAAGGCGGGGAAAGTAAAGGAGATCAGCCGGCGCCAAATATATAGAATAAGAAACATGTACATATGATCAGACACCTTGCGTTACACATGCACACGTTGCGGGTATCCAACAGCGCTCGACCACGCTGCTTCGAGCGATCTACATCTACATCTACATGGCTACTCTGCAATTCACAGTTAAGTGCCTGGCAGAAGGTTCATCAAACCATTTTCATACTACTTCTCTACAATCCTACTCTCGAATGGCGAGTAGGAAAAAGGAACACCTAAATCTTTCCGTTCGAGCTCTGGTTTCTCTTATTAAGATGATCATTTCTCCCTACGTAGGTGGGTGTCAACAAAATATTTACGCATTCGGAAGAGAAAGTTGGTAATTGAAATTTCGTAAATAGATCTCGCCGCAATGCCCCTATTGCTCGATAACACGAAACGAGCTGCCCTTCTTCGCACTTTTTCGATGTCCTCTGTCAATCCTACCTGGTAAGGATCCCATACCGCGCAGCAATATTCTAGCAGAGGACGGACAGGTGTAATATAAGCTGTCTCTTTAGTGGGTTTGTCGCATCTTCTAAGTGTTCTGCCAACAAAGCGCAGTCTTTGTTTCGCTTTCCCCACAATATTATCTATGTGGTATTTCCAATTTAAGATGCTCGAAATTGTAGTTCCTAGGTATTTAGTCGAATTGATAGCCCTTAGATTTGTGCGATTTATCGTATACCCAAAATTTATCGGATTTCTTTTAGTACCCATGTGCATGACCTCGCACTTTTCTTTGTTTAGTGCCAATTGCCACTTTTAGCGCCATACAGAAATTCTCTCTAGATCATTTTGTAATTGCAATTGATCGTCTGATGATTTTACTAGATGGTAAATTACAGTGTCATCTGCAAACATTGTAAGGGGGCTGCTCACATTATTACCTACATCACCTGCTCACATTATTACCTACATCATTTATATAAATCAGAAACAGCAGAGGGCCTATGACATTACCTTGCAGAACGCCTGATATCACTTCTGTTCTACTCGATGAGTAATAGTCGCTTGTGAGGAACAGTATCAAAAGCCTTCTGTAAATCTAGGAATACTGAATCGATATGCGATCCCTTGTCGACAGCACTCATTACTTCATGGGAATAATGGGCTATCTGTGTTGCACAAGAACGATATTTTCTTAACCCGTGTTGGTTATGTATCAATAAGTCATTTTCTTCAAGGTGATTCATAATGTTCGAGTCCACTACCTGCTCCAAAATCCGACTACAAATTGAGGTCAGTGATATGGATGTGTAATTCAATGGGTTACTCCCACAAGAAGCGTTTTCGGACAGTTCCAACAGCATTACAATGGACGTTGGATGTTTGATCTACCTAATGGTGATTACTTTGAAGGCCAGTTAAGGTATTTTGTACGTAACTCCTGTTTCCTTTATTTTCTTAGATAACTCACCAAACTTTTTCCGACGGACCTCGTGTAATAAAATGCTTCTAGCAGCTAAAAGCCGAGTTCAAAAACGGCAACTAACGTTAAGAAATTCCTAAGAGGGTAGTTTTCCTGCTCACTAAGAAACAAAACTACATGCACGGTAATATTTTAAGATGAGCTTGACATTAATTGACGTTGATGAATTCAGCCATAAGCCGAGTGAGAGGGCAGAGTGTCGCGGCCGCTGCGTGGGTAGAGGATGTTGTAATGAAGTGCCTATTCTGTATGAGTGAGATCTTTGAATTGTTGTAGGAAAATGGAACTTTATGATGCATAATTTGTTTAACTTAATAGTGTGCTAAAAATGATGGAATTTTATAAAATACGCGTGTTTGAAAAAACAAAATTGCATGTAAATAACTGGTTCATACTTAGAGAAATTGTATGATGTAACTTCAAAGGTGTAGGGAACCCCCTCCACTACGGAAGGGGCTTGGCGCGCAAGAAAAGCTGGAGGTGGCGGTCGATCTGGGCGGCAAGAGAAAGGGCAGATTAGGCAGTCAGCGGCCAGCAGTCGTACAGTCAACACCGCAGGTGGAGAGGGAGGCGTTGTCTAACCAAGTCTATGATGGTATGGCCTCGGATGTGGTTCCGGCTGTAAAAAGGGTGCTCTCGTATTTGGAAAAGCTCTAAAGGTGAAGAATACGCCGCCAAGAAGAATTAAAAAGAGCTTCAAACCGCCAGAGGGAGACCCGATAGCCACCACGTGCTTGCCACCTCCATTGTGCAACTGTTTCGACAGCTTTAGAAAACAGGTATGTATGTCACTGTGTTTGTGTGTGCTTTTGCAATAACAATCAGTGTTGCAAAATACGTTTTTAAACTTTGAACTGCCCTCTTTATGATACCAAGTAGGGTCCTATCCTAATAGTGCTAAAAACCGAGTATCCTAATTATGAAGAAATGCTAATTTGTTTCCATTTAAATGTGCCTAAGTTCAGTTTTAAAGCAAATGAACGTTTCTAGTTAAATCATTTGTTTCACAGATAAAAGGAGAGGCACATAATACTTAAGTGATGAAACATTTTAATACGCTATGAACTGCTTTAATTTAAAAGTGCCAAAGTTTTAGTACTAATGAACGTAAAAGTGGTTAGTTGAAATCACTTACTTCACAAGTGGTGTTATGAGGCACTTAAATTTCATCCTATTTGAAACCTAACTTGAACTTGAATTTTTGCAAGAGTATATATAAATCCATTGAGGAGGAGGATATTGGTGTTACACGTCCCGTCGACAAATAGGTCATTAGAGACGGTAAATCCATTGAGAATAATGTTTGCACATGATTATGCCTAATTAGGCTGGCGAGTGCTTTTTGTTTCATTTATGTAAATTTTCTCTACTTTCATTATTTTCTAAATTGTAGTCTTCCTGCTTTCTATTAATTACCACCCTTACGAAATTCACTTTCGATTCCCTTTGTCCATTAGGTTAATTTATGGTCAAACGTTTCAAAATTCCTCCCAGAGGGTAATCCTTGCTGCATGTTAAGATCATACTTGACATTTTACTTTCCGCGGTAGCGTTATAATGTGAGAAGGGCAATGTCCTGCTGTTTGTTTTCCAGTAATGATAACGCACAGTCACTCGCGACTTACTGATCAGCTGCTATGGTATAAATTTTTACACAGAGATAACATAGATTCATGAGTATACATTACACACACGATCATATTAAAATGCATTACACATTAGTAAATTGTGAAAATTACCGAACTATCAGTTTAATAACCCACGGCTGCAAAATACTAACACGAATTCTTTACAGACGAATGGAAAAAATGGTAGAAGCCGACCTCAGAGAAGATCAGTTTGGATTCTGTAGAGATGTTGGAACACGAGAGGCAATACTGACCCTTCGATTTATCTTAGAAAATAGATTAAGGAAAGGCAAACCTACGTTTCTAGCATTTGTAGACTAAAGTTTTGACAATGTTGACTGGAATACTCTCTTTCAAATTCTGAATGTCGCAGGGGTAAAATACAGGGAGCAAAAGGCTATTTACAATTTGTACAGAAACCAGATGGCAGTTATAAGAGTCGAGGGGCATGAAAGAGAAGCAGTGGTTGGGAAGGAAGTGAGACAGGGTTGCAGCCTATCCCCGACGTTATTCAATCTGTATATTGAGCAAGCAGTGAAGGAAACAAAAGAAAATTTCGGAGTAGGAATTAAAATCCATGGAGAAGAAATAAAAACTTTGAAGTTCGCTGATGACATTGTAATTCTCTCAAAGAGAGCAAAGGACCTGGAAGATCAGCTCAACGGAATGGACAGTGTCTTGAAAGGAGGATATAAGATGAACATCAATAAAAACAAAACGAGGGTAATGGAAAGTAGTCGAATTAAATCGGGTGATGCTGAGGGAATGAGATTAGGAAATGAGACGCTTAAAGTAGTAAATGAGTTTTGCTATTTAGGGAGCAAAGTAACTCATGAAGCGAGGATATACAACGTAGACTGGCAATGCCAAGGAAAGCGTTTCTGAAGAAGAGAAATTGGTTAACATCGATTATAGATTTATGTGTCAGGAAGTCGTTTCTGAAAGTATTTGTAGGGAGTGTAGCCATGTATTTAAGTGAAACGTGGACGATAAATAGGTTAGACAAGAAGAGAATAGAAGCTTTCGAAATATGGTGCTACAGAAGAATGCTTAAGATTAGATGAGTAGATCACATAAGTAATGGGCAGGTATTGAGTAGAATTAGGGAGAAGAGAAAGTTGTGGCGCAACGTGACTAGAAGAAGGGACATATTCTGAGGCATCAAGAGATCACCAAATCAGTATTGGAGGGCAGCGTGGAGAGTAAAAATCATAGAGGGAGACCAAGAGATCAATACACTAAACAGATTCAGAAGGATGTAGGTTCGGAATGTGTGTGAAATCTTATGGGACTTAACTGCTAAGGTCATCAGTCCCTAAGCTTACACACTACTTAACCTAAATTATCCTAAGGACAAACACACACACCCATGCCCGAGGGAGGACTCGTACCTCCGCCGGGTCCTGCCGCGCAATCCAGGACTGCAGCGCCTGAGACCCCTCGGCTAATCCGGCGCGGCAAGGATGTAGGTTGCAGTAGGTACTGGGAGGAGGAGGAGGACATTAGTGTTTAACGTCCCGTCGACAACGAGGTCATTAGAGACGGAGCGCAAGCTCGGGTGAGGGAAGGATGGGGAAGGAAATCGGCCGTGCCCTTTCAAAGGAACCATCCCGGCATTTGCCTGAAGCGATTTAGGGAAATCACGGAAAACCTAAATCAGGATGGCCGGAGACGAGATTGAACCGTCGTCCTCCCGAATGCGAGGTACTGGGAGATGAAGGAGCTTGCACAAGATAGAGTAGCATGGAGAGCTGCATCAAACCAGTCTCTGGACTGAAGACCACAACAGCAACAACAACATACATATAAGTTGTAAGAAACATGAAATTAGATTAAGGCTGTCTTAATACAACACAATGAGTAGAACAAAACTGAAAGTCAAAACTTTAAGTAAGCGTTCGTGATCTTGTGTCTTATAGCATAAGGTATTTAAACTAAGTACGATTACTGTTATTAATCAATCATCTGCCCATACAAACGACAACACAACACCTCGTCAGGCTATAATTATAGCGTCACAATTTTGGGTTCGCCGAGAATGACTGCACGCAGAGAACAAGCAACTGATAGGTACTCTTCCGAATGTTACGGACTTCTAACGATCAGTACTTGCGGACTGGCGGCCAACTTACCGCACCCTTCCTATAGCTTGTCTGTTAGGACGTCATAACATGCCGATTTACGTAGTTACCAATCAATTATAAGACCGGTATATATGCGGCCCGAGATGACGCCTCAGGATGTCAGTAATGACTCTGAGCAGAAAGTTTGGTGCTCACTGCTTTAGGCCTCTCTTTGCATATTTTATTTTTAACGACAGGAAACTTTTATGTACGGCAAAAGTTTCACGACATCAAATGACCGACAGACGTTCAGCTGGCAACTTTCAAATGCCACTGTGAATTCTTCAGATTACGAGATTCCGCGTATTTAACATGTTTGTACGAGCACTTTTCTTAGCTTTGAGATTCTTCTGAAGCAGTCGTTCACTGAATGAGTAAATAACCAGTAGCTTTGTAGTAGCACTACGCACACCTTACTTCGCTAACGCCCCGTTTGACAGACGGGCCATCACTCACCTCTGGCAGCACTCGGAACAGCATACTGCGCGTTACGCTGCGGGATACCAGCGCCTCTAGCGGACTCGCGTTGATATGCAGACGGCCACGACGCAGGCGGTTCCGTGGTGGGGGCCTGAGGCAGGGGAAGAGCGAACGTCACGTCATCGTCCCGGATAACCGCAGACAAGTGCATCGCAGTACCGACCAGCTTATCTGGTGGCTCCCTTCTGATTTTCGAGAGATCTGGGCAGAATGAAGTGTCAGCTTTCCACTGCCCTCCTTTCATTATCCGCCCCTGCATCAGACAGACTTAATGTAAGATTATATCGATGACAAAGAAACCTAGTATTTTCATCTGTGTGTGAAAACTCTTTAATTCCAGTAGCCAATAACTCCATAATCAGAGATCGATTTGTAAGTGAATTGAAACCACTCTTAAATGGCCGTAAGACATTTCAAAAGAATAATTCGTGTTTACAGAAAATCTAGGCGTAAGAAGTTATAGTCACGTTAGCTTTTGTTTTGAACAGGTCTATATATAGTCGAGACAATAGTGTCTCGCTTTCATTTTATCATTTGATCTCGGTACATCTTCTCTCACCTTGTCAGTATTGTGTTAGCTCGCGTGAGTGCTTTTTAATTTCAGAAGTACCTTCCACTTCATCTGAAAGTAATTATCTTTGTGAGAGAGAAAAAAGTCTACTGTCAAAAAGAGATGACTATTTTTTATAAGTGAATTCACGAAAGTGAGATAGGGAATATCAGTGCACAGAAATTAATTCAAAGCTTAAACTGTGAGAACTTTAATTATTTTCGATGGCTACATTACACAACGCAGCACAGCGACTGTCATTTTATCATCAAATCGAACGAAAGTTGACATAGCCATAGGATCTTTGACTGCCAACGTTAATGAACATTGACTTTATAATAACTCAGAAAAAAAACTTCTGACGTGAATTTAACGTACTTGCAAGGGTCTAAAAGTAATTTGGACAGCACTTGCGTAAAGATTATCGTCTTTATTCATTGATTCATCCATCAAAGTTAAAGATACAAAGATGTGGTATCTGGCAAAATTGAACATTTATTTCCACACAAAACACGTCTATACAGGATAGCTTGCAAGCACGGAAGACTGAACAATTAACTGTTAACAGAGGCATGGAATCGTCTATATCATTCACGTCAAAGAGTAACTATATAACAAACACTAGCCACATGGAATGTTTATATACTACTGTACACTCGCGTTTGCGGGAACAGAATGCGATGCTACATGACTCCAGCCTATCGGAGATTAAATTTCACACATCGCCCTGCATGCGTTACCACTGCTTTCTTGAAACCTGGCACTGTACCACTGGAGGCAGTTGTTCCAGCAGGCTGTGAGGTACCAGTCTTCGGCGTCGTTTTCTTCTCCGAGGCGCCTGGCATCTGTAGCGTCTCGTAGTGGCTGTGGTGTGCGGGGACGTTTTCTGGTGCTACATTTCTATCTTCTCGTTCACCTCCTGCAGTCCTTACTGTATCCAGGCGTCGAAAAATGCGGGCTCGAGTCGGTCTAGTACGACAGTGGTGGGTATAGCATTTACTCTGATGTGGAATGTGTGGCCACCTCTGCTAATTATCGGATGTGGTCCGTTGTACGGTGGCTGCAATGACGTTTCGTACTGCATCATTGCGTAAGAAAACGTGTGTGCAGTTCTCAAGATCTGCTAACACGCACGAGTGTCTCCCAGCCTGACTTATGGGCGCCGTCGGTCTAAGCTGGCGTTTGTCCTCTCGTGATCCAGCAGCAAATTCTGGTGCATCCACTGTATCGTCTGCCATGCTGTGCAAGACTTCTCCTGGCAGACGTAGCGTTTGCCCCTACATTAGCTCTGCTGCCGTAGCTTTCAGATGTCTATTGAATGACGCCCGTAGTCCGAGGTGTACAATAGGTAACGTCTCCAACCAATTTTGCATCGTGTGACATCGCAGAGCTGCTTTCAGTTGGCGATGCAGGCGTTCAATTATACCATTTGATGCAGGATGATAGGCCGTGGTGCGTATAAGCTTCATGCCTAATAATGTAGCTAACGCACTGGGAAGGTATGCTTCGAACTGTCTTCCCAGGTCTGTGGTAATCCGTAGTTGTACGCCCAGTCGGGTGATCCAACCGCGAAAAAATGTCTGCGCCAGGGTTTCGGCTGTGATATCCTTCATGGGGAATGCTTCAGACCGTTTGGTAAATCGGTCCACAACTGTAAGACAATAATTATGGCCTTCTGAGACAGTGAGCCGGGCTAGGATATCGACGTGCACATGTTCGAAACGTTGATTCGGCGGCAGAAATGAGCCTAGCGGCGCTCTGACATACTGCGTGATCTTGTTCCTCTCACACGCAATGCATTGCTTGACAAATGTTTGCAGTCAGCGTGCATTCCAGGCCAGACGAAACTTTGTTTGACCAATCTACTTGTGAAACTTCTTGGTGTGTATGGTGTATCTCCTGCTACCGTACATATCGTCATCGGAGTGATGCAACACACGTCCCCTGGAGTATGCATGTCTGTAGTGGAATCGAACAGCTGCTTGCGTCGGAGGTCAGGTATCAGATCATAAAAGGATACACAAAAACCAGCTCCTACGACAGACTGCGATATATCCGCTACTGTGAAGCGCCACTCAAATGTGCGGCGTAGTCCTGGGTTAAGCGACAATGTGACCTGAGACGATATGTTTTAACCTTAGAGTTGTCAGTCGCAAACAGACAAGAATCGTCGCAGCTCAGGCGTGGTACACGAGTTACCGGGTACACGGGCTCTTCTGTCCCTGTGTCCACTAGGTATTGTACTTTCGTGTTGCCGTCTGTGACAAAACGTCGACATGCATTACCGGTATGAATGGTTGTTGCTTCTACGTTTTCCGCTTCGTGTTTCTACTTGCATGGTGGTGTACACTTTCGCCCGTCGTTGCCGAATTACTTGTGGTACAAACACAAATTTTGTGCCGATTGCGAGCGGTTACGACTTCTTGACGACCTGTGGTGCGGTCTATGACGTGTGTGCGTCGTTTGTGATGCGGCTACTTGCGTGGTAGGCTCCTCTAATTCCGACTGGAGGGACGCTGGTGTCACTGCAGACGTATTCTCTGTCCGCTTTTCGCGCTAGAGGATTTAAATCACCCGCGCACATTGTCAGAAATTTTTGAGTGTCAGAGGGTAATCGGCACAACCAAATATTCCTGCGTTGCTTGCCAGTGTGCGCAAACGGCGTGAAAGTTGTGACGGGGTTCGATCGCTGAGCTCCACAGTCCGTAAAAGCTTCTCTAGTCGCTTCGCTTCAGATCGTGAGAGGCGTGTCACAAGTGTGTTCTTAGTTGACGCATACCGTTCGGCGTTGGGTGGTGCAGCGAGGATATCTTGTACCTCGGCAGCTAAGTGTTCTGTTAGTGCAGCGCCTACATACCTGTAGTTCGTTTCGTCCGCGATGTCTGTGCAAGGACGAAATGGATTTCAAGCTGCGCAACCCACAACACCGGATTATGTTGCTAGAACGGCGGGGGTTTCAATGCAAACCTGTCAACTGTGCTGCCCACAGTTGGCTCTGCGCTGACTGGCGGTTTGTCCGTTTTCGTGGGAGAGCGAGGGCGTCGCGGCTGACACGGAAGTGGGGGACGTCCACTGTACTATGCGGTGCAGAACGCTGAAGACGACGCGGTCATGTTGTTGTGTTATCGTCGGGGTCAGCAAATATGTGGTGCCTGGTAGAATTGAACATTCATTTTCATAAAAAACACGTCCACACAGGATATCTTGCAAGCGTGGAAGGCTGAACAATTAACAGTTAAGAGAGGGATGGAATCGTCTATAAAAATGGTTCAAATGACTCTGAGCACTATGGGACTTAACAGCTGTGGTCATCAGTCCCCTAGAACTTAGAACTACTTAAACCTAACTACCCTAAGGACATCACACACATACATGCCCGAGGCAGGATTCGAACCTGCGACAGTAGCGGTCACAGGGTTCCAGACTGAAGCGCCTAGAACCGCACGGCCACACCGGTCGGTGAATCGTCTATATCCACTCACATCAAACACTAAATATAATAACAAAATAGTCGTATGGAATGTTTATATACTACTGTATACTTGCGTTTGCGAGGACAGAATGCGATGCTATAAAGATACTACGAAATATTCCGTTCCAATACGAACCCTTTTTGACGACAAATTTTAAAGACAGTAAATTGTGGTGTCTGTTCGCAATGAAAATGAACAAGTACCACGCCCTGAGATCAGAAAGAAACTAATGTTGATAACGACTAACCAATACCAACTACTGAAAAAATATCAAGATTACTAGAGTCGCTGCATCATAGATTTCTCTTATATGTCAATAAGTAGGCTTCTACTACACAGTTAGACATGCAGCTACTTTCTGTATCACTTTATATTAATTTTTAAGAAACCGTTTTTGCTTCATTTGCAAAATTTAACAAAATGGGATTACTGGTTTTCGTTACCTACTATCGATATATGACTTGGGTACGGCCCCTGCTTCCACTCATGATTTTTCCTCAAAGGGCTGGTGGAAAGTCGTGCACTTAGCCTCCTGAGGACGTCTCGGCAGCTATGTAAACCAGTGGCCGCTCGGGTTTGAAAAACCAACATTAACAGCCGTGGCGCACAGTGCTGTCTGCTACACCTGTTAACTGGGGTTGCCACATGTTCCGATTTCCAGGGACAGTATCGGTTTCAGATTAAAGAATTCGGAATCCCGAAAAATACCTCAGCGACTGCAATTCAATTTGCCCCGTAGTTCGGATTTGAGAAAAATTTTCTCGTACTGACTATTTTTTCTCCTAATTCTTAAGTGTACCTACATTTCAACTCCAGCTGTTCAGGTACATAACGGAAGTTACTGTTCTCGCACCTGACTGAGTCTTAAGGAGAAGTATCGGCTGGTAACGTTGCTGAGTTTCCATTATTTTCCTTTAGTTCACTTTAGGCTTTGCAGCAAGTGGTTCTCTGTTTTTCTGAGTCGCATCGCGAATAATTTGCATAATCATAAAACGATGGAGAAGTGTCTATAAGCAGAATATGTACCCTGTGTTATGTTTCCATTGCACATGAAGAAAGATCAGGTAGTAAGGATCACTAAGGTAGTGTGAAGCGTAAATCAAACACGTACCCTGCAAGCAGTTAAAAAAGACATCCGTTTTGTTTCAGATTCATTTCAACATGGCAAACCAGTAACGGCAGGGGAATTAGTAATGTGCTATCATACCGTTAAATCTCATATGTCTTGGAAATCGGTGGACTGAATATCTAGTCTAAGCTCCAAACTTTCTAATTATTCCGAAGCAGCAAAAAATGAGACATTGGGCAGAACAAAATCAATAGCAATTGCCATATCAGTGTCAGCGCGCGACGGTATCTATCAAATACGTGATGATTTTCTAAGGTCTGTTATTTTGGTGTAGCTACAGACAGCAGTAATCACAAAACCGAGAAAATACGAGGGTTGGAACTTTAATAGTGGCAACTATTTATTTACAGCTCGTACAAAATAGATACGTGTTTCAAAGTTTCACTGACCTTCAAGCGCTTCAGTCTGGAACCGCGTGACCGCTACGGTCGCAGGTTCGAATCCTGCCTCGGGCATGGATGTGTGTGATGTCCTTAGGTTAGTTAGGTTTAATTAGTTCTAAGTTCTAGGCGACTGATGACCTCAGAAGTTAAGTCGCATAGTGCTCAGAGCCATTGAACTGACCTTCAAATTAGTCACCAGCATTGTGTATAACCCGTTGCCAGCCACGTTGAAGTTGTAGGATGCTCTTAGCACTGCCAGTTGTGTTGACAGTTCGAGTTGTGCGGTCTATTGCCCGACAAATTTGTAACAGTTCTGAAGCGAATGCCGTGACCTGTTTCCTCCAGTTTAGAAATCGAGTTGAACTTGAGAGGGCTTAAGTCAGGGGTGGTATAGCACTTAGCAGCCCTATCAGTCAAACAAATCAGTAACTGCTTGCACTGTACATACCTGTGCATTGTCCTGCAAAATGATGGTCAGGTACTGCAGAAAATGTCATTACTTCTGTCTTTAAGCTGGTCGTAGGTTGTGTTCCAAAAATGAACTTCACGGCATTCGCTTCAGAACCGCTACAAATTCGTCGGGCAATAGACCGCGCCTTTCGAACTGTCGACACAACTGTCACTTATAAGAGTATCCTACGACTTCCACATCGCTGGAAACAGGTTATACACAATGCCGGTGACTACTTTAAAGGTTAGTAAAACTTTGAATTACGTATCTATTTTGTACGAGCTGTAAATAAATAGTTGTCACTATTAAAGTTCCGAGCCTCGTATTGCAAAATTCACTTGTTTTAAGTTCAAGAGAAGTGTCCCAGTTTGCCCCGGTTAGTAAGACAGAAATTACGCCAACCCTACCTACAGCAGCATCATAAACTGTCTCTAAAGTCTGCATTAGTCAATGCGTCAACAATATTTATTTATTGGCTACACCGGTGTCGACTTTTCAATCTGTAGTTGACATCTCATGACACCCCCGACAGCTATAATTTTCACTAGTCACACGATGAAGTTACCTGTGAGTACCAGTGCAAAACAACACAGCGGAACAATGGATGTTGCCTTATATCCATAACAAAAAGCAAATGCCGTACGGCATAGTTGGTCGGAGCATCCCATTGGGTGAGAACAGCCGCCTGTCGGAAAGGGTGTTATCCCTCCTCACACACTGGTCCCATTCCTTGCGGATATGTGAGAGTGAAGCGCATTTGTATTTTTAGAGAGTAGATGATTGTAATGGATGTGTGCCCAATATATTATTATGTTTGTGTTGTATGATGATGATGATGATGAGAGAAGGCAGAGTTAAACTCTGTTCCCGTATACACAGTACCATAATTCTTCAAAACTGTGTGTGAAATCTTATGGGACTTAACTGCTAAGGTCGTCACTCCCTAAGCTTCCACACTACTTAACCTAAATTATCCTAAGGACAAACACACATGGCCATGCCCGAGGGAGGACTCGAACCTCCGCCGGGACCAGCCGCACAGTCCATGACTGCACCGCCTTAGACCGCTCGGCTAATCCCGCTCGGCCATAATTCTTCACCCTTCCAGTTGGTACTTGGGAGCTAACTTGGGCAAAATATTTTCTTCCATCAGCTAGGGGACTCGATTGTTTATAGACTTTTATTATTCACTACAAAGACCTTTAATTTTTTTTTTTTTTTTTTGAGGATGTGTTAAGACGCTGGAATCCCCTTCTGCACGACAGAGGATTAAATCCCCGACGGCCGTCCTGATGTAGGTTTTCCGTGGTTTCCCTAACTCGATTAAGGCAAATTCCGGGATGGTTCTTTGAAAACAATGCGGTTGATTTTCTTCCCAATCATTATTCCACTAGTTCATGATTCGTCTCTTCTTTCCATTCTCGCACAGTTTAATTTCACATCTCCATTAATTTCTTTGTACTGGACGCAATGCTCCATTTTACAACCATAACAGGTGGCGTTACAAAAAAAGCTTTTAGGAGAGCTGTTTTTAGAGTTAAAGATTGTATGCTTCTCGTTTATCTGGTTTCAGGCCGACATCAAACTGCATGGGAATAGGGAAGCATCTTTTTTTTTGTGCTCGGTTCGCTCGCTCTCTGCCACAACGTCAGACGTAAGGGAAATATCAAACATCTTTAGTGCTCATATCGAACCGCCACAAAAGAGCTAGAAAATGCAAAACGACGGTACGATAAAGGTTGATGTCTGCGCCAAATACCATGTGAAGAGTGAGATTTGCTAGCTAAGTAGCTCTAAGTGTATTCCATGTTACCCGTCTCCACAGCATTTTACTAATGATGTGATATCAGAGTCTGGTTACGCCAAAAATCTGTAGAATAAAGAGCAATTTGACATTGTATAAACAAAAGTTTGGAGGTGATGATATTAACCTCGTTTCACTAATCTACAGTATAACGCATTCGTAACATAGCACTCTGGGACGACAGATGGCAAAAAATCTACACGCGGTGAATTACGAACTCAAAGCTGAAATTCCTAGTGCGTTGCGCAAAGAGGTAGAAATCCGGGTCCAGTTATTGCTTCAGGAGACAACTGTAATGTTCTCGGGAATCATAAAAACATCTTACAGGGTAATGTATTACTTCTCTGAAGTATTTTTCAGACGTGAGACGTCCTCTATTTCAGATTAGTGATAACCTGATAAGCTAGAGGCCAGCACCCGGATCCTGATATCGTGAAGTGAACTAATCCGGTGTGATACATCTCAAGTTTTAATTCTTCGTTATCAGTCACGTTCAAGGCTAATGTCAATGTGTTTACGTGAATCCACTCAACAGAATGCACCGTATTGGATTCCCAATCAGTTAGGTGTTTTCTTTTATATGATGCTAATCGACGTCTTCTTTCATTTTGTTAACTGCCTCATTGGCTTTCACATCTACGTATACACATCGCAAGCCATCTTACGGAGTGTGGCCAAGGGTATTTCTTGCAACTTTAAATTCCAACGTTTTCTGTTCTAAACGCGAATGGTGCGTGGGAAAAAAGATTGTTGTAAGCCTCCTATTCTTCTCCGTAGCACATGACTACTGCTTTTAATTTGTTTCTTTTCTGTGTCGCAAGAGTTTACTATTCACCGCCATAGCTTAAATCATTCCAGATAAATGACTTGGTAAATTGTTTCTTAGTTCACGTAAAGAGGTAGCTGCTAATCAAACATTTTTTGAAGAGGTAGAAAAAATCAGCCAACCAGTTGCAAAATCTCTTCAGATTTACACAGTTGCTGATTCGCAGCCACGTTTAAGATTTTCAAAAATTTAATTTTATTCCTGAAGATTTATTTCGTCGTTATGATTATTCTTTCTATATCCGATTTGTTTTTTTGGTGGGCATCAGTCTTCTTATTTGTTTCGTGAGCCCCACCACGAATTCCTCTCCTCTGCCAGCCTCTTCACCTGAGAGTGGCACTTTACCGACGTCCTCAACTATTTGCTGGATGTATTCCAATCTTTGTCTTCCGCTATACTTTTACACTCTACACTTGCCTCTGTATCGTGGAAGTTATTCATTGATGTCTAAATAGACGTCCTACCATCCTGTCTCTTCTTATTATCAATATTATCCACAAGTTTCTTTCCTCGCCGATTCTGCTGAGGACCACCTCGTTCGTTACCTTGTCAGTCCACATAATTTTCAACATTCTTCTGTAGCACCACATGTCAAATACTTCGATTATCTTCTGGTCCGGTTTCCCAGCAATCCATGTTTCACAATTTCACAACCATACAATGCTGCGCACCAAAAACGTACATTCTGAGACATTTCTTCCTCAAACCACGGCCTACGATTTGGTATTGCTGGAGTTCTCTTGGCCAGGAATGCCCTTTTTGTCCTCTTTGCTCCGTCCGTCACGGGTTAGTTTGCTGCCTAGGTATAAGAGACCCTTAACACCATCTACTTCGTGATCACCAGTCCTCATGTTAAGTTTCCCGCTGTTCTCATTCCTGCTACTTCTTATTACTTTCGTCTTTCTTCGATTTACTCTTAGTCAATTTCTCTACTCATTAGACTGTTCTTTCCGTTCAGCAGTTAATGTAGTCCGCCCCCGATAGCTGAGTGGTCAGTGCGACAGAATGTTAATTCTCAGGGCCCGAGTTCGATTCCCGGCTGGATCTTAGATTTTCTCTGCTCAGGGAGTGGGTGTTTCGTTGTCCTAATCACCATCATTTCATCCCCATCGACGCGCAAGTCGCTGAAGTGGCGTCAAATCGAAAGACTTGCCTCCGGCGAACGTTCTACCCGACGGGAGGCCCTAGTCACACGACATTCACATTTAGCAGATACTGTAATGCTTCTTCACTTTCGCTGAGGACAGCAATCCGTTATTATCTCACAGCGAAAGATAGTTGTTGGTATACAGTTTTGATTTGCAAGATGACTGTCTAATCACTTGATTCAGCTAAAAGTAACAAATCAGACTGAACGAGTGGTGTAATTACTGATCAAATCCTAAGAATCAGTTGAAAATATCTCCAGCAGCACGTGGCACTCTTAGTACGCCAGTAAATGGTCTATGTGTAATGCGTAGAGGATAAGCCTCTATCAGTAAGAATACTCCATATTCAAACACTTCTCTTTAGGGGTATGGAAGGCTGAAGCTAAACGAGTAACAGTTTAAACATATCATAAACCAGTTTACTGGCGGAAGTAAAGCTATGCGGAGGGATCGTGCGTCGTGCCTGAGTGGTTCACAGTCAGTCGGCGGAGCACTCGCCGGCCAAAGGCACAGGCCGCAGGCCGCAGGCCGTGAGCTCGGATGTCGGGCCGGCACGCGGTTTTAATCTGGCAGGAAGTTCCATATCAGCGCACACTGCGCTGCACAGTCAAAAGCCTGCTTCTAGGCTTCCAATTTTCGAAAAGGAACCTGTACTTAATAAGAAAAATCAATAGTCCTGCACATATTTAAGCAAGGGAAAGCGCTGTAGGATGTACGCTAAGAAATAGGTATTGGAATGCTTGGGATAAACTGCTAGGTGGAATTCAATTAAAATTGGACTGAACATATGTTGCGTGCAGAAATTTAGTTAGAAAAACACTAAACATATACATTGGGACACAGAATTTGCTGGAGCCTGGTTTGCGAGCAACTGAACACAAAAATTAACCACCTACCTTGCCTCTTGGGCTTATGAACCATCGATAATTCGTGAAATACGGATAGTTTGATGGGCAGGTCTCACACTCGCACTTGACACCCACTCTACCACCACATAGAGAAAGAAAGCACACCTGAAGAATTACAACACGCACCACAAAAACTTATAATCGGCAAAAAGGTACGTTCCCGCCAGTATAAGGCACATATCCTGAACACAGAAAATTCATACCATAGAACTGAATGAAATATTAAGGTAAGAAATTCATTTTAGATCACAAATAGTGACTCAACAATACCAGTGGTACTGGTTTATCCAAATGGATCACAAAAGAACCACCTGGACGAACAAGTTATCACGCAGGATAAACCACGAAAGTTTCGTAATTCCGAAAGTAATAAAAAAATATGCAAGAAAGTAGTAAACATAGGCTAAAACTACATTACAGAAACAATCAGAACTTCAAGCATAGGCTAACGAAATCGGTGATAAAATGACACAAAGCACCCATAACAAGAAAGAATAACGAATGATTACGAGCCGTCAGAAATACAGGTCATAGGCCAGACACTCGAGAATGGAATTGAACTTAAAGGCTACCGATAATGGAAAAAGGTGAAGGAATGAGGAGCTGAAGGTTCATTCGTTTTTCAAACACAAGGTCCAAGTTTCACAAAGTAAGACCAAGAAAAAACATGAAAATCGTAGGAATTTATTATTCTGGAGAACGATTTATTCATTCAGCATATTACCGAAACTTAAACACAAAATAAAACACATTCAGAGAAGTGAAGGGTATCTAAGGGATATACGAACACGTGGGTTTGAACGGTTAGAAGCACACGTTCGAAACGGATAGAAGTTGCAGAATGAAATTAGACTAATGTAAAGGAAGAATTGAAAACGCAAGAAACGCAAGCAAACGCACATTCATTCTTAGGAACAACAACACTAGCTGAAACCCAGCATAGCTCGTACGCCAAGCTTTCACATTCCTAAGTTCTGGCTGAACAAAGCAACTACCTATAAAAATCGCAAAATTGCAAAAATCCTTACAGTCCCTATGTTGCGTCAACTGTACCGCATGATTACCAAGACCTAAAGTTGTAAAAGCAATGGATTAATGCTTTAGTCAGGCTCTTATCTTACGCGAACTCTATCACCGTACTAAGACTACCATGGATGAGTTCCCACAAGCCACCTCGCTCACCAAGATCGCAGGAACCAGATAAGTACGCTAGCCAAATTGGGGTCTACACAGGTAGCGGAAGTGGTTAGAGAAAACCCTGTTCGTACCATGCCAACTTAAGGACAATAGTCCTTCGAACGACAAGACCAAACGTCTTTGTCTAAGTCTATCGAAGAGTCGGATAAACTGCCTCAACTGCAGATGGGAAGTACACTAACAGCCAAGCACTATAAAAATTTAATACAGAGGCACATTAAGGGGAGATTGCACGTGAAATTCGTTGAAATTTGAAATTTTTTGTTTTCTACTCCATAATATACTCTGGACGTTCCTGAACATTTTGATATATAATACATTAACATCAGACAATTGTGATACCTTCAAATAATATTTTGAATGTTGATGTGTGACTGTCAAATTTCGCATCTATGCATATTCTGCGACAGTTGAGCAGTCGTATCTTGGGAACTACACAGTCTAGAAGGCTGTGGATTGCTCTGTTTTGTGCATACTACTACGTCTCATAAGTTGGCATTACGAAGAAATAAATCAGACATTTGTTACTGATACTAGTTTCCGTTGAAAGTAGTGTGATTATCGGCTATTTTTGTAGTTAGCTGACTTCTATTGGTTTTTGAAGTTCTCAGTAAGTACTGCCAAGATTGTACAGTGAACCATAAGAACAGATTACTGCATAAACAGCAGTGAATAAAAAATTGTGATGGCACAAGTGGAGAAATGGAGGTAAAAGGAGCAGTTAACATTTTTCAGCGTTTGCAGAAGGCGAGAGGTGTCAGATATGTGAATTACGTAGATGATGGAGAAAGCAAGGCTTTCATTGCAGTACAAAACAGTAAGCCACATGATGTTCCCGTAGAAAAACTTGAGCGTGCAGGACATTTCACGAAAAGGCTGGGAACACGTCTGTGTACCCTAAAAACCAAGCTGGGTAATACAAAACTGTCTCATGAGAAGACAATAAATGTGCTGGAAGACTAACAGAGCCAGCCAGTGTGGCCGTGCGGTTCTAGGCGCTTCAGTCTGGAACCGCGTGACCGCTGCGGTCGCAGGTTCGAATCCTGCTTCGGGCATGGATGTGCGTGATGTCCTTAGGTTAGTTAGGTTTAAGTAGTTCTAAGTGTAGGGGAGTGATGACCACAGCAGTTAAGTCCCATAGCGCTCAGAGCCATTTGAACCATTTTGAAGTCGAAACTTCACGGTTGGAGGGGCTGTGCTGCGTTATTTCAGTGATTACATTATCTGGCCACGTGTACAAAGAACTTGGTAGTATAAGCACATTTGTCATTATAATGTCGCTCCATCTTTGGCCTTGATGCAACACCGATTCGGTGGGGGAGGGTGTCGTAAAGCCGTCGCATCCTGCCCTGTAGTAAGCTGCTCCACGGCTGTTGTAACTGTTCCATGATAACCCGGATACTAGTACTGGAATGGTAGTTGACGTCCGGCCTGGCTCCGTACGTACACTATCCGGGATAGATGTAGGCATCTTATTAGCCAAAGGTGTAGTTCAACGTCGTACAACGGTACATCGATACACGTGCATGTTTTCGATGAGAATTCTCCTATTGAAAGGTGGTACCACGACACTTCCACATTAGAGGTAACACATGGGGTCGCGGAATATCCGTGACGTACCACTGCGCCGTCACAGTTCCTTCAGCCACTGCCCCCCGTGACCTGGAGTCACGCCCGATGGACCCTCACACCGTGACGCCGGGAGTAACGTCGCTGTGGCTCTCTGAAACGTTTCAGGAAAGGGATGGACCTCTTCGCAGCTCGCGCTCCGTACTCGTCGTCGGTGTGTGTTGCAGGCAGTGCGGAACCGCGGTGCGCCGCTGAGTACAGTGGGACGTGCTTTATTAGCAGCCACGCTTCCCACACACTCGGTAGCACTCGAAACGCAGCCGATTGCGTTGTGGTGTTAACGGCAGCCTAAGGACGGGTCGGAAATTCCGTAGTTCGTCTGCAGCTAGTCTCTGAACAATGGTGGAGTTTGATAAAGAATGTCGCAGGGAGTCCACTACTTGTTCTCGGATGGCAGGTGCAGGTAAGGAGGAGTTTCGATGTGGTTGGCGCACTGTACGGCGGTGGTCCTCCATTGCAGTGGTGAGGCGTTGTCGACGACGAGCACCCCTGGCCCTCACGTCCCCAGTCAGTCCGACATCGGGTCGCCGTCACACTCGAATGTCTCACAAATCTGGATATTGCGCTACTCGACTAGCAGGTCAAATGGTGACCCACTACGAGCCCCTTTAAGGGGAGTTAGAACGGAATTTTTTTGTCATATTTTCGGATTTTTATCTCATTACAAGGTTGCAATTTTCTGAATAAAATTATATATATTTGACTTATAAACTCACACGGGAAGTATTTTATTTCATTTTTTTTAATGTAGTCTACACTGGTTGAAAATGTTAAAATTGTTATGTGCATTACTTCAAGATCTAATAAATCAGGTAATTTTTTATACAGAAGGCTGTGGGTTGCTGTGTTATAAAGGTTATGTCCACAAGAGGATGGGCACCAGGTTGAGAAAGTTGAAACAAAGTTTGAGAGACAAGAAACTTTCTGATTGTAAAACCATAAGAGGCAGGCTAACAGACAAAATGATTGATCAACCACAGCAGTATTATGGGATGGCCATTAGAAATAATACTGAGGATTTGTTGAAACTGAAGCAGGCAGTATGGGGTACCTTGTTCCACAGACTGTCAACTGATGAAAAACCAGTACACCACCTTTGCCCTCCTGGACCTGATTCATATTGCAATTACCTTACTGTCCAGTACTCAAACAGTTCGTACAGCCATAAACATTCCATCCCAGCAGCATTAATGGATATGATAAAACCTATTTATAGAGACCTGGCAAATGCTGAATTACTGAAGAAGTGTCTGCATGGTCACACTCAAAATCCCAGTGAGTCGTTCAATAATCTTGTATCGACTCGCTTACCAAAAATTTTTTTGTTGGAATGAAGACACTAAAGTGGGGGGTCAGTGATGCTGTTATTACTTTTAGTGATGGCAACATCGGTAGGGTGAAAGTGCTACAGCATATGGGAATTAATTCTGGAGCAAACTGCATCAGAGAACTTGAACGGATGGACAAGGTTCACATTGATGAAGCAGATTGTGCAGCACAGTTGGTGACCAAGCAGTCCAGAAAGTAGAAAAGAAGATAAAACTTGGATAACGATCAGGAGCATTGGTGCAGTTTGTAGCGTCATCACGACGGACGGTTACTGAAGAGGATTGAGGCGATAAGTAAAGAGAACGATTGTTGAAAAAGTCACTTCATAGCTGAATGTCATATTCGCGAACCCTGTCAGCATCAACACAACACGGAGGGAGCTCCATGAGCTGCGAATTGCAGGACGCGCTCGAATCGCGAAACCACACATCAGTCGTGAAAATGCCCATGACAGGAAAACTTTGTGCTGAAGTTACGAAACCTGGACTATGGAACAATAGAAGAACGTCATTTGGTTGGATGAGTCCTGTATTACACAGATCCCAATTTGTGGTCGAGTTTATGTCCGAGGAGTGAAGCGTGGCAGGGGTTCGGTGATGATTGAGGCAATCGCATCGTGGTATTCGATTAGCCCCGTGGCTCGTCAACAAGGTCGCAATAATGTCAAGCATTACGTGACCGTTCTGGCTGATCAGGTGCATACCACGGTACAGGGTTTTTGTCTAATGGTGTGCTTTGTTACAAAACGACAAGGTACGTGTTCGCACAGTTATCATCGTCCAGGACCGGTTTTGTGTACACGGAGATGATCCTCTGGCCTCTACAGTTACGAGATCATTGAACTTTTATGGAATACTTCGGAAAGAAAAACATTCATGGCCTGTTTCATCCAATCCGAGACCGCTGGAGGCTATTTCGAATGGCAACGGTTTTCCTACGCCCTATTAGGCACGGTAACGTCTTGTGTCCTTGGTGTTCTCATATCTTTGTCATCCCCCTGTACATCTCAATACGACATTTACCCTCCATCTGTACGGAGGTGGGTTACTCCTGGGCTGGAAGTTCCTCATTTATTCCATGACACACTCCTTGCCGATGTCTCCACAGCCAGATTCCTCGTTTGCTAACATGCAAAGTCATGTGTAGCATTCGTCATGGAACGACGTCCAGTTCGGTCGATTGACGAGATAAGATCTTCACTGACAAGACTAAGCCAACTGTGATGTGTCTATGGCAAAGTAAGTGGTGCTTTCTCCCCTCGCCCTCCCTCCCCTAACATAAAATGCTTAACAGCATACTCTTTAGTGTTTGGAGCATTTTTATTCGACTTTTGCAGACGATAATAAAAAATCCAGTGGTTCACTGTTCAAACCTCAGCAAGTCATGTGATTTCTTTTCGGTCGCTTATCGCTTCTTTCACTTACGGTTACGACTTACATATGTGAATAATGACAAGATACGTCGCGTCCCGAAGTCCACTTTAAAATGTAACTTCCCCAATTATTGAAAGGACAAGTCTTCCAATGGTGGAAATATAACCACCTCCAGTAGGACCTTACCCAGTAGCGCACTGTGGTCTTCAAATCTTGTTGTATGTGTCTTCTTTCACTCCGGTAAGCTACACTGAAAGTATGAATAGTATGTTAGTAGATTGTTCTTTCCCTTCCTTATGAGTGTCTTAATTTCCTGGTCACCTTTAAATATCCGATTTTATTTCACTTTTAAGATATTAAAACGAAAATAAGATGTCAGATAAATGTCCTTGACGTAAATAGCTACATGAATCAGCAACAGTTTGGCAGAAGCGCTATGCAACCTTTAGACTACAAAGCGTTGTTGTTAACCAAAAATGTAATGAATAAATTGGATATATAACAACTATATGGTAGTTTATTTGGGGGTAATGTACGACTGCGTCACGCAGTCAACTCCATGCACTTACCATACCTCGATCCAATTAAGAACAAATATCTGTCTCCGAGATTTAAAGCGTCCACAATAAAGGCAGACGCTTCGCACTTCGACACTCATCTGTCTGAAGGTGCTTGGATTCAATTCTCCAGATTATTAGGCGATGACGAATGTTGGAATCCCACAGCAGTTTTCACAGTATGCGTGTTACTTATTACTCATTCCTAGGTCCTGGCTAAGGCTGCGTACTTGCTGACAGTGATGTGCTGTGGTCCACTACAGAATACGACGAACTCCCTTCTGCGAATCAGAAAGTTGATACAGAAACATCTTCATCTTGAAAGTTATGCTTCCATAATTTAGTAATAAAAGAACATGTTCTGCACCCATTGCGTTATGAAAAACGGTGCTCCATAATATAGTGTAAATCTTAATATCAAACCTTGGAGAAGTAATCCTTCAAGAGCGAACATATTGTATAACTGATACGACTAGTAAAGGGTTGTTCAAAAGATCCATGTTCAACATATTATAAAAACATTTTATTAAAAATATAGTGTACAACAAATAATTCATCAATATATCTTTAAATCGGCGAAAAAAAGACAAAAGTTTCACTTACAGGCAAATAGTGTTAATTATCCTCACTTACTGATGACTTGCAGGATGAGTCTGTTGAAATGTATGTCAACAGCGATTTAACCCATTAGTATGTTCTGCTTTCAACAAACCACTTAAAGCAAGTAGATACATTCAAGAGATCTGAAAGTAACATCACAATCGATGTATCGCAGATCATGTTCTGCAGCAAACAACCAGCAGAACAGCTGCGCAACAACATCCTCTTGGCCTCTTTGAGGCAACAAAAATTAAAGGTTCTCGAAAACGTTTTAGGGAGTGTAATTGAACTACTGCACAAGTTTATTCACAGCTGGAAAAATTCCAATATAACTTGTTCTTAACTGTCAAAAGTAACGTTGTTATTGTCATAAGGAAGGTAACCTTTTCAAGCAGTTCTGGGGCCTTACGTTACAGGAATTATATGAAGAGACGCAAATGTCACGTTGAAGACAATGTGAAGAATTAGCAACTATAATCTGGTGTGAATGATTTACTTGGAGCGATAATTGAATGCAGACTTTATAATTATTGCGTAATTTTAACATGGGTATGAAATATACATGCTGTAAATCTTAATTCATTACCGCAGTTGAAAATATAAACTGACTACATAAAGCGACAGTGCAGTATTGTCTTCTCTGTAAAAGAGCTTGCAAGGATGCTGCGCAAAGCCAACGTCCTGGTTCCTGTTTTAGCCTTGCTGCTATCCCTCGTCCTGTGTTTTGTGTGTAGCATTTGTTTCCGCTGTTAAAGTATGATGCGATAACATAACGAAACAAATCGCTATTTACCGGGCTGGACACAGTGGCGAGGACTGGTTTCCGTAGTTAAATGACGCAACGTATCACTCCACGTAGCATGACACAGCAGTGTTTCTTTTTGCCGACCAGAAACAGGAACTTCATCTTAATACTTTCTTTTGAACCATCACATGTTTTCCTCGCGGTGCCTACGTCAAGCGAGAAGTCTCCTTGACTACGTCAGCTTTTGTTTTAGGTCAAAGCGGAAGCGCAGCTTTATAACCAGCGTCTAACACTATACTATATCCCCTAACGGATCCTCAAGCAGAAAAATGTTAAAACTCCTAGAACACCTACTTGACGTGGATCATAGAAAAAGACGAGAAAGTCATTTCTGCGACTACTTCGCCAAAGATAATGAACGGTAAAATGTAACTTGCTGCTTACAGTCACGGTTAACATACGGGTAAGTTATTAATCAAATACTTTACAGTATCTCACCTGAACCAACAAAATTGTACACAAGATAACAATCGTCCTAGAGAGACTACCACCATCCTCTTGGTTAATGTATCAAGATGTTGCAGGACATCAAGACTACAGCCTTTAAATATCTCGATAGTTGTGCGTGAAGGAAAATAAGCTATAGTAACTTCGCTATTAAAATATATGTAGTTCGGTATTCAGTATCATCCTACGAATCTCGTGTATCCCGTGCCTCTTACTGCTTTCTGTGTCTGCGAAAAACCTAACCATCCTCATGATATCCGTAAGTGCCACCACTAAACAAGTCAGAAATTTCAAGCGCCCTCTTCTAAAGAAGTATGTGCTTCATTTCTCAGTGGATTACTGTTCGTATAGGACGTATAGAGTGCCATTAACGTCAGTGGAGCAGCACGAACATTCTACAATTACAGACATCTAAACATTTTCGGAAACACTGTGTGGTGTTATTTAAGGCTGTAATACTCATTAATTCATACTCAAAGTGCGAAGGAGCGGAAGCGCTTAATTTCATCTTCGCTGTAGTACATCATGAGGCATTCCTGTTATTGACTTCCAGGAGAAATTTGTCTTTCAGTTGCACCACAACTTCTCGAAGTTGGCACATCTCTTCTTGGTAGTTCCTCCAGCGCTGTGGAAACAGTTCAGGATCTGCGTCGAACTCCAAGCCAGGAACCGCCCTTGATAGCGAGGAAGATGCTGTCAGGTTTGATCTCGAGGGGCACCGGCGTCTTGGAGACCAACTGGAAACTGAAGCGGGAGAGGAAGTACACCAACAGCACCTTCATCTCCATCATCGCGAACCTCTGGCCTGGAACAACAGAAGTTCCATAAGAAATGCAATCATCAGTTTACTCTTTTCTCTACAGTTCTGTTTTTCTTTGTTGCATTTGAAGCTCCACTGACAGAAAAAGAATGGTTCTTGAACTAATTTCGAACTTGGTTGAAGAAATGATGTAACTGGTAAAGTAAAGTGGGCTTGAATGTGAGATCTTCGTAAAGAATCGGTGGGAAATTTTATTTTACTGTAAGAGCTAAAATTGTATGTTACTGCATCGATGGATTTGCTTTATGGTCCTCATCATCGAAACTGTTAGCACCTTTTGTGCAATTGTAACTGTGACTAGGAACACAACAGGATTTTTTGAAGAGCTTAGGGACCACATTCCTTAGAATAGTGCCGAAAACATTACAGAGTTGAAAGAGAAATAAAGATGTTAGACAAGGACTAAAGATATTCAGTCTGATTGAGGAGATAATGAAATACTGGAACGAAAAACAGTAACGTGTAACACGATTTTGCGCAAATAGAATTCCAAAGACGCTGTTGAACTGCAAGCCAAAATACACGGTGAGGATAGCCTGGGAGAGATGGCTGAACCAAGACTTTCAAATGCGGAACAAACGGGAAAAGGTTTACTGATCCATGCTGGTGATGTGCCTATTTCTTACAGGTGATTTTTTTGAAGAAGTTCCTGGGTGCATTACGCGTTACCTCTCTCGTCACTTGAGGATATCAGCGTACGTCAAGCATTGCCGGTCATGGCTTTTTGGCAGTACAGGGGTTGTAGTGTGGGAAAGTACACATTTGCATAGGCGGACCGACCTCCAGATCTTTGAAATGCTACACTCACAGGTCAACCTCATTCGCACCGTCCTAATTTACGTTGTGACAGGGGTTCATTCGTCCATGACTTCATTGTGATGGATGACAGTGTACGACAATAGCGCAGGTGGAGGAACTCTTGCAACGATAGGGTATTCGGCGAATGGACTGGCCTGGCCATCCCACCGACCTAAACCCCATCGAGAAAGTGTTTGATGCTTTGAGGAGGGGTACTGCAGTCGGCCCACGTGCACCAGCGACCATCCAGCGGATGCCAAGTACCCTGGTGGAGGAGTGCAGCGTCCCACCACGAAAACTCCTCATCAGGCTTGTGTTCAGCGTGGGAGGGTGTTGTAGGGCATGCACTCCCTCCCGTGGTGGTCACACCCGTGCCCCGCCATTTGTAATATCCAGGCGACCATCACGAGTCGCGGTGACTACGGCGTGATTGCTATGTTAATTGGAACTGACACATCAAGCGAAGTTACTCTCGTCTTTAAATTATGCGCACCACTGTAGTCGTGAATATAATGAACAACGGAGTTCTTTCTTGTGAAAAGAACAGAACAGAAAGCAACATAACACGAGAAAATGAGGATAAATACTTACCAATGCAGAGGTCCAGATCCAAACGGGCAGTACGTGAAGGGTTTGATGAGGTGTTTGTTCTCTGGGCTGAAGCGTTCCGGGTCGAAACGCTCCGGTTCCGTATAGTATTTCGGGTCGAAATGGATGGCGCGGATGGGTAGCCATATGACGTCTCCAGGTCGGAGGTCGATGCCCGGGCAGGTCTCAGTCGCCGGCAGTCGGTAGGGCCGCACGCACTGTCGGTCCAAAGCAGAGAGCGGCGGGTACATGCGCAGCGTCTCTGTGAACAGTGTAACAGCGAAGGGTGAGGGGTCCCACTGGCACCAAGTGATCTGAAACGAAAAGAATTCTGACAGGACACTAGGTGAGATATTTGCGTTTGTTCACTTTGGGTATCTTACTGTAGTGACTAGTATTCAGACCATCGGATGTATGTGAATGCTTAATACTGTGGCTGGCGCGGTACTTGGATGTAGACACACGCTCTCTGGGAGCATAGCGCGACTGAGCTAGCCACGTACCCTTCAGAAGTCGACTCACAGTACCAACCTGTCAATCACGTCGGTCGCGGAGGACAGACGTCTGGGATTGGATGTCAGTGAGATAAACATTTTCAAATAGTGACAAATACATACACTTTGTGATCAAAAGTATCCCGACACCTGGCTGAAAATGACTTACAAGTTCGTGGCGTCCTTCATCGGTAATACTGGAATTCAGTATGGTGTAGGCCCACTCTTAACCTTGATGACAACTTCCACTCTCGTAGGCATACGTACAATCAGATGCTGGAAGGTTTCTTGGGGAATGGAAGCCCATTCTTCACGGAGAGCTGCACTCAGGAGAGGTATCGATGTCTGTCGGTGAGGCCTGGCACGAAGTCGGCTTTGCAAAAGATTCCAAGGGTGTTATAAGATTCAGCTGAGAACTCTGTGCAGACCAGTCCATTACAGGGATGTTATTGCCGTGTAACCACTCCGCCACAGGTCGTGCGTTATGAACAGGCGCTCGATCGTGTTGAAAGATGCAGTCGCCACCCCCGAATTTCTCTTCAACAGTGGGAAGCTAGAAGGTGCTTAATACACCAATGTAGACCTCTGGTGTGATAGTTCCACGCAAAACAACAAGGGGTGCATGCCCCCTCCATGAAAACACGATCACACCGTAAAACCACCGCCTCCGAATTTTACTGTTGGCACAACACACGCTGGCAGATGGCGTTCACCGGACATTCGTCATACCCACACCCTGCCGTCGGATCGCGACATTGTGTACCGTGATTCGTCACTCCACATAACGTTTTTCCACAATTCAGTCGTCCAATGTTTAAGCTCCTTACACCAAGCGAGTCGTCGTTTGGCATTTACCGGCGTGATGCGTGGCTTATGAGCAGCCGTTCGACCGTGAAATGCAAGTTTTCTCACATTCCACCTAACTGTCGTAGTACTTTCAGTGGATGCTGATGCAGGTTGGTGTAATGGTCTGGATGCATGTCTGCCTATTACACATTACGTCCCTCTTCAAATGTCTGTGGTCTTAGTCAGTCAACAGACGAGGTCGACCTGTACGCTTTTGTGCTGTACGTGTCCCTTTATGTTTCCACTTTCCTGTCACATCGGAAACAGTGTACCTAGGAATGTTTAGGAGTGTGGAAATCTCTCGTAAAAGGCTATGACACAAGTGACTCCCAATCACCTGACCACGTTCGAAGTCCGTGAGTTCCACGGAGCGCCCCATTCTGCTCTCTCACGGTGTCTAATGACTTCTGAGGTTGCTGATATGGAGTACCTGGCAGTGGGTGGCAGCACAATGCACCTAATATGAAAAACGTATGTTTATGGTTGTGTCCGGGTACTTTTGAGTACACAGTGTATATATCTTGTAAACTTTATGAATTTATTAATGTAAAACTGTATACAAGAGTATGTATAGGGATAATGAGTGGTAAATGTTTCCAGAATGAGATTTTCACTCTGCAGCGGAGTGTTCGCTGATATGAAACTTCCTGGCAGATTAAAACTGTGTGCCCGACCGAGACTCGAACTCGGCACTTGCCCGCGAAAGGCAAAGGTCCCCATGCATCGGACACAGACGGCCAATGTGATGGATCTAACACAAGTTTTTCATTTTTAGAACCAACAAATTACTACATTACTGACTACGGTACAACAACTACAGGCTGCACGAGCTGCGTCGGCCGCACAGCCACAACGGGCCAACCAACCAGCCCAACAATGTCTCCGACCAGCATACCAAAGTTCTGGCAGTTTAAGGAATCAGAAGAGGAATGGATTGAATACCTGACTCACTTCAGCGCATTGTCATGTTCGTCGTGTGTGTTCAAGGTACTGTAAAGTTACAATATTTCCTTTCACTTATGGGATCCCCAGTGTTCAGATTAATACAAAAACTGTTCCCAGCCGTGTCTACCGACGAACTCAGCTCTTACTTGCTGCATTAACTCAATACTGCGACCAGCAAGTCCAAGTAGCTGCAGCCAGATATCAGTTCTTTCGCTTGCAGAGAAATCCCGAACAGACGTACCGCTAGTGGTACTCAGAATTAACGTGCATGACTAGGAAGTGTAAATTTAAATGTAGTTGTGGCAACTCTTACGGTGGTATAATGAATGTTCCGTGATGTGTCCCAGACAGCAGAATACGGGAACAGATCTTAAAGTTCTCTGATCCATCACTTCCCCCAGTATCGCAAATCTTACAGCAATAGGATTCGGGTGCCATTACGGCCGACAAGTCTGACGAGGCCGCCATTTGTCGGTTCGAGTCGGCCCTTGCTCGCGACCGCCCCGAGCAGCCACAACAACGAGCGCGTACACAGCCCCGAGAACAGCCACGTAGAAGTGTAAACAGGCCTGTGAACTTAGTGAAATCTTGCCCTAGATATTTTGTTCCCCATAAAAGACAGGATTGTCCATCACGTAACGCAACATGTTACAAGTGTGGAGAAACAGATCGTGTCCAAGCAATTTGTTTGCAACGGCACAAAAACGCCAATTTTACCCGCTCCCAGAAAAAACAGGCTCGTGCACATGCAATGAACGCTGTGTTTTCAAAACCTACAACAGGTTCCGAAAAAGCAAGACTAAGGTTGTGCCCCCTCCTCGTCCTATTGCTGTGCAACGACGTTCTAACAAACTGTTTGTCTCATTACGAATTGCTGGCCGTCGTGTGACCTTTCAGCTAGAAACAGGTGCTTCAGTAACTTTGCTTACCATACAAACAGTAAGGCTCACCACACCTTTCGAAATCTAGCAAGCACCTCAGTGCTTACAACGGACAGAAAATTCCAGTGCTTGGACAAGATAGTTTGCCTGCCACTTAGAAATCTCACACTATGATGGTGAATTTTACTGTGTTGAAATCAAGAGACAGTGACAACATGTTCTGTTTAGATGCCTTTGATTTGTTTGCCCTTAGCATACAAGACCTTTCTCAACTATTTTCAGAAGGAATGGGAAAAGCTAATGACATTGCAGCGCATCCTACATTGAATGACAATGCACAGCCTGAGTCTTTCCAGGCCATCCCCGTTCCAATTGCTTTAAGAGACAAGTAGCCAGTGAATTGAAAGAATTGCAAGATTATGGTGTAACTGCTCCCATTCGAGCTAGCCAATGGGCAAGTCCTCTAGTCTGGTTGCCTAAGCCTTCTGGTTGCATTCGCATTTGTGTTGACTTCAAGTCTACAGTCAACCCAGAAACAGTTTGACAATTACGCATTACCTCGTCCTGAGGTACTCATGGACGGGCTTGGTGAAGGCGTTACTTTTTTAAGATATATTTGCGTGATGCCTACTTGCAAATTCCATTGGATGAAGAATCACAGAAAGTGTTTGTTGTAAATTCACACTTAGGAGTGTTCAAGTATTTGTGTTTGCCATTCGGCAGTGCTTTCGCACCCGCCATTTTCCAGCGTTACTTGCTACAGCTGACTGCAAAAGTGCCATTTTGTTCAATCTCTCTCTCTCGAACCCGGGCCCCCTGGCGCGGCATTCGGTCGCGCTGACCACACAGCTGTCGGGGCGGACGCCATTTTGTTCAGACTACCTTGACGATATTGTCGTCTCAGGTAGTACACCAGAGGAACACACTGGGAATTTGCGGAACCTTTTTCGAGTGTCGTCTCGAAAAGTATGACACTTTTCACTCTGAACTTCAGTGCTTAGATCATGTGATAAAGCCGCACGGAGTGGCCGCGCGGCTTAGGGCGCCATGTCAAGGATCGCGCGGCCCCTCCCGCCGGAGGTTCGACTCCTCCCTCGGGCATGGGTGTTCGTGTTGCTCTTAGCATAAGTTAGTTTACGTTAGTGTAAGTAGTGTGCAAGTGTAGACAACGATGAACTCAGCAATCTGGTCCCATAGGAATTCACACACGCGCACACATGTGATAAACAATCAGGGTGTGCACCCCTTCCAATCTCATTTGCTTGCAATCCGTGACCCTTCTGTTCCTCGCAGCAATGTGTCTGAACTGCAGTCAGTACTAGGCAAGATGACATACTACATTCGGTTCACACCCAATGCTGCACAGATCGCCGACCCATTGCGTCGGGAAAATGTGTCTTCCGTGTGGGCCAAAGAGTGCCAAGAAGCATTTCAGAAATTCAAAAATGCCTTGCTTAGTGACTGTTGTTTAGTGCAATTTGACCTGCCAAGCTAGCAGTTTTGCCAGTGGACGCTTCTTCCTACGGAATCAGCGCTGTGCTTTCGCACAGAGTTGGTGCACAAGACAGACCCATTGCTTTTGCCTCAAAGTTGTTAACTCAGTGCAATTATTGTCAAACAGAAAAAGAGGCTCTCGCTATTGTTTATGGTGTGACCAAATTCCATCACTATTTGTGTGGTCACAAGTTATTTTTAGCGACAAAAATGGCCCTGAGCACTATGGGACTTAACATCTGAGATCATCAGTCCCCTAGAACTTAGAATTATTTAAACCTAAATAACCTAAAGACATCACACACCTCCACGCCCAAGGCAGGATTCTAACCTGCGACCGTAGCGGTCGCGCGGTTCCACACTGAGGCACCTAGAACCGCTCGGCCACAACGGCCTGCCTTTTAGCGAAAGATCACAACCCTTTTCGTCATTGTTTCATCGATAAAAGCCGTTTCCTACACGCAGTGCTCCAACGTAGGGCTTTCTTGCTTTCACAGCATCAGTATGAAATTGTGTACAGACCTACGCCAAAGCACACACCCTACCTCGCCTTCCGATTGTCCCTGTCTCTGAGTTCGATGCCTCTGCCGCCTCTTGTTGCCAAATCGATGCGCAGCACTCTGAATTGCTGGACTCTTTCTCCCTGGCACTACAGAAGAATTGCACAGGCCGTGGAAGCAGACACAGATCTCAAGATTTTGTTGCATTACATTCTCACGTCTTGGCGTCGTGCATTGAAGATTATCCAGAATTCAATTCTGCGTCGAAATTTTGCACGTCAGCATAACCTTTCAGTTCAACATGGTGTGATTCTAGTTGAAAAGGACAGTGGACCATCGAGTGTACTTATTCCCAATGCGTTGCGGAAGGATGTATTGCGATTGTTCCACCAAGGACACGGGGAATTGTTCGCACCAAACAGTTAACGCTACGGCTCCGAACTTGGCAGGGCACGGACGCCCATTTTGAACAGATGACACCACAGTGTCCCGCATGCGCGGAAGACCAATCCGCTCCGCCACAGACATTTGCAGCTTGGCGTAAGATTCAATCCCCGCGGCAACGAGTGTACAATGACTTTGCAGGACCATTTTGGAGCACTCGTCGGCTCGTATTGGTAGACTCTTTTAGCAATTTCCCATTCGCCGTGCCTATGGCTTCTACCGCATGACGGACCACAATTCAAGCGTTGACCTATACATTTTGCATAGAAGGTTTGACAGAAGTACTCCACAGTTCTTTCACTTGATTTTGAACAGTGCCGGCCGCTGCGGCCGAGCGGTTCTGGGCGCTTCAGTCCGGAATCGCGCTGCTCCTACGGTAGCAGGTTCGAATCCCGCCTCGGGCATGGATGTGTGTGATGTCCTTAGCTCAGTTAGGTTTAAGTAGCTCTAAGTCTAGGGGACTGATGACCTCAGATGTTAAGTCCCACAGCGCTTAGAGCCATTTTGATTTTGAACAGTTTTGTGAACGAAATGGCATTGGTCATCTAACAAGTGCTCCGTTTCACGGCCACTCAGTGGAGAAGCAGAACGCTTTGTACGCACTTTCAGATAACAGACGGCCGAGCTTCGCACCACCCACACTCAGGAACAGCCGCTGGAACTCCCTCACGCCTGCTGTCGCTCCCAGCCACGAGGCGGACCATCACCAGCAGCACCTCTGCGTGGCCGCCGCCACCGGACGCTGCTACCCTTGCTGCACCCACTGCAGCATCTGGTGCTGCCAATGGTCCGCGAGTATCGTTTTGCGCCGAGCGATCCGGTTCTTTTCAAGGTCTACGGCATCCGTGGGCGCTGGGAAAGAGACGTGATGCAGGAACGGATTCCCCGTCTCATGTACTTGATTACAGGTCCACATGGTTTGCCGCGCCGCCACCAGAACCAGATTCGTGCGCGTCATTTGCCCCGTGGTTCTGCTGCTTCTCTCCTCCCAGATTGGCGGCCTCACGGGCCAGCGCGGCCTCTGCAGCAGCCCGCTGGTGACACCGGGGCAGCCCAGCAGGAGCAGGTTCTGTAGAGACCCGAACTGCCACGTATGAAACAGGCTCAGAGTCTCATTTCTCTGTTAACGGTTTAGTGTGTTAAATATTCGGCGTTAATCATCCAACGCCTTTGTGGTTGAAGACGCAAACCCGAATTATGTTCCTTTTATTAGTTTCGGATTAATTACCCACAGAAACAATTAAAACCAAAACTGTTTAAAGTTTGTTGAAAGGGGCTAAATTCTCTCATTATCAAACGCTGGAAGACTATAATGTGTATAATTTGTGTTGCATTATACGAAAAGTTAGTTTTTCACGAATGTCAATTTTCATGACGACATATGTCCATGATGGACAATGTCTGAACTACTCATCATTGGTTTCCCTCCTACATGACGAAAGACGTCTTTTCAAAGTGGAGAGTGCGGTGCTTTCTTGGAGTACCACAGTAAACCCTTCCAGTTACGAACGTACCTATTTCTCGTAACCATTGCTGTGGTCGGACGAAACTGATATGTGATGTCCTAAGTACAAGAGACACTGGCGATGTTGTGACTTGGCAAGACAGCCAAGCCACTATGAGAGGAAGCCGAAAGGCACGCGTTTTAGCTCACGCAGGCTGGCGTGAGGTCTGGAACAGTTAAAGGAATAGAGACTAGCAAAAAAGGTACGTAGCTTCTGGAATACTTAACTTTAATCCATAATTGCTGAACATCGCTCTGACGGTACATGCATCACAAGATAAATAGCAAATGATAATGGCGCCTTGCTAGGTCGTAGCAAATGACGTAGCTGAAGGCTATGCTAACTATCGTCTCGGCAAATGAGAGCGTATTTTGTCAGTGAACCATCGCTAGCAAAGTCGACTGTACAACTGGGGCGAATGCTAGGACGTCTCTCTAGACCTGCCGTGTGGCGGCGCTCGGTCTGCAATCACTGATAGTGGCGACACGCGGGTCCGACGTATACTAACGGACCGCGGCCGATTTAAAGGCTACCACCTAGCAAGTGTGGTGTCTGGCGGTGACACCACAGGCGACATGGTCCTTTTCTTACTTTATGGGTACCTTGAAGCGGGCTCCTTATCAAAACTGTACCTCTAGAGCCCTGTATAGGAGTTTTCAAACAGTGTGTAGATACGTTGAAGACGATCCGTGTCGGCTTTCGTCCTATTGGTCCTCCTCCAGAGGTCGTTCCCTTTCGCACTCGTGACAGGGTCGCGTGGCGGCGCGCACGATCGACCGAGCGAATGTGCGGAGTGAGCGGCAGTGACAGACAGCGTCTGGCCGGTGGTGGACACGAGAGGCAACCTCGGCGGCGAATACCGTCGCGATGAAAACGTGCACTCGCGTCGGCGCAGGCTGCATTGAGCGTGTTTTGGGACGGAGAAGTTTGGCGGTCGTCAGCTGATACGTATTGTTGGGACGTCCTCGTGAGGTGCCAGCAGGCAACTGCAGAAGGTCAGCACCGTAGACACGGTGTCGAAGTCGGCGAAGAAGAATTTCAGCGCCTGGACTGCCGCATTCTCGTCGGTGATCTACATTTCCGATACTGTTGGAGACAGACGTAAACGGACGTTATGAGGTGAAATCATTGTATTTACGTCATTCGTTGGAGACATATTTTCTTCTCTCCGTGTTGCAAGTGTGATGAACCTGAGACAGATTACGGTTTGATTCTCAATCACGAAACTCTTTCTACAATTTATCTTGTTGTTCGCCGCTACGAAACTTGTTGTGCCATTTTGACTGTAGTAATACGTATTGGTGTCTCTTGGCGTCAATATTCTGGTTTACCGTTGAAACCTTAAGGTTTACTGTATATTATTTCTCAATCTTAGTGTTTAGTCTGTTTCAGAAAGCCCTGTGTATCACACAATCGATGCACCAATGTATGGTCAGTCAGTCAGATCGTCCTGCGTCTATCAAGGACGTTTAATGGTTGTAACTCTAGTGTATCGTTTTACGCCTTTCCTTGAAGTAATCTTGTATGAGTGTGATTTTAGTTGCTTGTTTTAAATGCCAGGGGTTTGAGTGTGATTCGCTTTCTGCTTGGAGGCAGAGATAATTTGTTTGACGTGTTTTGAAGCTAATATGATGTTCTTTTATCTAATATTATTCTAAGTGGACTACTTTGGGTTCGTTAGGGCAGGACTATTGTTTTAAGGAGTTTAAATCGTAGCCGACCCACTCCCATGTCCTGAAAGTAGCGCTTTAACACACCCGGCTATCCATGCGGATCACTGTCAAACCCTACAATGGAGACTGATCGTATGGGACTCCCTTGTGTAGCTGCTTTAACCGTTATTACAGTTTGGATAAACATAATCAATTTTTCTTCCTTTCAGTAACGTACGTAGGACACGAAACAGCACCAATATAAAGACAGCCAGTGAGAGAGCGTACTCCCGACAATGCAGTCGATACCCATTCCAGTGAGGAGGGTTCCAGCTTACCAGAGAGCACCATGTCGAGGTACTGGCAGCCCATGACCTGCTCGTAGCTGGGCTGCCCCCCACTCTTCTGCATCAGCTCGTCCACCTCCCTCTGCAGCCGCTGTTGGACGTCCTCGTGAGCTGCCAGCAGGTAGCTGCAGAAGGTCAACACCGTAGACACGGTGTCGAAGCCGGCGAAGAAGAATATCATCGCCTGGGCTGCCACATCTTCGTCGGTGAGGCCTGCCATCATGCAGAGAAGGTAAGCACTATTCTAAAGAACACATAAATTGTGAAAAAACAGAAAATTCTGCTCTGCCGGTATCTGGATTACCTAGTTGTACCGAGAGTGGCAGCAAAACGCCAATGTAAAAGGGGAAAAAACCGGTAAGTGCGAGTAGAATTCGCGGACCGAGCGTCCTGTACACAACTCTGTATACAGGGCGGTCCATTGATCCTGACCGGCCCAAATATCTCACAAAATAAGCGTCAAACGAAAAAACTACAAAGAACGAAACTCATCTAGCTTGAAGGGGGAAACCAGATGGCGCTATGGTTGGCCCGCTAGATGGCGCTGCTATAGGTCAGACTGATAAAAATTGCGTTGTTTGTTTTTTTAAATAGGAACCCCCATTTTTATTACATATTCGTGTAGTACGGAAAGAGATATGAATGTTTTAGTTGGACCACTTTTTTCGCTTTGTGATAGTTGCCGCTGTAATAGTCACAAACGTATAAGTACGTGGTATCACGTAACATTCCGCCAGTGCGGACGGTATTTGCTTCGTGATACATTACCTGTGTTAAAATGGACCGTTTACCAATTGCGGAAAAGGTCGATATCAAGGTGACGTATTGTTATTGTGATCAAAATGCCCAACGGGCGTGTGGTATGTATGCTGCTCGGTATCCTGGACGACATCATCCAAGTGTCCGGACCGTACGCCGGATAGTTACGTTATTTAAGGAAACAGGAAGTGTTCAGCCACATGTGAAACGTCAACCAGGACCTTCAACAAATGATGATGCCCAAGTAGGTGTTTTAGCTGTTGTCGCGGCTAATCCGCACATCAGTAGCAGACAAATTGCGCGAGAATTTGGAATGTCAAAAATGTCGGTGTTGAGAATGCTACATCAACATCGATTGCACCCGTACCGTATTTATATGCACCAGGAATTGCATGGCGACGACTTTGAACGTCGTGTACAGTTCTGTCACTGGGCACAAGAGAAATTACGGTACGATAGCAGATTTTTTTGCAAGCGTTCTATTTTTGCCAACAGCGGTAACGTAAACCGGCATAATATGCACTATTGGGCAACGGAAAATCCACGATGGCTGCGACAAGTGGAACATCAGCGGCTTTACAGAAGCTCTCTTGCGAACAGGATATTGTAGAGACATGGGTTAGCCACAGCTTCGGGGATGTTTCCAGAATCAGATTTTCACTCTGCAGCGGAGTAGGTAGGAGACTAGACGAGGCACTGGCAGAAGTAAAGCTGTGAGGACGAGCTGTGATTCGTGTTTGGGTAGTTGAGATGGTAAAGCACTTGCCCGCGAAAGGCAAAGGTCCCGAGTTCGAGTCTCGGTTCGGCACACAGTTTTAATCTGCCAGGAATTTTCATATCAGCGCACACTCCACTGCAGGGTGAAAATTCATTCATTGCGACGTCTCCTACAGACGACAGTTGAAAATCAGATAGGCTGATAAGGTAAGATATGAGGAATCTCTCCGCAGAATCGGTGAGCACTACATTACATGGAAAACACTGAAGAGCGGCAGGGAGAGGATGACAGGACATCCGAGACACCAGGAAGTAACTTCCATACTACTAGAGGGAGGTGTAGAGGGTGAAAGCTGTAGAGGAAGCAATAGAGTGGACTACATGCAGCAAATAATTGAGGGCGTGGATTGCAGCAGCTACTCTGAGATGGAGAGGTTGGAACAGGAGGGGAATCCGTTGCCGGCCGCATCAGACCAGTCGAAAGAACGACGACTCAGGAGAAACTCATTTTAACTCTCTCCATCGTCAGAAGAAAAATGAACTTAGTAGATGGAACGTCTCGCGTGGGTGTAGTACCTCCAAGACGTGAGTTTACAGTTAGTGATGGTACGGGGGAGTACTATTCCTGACGCGATACACTGTATCTGTTGCTGTAATTTCGATCCTGATACGAAACATTGCCTAAACCACTTCACCTTCTTACGAGAAAGCTAATTATGGTCGTAAAGAACTGCAGCCAATGCACTAGAATACGGCGTTAGTAACTAATGCGGAAAATGGCAAGTCCCCAGTGAACAGACTTACGCCTGGCCTTGTGTCCAGCCGCCCCGTCCTTCTCTCCTTCGTCCGCCGCCAGTTCGCCGCGTCGTGCCTGCATCAGCAGGTGGAGCATGTCGGGTCGAACTATTCCCTGCTTCTCTCTCGTCTCAATGGTCTCCCACACGACAGATTTAAAGTACTCTATCGCTTTCGTACTGACGAACGGTATGCCCAGCAACTGTCGCGAACGGGAAAAGTAAAACAATCGTTAAAACAGAGGTTACGATTATTCAGAGAAATTAGAAAAACTCTTTAATTTCGTGTGCTGTACTCACCACCATGAGCGACGGGAACAGCATATAGCCAATAGCAGCAGTCACGCGAATGTTGGTCAGCTCCCGGCCCATGCAGTAGAACAGGTTCTCTGGGTCCGACAGCGAGTCCACTTTGACACCAAATGCTGACGTCGCTATTACGTCGTTGGTAATGCGAGTGAAAAAGTCCTTCGTCTCCACTGTCAGAACGTCATCCTTACTGGAAGAAGATGAAAGAAAACGATGTAAAAGAAAATGTTTGTACTCAGTTCTCTTCAAATTTCAGGTTTTGGTTTGATTGGAAGAGTACAACAACGGAAACTCTCCAGTGTCCAACAGTAGCATCTGGTTCTAGTTTACGTAACGCATGTTGCTTCAGACTTATGAGCGACTGCAATGGGACCTTTGAGATAGGCAATATATACCAACATATAGAAGGAGGTATGATTTATGTACTTACTTAAAGCTAAATAAATGATTCAACAACCTGTTGAAATTTCCCCGGAACGTTTCTCTAAGGTAGTCGACAGGTATGTTAAAATGAATGAAGAATATTCTGTAACAGGTTAATTTCTCTTTCTCTGTAATGTGCCTTAATCCGTCGATGTGTGTGGACCCTGGGCAAAGTCGACATTGCCAACTATCCTCGGGGTCTATTTGAATCTTGTTGAGAAATGACAGTGGATATGAACTGCCCTCTCCTCCCAGAAAATGAAGATCGTTAATACGTTTACGTGCGTTTTTTTTACAATAACTTTAATTGCAAATATTAGTACGTGCCCCTCCATGTGCTATATAAGTAAGAAATTCGGTAATTATTCTTTTGTTTCGGGAGATTTCTACATAACGTCCTTGCAAAAACAGTGTTAGAAACAATATCTGACTGTTTTTGCCCTAAAATTCTTCTGGGTTCTTTACCTAAACAGGTTTCGATATGTTCAAGGTCATCTTTATTCGTATCTGAATACATATTTGAATAACAACAGGAATGCTTTTATCTGAAAACTAAGTCTTACTGTTATTACTATTTCTATTGGAGTTTTAACTAATTTCAAAACTTCAGATGTGAAATTAAGATTCACTGATGCTAGCACTGGGATGGTGAAACATGTTTGGAAATAAGGATCAAGAAAGTATTTAGACTTTTGCAAAAGTAGGTGTCCTCCATTACTGTAACTGAAAACTGACGGTGTTTGACGATGGACGAAGGATGAAATATTGCCAGGGCCATGACCAAGGGAACACTGGAGCGAAAGCCGTGTTGGAAGTTTTTCAGAACTTCTTACTGGTAATGCAGCTGACAATTCATGAGAACGGTTTTAGAGAACAACAAAACGAAATATGCTCAGAAACTTACAAAGAATGGTACATACAGATGAAAGAATACTTCGTAGCAGAAATAAATGAAGGGCAGCTTCAACTATCGGAAAAAATGAAAAGAAAAGTAACAAGTTTTACAAACGCGGTATACTTTCTCTTGGAATTTTGGATAAACATATAAAAAGTGCATCGCACCTCCTAATATCTCGCTTCGAGTATAACATGTTACGAAACCGCTGTTTCTTTTCGATACATCAACTTCTCGAAAGCTTTGTCTTTACATCCTGATCCATTTACGATCACGTTAGCAATACTGTGTAGAGAAGAAGTAGAAAGAAATGTTCAAAAATTGTATTCGGCAGTGGTGGCAATCTGATATTTAATTTTAATCTAAATGGAGTAATCAGTCTTAGACTGTCAATATTCGACTAAAATACGTATGATATCTAAAGAATGTTGCCGAAATGTACCAAAGTTCAGAAAGTGAAAGCAGTGTTTTCAAAATATAAGTGCCCATTGCTCACCTTTGTATACAGCAGTTTCTTTCCATAGATAGTCGACCATCTGCTGTCCGATTTCAGTCATCAACACGAACATGTTTTTCATCTTCATTGAAGTGAATGCTGGGCTCAGTGTGGTCCGTACATCATGCCACTCTTTTCCTAAGGAAAGGCGTAAATAAAATTATTTTACTATTATTCTTATTCATAAGGCAGATACATATTATGCGTAGGTAGTGTAGCTGTTTATGTGCTGGTGAAGTCTACATTCTTGCCAGGCAGATTTCCTCCCTTTCCCTCCCCATCCTCATTCCCCATATGATGTCATCAATGACATCAAGCATAGTAACAAGATTTTCCCCCTTCCCAACATCTCTGACACACATAATTTATCCTATGTGTAAAATGGCCGGAAATTGAAAAGTTGTTGGGACACTCCAAAAACTGAGTTTCCCCACTCCTATGATTTCACTGAGGAAGCATGATGCTTGTCCTAAGTGTAAATTGGTGGTAAATTAGAAAACGCAATATTGGCATATGTCCTACTTGTTTAAAATCTAAGATGCTAGGTCAGCTCATACCGCTGCAGTTCTATGACGACACAATCCAAGTTGGCGGACCTGTGGACACTGGTGCAGCCTGCATGGTTGTCAGACTTCCCAGCTCACTGGCGCCGCCAACATGCCTTCCAGGTCCCTTGTGGTGTCTATTCCTAAGTTTAAGTGTTGCCAAGACTGTTCTGACTATGCCGCAGAAGTTTCGTTTGGAAACCCTTACACGTCCTCCATAGTCCTGATCTCTCCTGATGCATTTCCATATTTTTGGAGCCCTGAAGAGAGACATTTGTGGCCATCGATTGGTTTCAGACGAAGAGGAGGGGCATTCCTGGACACAATCATGGTTCTATAGGCAGTCAAAAATACTTTTGCATGAAGTCACTGATCACCTCGTTTCATAGTGGGCTAAATGTATTACCAGTTACGGTGATTGCTTTTGAAATAATAAACAGTTAACTTTTTTCTATCTGCCTTGTTTTAATTTGGCAGTCCATAAACATATGCAACACAACAGCAAAAAATTTACATCTCACATACAGGAGAAATCAAGACTCCTCGCAAGTGCACACTGATGCTTTTACAGTATGTATGTATATGTGATTTTGAAATACGAACTTCTAGTGACACATGTAAAACCACAGGCCACAGCACTTTCAGAAGAAAATTATGTCATTAGTCGAAATATCGCACCTAAGATCGCAGTTTGGAGCCTGACAGAAGTAACTTGCATGTCTTGTACCCAAGAGCTCTCTGGATAATTCTAGACAAGTCTAACTACATACAAGACGAATGAGCGCAAACGTTGCAGGTTTGGGATCAGAGATAAATGGTAGAGCAGTATACCCATTCGGAAATGTTGCAGAGGATATGTTTTGAGTTAACTGTCGGTCATAGAGATGGGATGTTTCAACAGGATTTATAAATCTTTACTACTGAACGCAGATATGCTTCCTTTATCAAGGTGCTTGTGTAGGAAGTTTTTAGCTGGTTAAGGCTATGGATGGTCATAATGGAGAAGTCTGCTGTTACCACTTACACTGCACTCCCCAGGTACGTTTACGATCGTCGCCAGATCGAAAGTCCATTCAGAGGTATCTGGCATCACATGTTTACACACTACTCCTGTATACTGCGAATGTACAGCTGACGTCCGATAATATGTTGTGCTATAATCAGATGATCAAAACCCATTTCAAAATGATAAAAGCCAGGTACCTCTATGGAGTAAAATGTGGCAATTAACTCTAAATAGCGAAAAGTGTGAAGTCATTCACATGAGAACTAAAAGGAATCAGCTAAATTTCACATGCACGATAAACCACACAAATCTAAAGGTTGTAAACTCAACTAAATACTTAGGGATAACAATATGAATTACTTAATAATTTGGAATGGCCGCAAAGATAATGTTGTGGGGAAAGCAAATCAAAGACTGCGAGTCATTGAGAGACCACTTAGAATATGTAATAGGTGTACTAAAGAGACTGCTTAGACCACACTTGTCCACCCTCTAATGGAGTACTAATGTGCGGTGTGGGATGCACATCAGATAGGATTGACGGAGGACATCTAAATGGTTCAAAGATGGGCAGCTCGTTTTATATTATCGACAAATAAGGGAGAGAGTGCCATGAAGATGGTACACGAATTGGGGTGGCAGTCATTAAAGCAAAGGCAGTTCTTCATTGCCACAGGAGCTTCTCATGAAATTTCAATCACCAACTTCCTCCACACAGTTTGAAAATGTTTTACTGGCTCCCACCTTCTTAGGGAGAAACGGTCATAATATAATGACATCAGAGCTCACACGGAAATATTTTAGTGTTCGTTTTTCCGGCACACTGTTCAAGAGCGGAAAGATAGAAAAGTAGCTTAAAGGTGGTTCGATGAACCCTCTGCCAGGTATTTAATTGTGAATTGTTGAGTAATCATGTAGATGTTCAGATCATATGAGTTTGATGACCAAGACATCGACATGAATGCTCCTCGAGGCACGTGTAAGAGATCACTCAGATATGACCATATTTTGTTCGCAAGGGCCGAGGGTAGGCAAATAATCTAGAGGAGCTGTGCTAGAAATCTCGTAACGGGTGAGTATGTTTCCACTGCATCGGGCATGGATGTGTGTGATGTCCTTAGGTTAGTTAGGTTTAAGTAGTTCTAAGTTCTAGGGGACTGATGACCACAGATGTTAAGTCCCATAGCGCTCAGAGCCATTTTCCCATTGCCGTGGGATGCCCCTCAGTTAAATGTTTTTACCACCCTCGGCAGCTGAATGTCAACGTGACGGATTGTCATTCCTCTGGGCCCGTGTTCGATTCCCGGCTCGGTTGGGGAATTTTCTCCGCCCAGTGACTGGGTGTTGTGCTGCCCTCATCATCATCCTATCATCGTCATCGACTGCAGGTCGCCGAAGTGCCGTCAAATTGAAAGAGCGGCACGTGGCGAATGGTCTGACCGACGGGGGCCCCTAGCTATACTATTAAATAAATAAATACCAGGACGTGATTACAACATTCATGTCTACCAAGCCAGCCAATGGATTGCACTGTGGGTCAGATCATTATGATAGTGTGTAAATGATATTTCAGTTACTGAATCTATATTGAGATTAGAAGTGAGTAGATGTGTGTGACAAATGTGGTGACTGCCTCTTATTGTGCTTGAAGATAATATATTATCTTACTTAGTGCAAACTTACATGACCTTATTTTCTGAAAATGCCCTATTCCTTGACTATAATATTACAAGGCACTGAAATTCGACTGAAACAGCACCCACAGCAGTTAAAACCGATCATTTGTTATCTATTGGGTGTAACAGTCATTAAAATAAAAGATTAGGCTATTAGGCTAATTCATCAGTAACAATTGTATTTTAATCGGCAGTGTTCGACACTCTAGCACGATTTGAGCCTGATACACAGTCAACTGTAATTATGTGTGACAACGTGCTATTATAGTTCTGAAAGACATATAGTGGAGTAGTTTGTAGTGTAGTAGTAACTGCTGTAGCACCATGTTGTTGTTGTTGTTGTTGTGGTCTTCAGTCCTGAGACTGGTTTGATGCAGCTCTCCATGCTACTCTATCCTGTGCAAGCTTCTTCATCTCCCAGTACCTACTGCAACCTACATCCTTCTGAATCTGCTTAGTGTATTCATCTCTTGGTCTCCCTCTACGATTTTTACCCTCCATGCTGCCCTCCAATGCTAAATTTGTGATCCCTTGATGCCTCAAAACATGTCCAACCAACCGATCCCTTCTTCTAGTCAAGTTGTGCCACAAACTTCTCTTCCCCCCAATCCTATTCAATACCTCCTCATTAGTTACGTGATCTACCCACCTTATCTTCAGCATTCTTCTGTAGCACCATATTTCGAAAGCTTCTATTCTCTTCTTGTCCAAACTAGTTATCGTCCTTGTTTCACTTCCATACATGGCTACACTCCATACAAATACTTTCAGAAACGACTTCCTGACACTTAAATCTATACTCGATGTTAACAAATTTCTCTTCTTCAGAAACGCTTTCCTTGCCATTGCCAGTCTACATTTTATATCCTCTCTACTTCGACCATCATCGGTTATTTTACTCCCTAAATAGCAAAATTCCTTTACTACTTTAAGTGCCTCATTTCCTAATCTAATTCCCTCAGCATCACCCGACTTAATTTGACTACATTCCATTATCCTCGTTTTGCTTTTGTTGATGTTCATCTTATATCCTCCTTTCAACACACTGTCCATTCCGATCAACTGCTCTTCCAAGTCCTTTGCTGTCTCTGACAGAATTACAATGTCATCGGCGAACCTCAAAGTTTTTACTTCTTCTCCATGAATTTTAATACCTACTCCGAATTTTTCTTTTGTTTCCTTCACTGCTTGCTCAATATACAGATTGAATAACATCGGGGAGAGGCTACAACCCTGTCTCACTCCTTTCCCAACCACTGCTTCCCTTTCATGCCCCTCGACTCTTATAACTGCCAATTGGTTTCTGTACAAATTGTAAATAGCCTTGCAGCACCATACTCATTCCATACACTCAAAAAGTAGATCCCAGAGTGAACTCAGTAAGGTAGTAGCAGCATACTCATATTATAGACTCAAGTAGGTTCCCAACTAGCTATAGTAATAGTAATAGAAGTAGCAGTAGTACTAGTAGTAGTAGCTGTTGTCGTTGTTATACTTTGCCTTGCATGCGCATGTGCTCTACCGGCTGAGCTACCTGAACACAGCTCACAACTCATTCTCAAGGCTTTACTTGTGTCCTACCTTGCAAACTTCACAGGATTTCTCCTGCGAAACTTGCAGGATAAGCACTTCTGGGCGAAATCATAGTACGGAAATATGGCTTAGCCACAGCTCTGGTAATATTTCCAGAATGAATTTTCGCTCTGCAGTGAAGTGTGCACTGATATGAAAATTCTTGAACATTAAAACTCTGTGCCATTCTGGGATACTAACCCTTTGCCTATCATGGACAAATGCCCTAGCAACTGAGCTACCAAAGCCCAACTCATCACCCGCTCTCACAGTTCTGTTCTGCTTTCGTCACTTGCCCCAAAACGCAAAGGTCCCGCATTAGAGTTCCATTGTGGCATACAGTTTTAATCTACTGGAAAGTAACATATTAGTGCACACTCCTCTACAGAGTGAATATTCTCTCTGCAAAGACCCTCCAGGAAGTGGCTTACTCATATCTCCAAAATATCCTTTCATCCTTGAGTGCAAGTCAGGCAAATTTCACAGGAAAACTAATGTGAAGATTGGAAGGTAGGAGATGAGGTACTGTTCGAAGTAAGGCTTTGCACCATGTTCAGGAAGCTCAGATGGCAGAGCACTTGCCAATGAAAGGCAAAGGACCAGGCTTTCAATCCCGGTCTGGTACAGAGTTTCAGTGTTCCAGGAAATTTGACAGTATTATACATTGATTTCTGCTGTGGGTATGTCTTGGTATAATGGAAATTTGTCTGAAAGCAGAGCAAACGTTAAACTCCAATCATTGTTCCGGCAAACATAAAGTGACCTCAACACAGACTAACATAGCGTTTTAAGTGATTTTTAAGCGATCATTCAATGGAACTGTACGTATTTTGCGTCATACATAAGACAACTCACATTTCCAGCGGATTTCTAAACAACTGGTGACAGTTCAGGAATCAGAAAGTATGAGGATATGTGAAACGTTTTCACGTCCTTAATCTCTTGATAGGGAAGTGAGACTTCTACTTGTGAGCTTACATGATTCCATAGGACTTTTAAATCATTTTCTGATTAATGCCAGTGTGATGATAGTGAGTGTCAGGAGATGTGATGTGAAATGACTGTGTGTGCAGATTTGAAATAAATCGAAAAATTCTAAAAGCCTGCTAGGTTACAGGACACTGAAGTGTAGTCGAATGTAGTGAAATCTTGTCAACAGTTCTCGAACTTAAAAGTTATTCAAGCACATGTGGAGTTTGACTTTATGGAAGCTACTCTGAAATATTTTAGATGAAGTTTGTAGTTTGAATATTTTATATGAGCTGCAATAGGGTGAGAAATCGACCAAATCATGAGTTGATCAGTGGAGACTATATATAACTTCATCATATGCGCACATGTTACAGCGCAACTAAACAAAATATGCTGTGCAACAGCAAAATTGTTGCAAATTATCATGGGTCACAGTGACACATACATTAACCATTGTTCCATGGATCAGGAATACGACATTTCGTAATGATGTGAAATGTATCACTTTAACATAAATTTTAATACCACAAAATAATTATTTTTTTTATTTTTTATTTTTTTCTTCTTATTTCGTATACGCCAACTAAGGACCACGAGATTAAACTACCGCGTTTGGAGTGCCCAGTAGTAACGCTTCCTCTGGCTGTGTTGTACCTTCCTCTCCGGTGTCCAGAGGGCACCAGTCTTCTGTCTCGGTACTCTGTCTTCGAACCTCTTTTGTCTAAGCTTCTTCCTGAGTATTGTCGGATCCTTCAAGTTTCCTTCTGTTATCCCCAGTTCCTGGAGATCTTTCTCTACTTCCATCGTCCTCTTTTGCCAGTAACAGAGAAGCTGGTTGATCAATCTGTCACGATACATCCTGTAAACGTGTCCATAAAATGCTAGATCTCTTTCCCTAGCCACATCTGTGATCCTTTCACAGTACTCGCAGACCTCTCGGTTCGATCGCCTTTTATAAATGTCGCTTTCCTTGACTGGCCCCAGTATCTTCCTCATTATCTTTCTCTCCTGGATTTCGAGCTTATCATTAAGTCCATACCTATTGAGTAATAAGCATTCTGAAGCATATGAGGCTTCAGGATGGATGACTGGTGGTAGTGCTTCAGTTTAGTGTTACAGGAGAGATTTTTTATTATAAGTATTCTTAGTCAGCTTGTGTGCCAACTCTAGCTTGTTCACTCGAGTTGATAGTGTTGTTCCTTTAGATAGATTAGGTTCCAGTCATTCTCCCAAGTACTTGAACCTGATGGTTTTCTTGATCCCTCCCTGGTCTAGATGCAGTGTACTAGGAGATTCACCTATGTTCGTGATGTACTGGGTTTTGTCAAGTGATACATGAAGCCCAACCTTTGCTGCTTGCTGTCTGAGAACGCTGAGTTGTTTCACTGACATTTCTATTGAATCTGACAGAAGTGCTAGGTCATCTGCAAATGCCAGGCAATCAACAGTGAGGCTTTTGTACTTAGATCACAGAGAGATATCATTTGGAATCCCCTCTTGAGCTTTGTCTTTCCGCCACTCTCTTATTACCTTTTCCAGGGAACAGTTGAAGAGGAGAGGGAAAAGACCATCTCCCTGTCTTACTCTCGATTTGATTTCAAAACTTTCTCAGAGGGTTCCTCTGAACTTCATTCGTGACCTGGTGTTGCTTAAAGTCTGTTGGTTAAGACTGTCTGTCTTCTCATATAGCCCTTGTTCTTGTAGGATGTTCATGAGAATAGGTCTATCAACTGAGTCGTATGCCTTCTTGAAGTCAACGAAGATGACGACATACTTCTTACTAGCCATTTTTATTTATCGTAGCACTGACTTCAGGTTCAGTATCTGTTGAGTACAAGAGCGTCCTTTTCTAAACCCTGCCTGGTAGTCCCCTAGCTCTCGGTCCAGTTGAGGTTCGGCTCTGTTTAGTAAGGTCTTGGAGAAAATGTTGTATGTGACAGGTACCAAAGAGATTCCTTGGTAATTATTGATGTCAGTCAAGTGCCCTTTCTTGTGTGAGGGATGAATCAAGGCGTCCAGTCACTAGGTAATGTTTCAGTCAGTCAGGTTTTTAGGATTTCCATCAACTTGCTTACAGTCTTTTCTCCCACCTGCTTACATAGTTCGGCCGTTATTGAGTCTTCTGATGCTTTGTTGTTTTTTGTCTTTTTATTTTTTTACTGTTACTGCTTCATATCTAAGAATGTCTCTATTGAATAGGAGTTGTCATTCAGAAATTCTTTTAATTTGCTTTTAAATGTTGGTTGGCTATCTGTCAGACTTTTAATACTATTTGGCAAATGACCATAGATTTTTTGGCAGCATAATTCACCCCTTTCTGTGCCAAAGTGAGATTTAATCTGGAATAGTGAAGATCATCCTTTCTTCTAGTGTTGTAGCTATGCACTTCGCTGATATTAATGACAAATTTCGTAAGTGAATATATGTATTGCGAAAGTACTGTGAATATCCCGAATTCATTAAATAAATGTTTGCAAGGTGATCTTGGCTGGGCTCCACCTATTATTCTGATTACACGCTTTTGTGCAAGGACTACTGTCTCTCTTAATGACGAATTGATCCAAAATATTATGCTATATGAAAGCAGTGAATGAAAACAGGCATAGTAGGCTGATTTACTGACATGTTTATCACCAAAATTTGCAATACCCCTAATAGCATAAGTAGCTAAACCTAACCATTTCAGCAGATCATCAATGTGTTTCTTCCAATTCAATTTCTCATCAATGCACACACAGAGAAATTTTGAGTATTCTGCCTTAGCAACAGACTTATGTTCGTAGTCTATATTTATCAAAGGTGTCATGTGATTTATTGTACAGAGGTGTATAAACTGTGTTTTCTCAAAATTTAGTGAGAGTCCATTTGCAGAGGACCACTTCATAATTTTCTGAAAGGCATTATTTACAATTTCCTCAGCTGATTCTTGCTTGTTGGGTGTGATTACTATACTTGTATCATCAGCAAAAAGAATTAGCTTTGCATCTTCATGAATATATAGTGGAAAGTCATTAATATATATTAAGAAAAATAAGGGACCCAAGACTGAAACCTGTAGGAGACCATTCTTGTCACCTCCCTAGTTAGATGACTCTGCTGGTTTTTGCAGACTATCTGTACTGTTAATTTCAACCTTCTGTATTCTTCCAGTTATGTATGAATTAAACCATTTGTGCACTGTCCCACTTGTACCACAATACTTAAGCTTATCTAGAAGAACTTCATGATTCACACTATCAAAAGCCTTTGAGAGATTACAAAATATCTCAATGGGAGATGTTCAGTTATTCAATGCATTTAATATTTGATCAGTGAAAGTGTATATACCATTTTCTGTTGAAAATCTTTTCTGAAAACGAAACTGAAACTTTTTAGTACTTCATTTTTACAAGTGTGTGATGCTACTTTTGAATACATTACTTTCTCAAGAATTTTGGATAAAGCTATCAGAAGTTAGATTGGGTGGTAGTTGTTAGCATCAGATCTATCGCCTTTTTTTTGCAATGGTTTAACAAAATCGTTTCCCAGTCTATCTGGAAAAATGCTCTGTTTCAGTGAGTTACTACATATGTGGCTGAGAATACTACTTGTTTGTTGAGAACAAGCTTTTAGTACTCTGTTGGAAATGCCATCGACTCCATGTGAGCTTTCATTTTTAAGTGAATTTATTATTTCTCTGGTTTCAGTAGGAGAGGTAGGTTGAGTTTCAATTTTATCAAACATAGGTACTGCCCCTTCCATATACTGCCTTGAATTCCTAATGAGGAGCTGGATCCTATTTCGTCCACAACACTTCAAAAGTGATTATTAAAAATGTTTTCTATTTTTGATATCTTGTTAACAAACTTTTCATTGAGTTTGATAGAAATACAGTCTTCCTGTGCTCTCAGTTGCCCTTTTTCCCTTTTAACAATATTGTAAATTGCTTTAATTTTATTATCAGATGTGCAAATCTGCACACAATGCGCTTACTTCTGTCCTTTTTAATAACTTTTCTTAATACTGTGCTGTAGTTTTTATAATGTCTCACTGTTTCAGGATCATTAGTCCTCCTAGCTATAACATACATTTGCATTTTCTGTTTACAAAGTATGTTTAACCCTTTAGTAAGCCATGGCTTTTTACATGGTTTCTTAGAATTATATTTCACTGTTTCCTTAGGAAAACTGTTTTCAAATATACTCACAGAGGTATCATGAAATGGGTTAAATTTTAAATTAACATCATGTTCCCTGCAAACCTCATATGTTGCAAGCCTTCCCTAAAATTTGAAATTGTTAAATCGTGAATTATAAAAAACTGTCCTATGGTGCAGATAAAAGTATAGCAAATCCTCCCCCCCCCCCCCCACCATATGTTTCACCAAAACTGTAAAAAATTGCCCTGCATTACAGTAATAAGTTTAATGTTGTCACTGCATTAGAAATTAGATGAAAAGAAAACTATCTTTTAAATCAGGAGATTCAGTATATCGAATAAGAGTCACCGCAAAAATTGTAACAAAACATCTCACAATACAGTGAAAATTGTAGCATATTTCCCCATAACACCATTATAATATTCACAAAATGCCTGCATTATAGTTTGACACAAGTTCTGTGTCTTTCACATGCCAATCATGCTCGTATTGAGACTATTAATCGATGCTAAATCTTAACTTTCTCAATGTCTGGTGCTGCTACAGAAGACCTCTTAGCTCTAACACAGTCGTATCCTACAGGGTAGATTTACTGTAATGTTAATAAGTTTAAAAGTTTTTGGATCTATTTACAGCTCACAAACATTACTTAATGTGTACAGCCTTCGCAGTTGTCATATTTCGTACGTCCTAATTGGTTTCCACATCACTCTAGAAGTATCTCAGTGTTCAGTATAGAATCCTAGGTGTCCACTATATTTAAAATCCAAGATAGAAAGGCTATAGAAACATTTACTGTCACTCACAGCCAACTTTTATGTTACATCGAATAAAATAAGACTGATAGGTGCATTACGCAATGGTAGCAGTTTGATGTGTTTTGTAGGTAGTGCTGATGGTGCAAACTCAAATTCAGGAAACAATTCTGCATGCTGACTTGGTTTTTGGTCCAGTATATTGGAAGCATTCCGTGATGCTACTGCCTCAATGATTGTTGCAGGCATTAGATACATAGAAAGCATGAAGTCTGGAAACAATTCTGTTTCCTGTTCAGGTATATCAGCTAGTCTGTATGCATGCCGAGTTGATTTCTGCTGCTGCTCAAATGTATCAGGCGATTCCTCGCCATAATAAAGGAGCTGTTCTGCTGAGCGAAATATAATAAGTGAAACATACAAAGAATAATAATAATAATAATAACACCAGGAGAAGATTCTATAATTGCTGAGGTTTCAAAGTATGCAAGAGATAAGGCAGTAGCACTGAAAGACCTAAGTCGAAAAAAGGCCCCGGGAGTAGACAACATTCCATTAGAACTATTGACAGCCATGGGAGAGCCAGCCCTGACAAAATTCTACTAACTGGTGAGCAAGATGTATGAGACAGGCGAAATACCTTCAGACTTCAAGAATAATATAATAATTCCAATCCCAAAGAAAGCACGGGTTGACAGATGTGAAAATTGCCGAACTATCAGTTTAATAAGCCACAGCTACAAAATACTAACGCGAATTCTTTACAGACGAGTGGAAAAACTGGTAGAAGCTGACCTCGGGGAAGATCAGTTTGGATTCCGTAGAAATGTTGGACCACGTGAGGCAATACTGACCCTACGACTCTTTCAAATTCTGAAGGTGGCAAGGGTAAAATACAGGGAGCGAAAGGCTATTTACAAACTGTACAGAAACGAGATGGCAGTTATAAGAGTCGAGGGGCATGAAAGGGAAGCAGTGGTTGGGAAGGGAGTGAGACAGGGTTGTAGCCTATCCCTGATGTTATTCAATCTGTATTTTGAGCAAGCAGTAAAGGGAACAAAAGGAAAACTCGGAGTAGGAATTAAAATCCATGGGGAAGAAATTAAAACTTTGAGGTTTACCATGACATTGTAATTCTGTAAGGGACAGCAAAGGAGCTGGCAGAGCAGTTGAACGGAATGGACAGTGTCTTGAAAGGAGAATATATGATGAACATCAACAAAAGCAAAACGAGGGTAATGGAATGTAGTCGAATTAAATCGGGTGATGCTGAGGGTATTAGATTAGGAAATGAGACGCTTGGATATAAAATGTAGACTGGCAATTGCAGGGAAAGCGTTTCTAAAGAAGAGAAATTTGTTAACATCGAGTATAGATTTAAATGTCAGGAAGTCTTTTCTGTATGGAGTGTAGCCATGTATGGAAGTGAAACGTGGACGGTAAGTAGTTTAGACAAAAAGAGAATAGAAGTTTTCGAAATGTGGTGCTACAGAAGAATGCTGAAGATTAGATGGGTAGATCACGTAACTAATGAGGAGGTATTGAACAGAATTGGGGAGAAGAGGAGTTTGTGGCACAACTTGACTAGAAGTAGGGATGGGTTGGTGGGACATATTCTGAGGTATCAAAGGATCACCAATTTAGTATTGGGGGGCAGTGCGGAGGGTAAAAAACGTAGAGGGCGATTAAGAGATGAATACACTAAACAGACTCAGAAGGATGTAGGTTGCAGTAGGTACTGGGAGATAAAGAAGCTTGCACAGGATAGAGCAGCATGGAGAGCTGCATCAAACCAGTCTTTGGACTGAAGACCACAACAAGAACAACAAGGTAGTAGATAAACTAACAGGAATCATCAGCCAAATTTGGGAAACTGAAAGACTCCCACATGGCTGGAGTTCTGATCTAATTGATTCTCTTCATAAGAAAGGCGACAGAACAGACGTAAATAACTATCGTGGTAAGATTCTGTAGAAACCTCTGAAAACGAGAACAGAAGAACAGCTACACCCACAGCTGGGAGAGTGCCAATGAGGATTCAGGAAGGTTTTATCATGTGTCGAACAGATAATGAATCTCAAATCCATACTTTCGTACCTGAAGCTCAGGAATAAAAATTTTGTTGTCACGTTTGTGGATTTCAAAAAGGCATACGACTCGATTGATCGTGAAACCCTGATCAGAACTCTAGAAGAACGTGGCCTAGACAGGAAGACTAAAGCGATAATCCAGCAAACATCAACCAACACAATCTCAAAAGTGAAATTTAGAGGAGAAAGATCAGAAGGTTTGAAATAAAGACTGGAGTGTGGCAAGGAGATGGGCTCTCATCTCTGCTCTTCAACTGTGCCCTCCAGAAGGTGATTCGTGAGCGGCGCAAAGAACTGGAAAACCAAGCAATTAAAAATGGTGTCAGGCTGGGTTACAAGCAACAAAATCATGAAATTGTTGTCTCGTTTTTGCAGATGCTCTTGAAATTTTTTCTGATTCCATTGAAACAGCAGAGAGACAGCACAGAAACTGGCCTCCAAATTTCACTTGAGAAAACCGATATTATAAAAAACATAAATTCACCACCAAGGGAGCTTATAGTGGATGAAGGCAAAATTAAGCGAGTTGAAAAGTTCAAATATCTCGGAGAATGGATAACAGCCACCTTATCAGAGAAAGAAGTGTTCATATCACACATGAACAAAATGGAAAAGGCATTCCATTTAACCAAAAACATCTACAACGAAAGATCAGTATCGCTCGATGCGAAGTTAAGGCATTACTGCAGTGTTATCCACTCGGAGGTCTTGTTCGCTTCTGAATGCCTAGTAATGAACAAAGAAGGCCTAATCGAAAAACTGGAGGCCAAGGAAAGGAAGATTTTGAGACAGATCTTAGGTCCCATTAAAGAGAGTAGCGAATATAGAAGACGTCATAACCATGAACTGTATTCCCGCGTAGAGAAGATAACCGACACAATCGGGAAAAGAAGGATTATGTTTTATGGACATTTGACCCGAATGAGCCCTGGAAGACTCACCAATCGTATGATCACCTACTTTCAGGGGAAGAAAACAAAATGGGCCCGGTTCACAGAGGTCTTAAAGAGGTGGGGATCGCCCATGATTACATCTTGGAGCGTGTCCCAATGAAGAAGAAACTTATGGCGTGGCAGGGTTACCAAGAAAAGCCAAAACTAAAAACAGGAAGTGCTTGGACGCAGGAGAGGAAGCAGCAACACAGAGAAAGAAAGCGGGAGCTCTGGGCGAACACCGGAACACGTAAAAACAAGACAACTGAAATAACGTGGTCCGAGGACGGCCTGTAAGAAATGAATGAAAGAATGACAACAACAGTAGTAATAGTAAGTAATCGAGTTTGAGTCAGTTTTTGTCTGTCTGAAGGTGGCAGAGCTCTGATGGTGCTTCATAATGATCAGCTCTTCATTCCCTTAGCAGGACTGTAATCGCAAATTACGTTAAGGAGCTGTTTCTCACTGCCCCGCAGCTTCTCCTATCCCTACTCAGACTGCTCTCCAAGAAATACATTTCATTCTGGATCCTTTCTCTGAATCTTCGAGGTTACTGTGAATTCCATTGGAATGACCGAAAAATACGGAACTGCCCACTAGAATCTGACTGCAATTTCGTAAACACTTAGTGCTATATAACTCAGCAAAACCTACCAAAGACTTGTGTTACGTGATTCAAACAACTAAAGGTCTATATCGTTAACAATAATCGGTTGTGAAATTTTGTAACACGTGTTACGCCCTTTCTAGAGACAAAATATCAGCATGCCTTCAGTAAACAATGTGTGGAACTCAGCTCACCCTGTTCGTCTATGAGACGCAGAAGGCAGTAGATAACAGCGTCCAGGTTGGTTAACTGTGCAATACGACTCAGAGCTGTCACTATGTGAATAAAATACTGTATATCAAACTAGGTTTATGGTTGGATTGAGGAGTTAGTAGTGAACATCACGTCATTCTTAACGTACAGGAAAGTTCGGGCTTTAGGCAACATTAATTACAGCTTTAACAGCAATGCTCTGTGGCGCAGTGAGCGAAATTGTGTCGGCTTTTGTCTCAGTGCCTGGCCTGGAAATCCAATGACATATTGTGGTGCTGCTCAGTTCTAAAACTGAGACGTGATCAGAGCCTTAGAACTGTAGCGCCTGTTAGGTGGGGTGCCACGTTGGAATGTTTCGCATGACCCAACACACCTGAGATCGACACTCTGACAGTGCAGTACTGAGTGAATATGGCCAGAAATGAGACCATGGGGCAGAGGCTGCAGCCTTGGGGGTAAACAATGGCTTCAGTTGTGGAGGTCTGGCGTACAGTTTGGTACGGTCATGCAGCACAACAGCTTGCTGTGGAAACGCCGCACAACCTGTAGTGTTCAATAGATGTCTACCTGCATTTCAAACAGCAGGTACAGATACGACAGAGCAGGCAGGCTCTTGCCTGTCAGCTGAGTGCACAAACGCTGTATGACGTCATACAAAGTACCATGGAGTGGCACTGAGTTGGGTATCAGAATTCAGCCTGAACGGATGCATCGTAGGGCAGTGGTAGTGGCTCCAGGAAGCCGTCGGTTCGAAGCAGCGGCTCTCTCAAGCTCGATACTGCATGTTGTAGTGATGGCTTGCAGATGGCTGATATCTTTCTGCAGTATGGTTCACTGTGGCATGGAGGCCACTGTGTTTAAATGCATTGGAGAGTTAAGTGCATATTTCTCCTATTCCTATCGTACAACATACAGCATGAGTGTTTGACAACCATACAGGGTTGCATCAATGAGCTACATTATGTGATCAAAAGTATCCAAACACCTGGCTGAAAATGTCTTAGAAGTACCTGGCGCCCTCTATCAGCAATCCTGGAATTCAATATGGGGTTGGCCCACCCTTCACCTTTCTGATAGCCTCCGCTCTCGCAGGCACACGTTCAATCAGGTGCTGGAAGGTTTCTTGGGGAATGGCAGCCCATTCTTCAGGGAGTGCTGCACTGAGGAGAGGTATCGATGTCGGTCAGTGAGGCCTGGCATGACGTCGATGTTCCAAACCATCCCAGAGGTGTTCTATGTGATTCAGGTCAGGACTCTGTGCAGGCCAGTCCATTACAGGGATGGTATTGTCGTGTAACCACTCCATCATAGGCGGTGCATTATGACCAGGTGCTCGATCGTGTTGAAAGATGCAAGCGTCGCCAAATGGCTGTTCCACAGTGGGAAGCAAGAAGGTGATTGAAACATCAATGTAAGCCTGTGCTGTGATAGTGGCACGCAAAACAACAAGGGGTGCAAGCTCCCTCCATGAGAAACACGACCACACCATAACACCACTGCCTCCGAATTTTACTGTTGGCAAAACTCAGGCTAGCAGATGAAGTAACTGGGCATTTGCCATATCCACACCCTGCCATTGGATCGCCACATTGTGTACCGTGATTCGTCACTCCACACATCGTTTTTCTACTATTCAGTCGTCCAATGTTTACGCTCCTTACACCAAGCGAGTCGTCGTTTGACATTTACCGGCGTGATGTGTGGCTTATGAGGAGCCTCTCAACCATGAAATCCTACTTTTCTCACCTCCCGTCTAACTGTCATAGTACTTGCAGTGGAGCCTGATGCAATTTGGAATTCCTGTGTGATGGTCTGGATAGATGTCTGCCTATCACACCTTACGTCCCTCTTCAAATGCCTGCGGTCTCAGTCAGTCAACAGACGAGGTCTGCCTGTACGCTTTGTCCCTTCACGTTCCCACTTCACTGTCACATCGGAAACAGTGGACCTAGGGATGTTTAGGAGTGTGGAAATCTCGTGTGCAGACGTATGACACAAGTGACTCCCAATCAGCTGACCACGTTCGAAGTCCGTGAGTTCTGCGGAGCGCCCCATTCCGCTCTCTCACGATGTCTGATGACTACTGAGGTCGGTGATACGGAGTACCTGGCAGTAGGAGGCAGCGCAATGCAACTAATATGAAAAACATATGTTTTTGTGGGTGTCCGAATACTTTTGATCACACAGTGGATATAGTTTTAAAGTTAGGCCGAGTGCTCTAAGTGTGACAACCAATGAGCAATCCATCACCTTAAACTTAGAATAGGTGGATTTTTTAATTTATCGCCATTTTAAACTTAGGACAAGTGAATTTTGAATTTTCACATTTTAAACTTAGCAGAAATTTTAATGGGTTTTCAACAAGAGGTAAATTGGTAGGGTTAAGTTGTTTAAACTGTAGAATCAGACGGATGGAACAACTGTTTGATTTTATGACAGCTGATTTCGCAATATTTTAAACATGGGCAAGTAAACTGTAGTGGTAGGGAAAAATCAAAGTTTCTTGAAATTCCCACCATTTGAAACCTCGGACTGAATTCTATACTTACAGTTAGCACAAGTAACCAACCAAGCATTGAGGCTGCACCAGTTAGACGAGAATCTGAACACCAGACAGGCTGCGCCAGTGTCCCAAGTTCTGCCATCTTGCATTCTGACATTATATGACTGCTCCAGTAGCTGTAGGTCAGCTATCTGGAATACTGACTTCACAGAGCTGTGCCAGCATCCCCTGGTCCACCATCTTAGGTTTTCAGCAAATATTGTAAGTGACCATCTTGTTTTCTTCCAGATGGGACTGATGAAATCAAAAGTTATAATATAATTAAACATCTATTGCCTCTTCAATCAGAAATAAACACGCATTGTATTCTTGCGACATTGATGGAGAGGCTTCAGCAGCAGTCCTATTAAATTATCATCAAAAATTTAGCTTCAGCGTACCTACTACTGACAAATTACAACATAGACGCAACTGAGTAGTTGTTAGATAAACTGATGAATAATCTTACCTTTCAATATGATGAGCATCCGCTGTTGGATAGGGTTGACTTTCTCGCTGTTTATAAAGTCAGCATGATCAGTAAAGTGGTCGAAATCCTTGACTGTAACGGCGCGGATGATTTCTGGATCCCTGATCATGACCATGGACACTGCGAACGAGTAGCCCCCACCGTAGGCGTGAGGCTCGAACTTGTTGTAGAGCTCGATGATGACATCGTGCATTGACCTCCTGGCCAGCACCACGTCCAGCATGTTGCCCACCAGGGGGAGCGGGGGCACGTAGGGCACTCCCTGACGGGCGAACCTGGTGGAGTAGCGGCGCCACCACACGGCCAGCACCAGCGCGGCGCCCACCACCAGGCCCGACACCACCGTCCACCACTCAACAGCCATTCTTCCCTCTGCAAAAGTAAAATTTTGTTTAACGTATTGTTCATTCTCCACCCAGCAAGGAGCACTGTTGTAGGATTGTGTTCATGTAGAGACTGCTTCTTTTCAGTCAGATATGACTGCTTGGAAGTACGACAAAGGCATTGCTAATTTGGAATTTTTGAGAGGTTAGATACTATAGGAGACTGCCCTCAGGAAAAAAGTAGAAATACTGTGGATTATTGACGCATCGGCGACTAGGTTATAGACAAAACAGTAGAAGCTCTGATAAGACTTGAACAGTGAAGGAAATTGAGTATGTCAAGCTAATCATTCTGGCATTTGTCTTTACTGACTGACCTAATCCTGGATGGACAGGGTTGGGAGTGGGGGGATTTGAACGCCACTTGTAACGTGGCGTGGTCTCCTGACCTTCATTTCTTATATACTCAGACCTCACCATCGTATTCTGCGTATCAAGACGTTTCATTCGAGCCCAAAATCGATAGGGTAGAGTCAATTTTATATATTTCCATTTAATCAATATGCAATTCTAATAAATAAATCGCAAGTGCGCACCGAGATTAAAAAGTCGAGGCTAGCGTACACAAACATGCAAGACACGATGGCCACAGGAGATTTTGCTCGGCAGACGCAACCACCCCACTGGAAAGCCCGTAGGAGGGTGGGTTAGCACGCAGCTGCGCCGACCGGCCGACCGCCCACGGACCAAAACAGTTTTTTGCCAGAGAAAAGGGATAATGGCCTGCACACTCACCTTAAAAGCAAAACCCGCTGTATTGTTTCGGAGAGCCTCAGCATATGCATATTTTTGATGGACCTAGTGCACAGTTTCAGAGTGCTCATAAGTGGACAGTAAACGCCTAACGCAGATGCTATATATTTCCACATTGGTCGGGTTAGCCATTCTCCAATTTGTAAGAGTAATGCTGATTAGTGGACTATTTCTGATGCAATGAGCTGGAGGAGTGAGAAAAAAGACAGCAGATGATATACCCTTTCGCTTTTTGTGTGGAGGGAACTCGTTCCAGTGACACTCTTGTAGTGGGAACACGTAGTCAGAGCGAGTGGGCTCGTGTGTGTACTCAGAGAGCGAGGAACAAAGTCTCTACTCAGTACTGCACTGAGAGCACCTCTGTCGCTAGCGAATTGGAGTGATACTCTATATTGAGTCGCTCGTGATTAAACGTTTGTTCACTCTGTTGGTGGTGACACTTAATGTGCGGTGTGAACACAGACAGAGTATTAATTAGCGCCTGTGAGCGAACATTGAGTGGCATCGTGGTGGACTGGTTATCTGACTGGTGTACCACGCCAATAGTTAGACTAGGGGCAGATAGGAGTCCTTGACTTCATCAAGGCATAGTGAGAGTTCGACTGGCGAAGGTCAATCCAGATAGAAAGAGATAGTTTTGTTATTTTTCAGCTGCGAGCGACGCAGGCAGCAGTCGGCGCAGTTCACTGTATTGTGCGCTACAGCGTAGGCGAGCCCCATCTTTCCTCCATTAGAAATAACGTACTTCATTCACGTCACTCAATTACATTTCTCATGCGACAGCCTTGACCGTACTTAGAAAAATTCAATCAGATAATTATTCAGGTTGAGTAGGTGCGGCTCTCAGCCAGTCTGCTGAGTAAATAACATTCTGAAAGAAAAGAGCTTTCCCACACTTTGTATATAAATGTCATTAACAGGATTCCTATCAGTAAGAGGTAACCACCTATTCCGAAAACAATCTGGAAATTTGTGTATCAGTTTATAAATAAATGTTTCATTTGATTTTTCTTAAATTTTGCAATAAATAATAATTTCCGTTTGTTTAACGTTTTTCTTACACTAACTAGCAATACTCCAGTAACCAAGTATCCCACTAATTACGTAAGAAAATAGAATATTTTTTTGTGTCTTTCCCTTACAGCAGACGACCCCAGAAGATATTTATTGCTGAAAGTTTTTCAGGCATTTCTTTTTGGTATGTTAGGAGCGTCTGTCTGACTTCAGTAGTAGTGTGCGGTGGAAACTGTTTTTTGCAGGAGCCAAAGGTTACTTGTAATATCAATCTGTTGCACAACTCGTCAACATAACAACCACACACTGACACACTCCCCCTAACTGTGAGTCCAGTGACCTAAAGACGCCCTAAAATCTGACTGAAAGTAAGAAGCAGAATGCAACTAACACATTTACGTTATCTCGAAGTGGCCCCAGAAACGAAATATATATGTCTTACACGCATACATTCTTCCACACTTTACTGTTTATATTTACCCAGTCCATTCACATTAATGTCGTCATCGCCTATGTTCGACGTCAATGTGCAATAACCACTCATAGGCGGGGAGTTGTACCACTAGGAGTGGAGGGTATATAAAGCATGTCAGGGGGACGCGGAAACCAGTGCAGTCGCAATGCGGAAACTGAGGGACCCGAGAAACTCAGGGCATCTGTCTACAGCAATGGAGTCGGCATGACTCCATATCCTTGTCTGGTACCTCCCATAACCTCCCTAACACACTTCCTACGCGTGGGCGCTGCAAAACGTGGTTACTCAGGCTTTTGACGCGTGGTCACATTAATGTGACTGAACCGTGTAATGTGTGCGTGTGTGTGTGTGTGTGTGTGTGTGTGTGTGTGTGTGTGTGTGTGTGTGTGTTTGTGTGTGTGTGTGTGTGTGTGTGTGTGTGTGTGTGTGTGTGTGTGGATACAAACGCGCGAGTGTAAGCATTATAGATTGTTGTTGTTGTTGTTGATGTTGTTGTGGTCTTCAGTCCTGAGACTGGTTTGATACAGGTTTCCATGCTACTCTATCCTGTGTAAGCTTCTTCATCTCCTAGTACTTACTGCAACCTACATCCTTCTGAATCTGCTTAGGGTATTCATCTCTTGGTCTCCCTCTACGATTTCTCCAATGCTAAATTTGTGATCCCTTGATGCCTCAGAACATGTCCTACCAACTGGTCCCTTCTTCTTGTATAGTTGTGTCACAAACTCCTCTTCTCCCCAATTCTATTCAATACCTCATCATTAGTTATGTGATCTACCCATCTAATCTTCAGCATTATTTGGTAGCACCACATTTCGAAAGCTTCTATTCTCTTCTTGTCCAAACTGTTTATCGTCCTTGTTTCACTTCCATACATGGCTACACACCATACAAATACTTTCAGAAACGACTTCCTGACACTTAAATCTATACTCGATCTTAGCAAATTCCTCTTCTTCAGAAACGCTTTCCTTGCCATTGACAGTCTACATTTTATATCCTCTCTACTTCGACCATCATCAGTTATTTTGCTCCCCAAATAACAAAACTCCTTTACTACTTTAAGTGTCTCATTTCCTAATCTAATTCCCTCAGCATCATCCGACTTAATTCCACTACATTCCATTATCCTCGTTTTGCTTTTGTTGATGTTAATCTTATATCCTCCTTTCAAGACACTATCCATTCCGTTCAACTGCTCTTCCAAGTTCTTTGCTTTCTCTGACGGAATTGCAATCTAATCGGCGAACCTCAAAGTTTTTATTTCTTCTCCATGGATTTTAATACCTACTCCGAATTTTTCTTTTGTTTCCTGCACTGCTTGCTCAATATACAGATTGAATAACATCGTGGAGAGGCTACAACCTTGTCTCACTCCCTTCCCAACCACTGCTTCCCTTTCATGATCCTCGACTCTTATAACTGCCATCTGGTTTCTGTACAAATTGTAAATAGCCTTTCGCTCCATGTATTTTACCACTGCTACCTTCAGAATTTGAAAGAGAGTATTCCAGTCAACATTGTCAAAAGCTTTCTCTAAGTCTAAAAATGCTAGTATTGTAGGTTTGCCTTTCCTTAATCTTTCTTCTAAGATAAGTCGTAAGGTCAGTATTGCCTCACGTGTTCCAACACTTCTACGGAATCAAAACTGATCTTCCCCGAGGTCGGCTTCTACCAGTTTTTCCATTCGTCTGTAAATAATTCGCGTTAATATTTTGCAGTTGTGACTTATTAAACTGGTAGTTTGGTAATTTTCACATCTGTCAACATCTGCTTTCTTTGAGATTGGAATTATTATATTCTTCTTGAAGTCTGAGGGCATTTCACCTGTCTCATACATCTTGCTCACTAGATGGTAAATTTTGTCTGAACTGGCTCTCCCAAGGCCGTCATTACTTCTAATGGAATGTTGTCTACTCCTGGGGCCTTGTTTCGACTCAGGTCTTTCAGTGCTCTGTCAAACTCTTCACGCAGTATCGTATCTCCCATTTCATCTTCATCTACATCCTCTTCCATTTCCATAATATTGTCCTCAAGTACATCGCCCTTGTATAGACTCTCTATATACTCCTTCCATCTTTCTGCTTTCCCTTCTTTGCTTAGAAGTGGGTTTCCATCTGAGCCTTTGCTATTCATACAAGTGGCTCTCTTTTCTCCACTCTTTAATTTTCCTGTAGGCTGTATCTATCTTACACCTAGTGAAATAAGCCTCCACATCCTTACATTTGTCCTCTAGCCATCCCTGCTTAGCCATTTTGCTCTCCCTGTCGATCTTATTTTTGAGACGTTTGTATTCCTTTTTGCCTGCTTCACTTACTGCATTTTTATATTTTTTCCTTTCATCAATTAAATTCAATATTTCTTCTGTTACCCAAGGATTTCTAGTAGCCCTCGTCTTTTTACCCACTTGATCGTCTGCTGCCTTCACTATTTCATCCCTCATAGCTGATAGATAGCAGATTAAATTAATTGTGTGGGCCTCAGGAGGTGAATATTTTTCCAATGAGCAATACTCTGAAACAGGAGAACGGCGCTAAGAGCTGACACAAGTGTATCCCAGGTCGAAATGGGGTCTGCAGCTAATACTTGGACTTTCAGCTGCTGTAAGATTTGTTTTCCCCGCCCTCCCTTTTCCAGCTATCAGGGCTTGGGTGGACGTTCCGCTGCTTATTTCATCCACCAACTTCCCATTTTGTCATGCAGTGCTATTCACACCCCACCCAAACCTCTTTCCCAGAGGAAGATTTGATGTGGTCAGCGGGGATCGACGCTGCAACCCACGCGCCAGTGTCCAGCAATGCAGAACATCAGCGCAGAGATATTCGGACGCTCACGTCACGCGCCACACAGGCTGCCTATCCCACTGCACAATCACAAGTCGAACCTTCACTGTATGCATGTTTTACAACTGCTTCTAGCTCAGTGTTACGTAGCGATCCTGTTCGTTATGTTGTCTGAACATAAGCTAAATACTACAACGCAACAGTCAACAAAAATGCAAAAATAAAGTGTCAATTTTATTTTTGCCATGTAATCGTAATTTTTGCAGAATTGGTACATATTTCCTCGTAAAATCTGTCATCTTGTGGTCTTCAGTCCACGGACTGGTTTGACGATGATCTCCAGCCTAGGGACTCTTTTTCATTTTCCATCTCTGCATAACAACTGCAACCTACATCCATTTGGACATGGTTACAGTAGTCAACCCTTGGTGGTCCACTACAGTTTTTACTAACTCATTACCGAAGTATTCAGTGATACCTGAGTATGTGTCCTGTCAACTGAGCCCTTCTTTTGCTCAAGTTGTCGTAGAAATTTCTTTTCGACCCAGTTCGATTCAGTACCATTTAATTATTCGAAATGCCTACACAACGTTCTGCATTCTACTGTAGCTCGACGTCTCAGAAGCTCCTGCAGGACGGAGCAGAGGAAACGCACGTTTCTTAATCCGCTGGTACTCCGCGGGGTACTGAACGTGACCGACCGCTGGCAGACAGTTGAGACAATGGAGCTTCAAGCCCTACGGAGCGTTGGAGAGTAGAGCATTGTGTGTTCGCGGTCGAGCAATTATTTAGAAACAATGTCTTTCTGTCGACAGCTTTATGTCGGTTGTCGAGATGCAGTTTCACTATACTCTGATGGATTGCAGCCTTTAGAAGTACTGGTTCTGCGATGAAAAAGAAACCACATTGCCTTCCCCGTTCAGTTCAAATTCCGGAAAACGTAGACAGACTGAGAACGGCATTCCTAGCTAGTCCGAAACGATCTGCTAGGCGATAGGCTCTATCGCTGAATATTACAACTTAAATGGTGATTCAGATATCATCTGTACAAAATAGCGACTGTCCATCAGTTAAGTGAAACGGATTTTGAACAGTGCAAAGGGTTTTGTGGCGTAATGGACGCATGGAAGCTACTGTTAGGAATTGCAGATGTCCCAGTATTCGTGTTTGATGAAGCCCGTTTGCATCTGGATGGTTGTATGTCAATGTACAGAACTGTCGGTACTGGGTGTCCGGGAGCTCACAGGAACTATACCAAAAACTTGTCCACAGCTCAAACGCAACAGTTGTGCGTTATCTCCGACACAGGGATTGTAGGACCTTACTTTTTTCAAGAGGGAGGAACCGCAGCTACTGTGACATAAGCGCGCTACGTCGAAATGCTAAGCAACTTCCTTCGACCAGAATTTGAAAGAGGTCTACTGAATATGACAGAAATGTTGTTAGAACAGGATGCTGGTACAGCTCTCATGGCGAGATCATCCATGGAAGTGGTTCGACAAATGTTCCCAGGAAATTTCACGACAAGGTGATGTTCCTTTGCCCCTAGTCTCATCTGACTGGAATTCTGGAGGACAACGTTTCAAATTCGCCTCCGGGCATCCTGATTTAGATTTTCTGTGATTTCCCTAAATCGCTTCAGGAAAACGCCCCGATGGTTCCTTTGAAAGTGCACGGCCGGTTTCCTTCCCCTCCTCCTGATGGGACCAACCAACGAAGCAACCCCCCCCCCCCCCCTCCGCTCGTCAGATCTATCTATCTGTGAATTATTTGCGTGGGGCTACTTGAAACCAAGAATGTACGTGAAGAAGCCCCGCACAATGGATGACCCCAAGATCTCTGTCCGTCAGGAAACTGAAGCTGTGCCCAATGAAACGTTGGAGAGTGCCGTGCGTAACTTTCAGAAGAGGATCCAGATTTGTGTCCAGCAAGAAGGACGTTATCTCAACGACATTATTTTCTGGACGTATTTAAGGCATGTAGATTTAAAGCGGCAATAAAAGTGCTGTTACTGATTGCAAGATTTTTTTAATAAAACCAGGTTTCAATCATTCAGTATTGAAAAACAAGTATTTCCTCTGCTCCATCCTGTATTATCTTCTTATCTGTTTACAAACCATGTCTCACTTCCTCATAAGGTTACATCCCATTACTTTCATTAAAGGCGTCTTAACACTCGACTTTATAGTCGAATGTTAACAGATACAACTTCTTCAGAAAGGCGGACCCTATTCAAAAACATATGTATTGTTAAAGCAAACGCAGGCAAAAGAGCTTCAACCTCAACATGATTATTTTTCAGAAAACTTTTCTTGCTATTGGCACTCTTCGTATTATATCTTCCCTACTTCAGTTATTTTGCTGCACATTCTACAAAACTCATATACTACTTCTAGTGTCTAATTTTCATTCCACGGAAAACCAAACTTGTATAATAGTTTTTACAAAATGTTCAAAATGCGGGTGCATTCCTATGGGACCAAACTGCTAAGGTCATCGGTCCCTAGACTTACGCACTATTTGAAGTAACCTATGCTAAGAGCAACACACACGCCCATGCCCAAGGGAGGACTCGAACCTCCGGCGTGAGGGGCCGCGCAGTCCGTGACACGGCGCCTCAAACTGCTCGGCCAGTCCGCGCGACGTAACAGTTTTTACGACCACACTGAGTAATATTCCTAATGAAGAGACTAGGAATTTAATGGGCTGAAGATGGCGCAGTTAAGTGTTTATAATTATTATCAACAAAAAGGATACAATATATAAGAGATAGAGCTCGACAGCGAGAACACAAACACATCAACAAACGTAAGAACAGAAATGCCTATCATTAATTCGTTTGTGTTATTTGATGTTCGAATTCTGAAAAATACGATTTTCTAAAGCAAATGCACAGTTTGCCAGTACAGTAGTAACTGCTTAAAAATGTGTTCATTAAATTACACTCTGAGTAAAATGTAATATCCCATTAATATGGAGTTCTTTCAATTACAGACGGATATTTCTCATTATATTTGTTTTGTAAATAAAAACCGCTTTTTCTTGCAATGTATTTCTCCCGGGTGCGTTTCGGCTTTTACTTCAAGGCATCTTCAATGGGATAGTTCTTCGCGTTTTTGGTTGACATTTGCGTTTCCTCTCATCTGGTCACATGCTGTAGTTCGCACTTCCGAATTTTTTTTCTTCACAATTTTCCTATTGTTTGTCTCTATTAGTCTTCTGTCACTAGTTGCAGACATTTGATCGAAAACTTTGATTTAAAGATACAACTACTGTAAGATCAGTAAATGTCTCTGGATGAGGTGGGGCTCAGGATGAGACATACTCGTATAGTGAACTAGCAGCCATAGGGGCAAACAACAAGAAAATTGTGAAGGAAAAAATTCGTTTCGTAAGTCAAGTTACAGTGTGACCTGCAGCGTGTGACCAGACGAGAGGAAAAGCAGATGGCAGCCAAAAACGCGAAGAACTGTCGGACTGAAGGGCCTTAAAGTAAAAGGCGAAACGCATCTGGGTGAAATAAAATACAATGCATCTTAAAAAGGCGGTTTTTATTTACAAAACGAATATTTCTGTGCTTGCTGAGAGGGTGATGACCTCGCGAACTTCTAATTCTCATTATGTTTTTCTGAAACCACTGTAAAAAGGAGGCAAATTCATTAAAAACTCTTGCTTACTAGACATTTTTACGCGACAAGTAATCTGAAAACTTTATAACGGTTCAACTAGCACGATCCTGCAGCTGGGGAAAAAAAGTTCGAAAATGCGTAAACAGTTTAGGAAAGAAATATCACGATTAAAATGAAAGGAAGTTAGGCATAACGACTGATGGCACGAGAGACAGCCGTGAAGTTCGAAAAAAAAATTAATGTAATCACACGTGTCTAGTCTGCTTGAAAGACTGAATTATACTTCTTAACAAGAATGTTCTAGTTGTTCTCAAGGGTGAAGGATGTCAGACATGAACATCTGGCAGAAAAGGAACCACAAGAAATCAGTACGTAGAGCTATTAAAGCAAATTCATTTTAAACTAATACTTCGCGGCAGTGTATCTTTGAGATTTAGAAATTAAAATTTATTCCGCAAATAGACATTGGAGTTTAGTGATTAGTTGTTAAATCTTAAAATATGCTGTTATACGCTGAAGTCATGATAAAGATGTAATAGTATCTTGGACTGTTCCTATCCTTGGTTTTAATTGTTGTGTTCTTATTTCCAATAGCCGACTATGTTACAAGAGAATGCAGAGAGTGGCAAGTGTTTACAGTTCTATGTCCTTGACAACGAAGTACACTCACAGCATAGAATTCGCACTTTAAACTACGAGTTACTACAACACAAATAATAGCGAATACTAACAGCGCAGTATCGAATAGAAATGAACACTCACCTTCACTATCTCTGCATGAGAGTCAACGTGCGGTTTCCAGCGTCTGTTGATATATCGAGCCTCGCCTGCGGCCGGCCGCTTGGTGGGGTGGGGTGGGGGCCTCGGAGAGGGGAGGGAGTGACGTCACAGGACGGTTATAATCGCGCGTAGCGCAAACTTGCAGCATGGAACACAGAGCGGGCGGCGGGCTGTACGTTCATGTGAAGTGTCTAAGGAACAGCGTGGGTGTCCATACGTTAATCCCAACTTGTTATCACACCTAGCATAGGGTTGCCATCCGTCATGATACGTCGGGACCATCACCGTTTATGGATCTTCTTGTCCCGACAAGACCCAATTTAAATGAATGTATCCGTTCTTTCGGACATGTGTGCTCCGACCGGCACTCGAACCTGGGATCTCCTGCTTATATGGCAAATGCTCTATCCAACTGAGCCGTCGAAGACATCCCGGGTTCGAGTCCCGATCGGGGCACACATTTTCAACTGTCCCCGTTGATATTTATCAACGGCTGTAAACAGCTAATGGTCTGGATTTCATTGTAATTTCATTCTTCGAGTGCTGCAACATCACGCATGGTATGTGTTCTTTCGGACACGCCAGAGATAATCCCCTGCACACGCAATACCCTCTGTGGTCCCCGATGGCTCAGTTCAGCCGGCACGGTAGCACAGTGCGTTCAGTGAGAGGTTTAGCTGCTCTGTGTAACAAAAACACTGAGTGAACAGATGAACGATGAACCTGAATAGGTGTCATGGGACGTCCACCCCGAACAAATGCAACTAACTGTAAAGAACAAAAAGAGATAAAAAAAAAATGTCGGATAGAGCGTCTGCCATGTAAGCGGAAGATCCCTGATTCGAGTCCCGGTCGGAGCAGGCATTTTCAGCTGTCCCCGTTGATATTTATCGACGCCTATAAACAGCAATTGGTCTGGATTTCACAGCAGTTTCAGACCCAATTTTGTCCCGATTTTTCAAAATATGGCTACGAGCTTAGCTCAAGTCCTCGAGTAACACCGTCCGTTAGTGTAAAATGTGAATGCAGCCTCAGTTAGTTTTATTTATGTCAACAAGTTTATGTTGACACGGTCATCCACAGATGTTGCATATCTTGTGTAAGTAGGCTGTTTAGGTTCTTATATCGGTAACGCCACCGCCATCTAGTGCTCTGTATGAAAATCACTGGCTGTGCTGTGTGAAGTCTGTGGCTGGGTGGCATTGTTGTAATATTGGCTATTGTAGTGTTGGGCTGTTGGCTGTTAACGGCGCGTAGCGTTGCGCAGTTGGAGGTGAGCCGCCAGCAGTGGTGGATGTGGGGAAGTGAGATGGCGGATTTTTGAGAATGGATAATCTGGAGGTGTGTCCATCAGAAACAGTACATTTGTAAGAATGGATGTCATGAACTGCTCTATATATTATGACTATTAAGGTAAATACATTGTTTGTTCTCTATTAAAATCCTTCATTCGCTAACTATGCCTATCAGTAGTTAGTGCCTTCCGTAGCTTGAATCTTTTATTTAGCTGGCAGTAGTTTGAGTAACGAAGATTTTTATGAGGTAAGTGATTTGTGAAATGTATAGGTTAATTTAGTCAGGGCCATTCTCTTATAGGGATTACTGAAAGTCAGATTGCGTTGCGCTAAAAAAATATTGTGTGTCAGTTTAAGCACAGTCATGTATAATTTTTCAAAGGGACGTTTCACCTGTATCGTCAGTGCCAGCACCCTCCGAATCCAGAGCTGTGATTCGAGAAAGTACTTCTCCAGCTGGAACTATTTAAGGAGCGCCACGAGGAAGAATCGCGCAGTTCTCAGTTCAATAGCGATCTGATAAGACGATTATATCTAAACGTAATACGAACAACGAGTGCAAGTGAGTAATGTCTGAAGTGTTTACTGCGGGTGTATATGGCGGGAACTGAATAGTGACGTGTACTTCGATGACTAAATTATTATTGACGACTGTTTACCGTCTAACAAACTTATCATCGCTTACGAAAATACCTAAGGATGTACAGAGAAAGTGTCACTTTTCGGATGATTTCACAAAACAGAGGTCTATTTTCAAGAAAGGACGTACGCATCGGAAGAGTTGTGTGACATATGTAGCTTTTTTATCTCAGTGACTCGTGGAGGTAACACAGGCTCTTCATCTCACTCAAAAACAAGATGGCTGTCTTAAATCCCCGCACTTGAGAGAATCCTTAAGCTTTGGATTCCATTAAAACAATTTTTTGACGCCGAAGCAGGTCACCTGAAATAATTTCAGATTTTGTACAGTGGTGCGATCAGTGAAATTAACTTCATGTTCGTGCAGTCAGACTTATCTATGTTTGAAAGCATATATGAAAAGCGTGGAGAAGAATGAAGTCTCGATAACTGAAATACGCAACATAGTAGTCGACACTCAAAGGTATCTGAATGAAAGGAAAACTGCCAGTTTTATTGGCATGCAAACAAAAACGAATCTGAACAAATTAAAGAATGAGAAACTTAACCAATAAATAATTTATTTTATTTAGAAATTTGAGGAAGAGTCAATGGCTTTATACACCATAGGATTGATTACTGTATTTCTTTTACAACATATCAAGTATTTGATTGGATGACGCTGTCTGAAACTGCAGAGTGGGTGATGACTGAAAACACTATCATAAACCTTACTGAAAATGGTGTGAAGATTCAGGTGAAAATTGTTTTCAGAATATATGTACCTGAAGAGCCTTTTGGACACTAAGCGTGGCTCGGAAGAAAAGAAGTCTAAACACTGCGTGAAAGAAAGACGATTTACTTTCTTAAGGAAACCGAAAATCCTGAACTCAAATGCCGACCGCTGAAACTATGCAAGTTTTCGTTTCCTATTTCTGCACTCGTCGCCAACGTGGAAAGAGTATTTTCGCTGATGTTGGCCCAGTGGGCTGATGAAATAAATCGACTGCTGCTAGGGACTGTGAAATCAATCTCACAATGCGAATATAAATACAAGCTGACTTTCATGGCGTTTTATAAACACTGTAAAGGGAAGACTGACTTGCTGAAAAAGGTGAAATCTCCTGAAAAATATGGTGTACCAACTGCTTCTGTTGCAACAAGTTCCATGTAATTGTGTTCCAATAGAAAGTAGTTATATTACATAAACCTTTTACATCTCTTATAAGCACCCATCTCAGAGTTTCCCGACGAGGTCCCATATGGCAACCCTAATGAAGCAGACAAATAGCAAATAAAACACTGTGCACAGAGTGCATAAGTTAATATCATATATGACTTCCACGACGAATGTCTAGAGTTTTATTGCCTCTCATTCGTTTGAATCTTCCTAACATTACTGATATATGAGTGATGTTGGTTTCTACGAACTGTTGGGTATTTACTGCGTGACAGTGCAGTACCAAAGAGGAAGAAAGCAAAATGGTTCAAATGGCTCTGAGCACTATGGGACTCAACTGCTGAGGTCATTAGTCCCCTAGAACTTAAAACTAGTTAAACCTAACTAACCTAAGGACATCACAAACATCCATGTCCGAGCCAGGATTCGAACCTGCGACCGTAGCGGTCTTGCGGTTCCAGACTGCAGCGCCTTTAACCGCATGGCCACTTCGGCCGGCAGGAAGAAAGCAGCAATATCCAAACAGTAATAGACGTCTTCAACACGGAACATCGTTTAGGTACTTAGAGAATGTGATAACTGTGTATTTAGATTTATTAAGATGAGTTTCTGGGAAATGAAGGATGCTAGTGCGATCAACTGTAGAGAATCGACCCAGCTTTTGAACTCCTTATCGGATAGCTGCGACAACAAACATCTAACGACTTTGAGATACGCCCTGCTAACACCGCAACAGCCTATTTGAATGTGTAACAGAAATGCTTATCGAACTTAAATGGGACTCTTTGGAAGCAAGGAAAATTCAACGTCCCATCGTCATCGTGGTCATAAGAGGGGAAGCGCACGCTCGGAATACATGACATGTATTCGAATTGGTGGATACAGACAACTTCAGCTGTATAGTAGGATGATAGGAGTGAAAATTTGTGCCGTTCCGGGACTCGAACTGGGAATTCTGGATTATCGCGAGTTGGCGCCGTAAGGCTACTCGAGCACGGCTTACGACCAGTCCAGAGCTTCCGTATGTCGTCAAACACGTGTCTAGCACCTGTACCCGTACGTTAATTGAGTATATTCCCGTACAGGGGACACATTGTAACTGAAAGTCGCCAGCCCGGTGTCGGTGAACAAATACGATACTGCAGTGCCTATGTTGTCCAGAGGTACGGTGCAAAGTTCACTCGGACATGCACACATGTCTTCCATGTAGGGAAATACACGTACATTTTGAATGTACAAGTGCAGGCTGTAGACACATGCTTGATGATATGTGGAGGTTTGGGTGTGGCTGTGAGTTGTGCTTCGATAGCGTTCTGATGACGCCGGCACGGTAGCTCAGCGTGTCCGCTCACAGGTTTAGCTGCTCTTTGTAATAATAAAACTGAGTGAACGGAACAACGATGAGTCTGCACAGGTGTCGTGAGACGTCCGTTCCGGACAAATGCAACGAAAAATAACGACCAAAATGAGATAAAAGACAACTGGTAGCGGACCGTTTGTAATAAGCATAGCGGGAGGTGGGGGGGGGGGGGGGTCGAGACCCGGTCGGGTGGAAATTTTCACTGTTGTCATTCTGTTATACAGTTGATGGATCTCCATATTCGCAAATGCGAATGCATTTTCTGAATTTCATAACGGCAGTAGTCGCTATAGTGCCCTGCATGCGTGTCCGAACGAACATTGCATCGCACTTCCGAAGAACACAGACACTACCACATCACATACACCCACGGAATGTTTCAAGGATGAGGAAGAAATTCGCGGTGCCCCTTTAAAGAAATCCTTCCTGGCCTTCGCCTTGAGCGTTTTAGGGAAATCATGGAAAATCTACATATCGGTGGGCTGACACGTATTTGAACCGTCAATCTTTGTAATGCGAGTGCGGTGGAAATCCTTGGAAGGAAGGTGACAGTTCTCCCGAAATCCTAAATAGAGATTCTGCATTTATCGAAGACTTTGCGACCACTTTGCTGCCACCATCGTATATTTCGTGTATGGGTCATAGGAATAATGAGAGATTAGGTCGTCTCAGACTTCAAGAAGAATATAATAATTCCAGTCCCAAAGAAAGCAGGTGTTGACAGATGTGACAATTACCGAACTATCAGTTTAATAAGTCACGGCTGCAAAATACTAACGTGAATTCTTTACAGACGAATGGAAAAACTGGTAGAAGCCGACCTCGGGGAACATCAGTTTGGATTCCGTAGAAATATTGGAACACGTGAGGCAATACTAACCCAACGACTTATCTTAGAAGCTAGATCAAGAAAAGGCAAACCTACGTTTCTAGCATTTGTAGACTTAGAGAAAGCTTTCAACAATGTTGACTGGCATACTCTCTTTCAAATTCTGAAGGTGGCAGGTGTAAAATACAGGGAGCGAAAGGGTATTTACAATTTGTACAGAAACCAAATGGCAGTTATAAGAGTCGAGGGCCATGAAAGGGAAGCAGTGGTTGGGAAGGGAGTGAGACAGGGTTGTAGCCTGCCCCTTATATTATTCAATCTGTATATTGAGCAAGCAGTAAAGGAAACGAAAGAAAAATTCGGAGTAGGTATTAAAATCCATGAAGAAGAAATATAAACTGTGAGGTTCGCCGATTAGATTGCAATTCTGTCAGAGAAAGCAAAGAACTTGGAAGAGCAGTTGAACGGAATGGATAGTGTCTTGAAAGGAGGATATAAGATGAACATCAGCAAAAGCAAAACGAGGATAATGGAAAGTAGTCGAATTAAGTCGGGTGATTAGATTACAAAATGAGACACTTAAAGTAGTAAATGAGTTTTGCTGTTTGGGGAGCAAAATAACTAATGATGGTCGAAGTAAAATTCAAATGGCTATGAACACTATGGGACTTAACATCTGAGGTCATCAGTCCCCTAGAACTTAGACCTACTTCAGACTAACTAACCTCAGGACATCACACACATCCATGCCCGAGGCAGGATTCGAACCTCCGACCGTAGCGGTCGCGCGGTTCCAGACTGAAGCGCCTACAACCGCTCGGCCACACGAGCCGGCAGGTAGAAATAGAGAGGATATAAAATGTAGACTGGCAATGGCAAGGAAAGCGTTTCTGAAGAAGAGAAATTTTGTTAACATCGAGTATAGATGGAAGGAGAGACAGCATTGGTCGTATTTTTTGTTTTATTAAACGCAAAATCGATTTTCGGTCGCTGAGTGACCATCTTCAGTGCTGTAATACATAATTTAAATTGGTAGGCATGTATTACAGCACTGAAGATGGTCACTCAGCGACCGAAAATCGATTTTGCGTTTAATAAAACAAAAAATACGACCAATGCTGTCTCTCCTTCCAAGTATACCCATTATATGGTCGTGGTGCACAGGACACTCCATGGAGTCGCCAATCAATCGAGTGTAGATTTAAGTGTCAGGAAGTCGTTTCTGAAAGTATTTGTATGGAGTGTAGCCATTTATGGAAGTGAAACATGGACGATAAATAGTTTGGACAAGAAGAGAATAGAAGCTTTCGAAATGTGGTGCTACATGAGAATGTTGAAGATTAGATGGGTAGATCACATAACTAATGAGGAGGTATTGAATAGAATTGGGGAGAAATTGAGTTTGTGGCACAACTTGACTAGAAAAACGAATCGGTTGGTAGGACATGTACTGAGGCATTAAGGGATCAGCAATTTAGTATTGGAGGGCAGCGTGGAGGGTAAAAATCGTAGAGGGAGACCAAGAGATGAATACACTAAGCAGATTCAGAAGGATGTAGGTTGCAGTAGGTACTGGGAGATGAAGAAGCTTGCACAGGATAGAGTAGCATGGAGAGCTGCATCAAACCAGTCTCAGGACTGAAGACCACCACAACAACATCAGGGCTTCTACATAGAAATACAGGCAGCCATTATTCTCCCGGTTAATATGCGGCTGGGTTATGACAGGGAATCACTTTGGATATAGAACAAAAGAGTGTACATGTCATATAGTGACACAAAATGGTGCTTACGTTTGAACTTTTCAAAAGGCGTCATCAAACAACTCTGTATTTCTATCTGCAGTGACAGACAATGCAGACAACAACGTCAAAATTGCAGCCACAGCTTGATCATGGCCGACATCTGACGTACGTTTTGGACGGTAGCCAAAAATCTATCATTTAAGAGGCATAAATTCACGGCAAATGTCGACGTTAGTCATTCTTGTACGAAGATTCTGAGACAATGGAACCAGATTAAAGTTATTTCTTTTTTTTAGGCGGCAGAGCCTCCATAAATTCAAAGAAAGACGTAGCTGTGTGCCAATGTTTATGATTTTTTTTTTTGCATGGGCGTTAAATTTTGCAGTGGAGACACATCCAAGAGATCTTTGCACGCTGACTGTTGCAAAATTTACAACAGGAACCATCTGCACTTAGGCAGGCACATTTAGTTAAATATGGCCGCAGTAAACGTCAAATAGGTAGCCCACAACGGTCTGTCAGACCAGTTACATCATGTGCTTCGAGGGAGTAGTCATACAGTTTCAGTTATCATCTCGAAAACGTAAATTTAGTTAATTACTTTTACCTTTGTACTCAGGGACATGCCTGCAGTCCTTTTATTTCGAAGTGACGATTGGTAATTTGTGACTCCAGTACGAAGTTTGAGTCTGCAGGGCAGCGTGTGCTCATTTGGAACTTCGTGGGTGATTGAAACTGTACCCCTGACCGGGACCCGAACCTGGGACCTTTGCCGTCATGCGAGCACGTGGTCTACCAATGGAGCTATCCAAGTGCGACTGACGGCCCGATCTCATAGCTTTACTCCTATCAGCACCTCATCTCCTACCTTCCACACTTCACAGAAGATAATCTGAACACCTTGCAGGACTAGCATTCCTGGAAGAAAGTATGTTTTGGATACATGGTTAGCCCCAGGCTAGGGGACTTTCCCAGAATGAATTTCCACTCTGGTATGAAACTTCCTATCAGATTAAAACTGTGTGCCGGGCCGGGCCGCGAGCCGCTGAACTTTTGCGAGCAAGTACTCTATCCACTGAATTATCGGAGCAAAATTCCCAGCTTCGAGCCCTGGTCTCACATATAGTTTTAATCTGCTAGGAAGTTTCAACTTCATGACTATGACTCATATGTTTACAAATTCTAAGAGACCACTGCAAACGAAAGTGCATCCCAACTTGGCTTACTCTCAGCCTAAACTATGTTAAATACAAACATGTGACCTGAGTCAGTAAAATTGCACAAATCATTACGACTATATTTCATATTTCAGTTGATGCTACGATACACGAGTAAGAGAGATAACTCTGAAAACCAAACAGTAAACACTGAAAATATCTCCCAAAACGACTTTAACCCCCTAAATTTCAATACATTTCATCTCCACAATTATTAATAACCACAAATTATTATCATTTCTACAACAAAAACTATAATTTACGCACAATGGCAGAAAATGAAGATGCAGAAATATACCTTTCAAAATAGACAGTAAAGCTACATTTGGTTACACATTCACAGTGGTCACGAACGCAAAAAGAAATTGTATAATTTAACATGAGTCTGTAGTGCAATGCGTTGAGGCAATATTTCATCAAATAAATGAAAAGTAGGTTGTAAAACTAAGGATAACCTCCAAAATCCTGCTTCTATATTCTACAAAATTCAATCGCTGAAGCAGCCAAAAGAAGGTAACTTAGCTTCTAACGTAGCAGTCAAAAATATTATCTTTAACGGCTAGTTAATGTTTTACATTACATTTCGTGTTTTGTTTCCCCACTTGACGAATCTTCCTTTGGGTGGTGATGCCCTACAACCAAAACAAGATGTGAGACAACGTCTTTTTAATTGTAATTGTGCCTCACGACGATTTTAAGAGATGTAAACGAATTTTTATTATTAAATGGTTACTTACAATGAACAATCCTCGCCATTACGTTCCAATGGCGCAGATTCTTCATTGTAAGTAACCGTAACATCTTCCAGTTAATAATAACAACTTGTTTACATCACTTAAAATCGTCGTGAGGCACAATTACAATTAAAAAGACGTTGTCTCACATCTTGTTTTGGTTGTAGGGCATCACCACCCAATAGGAAGCTTCGTCAGGTGGGGACAGAAAACACGAAATGTAATGTAAAACGTGAAGCAGCCGTCTGAAGATGAACCTATCGGTTCGAAACCGGTAACGACCGCTACGGTCGCAGGTTCGAATCCTGCCTCGGGCATGGATGTGTGTGATGTTCTGAGGTTTACGTAGTTCTAAGTTCCAGGGGACTGATGACCTCAGTTGTGTTCCATAGCGCTCAGAGCCATTTGAATCATTTTTGAAGCGGTAACGACGCTGCTTAAATAAATAAATAGCATTGTAAAAAGTGGATGGTTTGCTGTAATCTTCCGTGTAAGAGTCAACCTATAAGAAGGATTATGCTTTGATGCCCGCCACCAACAAAGTCATTATAGAAGGAGCACATGCTCGGACTGGGGAAGAAAGTCGCCTACGACCCTTTCAAAGGAATCATACCAATGTTCCCCTTAAGCAGCAATAGAAAACCCACGGAAAACCTAAAACTGAACCACTGAACTAAATGTGATTCCACTGTGCTACCATTGCGCCACCTCAATATATACGTTATAGGCGGTGGCACTTGTAAGCTACAGGCGTATATAAACTAGACTATTTCCCTCTCTATCCATTCGTCATGTTACCTGATTAAATTGTCTCTAATACTGCTGAAAACATTTTTGTTGAACAGTTTGGTCTGTTACGATTCTTGCTTAATACTTTAGTACTCATGTCGCGTTAAATAAATTAAATTTGCGATGAAGCTCTCGGAGTTGAACATATACAGTTTTTTTCTCCTCTGCATGTGTTGCAATTACAATAGTTTAATTGTGTAGAAAGTAACACGGAACGAGATATTAGGATACTAGATTCCTAATCGCGAGAAGCTTAGTTGGAACTGCTGGCTGTGCAGTAGTTATATTATTAATAGTAGTAGTAGTTTTGTTCATCTGTAGATCGCTTATGCAAGGGTGTTGGACATGCCTTGGGACTACGCTGTAAAGCCAACAAAAGTAACTTACTCGTACATATAGGCATTTATATACTTAAAGGTGTAGGGTGACAAGAATGGGACAGGCAAGTCGGCAGTGGCCTTATAGCAGGAACTACCCCGGCATTTTCCTGAACTAATTTAGCGACACCAAGTACATAAATGTAAACTAAATGGTTGAATGAAGTCCCCACCCTCCCGAATATAAGGCCAGTCTGTTTAGAACACTGCAACCTCATCTGGTTTAAAAGTAGTGTTCTATACTCTCTTACAAAAACGTTATCCAATAATGTAAAAAGCTATTGCCACACTGTTCATTCGTTTCTCACTCCCAATTACTGCACACACTATACACAAATTCTTTCATAGCACACACACACACACACACAGAACTGCACGAACGATGTGTGGTTTCCATTTTGTGTACCACAGCTTCCCATTTCCTAGCCTGAAAAACTGAGTCGCCATCCCTCTATAACGAGTGAGATTTGAGCTCAGAAAGAGGATAAGGTATTATGCATTGCATAGCTTTGGGAGTATGCTTTCACAGAAAAGAAAAAAATTAGAGAAAAAACATAGTGCCATGCTGCTATTTTAACTGATTTGTTTTATTATCATTATTATTTGTATGTGTTCATTTTTTACCAAATCTCTATTCTGTTTTATCTACACAGTCCTCAAAATTTATAGATGAATTGCCTAACACGTACTTTTTGTGCAATTTTTATTAGTTTTTTAGCAATCTCTTTAACCTCCTTCGGAAATTGCTCGTAGAGCTTTATTCCTTGGTAGAAAATTCTGTTTGTAGTTTTTCCATTATTTTTTCTTCGTTCAGTCCTGCTCTCTTCCATGCTCATGAACTGAGTTGTTTGTAATTATCAATATTATTTTTGATGTATACAGCTGAATGGTAAATGTACTCACATAGTATACTTAAGATCCCCAATGTTTCGAGAAGAACTTTACAATGACCTCGACTACTATTTTTGTTTATTATTCTTATGGCTCTTCGTTGTAGTTTGAAAACTTTGTTCACATTTTATGTATTTGTTCCCCATTAAGAATTCCGTATTCTATAGCTAAGAACTGAGTGTATATGTCAGTAGTAAGTACCAGACACTGGCTGTTAGACACTGATGACAGTACTCTAAAGTCATAGCATGCTGATGATACTCTCTTTGCAAGAATCTTGTGTGTCCGTGCCATTTCAACGAGAATCAATATTCGGTCCTAGAATTTTGTGTTTGTTGTGCATTCTATAGAGGTGCCAACCACATTTAATTTAACTGTGTCATTTTCCATCTTCAAATTGAAACTCAAGGCATTTTTTTCTTCACGTTACATGACACTTTATTCCATACTGACAAACTGCAAACTACCTTGAGTATATTATCTTTTTTTTTTCTGCAAGAAGTCCTTCCGTTTTGTCAGATACTGTAATACAGCTATCATCAGCAAAGAGATTTTTTCCCCGAGACTAACACTATTGGAAAATCATTGATATATAACAGGAACAGCATGACCCTAACGTGCTACACTGAGGGACTGATATATTAATGTATAATGGTTTCGATAAGTGTTTCACTAGAGGTTTTAGCGTATTTGAGGAATGTGTTATCCCAGTTCTTTGTGCCCTATCTGTTAGGTCTGTCAGTTATGTCTCTTCTTCCTAATGCTTCCAGTGTATTTAGAAAAATCTTGTTGTTGTTGTTGTGGTCTTCAGTCCTGAGACTGGTTTGATGCAGCTCTCCATGCCACTCTATCCTGTGCAAGCTTCTCCATCTCCCAGTACTTACTGCAACCTACACCCTTCTGAATCTGCTTACTGTATTCATCTCTTGGTCTCCCTCTACGATTTTTACCCTCCACGCTGCCCTCCAATGCTAAATTTGTGATCTCTTGATACCTCAGAACATGTCCTACCAACTGGTCCCTTCTTCTTGTCAAGTTGTGCCACAAACTTCTCTTCTCCACAATTCTATTCAATACCTCCTCATTAGTTACGTGATCTACCCATCTACTCTTCAGCATTCTTCTGTAGCACCACATTTCGAAAATTTCTATTCTTATCTTCAACAATATCAAAAGCTTCAGAGCTTTAGAAAGATCTAAAAATATGCCTGTGACACACTCATCTTTATGAAGAGCATCAAGTGCCACTTTCTTAATTCTACTATGGCTGGTTCTATGTTTCTACCACTCGAAAATCAAACTGTGATTTACTTAGAAGTTTGTATTTATTCAAGTATTTGTTGTTCTATCTGTCACAACTGATTCTATTATTTTTGAGAATGGTGACAACAGAGAAACTGACTAATAGTTTTCTCTGAATTTTTTCTATAGATCTTGGCAGTGCTTCAAAAATGCTATTTCACATACTTTTCTAGGTGGCGTGGACCAATTATTACTTTGTCCTCCATTTTACTAGCATGTAGTTTTGCCTTTGTTCATCTCTCCCTGTTTCGTTTTTAGTGACTTCTCACGCTAAGTTGTAGTTATTCTCCACACTGTATATTATTTTTTTCTTAAACGACTTTTAGGAGGAATTAATCGTCTTTCTGATTAATATTTCTGTAGCTCCGACAGAAATTTAAGAACTCTAGCTCATTACGACTCTTTGTCTTGGAACTGAAGAACTGAAGCCTTTGGAAGCTACCCACTGTTATCCATTTGTTGACACTGATTATAGGTACTGATGCAGGTGCTTCTGGAAATGTCTTTTTCAAAGTTCATTTTAAATAATGTTGAGAATTTAGAGAATTTCGCATCTACATTGGTTTCTCTGCACACTACTTACCAAGTTTGGTTTGCTAGTTCTCTTGAGAAATCCTGTATTTTGATTTCTGATAAATGTCGTTTGTAGACCACCTATTTGGGGATTTTTTCGGTACCCGATTTTACTGTTATTACTTGGCAGAAAGGCTGGACAGTCCAAGATCGTCTACCGCGACACCACACTTTGTCATGTCGACACGTATCTGTGGCCATATCGTCGAATTACGATGCAGAAATTGTAGTAACTCTTTTCACGCTATTGACCAACAGAGACATGCCAAAACCTGAAGAATATTTATGAGGATGTACTAGTTTTATTTATGGTATTTGTGTTTATGTTTCCACGCAAAATTTTGTTGATTCTTTACTTGGCATTTATCTGGGTGATCGATACACACACGAAATAATTGAATTCTTGGTGATGTCAAGCACTGTAAATTCAGTAGCTGATATTTCAAATTTTATCTTCACTTACTGTTCTAAGGTCAAGTCCTGTTTCCAACTGTGTCGCTTTTACGATATAAATGGATGCCATTCACCCTTTGAAGTAGTCCTACCGTAGGAGTCTGTCATTTCTTACAGTGATGCTACTGTATGTTGGATTTCTGTGTCTCTACACCTCTGCTCAGTAACAAAAACTACTGCACAACTGAAAGTTTGGAGCTGATCTCCTAATTTCTGTATTTTATTTTTTATTTATTGTATGTTTTCATGAAGGATTCGTATTACTGTGATGTGATCCATGCCACATTTTTCAATAGTTTCTTTTTCTCTACGACATGTAATATGTGTGTCATTTGGCGTATTAGAATCTCTCTTGTAAGTGATTATTTCAGAATATTTCAGACTGCCTGAAATACTTTTTAGGCAGGGGTACTTGCTGTCTGGATTTTTTCTAAAAATGACCTACTTCTCCCACTCATGACAACAGGTATTTGATCCTGAGGCCCACCTCCTCCACTTTCATGAATCAGCTCTACCATTCTTACTTTGGTTTTCCACTGAATGTCTAATTCATTTCAGGAGGCTGTCCAAGTGGTTCCTTCAACAAAGTCACAACAGGTTTCTATTCTATGTATATCCTCCAACCCAGAAAATCTCTCTACAGACGTAAATTAATGTAGATGGGCTTTACTTCCTTGTTGCTATTGTCCCTCTTTTCACTAAAAGAATCAAAACTGTTTTGAACTTCTTCATCAATTACCCTGGCACTTCATTTACTCGTACATATAGAATTACTCATCCACTACAAATTTTATTTACTTGGGTATCATATAGTTTTTCTACCATTATAGCAAGCGCAGGTAGAGAACTGCGTAACGGATCATTCACAGTACAATCGATTTTGGTAATGAGGGAAGATAAGAACGTCTGCCGTAGAGCTACGAAGTATCGCCTACGCAGTAATCCGTTTTGCGCTCCATGTGACTGGAAAATACTTGAGATAAAGCGCAGGGTGTGAGAACAGTAAAACTTTGTATTGCCGGACCTTCCTCAAAGATATCGAGATACGGGAGATCCGGCTTGTGGCAACGCGTACAGTCACAGAAAACATGCGTTTCTTATCTCCGTCCATTGAAGACGCCGTGGCGATGTGAATCCACACTATAAACGACTTACATAATCCACCTGAGGGTTCATATTAAGTAAACGCTTATTGTTACTTTATAATTATGCATACATCGTAAGCTTGCTGTGTGTTTGAAAGGAACTTACTACTGTTATTGCAGGTAGTGATAAATAAGCTCTAATATCTCAATCAAAAATAAAATATAAATATTTAAGGCCCACTAGAACAATGTTAGCAACGCTATTTGATTTGAATATACAAGGAAAACAGTCACACACAGCACACTTATATAAATTCAGTGCCACGGAGAGAATGGACCTGCATTTCGAAATATTGTATATGATAACCAGCCGTATTCTGCTATGTAAGTAGGTCCTCTGTGTCTCCCATTTCCTGTAATACGTTGCTTTCTTTTTAACTTCGCTGCACGTGCTGCCATCCAGGATCTGAAACCGCTTCCTCCGTCGTGTCCGCTTTCCTTGTAAGACTGTTTTTTATAGGACCCTCCTTCTTTCTTAATATATTTTCATTCCCGTTTCCTTCTGTTTATTACACCCAGTAATTGTCTTTGCTCTCCCAATCTTCATACTACATCTTTGTTTTTCACTGAATCCATCCATCGTACTCTTTCCACCTTCCTCCATGTCCACATTTCAGAAGCCTCCAACGTTGCTCTGTTTCCTCCCTCAGCGGTCCATATCTTAGAACCATACAGGAGCACAGTCCATAGGAAACATTTTATTGGTCTTTCACTCAAATCTTTGTCCATATTGCTGCAGCAAATTTTCCTGTTCTTTAAACGGCTCTCTCGCCATTGCTATTCTGTTTATAATTTCCGTGCTACTCTTCCAGACGATTTCTATCTTGCTTCCCAGATATTTAAAGCTCTGCACATGTTCTAATACTTTTCTGCTCAGAATCCTCTTTACCTCTTTATTTTATCCTAGTGCCATTATTTTTATTGATTTTCTTTCCATAAATCTTTCCTAAGTTAGAGTCAAAGGTATCCACTATGCCTTGTAATTCTCATTTACCTTTTACTAGGAGGATCATGTAGCCTGCAAACGTCAAACACCATGTTATTCTTCCTCCAGTGTTTACTCTCCTGTCATCTAACGGGCAGTCTAAGTATAGACTGACAAGGGTGAAACACAGCCAGCACCCTCGTCTTACTCCTTTCCCTAGTTCTAGGCCTATGCAGGAAGCATTTCCTCCTTTCACTTTCACTGGTACTTATTGATTTAAATATACCGAGTTAATAAGTTGCTGGTTTAAAGGTCCACTAGTGTTCATTAGGAGAATAAATAGTTTCATAAAAGCAACAGATTATTTTCAATATCAGTGTAAGCTCTCCGCTTATGGCGTCCGTTTGTGCAATGGGGCTCTCTCCTGGTAGGGTGTGTACCCGTATGGATTCAGACTGGAGGATCGTTTAATAAGTGGTCAAATTTCTATGAGACATATTAGCGTAGTAGAACTGTGAAGCAAGGCAATCCCAAGTCTCATTTCAACGTCCAACAACACGTCATACATGGTCTTACTTTATTCAGAAATCCAATTAGCATGTATGCGCTCCTGTGGATTATTATTTATGATTCTCAGTGCCTACTCTGCAGTTAAGTAGGACTTATAAACTGGCTGTGAATGGCGTATTTGAGCTCCAGATGGCGGCTCATTGCCGTGCCACATTTAAATAAGGCAAGTACTCTGTGATAGCTCACCATAGACCACCTTCGCCGACACACCGACAGCAGCCCAGGAGAAAGCCGACCAAACCCCGTGTGGCGAACGCCCAAGACGCCGACACTGGAGTCACTCTGCAACTACACAACGGTAGGTGGGGGGATGCCCTCGCCTCGCTTAAGATTGGACACCTTGCGAAGAGCCTGGCGGACAATGAGAAGCGTGCAGAAAAATTGATGAACTCCTGCAACGGGAGGGAAAAACAGCGTCAAGAATAGGTACATGAAGGCATGTTAATTTTTCTGCCCTGGCGTCAGCCATTTTACCTGCCTTAGAAGGAAAGTACGTGGCGACAATCCCAGGAGCCCTGCAGACGCAAAAGCGTCAAGAATTCGCACAGGGAGGCGTGTGCAACTTAAGAACAGAGAAAGAAATAAGCCTGATAAAAAAAGTTTTCTGGACAGTAAGGATGTTCCATTATAACCGCGAACGCCAGCAGGTTCTCAGACGAAATACAAATTTAAGACTGTCCAGGACTCATGCAGAGAGAGCCGTTACAAGGAAGTGTTGTGTGGGTGCGTCAGGAACAACGTAAGTATGCAGAAAACATCGAAACAACGAGCGGCTAACGCTGGGAACTGCCTTGGCCGTGAAATCGTGGGAAAGACGCCAGTTCCCGACTCTCATACCATTCCACGGAAGACAGGAAATTTTCGCCCTGGGTGGAGAGGAGTGGTCATGCAACGGCGATCAGTCATTCGGCGGCACTGTAAATTTAGTCTGCCCATGGTGCTGCCGAGACGTGGAAAATGCTTGAGGAGTCGTTAAGCTGAGAGATGGACGAGCAGTGAAGAAGACAGTCAGTGAGACAGGGCGGAAGTAAGAGGACACCACGAATGACCACGAAGAATGTTGAGATGACTTTTCCCCTTTCTTTCCCATTAATAACAGTCGTCTCCTCGCCCAGTCAAATCGGCGCTGACTTTTGTAATTTCTGTTTTGTGTGAAAAAGTTACTGAAATAAACGCACTCATCTAAACAGTCTGTTTCATTCGCTTTTCAATTACCTAACCTCATAATCTTTTCTGTTTGATTTCATTTAATTAATGATGTCAGTTGTTAGCTTCCAACGTGGGATAATCTCATGAGTCACTTTCATGTAATCTCATCGCAGAAAACAGAGAAGAATTCTCAATTCACTAAATTTGAGTGCCCAGCGTGGGGCGATTACATAGGTAATTATTTATGGCTGAAAATAATAATGATCTCATATGTACTTTGTATGCTATGTGATATCACAAACAATTTTTGATCCTTTGTATTTTTGACCCTCAGCGTGGGCCTCTCTCAATAGTAATTAGCGTGAAATGTGATATCACAGATAATTGTCGATTCGCCATAATACCACATAAGCTCGCAAGATATTGTATCACTGGTTTAGGGAGGACGTAGGACAAAATGGACGCGTTCACATAATCTAACACAGTTTTTGGTGTCTGAAAGATAGGACAACCAATTTTTGCACGTGAGGTAATTATGTTATGGGCTACATTGGCATTGTTGGAAATTTTCGGAACACATGCTGTCACACAAGGAACATTTTCACAAAAATTACTTGACTTACAACTTTCATACAGTGGTAGGTAATTCTTACTAATCAGAAAAGCAAACATGTGGAACAGTTTTTTAATATCAGTTTCAGAGCTCTTACAGTTTATTTAAAAAAATTATGCTTATGAAACAAAGCAATTTCCGTTTCAGAGAAAAGTAAATAATTTTGACAGAAAAACACTTGTACCACAGCAAGCTGCGTTATACTATGAACAAAGTCTGCAGAAAATTTCAGTTTTCTATCTCCAATGGTTCAGGGGAAAATGTTCCTTACTCACTGAAAATGAAAGTTCTGGGAAATGCATGTAAAAGATTTTATAATGATTTACATCATAAACCAGCACCTTAATGCTGACCATAACCATACATTCGGTTTCCTTGCTCTTCGTGTGCCTGTTTCCTTTTTGTTTGATGTTCCTGGCTTGCCCTTTTGGCTATATCCTTCACAGACAGATCAGAACGTGCAAAACGCGCACTATGTATCTTCTTCAATAGCTTCTAGGTGAAGCAACTTTGCAACAAATCCTAGTCCAGTAAGGGTCCTTATTCTTCCAATGTTACCGTCACTAAACGCCAGACATGCAACATATGTGGCAATTTTAACAATAGTAGATGAGCTAAACGTTGTTTTTGGGCATCTCTTCCAAATGAGACTGTTGAAGCTTTCATTCGGGTTTTGTATTCCACCATTGGTACATTTCTTTAACAAGTATGGATGAGCTAGAAACTGGATGTTGGCTTTATGTTGTTTGAGACTGCTTCCGGAAGACTGTGTTACTTGAATAGGTTTTGTTTTCTGCTTTTGCCAGCCTATATTTGCACCAGAATGTATCAACCAATTATGTACTGGCTTCTACTCAGTTGGCAACTTGTGAAAAAATATTGCCCACACCGCCTTCTGCATTGCCTTCAAATCGCCAGTGATTTGCCTCATTGCTTTGCCGTAATATATTTGCAAATTGTGGATCTCTTTGTCAGTCAGGGGTTGTGGCCCACCCAGTGGCTATCCATCTTTGAGTTTTACACATTTTTATTCTCATTTCAGTTTCACAAGTCTCCCGGTCATCCTCTTCTGAATATGCCCCACACACTCTAAAGTTTCAACGTTGCATCCATTTCTATGTGCCTTGCTCTCTACAACACATTTGAAAGCCCTCGAGTCTCCATCACCACGATATTTCACATATCTAACTCCATGCCTCATTTCGCTCCGATGAAATATTAATTTCATTCCTGATGGCTCCATGCCGCCACAAGAACCATCACAATTCTTGCTTGCAAATTATTTTATGTTTTATTTGCCCTTGTATCTGTCTTCTTCCTTATTGTCTAACGTCTTCCTCTGTCAGCAAATAGAGCAATATTTGGACATCACCTGCAAATCCAACACTTTTCCTGTGTCAAATGATGAAACACCATGTAGCGAGGTATGGCCCCTTTTCATCCATTTGCTGTCACATGAAACACATACATCTGTAGAAGGCAAAGGGTCATTTACTTCTGTCTGAATGTCTTTGTTAGATAAAACTGCCTCTTTCACTGCTACTGACATACTGCTATTGCATTCTGTTTCCAAGGCGTTCAGAAGATGATTGTCTAGCGTTGAGTATCGAGGCAGACGCAGATAACATATTCATTATTGCACAAGACAAACTGCTACCTTCCCTTCCAACACCAACACATCTCAACCCATACCAGAATCTTATGCTGGCTTCATACACCAAATTCTTAGCAGCTGATGTTCTGAATTGAATGTCAGTTTCACGGCTGTCAAAAAACAAGTGCATATTACACACAATACCATCACTGTCATTCGTGACATACAATCTTAAAGATTTACTGCCACAGTTACTACATGCACCCAAATTCTAATAAAGGAACACACAATTTCTAAATCAATTATCGTAAAATCACTATTCACTTCGTCTTTAGTGGACTGAAACTCTACACCAGTTCCAAGTTTGTTCTGTGAACTGCTCGTCGTCTTAGCCTTCACAATTATCTTCCGCTGAATTATGTTGACTCAGTTGGCTGGCTCAAATGGCTCTGAACACTATGGGACTTAACTTCTAAGGTCATCAGTCCCCTAGAATTTAGAACTACTTAAACCCAACTAACCTAAGGACATCGTACAAATCCATGCCCGAGGCAGGATTCGAACCTGCGACCGTAGCGGTCGAGCGGTTCCAGACTGTAGCGCCTTTAACCGTTTGACCACCCCGGCCGGCTGACTCAGTTGTAGAAACTGTTTATTCACATGTAAATGGCGAGCTTTAACCACTTTCTTAAACACTTTACCGCTATATCTTGGCATTTTAAACGGTAAATCATACAAAAAAAGTTTGAACACAGTCGTAATTCTCGCAATATCAGCAGAATTGAAATGTTTACATTTCAGCACCACATCTGCCAAAGATATCTAGCGGAAGGCAAAGATAACACGACGTAAGAAGATCCACAGCGTTGTATACTCTTCCGATGCTTTTATGCCAGCAGGAAGCAGTAAAACATGGCAAACAAGAAGAGTGTAGTCAAGAAAAGTGGGCGTGGCGCTTCGCAGTGATTGAAACAAGACTGCTTTTTTATCATTTGTAGTTCGAATTAATCTGTGAAAATTGGAGACAATATTTCTAACATCTTACAGAACTATCTGGTGGCAATAATGTTTTTTAACATTTTTGACCAATTTTGGCTACGTCTCTCATTATACTGACCTTATAACATCTAGCACAGTTTGTAACTTCGTAATGATAATCCAACTGGTATTTCTCCTTACAAACCTGGATAACTTCACCGTAAATGTAATCCAGAATCTTCAGTAGAAACAGTTATCTTAAGCTTCATGAAAATTTACCATCGAAAAATTTAAGACGGTTCGGAATGAAATGATGCAGTAGCCAGGTTGCAAACAATTATGACTTCATCGGACCTTTTCCACTGCGCGTAAACACACGACCGAATACTAGCGCGCGGAACGTTACTAGTAGAAAACGCCAGCTTGCTTCGCATGGAAATCTTTACTTCAGCACTGAATACAAACTGGATTGACCTCACCAGACGCCTTGTTCGTAGTAATGGCTCTTCAACAACACCCAAAGCTGAGTTCATCAGAATAGAATGTGACATCGAAAGAAGCTGTCCAACTTACGACCGGAACCAGACTAGACGTAGCACTCAAAAGTATCGTACTGTAATGGTAAACCCGGTTAGAACGAAGGAGCCACATAGCTTGCAAACCGCCAGCGAGTGCTAATGGCTGAGTGCCAACAGACATGCCAAAGACTTAATACTGATGCAGTGACTTAGTAAAGGGTTTGCGAAAGTGCCTGTATCGATATATATGGGAATTGGTTAGTGCAAGATCTCAAACATAGTACTAAAATAAATACTACTTTTCACAGAAAGTAAAATATCATTTTTCGATGTGAAAGAGGCGATTATCAGGCACCTTTCAGTTTTCTACGTAAGTTTTCATGATAACACCTAATGCCGGAACGGGTTCTGCAATGCTGAAGCAGTACACTCTCATGTCGAAGTATCGAAAATCAAATCTCCATGTGGCCATTTCAATTTATATATCCTGATGTAGCTGTACCTGAATCGTTTATGGTGGATATCGGATGGATGGTTCCTTTGGAAAGGACATAATCTTCGCCTTTCATGGTCTATCTGACTTGGGCTTGGTTTCTCATATTCTTGTCGACGATGAAATCTTAAACACTAATCTTCATTACGAGTACATGGTAATAGGGAACCAGCACTATTGTATAAACATAAAAAACTGTATTGACATCTTGTTTCTGTAAGGTGCCTTGCGTTTCCAACACTATCAGTTTCCAAGGTCTCCACGAAGCTCAGAAAACGATTTATCGCGACAATGGTTTTTTGTAAGGAAAACAGAGGAATACTAATTGTTCAACTTGATTTTCACTTAAAGGGACTCTCTGTTCTAGTCTACAAGAGAAAATGCTACGCTATTTTGCGCGATTTTACTATCTAGGGTCGTAGGTTCAGAAATGGTTCAAATGGCTCTGAGCACTATGGGACTTCACAGCTGTGATCATCAGTTCCCTAGAACTTAGAACTACTTAAAGCTAACTAACCTAAGGACAACATACACATCCATGCCCGAAGCAGGATTCGAACCTGCGACCGTAGCAGTCGCTGGGTTCCGAACTGAACGCCTAGAACCGCTCGGCCACCTCGGCCGGCGGGGTTGTAAAGTATAACCGTCTTTCGGAAATGTCAAAGAGCAATGACATTATTTAGAACGGGAAGTGACTGATATTTTTTCAAGTTGTGAAGCTCTTGCGTCTATAGGCCGATCTATTTATTTTTAGTGGCAGTTACTGCTAAATACAAAAGTTACTGTCACGCAGGTTCTAGTTCTAACGAGCACAATATTAGGTATAAAAAGTTACATCTGCTACTTTTCACTATTATCTCACTCTCAGAGTGAAGTAGAATGTTTGGTACTATAAATGTCTGAAGACGTTACCCACACCACGTGAAAATCGTACAAACACAAATGTTTTATCTACAAAAAATACGCTAGTATGTCTGTTCGGTGACTGTAAACCTTACTACCGCAGTGATCCCTGTAATTCCTAAACTGCCCTCCTTACTTTCTGAACGTAAATAATAATTTTCAATTATAAGTCTTAATATAGAGGAAATCGGCGAAGAATTGGTTAACTGGGCACAAGGTGGTCCCACTCCATAAGTCACAGTTAGGTCTGCAGTCCGTTGGGCAAGTGCGGCCTGTTGAGACGTGACTGTGGCAGACACGTAAGTCCATTTCCGAAGATTCATTCGTAGCGAAGCCGTGATGTGTGTGTTCCCTGTTAGCCTTTGGAACATTTTATGAGTTTACCTGCAGAGTAATCTTATCAGTCTGGCTATACGACAGTGCAGTATTATAGATATTAAAATTATGTGTACTGTCTGAAGTTTAACTTGGTTAAACAATTTTTTCTTCGTTTCGAAGTATCAACAGTCCCATAACGTAAATAGTGTTTGTGGAGAGAAAGAAAAGGGGAAGGATGGGGTATTAGCTAATTTTACCCCAACCGTTCAGATTAAGTACGTATTAACAACTTAAAAAGAACACAAAAGTGCTACAAAGGAATTTTTGATCGACAGTTACACCTTTCTACATTTTAGGTGGTTGATATTATAAGAAAGGTAACGTCTGGTGCTTGTCACAGACTTCGTTTGCAGTTCATCTGAGTAGGTTTTTGACCGATTACAGAAATTCTTGATAGAAACGACGTAACTCCGGGCGTAATACGTATGTTGGAACTTAAATAGTGGCAACACTGCTGTGGAACACTATTCAATAGAATCTGCTATTGTCAATGATAGCACACGTTGTTGACATACGTACCTTACCTCCGAGCAAATGAACTCGCCCGTCCCACGTCACTGGCGTCTGCACAATCGAGGGAAACACAGCAACTTGTGAGCGGGCGGTCTAACGTAACGATGTCAGTATTTGACAACGGATTTGGATCAAGATTGACGGTGTGCCAATGAACAGTATTACCGTTCGTTTTTGGAGCATGACCTGCGACCAGCTTTGCGAAAGAATCGGCGACACTTTCTGTGTAACCCAGCCATCATTTTGCACGACAATGCGCGGGCGCATACAGTGAAAGCTGTGGCTGCTCTGTTCGGTAGATGGGACTGGGAAGTACTGTGCCGTTTACCACACTTCCCGGATTAAGTCCTTGTGACTCTGATTTCATTCCGAAGATGAAGGAACCACTTCGTGGCATTCGCTTCAGAACTGTTCCAGAGATTCGACAGGCAGTAGCCGCTCCATTCGCACTATCAACAGAACAGGCTCTGGTAGCGGTATACTATACCTTCCATATCGTTGGCAACGGGCTCTACACAACGCTGGTGGCTACTTTGAAGGACAGTAACAGCTGCAAATATGTAACTCTTTTGTATCGGTTGTGAATAAATAGTTGCCACTATTTAAGTTCCATCCCTCGTATTCAACTGTGAAGAAAGAGGCTTTAGAATAAATCTAAGAATTGGTCTGAGAATGCAGCTCATAAGAAAAGCGACACACAGACTGTTTACCATCGGCAGAAGCGGGAAAAACGTTTACTTGTGCTACGCCAGTGACTACCGGTACTGAAATAGCGTATAGGTCTCTTATGCTTGTTATTCCACGAAGAAATAAAACAAGAATTTGAATTGCAGCTAAAATCAGGGCGAATGGTCTGATGAACAAACTACAGGCTGCATGATATCAAACTTATTTCTAGTGTGGACAAGAGAAGTTGAATTTTCAATGTCTACGAAAGAGTCGCCTGTTCTTATACCAGATGGATATTCAGCTCATACGGAAAACATTGATGTTATAAGTTTGTGGAAGTAAGAATGCAGCATTGTTGCTGCCTATGCCGCCAAACTCTTACCATACGTTGAATCCACTATATTCGTGGTTCATGGAAAACAGGTCAGCATGAGTTTTTTCGCAGCTTAGGGTGCCTGATGTGAAACGTCCGGACAGATTAAAAGTGTGTGCCGGACCGAGACTCGAAATCCAGAGTTTACTATGCCAGAAAGTGTCAACCCACGTGTTGCATTATGGGTGCGAACGTGGCTGCGTTGGACCCCGAGGGATGTTGCTACTCTGTGGCAAGGATTTTTAGAGCACCATGCGTCTAGAGATCCAAGATGAACTCCGCTACCACCGCCTTTAAGGGGACTGCAATATGGTCTTCCAATAGGAACTGTTTCCTCGAAAGCAAATTTTCTCCCCACAGAGACAGCTGACAGCAGCACGTCGTCTGATATGTATATTAGAAATGAAGTACTGAAAGTGGTGTATAATATCTGTATTTATTAGCAGCTGAAAAGTGCACAGAACAGATAGAATGTAGCCCGACAAACAAAATCAACTTTTTAATAACACTTTTTGAACTGCCAAAGTTGGCAAAGCTCAGATGCTCTTGGACAGCAATTTTGAAAGACTCCATGCAGAATGAAAAGTGAGAAGGAGTTGAGAGGGAGACAGAGGAAACACGAAAACTGAAAGAAGAAATGATGAGATGCAGAGTAATCAAGGCCAGTTGAAAAAAGATAGTGCCAGAAGGTTGTGAACTGCTTCGTGAATACTGTAAAAATCTTTTTAAAAATTCTTCTTCGTCAGTACTGTATACTGCTAGAAAAACAAATTTTTCATCCCCTACTGCGTCCCATTCCTGGGGCAGAATAGGAAAAGTGGGAGGCTGCATTGTAAAACGAGAAGGAAAAGTAATTTTATAACTTTGACAACTTTTCTTTACTACATATTGTGAATTGAACTCCATTCAATTCATAGGTGCATTATTTAAGCTATTTACAATCTTACAGTAAATTGTATTTCAATATTTCGTACCACCCTGACTTCCTTTACTGATTTACCTGAACTGCATTACAGGAACAGCAGTATATTTACTTTTTTTTAAGTTCGCTCCTTTCATTTCTTTGCAGTACAAAAGTACAAATGCGTCAGGAAACGTAAATCAGTAGATCGGAAATTATGGCCATGACAAACAGTATCCGAAAATAGCACCTGAATCGAAAATCTTCGAAGAGTTGGTTTCAGACCACCATTCAGAGATCCGGATACAGGTTATATGCTGGATCTCTTAATCATATTACCGAGTGGATGGGTGATGGCTTTAGACTTTTCTGTCGACTCTGAGCCTATTCACAGCAGATTTTTGGATGTGCACCATTTTGGGACTTAGAAATATTTATGAGTATGAGTGCTTGTGGCCATTGACTCACAGAAGGGCTGTTAGTGACCTAACATATCACCCGAGGTGGAGTTTGTCACTGTATGAAGACTTACGTGGAACTGCTGAACTACAGAACCTTGGTGCAGTTCAAGTGATTTGTTGCACGGCTCAATTCCTTCAGTTTACGCTCATTACTTCCTGCGTACGCTCCGCTTGCTCTGCAGATACAACCATTTGGGTTTCTTGTTTCTGTGCTGTGTTCAGTAACAACCTGCGTGAGGCCAGCATTCAGAATGAATTTATGTTTGATGCCAATGAACTGACGGTTAACATTAACCCTTTGGTTATAGCCCACATTATTCTCCTACAGGACCGTATTCTTAATGCTTTTCTTTCAATATTCACAATCCATTTATTAATGTTGTTGTTGTGGTCTTCAGTCCTGAGACTGGTTTGATGCAGCTCTCCATGCTACTCTATCCTGTGCAAGCTTCTTCATCTCCCAATACGTCTGCAGCCTACATCATTCTGAGTCTGTTTTGTGTATTCATGTCTTGGTCTCCCTCTACGATTTTTAACCTCCACACTGCCCTGCAATGTTAAATTGGTGACCCCTTGATGCCTCAGAACATGTCCTACCAACCGATCCCTTCTTCTTGTCAAGTTGTGCCACAAACTCCTCTTCTCCCCAATCCTACTCAATACTTCCTCATTAGTTACGTGATCTACCCATCTAATCTTCAGCGTTCTTCTGTAGCACCACATTTCAAAGGCTTCTATTCTCTTCTTGTCCAAACTATTTATCGTCCATGTTTCACTTCCATACATGGCTACACTCCATACAAATACTTTCAGAAACGACTTCCTGACTTTTAAACCTATACTAGATGTTAACAAAATTTCTCTTCTTCAGAAACGGTTTTCTTGCCATTCCCAGTCTACATATTATATCCTCTCTACTTTGACCATCATCAGTTACTTTGCTCCCCAAATAGCAAAACTCCTTTACTACTTTAAGTGTCTCATTTCCTAATCTAATTCCCTCAGCATCGTCCGACTTAATTCGACTACATTGCATTATCCTCGTTTTGCTTTTGTTGATGTTCATCTTATATCCTCCCTTCAAGACACTGTCGATTCAGTTCAACTGCTCTTCCAAGTCCTTTGCTGTCTCTGATAGAATTACAATGCCATCGGCGAACCTTAAAGTTTTTATTTCTCTTCCATGGATTTTAATACGTACTCCGAATTTTTCTTTTGTTTCCTTTACTGCTTGCTCAGTATACAGATTGAATAACATCGGGGAGAGGCTACAACCCTGTCTTACTCCCTTTCCAACCACTGCTTCCCTTTCATGTCCCTCGACTCTTTAACTGCCATTTGGTTTCTGTACAAATTGTAATTTATTAATATGTTTGTTTAATTCTCTGATTCGTCTATCTGAAATTTATGTACCTCATGACAGAGCCATGCTTCTATAAGGGCTTAAAGCCACAGTGCATGAAGAACCCGCGCTATACGCCTTCTACAGATGAGCCATATAGAATTTTAAGGTCTCTGATGGTTAGGTAGCAGCGAACTGATCTCAACTGCTGATTAATATCCCCTTACTATATTCTACCGCCTCCAGTAGCGTTACACACACATCTAATCTTTAGGACTCTGCCTTAGCATCACATTTCCAAAGCTTCTATTCTCTACTTGTCTGTACTGTTTATCGACCACCTTTCACTTTATACAAAGCTACAATCTGGACAAAGGGTTTTAAGTAAAACTTCCCAACACTTCAATTTATATTTGATGTTACGAAATTTGTCTTTTTCTCGTTACTGCCAGTCTGCATTTTATATCCTCTCTACTTCTCTACTTTGGTCATTATCAGCTATTTTGCTGTCCAAATAAGAAATCTAAACTACTACTTTTAGTGTTTCATTTCCTAATCTAATTTCCTCTACATTGTTTGACTTAATTCGACTACATTCCATTACTCTCTATTGTTTTCTTTTGTTCGTATTAAACCTCTTTTCAAAGACGCTATCAGTTCTGTTCAACTGCTTTTCCAAATTCTATGCCACATCTGACAGAATAATAGTGTCATCAGCACACATCAAACAAATACCAAATTATTTGTTCCTTTCCACGAACCTTGTAAGCGTACTGTCATATCGCTGACTTAGTTGTGGAGTATCTTTGCGGGCAGCCGCGTCTGTAGTGAGTCGAGCGCGGGACACGAAACTGTTATGTTGTGTAGTGTGTAGCTCTGCATGTAGAAGCATTGTTACTATTCAGGTTGAAGTGTTGCTACAAGTGCTATTATAGTAAAGTGATGTCATATGGAAATGGTTCAGAGGAAAGTGCGTCAAAAAGCAATTGAAAATGAGCAGTGGCGTTAATAACGTATTTATGTATCCTCTCGTTGCGTGTCGCATAGCATCAATCATCCGCGCCGTGTTCGGTCTCCAAGAATGAACAAATGTGAATCAGTAATACTATTTACCACATAAGAGTGCAATCAAGTGCCAGTGATTTGTAGCGAGCGTGAGGACGTGCGTTCGATCATTGCGTTCCGCATCATCAACAATCAGCCGCGCCGCGACGGTTACGCGCACGCTCGTACAACTGAGAACTGAGAACTGAAAAATTAACTACACGAACAGTGTTACATCATTACTAGTGACAAGGAGGACTATTAACAGACATCTGTATGTGTGACGAGCGTAAGAACTTTCGTTCGATCATTCGGCTACCGCATCATCAACAATCACCCGCGTCGTGTCGGTTACGCGTACGCTCGTCTGAATTATATTTTGGACTGTTAATCATCAAGATTGTTAATTGGGATAAACATTTACGATTTAGAGTGTAATCAGAGCAACCTGTGGTTTCCATATAGTCTCAGAATATAGATGTCCATACCAGACATAGGACAGTGTTGTGTTTAAACGTTGAGTGGCTCCCCTAAACCCGCTCACATATTTCGATAGATAATTTCAGGCAAGACAGCAGCAGTGTGGAGCAGAACAGTACGACCGCCGCGGGATTACCAGGTACGTGAGGTGTGGACAGGGCGCACGGTCACGAAACGAGAAGTCAGTTTAAAGTACCCTACCCATTCGTACTCCCGGGCGTGTTACAACCTCTTACCATATTTCTCCTTGGCTGAATAATACGAGCGCTAGGCTACAACCTCTTTCACTCCCTTTCCAGTTACTGCTAGTACTTCGTGTTTTTTCGTCCATTTAAGTGCAGTCTGGTTTCTGTATTAGTTATACATAACCTTTCACTGTTTGTATTTTATTCCGGCTACCTTGAGTGCTTTGAAGTGTGTATTCCAGTCAATTGACAATTTATTTTTTAATCTTCAAATGTATTAAACGTAGTTTTGCCTACCGTCACCCTATTTTCAGAGGAATTTCCTAGGAGCAGTACGGTTTCGTGTGTTTCTACAATTCTCTCGAACCCAAATTGATCATCTTCGATGTCGTCTTCGGGCTGTTTCTCCAGTCCTCTGAAAACAATTCGTGTCAGTATTTTGCAACCATGACTTAGTGAAGGGATGATTTAGTAATATTCACACCTGGGATTACCGGCCTTCTTTGAAATTGAAATTACTACATTCTTCTTGAAGTCTGAGGCTATTTCGCCTGTCTCATGTATGTTACGTAGTAGGTGAATAGTGCTGTCATAACTGACTCTCCTAAGGAACGCAATAATCCTGCGGGAGTCTTGTCTATTTCAAGGTCCTTGTTTCGGCTTCGCTCTTTCAGCATTCTATCAAACAATCCTCGCCGTACCAGATCTCCCGTAATATTGACTTCAAGTTCATACTCCTTGTATAGCCCCTCTATTTATCCGTTGCACCTTGCAGCCTCCCCTTCTTTGCTTAGTACCGGCTTGTGATCTGAGTACCAATTTTATGAATGAAATAGTGTGAATTGATACTCTCTAGTGAGTACTTTTAACTGATGTTATGGCTACGAGCTACGCCAAAAACAAACAAACAAGGTTTTAACAAGTGGGCTGTTGTTATTAACAGCTAACAACGCGACGAAAGAGACGTGCTCAACGGCAGACTTCTCATAGGTCAAATTTAAATAATAAGAATTTCCTGTTCCGAATGCAACATATTAAAAAAATGAGAATCAGTACCTAATATGTCGAAAATCACACATATTCAAAACATCTACATCTCGCATGTGACATATCTTCAGCGTCTTTATAACTCATACGACATGGTGATGTATTAGTCCTCACTTCAGAAAATTTCGCCATCTCTTGTCTACCTGATTTGAAACTTTGGCCCTTCAAATAATTTAAAATCATGAGCCATTAAATGCTGTGCAAAAGTTGCGTACTTTGTGAGGATCTCAGAAGACTTGCCAGTTCTGTTCTTATGCGGAGCGTGCTGAGCTGTGTGTGTGTCACCGAGGAGAATCGAAACGACCTTGCAGCGACTCCAAGGCCTGCCCCCACCCACCACTTCCCCACCAAGTGGGCTCAGTGCGCACGTCTTGTAAGCAGCCGCTCGACGCTCGTAAGGCGCCAGTTCTGAGGCCCTCGACAGACGCTATGGTGAGTCCTCTTTTAGTGAAAGTATAGTACGTTCACATTGCTTACTCGTACTGTCTTGTGAAATTCGACGCGCGTGACAAGGGTACTGACGAAATTTGTTCAGACAGGTAACAACAGTCTTTGCAGTCTTAAATAACTTCTCCGTATTTGCACCAGTGTAAAGTCTCCGGAACTCCAGTTTTTGCGGCGACTGGACTCAATGGGAAGAGTAAGCGATCCAAGCGGCAGTTCAGTCAGGAAGGGCAATACGCCGTCTCGGAACGTCGCTGCATGGCAGCCACTGTGCCATTGGCGGAACGGAAATCACTGCAGTCAACTCAAAGGAGGCGTAACGGTGGTGTCTGTTCTTTCGGAAATGTCCGAAAGAACAGAGACCATAGATATATAATTAGGTCGAGGACGGCCGATGATCTCTTCAGTCCGTGTGCATACCAGACTCGAACTGTTACGGGAATCGGCGAAATGCCGCGACTAATGAGGATAGTTGGCAGGGGGAACTAAATCAGTAGTGTGTGTGTGTGTGTGTGTGTGTGTGTGTGTGTAAGTTGACAATATGGGTCTGACGGTAGGGGTGTTAGGGCAGTCCGTCCAGCTGCACCGAGTGCGGGCAGCTTGGTGGGCCGGCACGGTAGCTCAGCGTGTTGCGTCAGAGCGTTAACTGCCCGTTGTAATAAAAACACTGAGTTCACCGATCAACAACGAACTACGATATGTGCCTTTCGACATCCGCCCCGAGCAGATACAACGAACGAAAGCGAACAAAATGAGACTTAAAAAAAAAAAAGACCAGTGACAGCATATCACCTTAGTAACCAGGAGACCGCGATTCGAAATCCGATCTGGCACAAATTTTTAATTTTCCCCATTGATTTAAATAAATGCCTTCTTGTAGGCAGTGTCTGTAATTCCTTCCTGTCTCACGTAGTTTTACTGTTCACACGACCTGGGAGGAAGTTGTGAGAGCTGTTCGTACTTCAAATTGCCTACTGTACGGGCTTGGGTTCTCTCGTTATGCTTTGCCAACGCCTCGAAGGGAAAGGGTGGCGTTGGCTACGCTCCGCTCTCTTGTAGCTCTCTGAAGCTCTCTAAAGCAAGGTATTTTCCCAGATAGACTGCAGTATGTCATTGTTAAACCACTCCATAAAAAAGGGGATATGTCTGATGACAACATCTACCACCCAATCTCTCTTCTTACTGCCTTATCCAAAATTCTTGAAAAAGTAATGTATTGTAGAGTAGCTTCACACCTTTGTAAAAATAAAGTTTTAAGAAAATGTCAGTTTGGTTTCCAGAAGGGTTTTTCAACGGAAAATGCTATATATACTTTCACTAATGAAATATTAAATGCTCTGAGTAACCGAAAGTCACCCATTGGGATTTTTTGTGATCTATCAAAGGCTTTTGATTGTGTAAATCATGGAATACCTCTCGATAAACTCAAGTGCTGTGGTATAAATGGGACGGAGCTCAAATGGTTTAAATCATACCTAACTGGAAGAGTGCAGAAAGTTGAAATAAGCAGTTCACATAATATGCAAAAAACGTGATTTCTCAAACTGGGGAACAATCAAGAATGGGGTGCCGCAAGGTTCGGTCTTGGGTCCTCTGCTGTTCTTAATATATATTAATGACTTGTCATTCTATATTCACGAAGATGCAAAGCTGGTACTTTTTGCCAATGATACAAGTATGCCTATCACACCCAACAGTCAAGAATTAACTGGTGAAATTGTAAATGATGTTTTTCAAAAATCGATAGGTGATTCTCTGCAAATGGGCTCTCATTAAACTTTGACAAAACACAGTATATACAGTTCCACACAATAAATTGAATGACACCATTAATAAATACAGACTTCGATCAGAAATCGGTAGCTAAGGCAGAATATTCAAAATTTTTAGGTGTATACATTGATGAGGGGTTTGTAACACTCCGTTTTAATCTACTTACTTATCCCGCTTGATCGAGATCTGATAGCAGCCCAAAACAGACATTAATTAATGTGACCGTGTACCTAATGGGGCTGGCAATCGGATTGGACTGCTACGGAGTTGTTACATTCCATTTTGTCCTTCTCGAATGCTGTAATAATAAAATGTCTGGTGGCAAGAAGAACGACAACACAGCCTCATTAATCAACAACCTATATTCATCACAAAAACACAAAGTAAGGAGACAGCCACTGCCTTCGTCGTACAGAATTAATAACGGCTAATCTCAGCACAGGCCCTTTCGTTATTCATTATCGTCACACGCAGTTTCAATTATTGTAATTCACCACTACAATCCAACACTGCAATCCAACACTGCAATCCAAATGATGCCGGCGCGGTAGACGCGTAATTACAATATCGGCACAAAAATGTCACTGAATCACACTAGTAATTATACTTTTTCACTTTCCCGTATATTTGTAACACAAAGGGGTTAAACCACGGCGATGGCCACTCCCTTTGTCGGTACGGTCTTGCATTCCAGCAACAGACCTCCACCCGGCTCGGCCCACAGCGCATACCACACTCCTCTCCCAACACTCGCTCTCGCTCTCGCAACCCGACACACACTATCGATTGTTTGTCCTGTCGACCTGTGCTGTCGCAAAACTTATAGTAAGGGCCTACGGACCCCTTACATCCCCGCCCTCGAAAACTTCTTTGAAGCCACAAGCGTAAAAGAATCGGCTAGGGAATTAGACATCACTACATATGAACAAAACACACAGTGCAAATAAGTAACGAAATTACAATCACCAAGAAAATCCTTGACTCCGGTAGTGGGCTGCCTCTACAATAATATTCTACAAAAAGTTATTACATCTCAAAAATATGGCATTGTCCAAATAACACACAACATCAATCCTACTTACTTAACATAGCATGGTAAATATTTTTTTATAAACTTATCTTATCAAAAATTTCCAAAAACTTTTCACTTTCAACGGTTTGTACGAGTCATTAACTACATATCTGTTATAACTTGCTATAGCAAACACAAGAAAAGAAACTAGTTGAATGTCAGCTACCCCTTTGGTATGCCGTCCTTTCAGCGGGGTTCGTGCCGTCCATACTACTATCACTCTAATTTATAACTCACTTGGCCAACACTTATAAAAGTTAAGGAAGAAATTCACAACTTATTGCTACAGCAAAGACAAGAAAACAACTAGGTGAATGCCAGCTACCCCTTTGGTATGCCGTCCTTTCAGCGGGGTTTGTGCTGTCCATACTACTATTACTCTAATTTATAACTCACTTGGCCAACACTTATAAAAGTTAAGGAAGAAATTCACAACTTGTTCATTACAGATTCCATAAATTTAAATGCTACATTGTACCGCTAAGCATGTCTTACATAATTATTTGCAACACTACAACTAATGTGGTCACCCAATGAAAAATTTTAAACTACTGATCATTTCATTTTGCCAAACATCACTTCCATATGTGAATTGTTATCCAGAAAGCTTAGTTGAGAGGTACAACATCTCCTGTTATATTCACACTAATTTAAATCCACTATATGGATATTTGTCATTCATTACTCAGTGCCAGAATTCTGCTTCTAAAGCTTGACCTACGTATAACCATAATTGACTCTGATAGCTAATTGGATACATGAATTACTAATTATTCATTAGTTGCACCTTGTTTTATCAGCATACTTCAGATAAACATGTATACCTACAAATAACTTGCAAACAGATGTTGCTCATGTGCTAAATGACATACTTCAATATTTCAAACATCTCATACTCCATACTCTTCATTACACATAACTTAACACCAACTTCAACTGCAAATACATATATATCTTCAACCTATATCAATCCTCCATACACTTCAACACTTCAAACCTCTCATACTCAATATACATCATTACACATAACTCCCTCAACTTAACAGCAACTTCAACTGCATACATATCTTCAACCTACAACAACTCTCCATATTCGCTGCAATAACCACATAAAAATACTACTTCAGGCTCCTTAGCCTCTCCATTCATCATATTTCACATCATTTATCCGAACAACTATCTCCTTGTGTATTTGTTTCTTTATATGTTCATCTACTTACAAGCTGATACATTACTTCAATTTTCTTACAACAGTTTGACCTTTTCATGCCTCATAAAACAACTCTATAAGATTACCCAAATTCTTGTTTAACCAAGTAGCTTACCACGACATTATGTAAACATTCGCTTTCTGATATGGTTCTCATTTTATTCCTTCTGGCATTATTAATTTTGGTTATTTACTCACAGTAAACTGAGCTTTTTTTTAAGTTATTGATTCTCTGACATCTCACACTCTACATCAACAGCAACTACTACAAATTTACTACATGGTTCCTGACTGAATTACTTGGATGGCCACTACCAATCCTAATTACTACACTAATTTTCTTAACCTAAGGATAGAGAAAGATGATAGAGGAGTGACACTTGAAATTAGAAATAAAGTCTCACCCAGCTGGGAGTGTACCAGTCGCCACTTGGTATACCAGCAAAAAAGTTGCTAGCTCCCTACACCTAACTTTCTTCAATTTGTACCTCTTCCTCATCTGGGTTATCCCTGTTCTCGTGTGAGTAGTACCTTTTTATGTTTTCCACATGTTCCTTACCATGCACTCTCTTTGTCCGTGCATACTCCAACTCCACAGTGTTAGGATGACCAATTTTCATAATTCTATATGGTCCCTTATAAACATGGTTGAATTTATTTATTTCCGAGTTTATTTTCTTTGATTTTGCATGAACCTTTACTAGTACCAAATCTCCCACTCGGTAAGTTATCGGTTTCACTAGCTTGTCGTGTCTTTCCTGTCTCTTCCTAGCCTTCTCCTTCATACTTAATTCCACTAGCTCCAATTTCCTTTCCCAAGTCAATGAACTTCCTGGTGGGTAGACCAGCAACTCACGAAAAATACTGTCGGGTTCTTGATTGAGCAATACTTCACATGGTGCAAACCCTGTAGAATCATGTGGGAGGTGATCCCTGACCCGCTCAAATTCTTCCAGATATTCTTTCCACGAACCATGCTTCCTATGACAGTATGTTCGGCATAAACGGTTCAATTCCTTCATTGTTCGTTCTGTTGGGTTAGAAGCTGGCCTATACCTAGAAATGGCAATTTGCTCTATTCCGTGCTTATTTAGCATCTCTGTCCACTCCTTTGACCTAAATTGTGACCCATTATCACTCAAAATTCGCTTAGGAATACACACCTTTTGAAAATAGTTTTTCTCAAAATGGTTAATAATGGCTCTACTAGTAGCTTTCTTCAACGGGTAAAATTTTATGTACTTGGAAACCAGTTCTTCCACTACTAAGATTTGTGTGTAATTCCCTCATGAGGCAGGAAGTGGCCCAAAGAGATCCACTGCAACTATGTCCTTAATTGCTGTTGGTATAATCGTATGCATATATCCTTTGTGCTGTACTGTAGTCGTTTTGGATTTTTGACAGGTGTCACATGTACTCAGTATCTTATGTATACGCCTTCCCATGTTGTTGAATGCACAATCTAACTTCAACTTTTCCAGACACTTCTTCGGTCCATAATGCGCATTATTATAGTGCGTATACCAAATTAATTTTTCTACCACATGCTCAGGCACACAGAGTTTCCAGTTCTCCTCACTCTCCTTGTTTCTTTTATAAAGTATCCCATTATGAATATAATAAAATGTGCGAATCCTTTCCTCTCCTGCACACCTGTATTTGTTTTTAATTGTCTTTAATTTCCCGTCCTCATTCTGTTCCCTGAGCACATTTTTCAGGAATTTCCTTATGAATTCTTCATATTGTACTCCCTTCATCAGGTTAATTCTAACTCCTTCTCCTTCTGGCCTGTCCACCAATATTCCTCTCGAGTCAGCTGGTAATCTTGACAAGGCATCCGGTATTATGTGTGTTGCTCCTGGTTCATAAATTATCTCGAAGTCATAGTCTTGTAATGCCAGGACCCATCGCGTTAGTCTGCTATGCCTCAACTTGCTTGTGGTCAGAAATGTAAGGGCCTTATGGTCGGTCACGACTTTCACATGCCTCCCGGCCAAATAATACCAGAAACGCTTAAACCCCCACACAATCGCCAATGCCTCCCTTTCAGTAATCGAATATTTCCTCTCCCAAGCATTTAAACTTCTGCTACCGAACGCTATTGTTCTTACACTCTCACCATTTCCGCTCTTCTCCATTTGGTACAAATGTATTCCTAGTCCATAGTCAGAGCTGTCTGCTCCTAAATAAAAATCCTTGGAAAAATCCGGGTGGTACAATATGTCTGCACTATATAGTGCTTCCTTGATATTCTCAAACTCGGTTTGGCGCTCTGCACTCCAATGCCACGGCATCCTCGCCTTGGTCAATTCCCTCATACTCGGGGCATTAAGTACCGATCCTTTGACAAATTTTCTATAAAACTCACAGACCCCAAAGAATGCTCGCAACTGCTTCTTACTATGGGGGGTCGGAAATTTTCTAATAGCCTCCATTTTACTAGGATCAGGACAGATACCCTCCTCAGATATTATATGGCCCAGGAATTTTATCTTTGATTTGCCAAATTCCGACTTGTTCAGGTTTACAGTTACCCCTGCGGTTTCAAAAGCTGCCAAGATTGCATCCAATCTACTCAAATGTTCTTCCCATGATTCGCTTGCTATCAAGAGGTCATCCACGTAGAAGGTGACCTTTTTAAGTAACTCCTTGCCTAGTATCTTATCCATCGCTCTTATGAATTCAGACACTGACACATTAAGCCCAAATGGCAACACTCTAAATTGATAGCACCTCCCTCCATAAGTAAATGCTGTATACTGGCGGGACTCTGTGGCCAATGGTATTTGCCAGTAACCAGCAGTTAAGTCGATACTACTAAGCACCTTTGCTCCTCGGAATTTTTGAATCAGTTCGTCTATAGTCTCAGGTTTGTCCCGCTCCGGCTTGATGATTTTGTTCACTGTTCGCGCATCCAAAACTATCCTCACCTTTCCATCTTTCTTATCAACAACAAATAGGGGGTTGTTATACTGACTGTTGGCCCTTTCTATAACACCAAGGTCCATCATCCTCTGTATCTCTTCATCTACTGCCCTTCGTTTCGCCTGGGGAACGGAATACTGTTTTATATTGAACGGTTTATGGTACTTTATCTTTAGCTTACACTCCACCCCTTTCATGATACCTGGCCATTGAGAACATACCTTACAACGCCTGCATAATACTGTCCCCTCATCTAGGTGTGTCATATCTTCCAACTTTTTATTGATCTTATCCTCTTCATGTCTATTCTCTCGTGCTAATCCCTCAAGGTACATTAACACTTCTTTTTCTAGTTCCTCTTCCCCGTATCCCGTGGTGGGTTCCTCTTCATGACACAAATTTATCCTTCTGAATTCCTCCTCTTCTTCGATTGCACTCCCCTCAGCAAACCTTAATCTCTTCTCCCTTTCTTCCTTTAACTTTGATAGTACCTTCATCAAAATTCACTACTGCATCAACTTCGTTCAACCAATCTATCCCTAAAATAATTGATGTGTTCAATCCGGCCACCACCAAGAATGTTGCTTCGTATTCTTCTCCCTCTATCTCTAAGGTAATCAACACTTGTTCTTTAATAGGTTTACTCTTTGCACCCAATGCATTCACAATCCTCACTCCACTCACCGGGAAACTAGGCAAGCTAATGCTTGCTTTTAGTACCTGTTCATATAACCTCTTGGATATTGCACATGCTTCACTTCCTGTATCGACTAATGCCTCGACATTCAGTCCACATAGCCTTATTCCTATCATGGGTAGCATGGGTTATTTGGGAATCCTACTTCCTTCTTCCAGTAGATCTTCTCTCAGATCTCCACCATTGTCGTGTCTTAGTAGGTTTACTCTGGTCCCTGTCGCTCTCACTCCTGACTGGACCTCATCTGGAGTGTCATTCAGTTTTCTGGTCCTTCCGCCTCTTCTATATGCACTGTGTCATTCATTCGCCTATCCCATCCTCTCTCATGATCTCTTGGTTCTTCACTCCTTCTCCAATCATTTCTCCATTGCTGTTCACCACCATGGTTCCTGTACCTATGGCCACCACCTCTTCCTCTATAATTTGATGAATTACCAAAATGATTCCTTGGGTCATTACTTCCCCCTCAGTTTTGATCATTAGCCTGATTGCGTTCCTGTGATCGAATAGATTCCAACTGTTCCAGTATTTCCATCAAGGCCTCCCTATCTTTAATTAGGCTCCCGGATACAGTTTCCTGCATTCTCCGGCTCATTCTTCTTTTTATTGCTGATATCATTACGTCATCACTCAAGGGTTGTTCCAAGGTCTTGTTCAATTCCCACAAATGTTCGGCAAACTCTCTCAACGTTCCTCTCCATGTATTAAGTGACTTGCGGTGGAGTAGGTCCTCAATTGCTGCACACTGATGACTTTTGGACCAGTATTTCTTCAAGAATTCCTCTTCAAACTGACCATAACTAGTAGTCCCTTCCTTCTTCCTGACTCCCCAAGTGAAGGCCTCACCTTCCATTCTATCTATTGCAAATTGAATCTTGTCTGAGTCTTTAAGATGTGCTGGGAAAACTCCTTTTAACCACTTCATAAATATCATTGGGTGCAACCCTCCTTTCGGTCTAAATTTCTGCCCTGTATTATTTTGGACGTACCGATTATCACTGCTCATCAAAGTAACGACTTTACCTTCCCCAACGGTTAAAGTGGCATTGCTAATTCGTTTATCAATTTCTTCTGTCTTGCTCTCCAATTGCTGCACTCCCTGTTGTAATTGCCTGACCTCCATTGCAACCCTCTTGTTATCCTCTTCCCGTTGCACGGCTATAGCATTTCTCAGATTGACAGCCAGTTGGTTTTGCCTATCTCCTATCCCCTTAACTGCATCATTGCATTGTTTCTGCATCTGCGTCACCTCGGCGATCCTTTCTCCCAGTTTGGCTTTAGTTTCTTCAACATCGTCTTCTATCTTTATTGTCAACTTTTCTTCCATCTTCTCCATGTCTCCCTGGACTTGGTCTACGCTCTTCTGTAGCTTCCTCTCTCTCTCGTCGATGTCCATCTTCAGTCGTTCTTGTAACTCCTGCATTTCCTTCTTCAGATTACATTCCATCTTCATCTGCGATGTTTTGATCTCTAGTGCTATAGTTTCTTGTAAATCTTCCTTTAATGATTTGCAGAACATTTCTTCCCTTTCTCTAGCTTCTTGTAAACCTTTCTCTAATGATGCGCTATTTTCTTGTAAACCCTTCTCTAATGATTCTCGTAATATTTTTCCCTCTTCTCTAGTTTCTTGTAAACCCTTCTCTAATGATTCTCGTAATATTTTTCCCTCTTCTCTAGTTTCTTGTAAACCTTTCTCTAATCATGCATTATTTTCTTGTATCAAGTTAACCAACATTAACCACTTATCTGCATCTTCTGAAACTGACTTATTCCTCGTCGTTTGTCCCGGTGTCTCAGGATAACTAGTTGAATGTGCGAATGGGCTATCTAATGACAATCCATAATCACTGATTCCTGAATCATCTCTGTCTTCCTGTCCTACCCCTTTCCTTTCAACTACTGCCTCACAAACCTACTTATCGTCAGTAGACATGTTTGTTTGTTTTTAATGCACAGGTAGGTAATATAGAATAACCTCTAGTAACCCAAAACACTCCTAATTACCATGAAACTAATCGTACCTGAAGTATTTTTCAATTAATCCCTAAATTGATACAATATGCAAGAGCATCGAACACAACAACTCTCAAAACCTAATCACTTCAAATATCAATTTCCACATACATAGTGTATGTAAAATGTTTTAAATAAGACAAATCATACTATTCATAAAATCTATACATATAAAATCCCCCAAAAACAATAAGCATATCTGTATAATTATCATTTAGACAGCGCAGTATGCATAAATAAGTATGCTCAATTTCAGAGTATTTTTCGCAAACTTTTCGGAAATTACTGCAATTGGGTACTTTTCCTAACACGCAATTCAGTTTACAAACGTTTATTTACCGCGAAAACTGCACATTGCAATTTAATGTTATGTCAACCAGTCGTCTCCACTCACCAACCGACGTTACCACGAGTCGCGATGTTTTGACGTTTGAAGTGGGCGTGGCGCTGTACTGCCGCCAGAACCGCGTGAGGTCTCGCTGTGGTGGGACGTCGTAGTTCTCAGCCGGCCGCTCCGTGGCGCTGCAGGCGGGCGTAGTTTGTAGTTCGGTTGCTAGATGTCGGGACGGCGCTCGGTGTAGTGCGTCTGTGCTTGAACTACTCCTTGCACAGGTAGTTGCGATGATGTGTGAAATCACCTCGCAGATTGAAGCTCTTTGGCGCAACTGCTACACGTGTCTGTGTGACGTCACTCAACAATTGCGTCGCTACACAAATTGTCGTCCACATAACAGTTTATGGGTCCACAAGAAGCTGTCCGATTTTCACTATTCAAAGAGCAATTTCAGTCAAAATATTACCACTAAACACTTGTTTAAATCTTTCGTGACGAATTCTTGGCTCGTTTTGCTATTTTAATGTTCACACGTGTCTTTCTTTGGTGTTCAGTTTTCACAGTTTTTCGCGCGGATTTACGCATTTGCACATTATAACACAGTTTGTTGACACTATTATTTTCATCTAATATGGCAAAAAAAAGTTTAGTCACAATCGAAAGATGCTATTACTTCGTATTGTTCAAAAAATGCACTGTTCTTGTCGCGATTTTAAAGTTTATGTTCTGTCCCGATCCAACATTGAAAAATATTTTCTTCGCGTTAAATAAGATAAAATTATCTATTGTTCTTTGCGATTCGTCCGAAAATTGCACTTGTCCTTTCACGGTAAGCCAAGGGTGTAACACTCCGGTTCAATCTACTTACTTATCCCGCTCGATCGAGATCTGATAGCAGCCCAAAACAGACATTAATTAATGTGACCGTGTACCTAATGGGGCTGGCAGTCGGATTGGACTGCTACGGAGTTGTTACATTCCATTTTGTCCTTCTCGAATGCTGTAATAATAAAATGTCTGGTGGCAAGAAGAATGACAACACAGCTTCATTAATCAACAACCTATATTCATCACAAAAACACAAAGTAAGGAGACAGCCACTGCCTTCGTCGTACAGAATTAATAACGGCTAATCTCAGCACAGGCCCTTTCGTTATTCATTATCGTCACACGCAATTTCAATTATTGTAATTCACCACTACAATCCAACACTGCAATCCAAATGATGCCGGCGCAGTAGACGGGTAATTACAATATCGGCACAAAAATGTCACTGAACACACTAGTAATTATACTTTTTCACTTTCCGTATATTTGTAACACAAAGGGGTTAATCCACGGCGACGGCCACTCCCTTTGTCGGTACGGTCTTGCATTCCAGCAACAGACCTCCACCCGGCTCGGCCCACAGCGCGTACCACACTCCTCTCCCAACACTCGCTCTCGCTCTCGCAACCCGACACACACTATCGATTGTTTGTCCTGTCGACCTGTGCTGTCGCAAAACTTATAGTAAGGGCCTACGGACCCCTTACAGGTTGAACTGGAAAAAACACACTGAGGATCTGCTGAAACGTTTGAGTTCAGCTACTTATGCTATTAAGGTCATTGCAAATTTTGGCGATATGCATCTGAGTAAATTAGTTTACCACGCCTATTTTCATTCTCTGCTTTCGTATGGCATCATATTCTGGGGTAACTCATCATTGAATAAAAGAGTGTTCATTGCACAAAAGGGTGTAATCAGAATACACTCCTGGAAATGGAAAAAAGAACACATTGACACCGGTGCGTCAGACCCACCATACTTGCTCCGGACACTGCGAGAGGACTGTACAAGCAATGATCACACGCACGGCACAGCGGACACACCAGGAACCGCGGTGTTGGCCGTCGAATGGCGCTAGCTGCGCAGCATTTGTGCACCGCCGCCGTCAGTGTCAGCCAGTTTGCCGTGTCATACGGAGCTCCATCGCAGTCTTTAACACTGGTAGCATGCCGCGACAGCGTGGACGTGAACCGTATGTGCGAGGGCGTATAGTGGGCATGCGGGAGGCCGGGTGGACGTACCGCCGAATTGCTCAACACGTGGGGCGTGAGGTCTCCACAGTACATCGATGTTGTCGCCAGCGGACGGCGGAAGGTGCACGTGACCGTCGACCTGGTACCGGACCGCAGCGACGCACGGATGCACGCCAAGAGCGTAGGATCCTACGTAGTGCCGTAGGGGACCGCACCGCCACTTCCCAGCAAATTAGGGACACTGTTGCTCCTGGGGTATCGGCGAGGACCATTCGCAACCGTCTCCATAAAGCTGGGCTACGGTCCCGCACACCGTTAGGCCGTCTTCCGCTCACGCCCCAACATCGTGCAGCCCGCCTCCAGTGGTGTCGCGACAGGCGTGAATGGAGGGACGAATGGAGACGTGTCGTCTTCAGCGATGAGAGTCGCTTCTGCCTTGGTGCCAATGATGGTCGTATGCGTGTTTGGCGCCGTGCAGGTGAGCGCCACAATCAGGACTGCATACGACCGAGGCACACAGGGCCAACACCCGGCATCATGGTGTGGGGAGCGATCTCCTACACTGGCCGTACACCACTGGTGATCGTCGAGGGGACACTGAATAGTGCACGGTACATCCAAACCGTCATCGAACTCGTCGTTCTACCATTCCTAGACCGGCAAGGGAACTTGCTGTTCCAACAGGACAATGCACGTCCGCATGTATCCCGTGCCACCCAACGTGCTCTAGAAGGTGTAAGTCAACTACCCTGGCCAGCAAGATCTCCGGATCTGTCCCCCATTGAGCATGTTTGGGACTGGATGAAGCGTCGTCTCACGCGGTCTGCACGTTCAGCACGAACGCTGGTCCAACTGAGGCGCCAGGTGGAAATGGCATGGCAAGCCGTTCCACAGGACTACATCCAGCATCTCTACGATCGTCTCCATGGGAGAATAGCAGCCTGCATTGCTGCGAAAGGTGGATATACACTGTACTAGTGCCGACATTGTGCATGCTCTGTTGCCTGTGTCTATGTGCCTGTGGTTCTGTCAGTGTGATCATGTGATGTATCTGACCCCAGGAATGTGTCAATAAAGTTTCCCCTTCCTGGGACAATGAATTCACGGTGTTCTTATTTCAATTTCCAGGAGTGTAATTGCTGGAGCTCATCCAAGATCATCCTGCAGACACTTATTTAAGGAGCTAGAGATCTTCACTGTAGCCTCACAATATATATATTCATTTATGAAATTTGTTGTTAGCAATCCGAACAAATTCAAAAGTAATAGCTGTGTACATGGCTACTAGACTAGGAGAAAGGACGATCTTCACCACTCAAGGTTAAATCTAACTTTGGCTCAGAAGGGGGTAAATTATGCTGTCACAAAAGCCTTTGGTCACTTACCTAATAGCATAAAAAGTCTGACAGATAGCCACGTAGCATTTGAAAGGAAATTAAAAGAATTTCCTAATGGCAACCCCTTCTACTCATTAGATGAATTTTTGGATATAATAAGTGGGTAATTTTCCAACCCCCACAAAAAAAATTAAAAATATTGAGTGTCATGTAGTATTTTGTGTAATGTAATATCTTGTATAGACACCTTTTATTATCGTGACACGTTCCACATCATTACGATATGTCGTATTCATGATCTATGGACAAGCACTAATCTAATCTAGTCTTGTCACTGCGGAGCGAGCGCTGATTCGCCGACTGAAAGCCAACGGAAGATAACTAAATAGTCGTACATAAATAATACGTCTAGTTTATCTATAACTTCCTTTTTAAGTTGATGTGGAGTATGTGCACGAATCACAAAATTTCCAACACGTCTACATTGACTTAATTTTTCCTAACTACTGCGAAATTGTGAAATATTGATACAATGTTCCAAATATAATTTTTTGTGTTCTGTGAACATAAATTAAGAAGACAGCTGACAGTCGTGTTATTAGCAGACAGGCGTTGACGGTTTTACAGAAAATGAGACCATATCTGCTTGATTCTGAAAGCGAGGAGAGGAAAAAAGGTAGTGTACTACAGGATGATTCACGAAGATATGCAAATATTTTAATATGTTATTCTACAAGTAAAATTAAAGAAATAAGTTATATAAAAATAGGTCCGCAAATGTGTAGTTACGGAGTTACGTCTACTAAAAGATTTTGCCTGAAATTTAGCAACTTCGCTGATATGAAGCCATCACAAAACTGTAGGAGGTTAAAGTAAAGCACGCTTTCCGATTATTTTGTTGTTATTGATCTGGTGAATGTAATAAAACATGTCCCAGACGTGTATCTGCAGTAGTTTTGCAGAACACTCAGCTAAGCATATAAGTAATATCGTAAAATTTTTAATTTATTAAGTGGGCCTACTGCGACCAATTTGTTTCTTAACTTCCAGGCAATTGCACAAAGTTTTCAACAGATGTTGTAGAGAATGTAATTTTGAAAGGCATCCCTATTTCATAAATAATCTACAAAATACACCAGTTACTATGTGATTTTAATTAAATACACAGTTGTTATTATGTTCTTTCACTGAAAAATACAGAAAACTAATTCATTTCAAGGTTAGGAAACGACTGAAACAACTAACGGTTGCCAACAATGACATAAACGTTCCTACATTCCTAATGGAAAGTAAACAAATTTACTTGTATAATAAGCTTTGCTTGTCTGGAGGTTCTGGAAAACTACTGGAGATACACGTCTGGAATATGTTTTATCAGATTCATCAGACCAGTAATAACAAAATAAATGGAAATCGTGTTTTCCTTTAACATCGTAGAGTATTGCGATGGCTTCATATTAGCGAAGTTCCTAACTTCCAGGCAAAACCTTTTATCAGCCATAACTAAACATTTGCGGATCTATGTTTATATGAACGTTATTCTTTAGTTTCACTTGTAGAATAACATATTAAAATATTTGCATATCTTCTTGAATCACCCTGTTATATCGTACACAGTGTAAGTAGATCCCTGACAGCTCGCGGCGGCGCTGCCAGCTTTCAACTGCAGAATGCTAACGGCTGCAGACGAAAAGAGCGCCATATCATTTGACAACCCCTCCCCTTTCCCTCCTTCATACATTAGTTTCCGTTACTTGGGCACTTGTTTAGACCTTTACAAATAAATCTAAATCTGGTGTGGATGAAAATGGTTTGGTTTCGCTGATATTTACGATACACCCTGCGTAAGTTTTGCGTTGTCTCGCTTGAGCTCTAAGCTGGCCCTGGTTCAGTCAGCACACAACAAAAATCTTTAGCCAATGTGGTTCTTTTAATACTAATTTGTCAAAAGTTACATTTTTAATTTTAGTTTTCGATTTTTCTTTCGGAAATAACTATTACAGATAGATATCCAGCGATCACAGGCAGTGCAGACCACACGCTGCTTCCACAAACTGCCTCCATTCCTTCCTGTTTAGTGACCGGATCCTCGAGGTGTCTTCAGTTCCCAGGGCTTTTCCAGTTCGTCCATCCAGCGCTGCCTTGGTCGTCCATTGGGGCGTTTGGTGTTTGGTTTTCCCTCTAGTGCCATCTTCGCCTGTCTTCCAACTGGCATATGGGCTACATGGCCCACCCATTGTGTTCTTTTGCTCTTTACCTTCTGTAGGATTGTTGGTTGTCGCATCAGAAGGTAGATTTCCTCGTTTTTCCTCCTCCTCCATTCTCCGTTATCTAAAACTGGTTCGCATATCTTCCTCATTACTCTTCTTTCCAATATTAATAATTTTTCCTTTTCTCGCTTAGTCATGCTCCATGTTTCTGAACCGTACATTACTGCTGGGCACATCATTGTGTTTTGGATTTTCGTCTTAGTATTAGCTGAGATTGATTTAGAGCCGAGCGTCTCTCTGAGGGAATGCATGCATTTCATTCCCACTGTTATTCTGTCCTTGATGTCCATTTTTATGTTGTCGTTCGTTGTAAACCAAGATCCCAAGTATTTGAACTGGTGTACTCTCTTGAATCTCTTTGCCACCAATCTCAATAAATTCGTCCTGCTCTTGTCTTCTTCCTAATTGCATGGCCTCTGTTTTGTCTTGATCCACTTTGAGCCCTACCTTCTGTGCATAATTGTCCATTTCTGGTACATTCCTTTCAACTCATGCTTTGATTCACTTAGTAGTACTATGTCATTTGTATATGCAAGACAATTGAAGTTGCTGTCCATCTCTGCACCAGCCCACTCCTGTTGCCTACACTCTTATTACTTTCTCTAACATGAGATGAACACAACACACGAGAGAATATCCCCTTGTCTGAAGCCTGTCTGAATCTCGAATGTTTCTGATGTGGCTCCTCGGAAACGTACTGCTGCCTTTGGCCCTTCCATACAAGCTTGCACCATTCTCACTAGCTTCTCATGGATTCTTGTTGTGGATTGGCAAGACAGCCAACCCACTATGAGAGGAAGCCGAAAGGCACGCGTTTTAGCTCACGCAGGCTGGCGTGAGGTCTGGAACAGGTCAAGGAAATGAGACTAACAAAAAACGAACGTAGCTGCTGGAATACTTAACTTTAATCCATAAATTGTGAACATCGCTCTTGACGGTACCTGTTTTACAGCATCAATAGTAACTGGTAAGGGCGCTTTGCTAGGTCGTTGCAAATGACGTAGCTGAAGGCTATGCCAACTGTCGTCTCGGCAAATGAGAGCGTAATTTGTCAGTCAACCATCGCTAGCAAAGTCGGCTGTACAACTGGGCGAGTGCGAGGAAGTCTCTCTAGACCTGCCGTGTGGCGCCGCTCGGTCTGCAATGACTGATAGTGGCGGCACGCGGGTCCGACGTATACTAACGGACCGCAACCGATTTAAAGGCTACCACCTAGCAAGTGTGGTGTCTGGCGGTGACACCACAATTCTGAAGTCACGTATTGCATTGTATAGGCTATTTGTGTGGATGCTGTCATATGCACGTTGAAAATCGACGAGCAGGCTGTAGGTATCTTTATCATATTCCCAGTGTTTTTCAAACATTTGTCTTCGTGTGAAAATGTGAGCTATTGTCGATCGATTTGTTCGAAAGCCAACTTGGTACTCTTGTATGTTGTTCTCTATGAATGGTTGCAATTTTCTGAGGATAATGATGGACAGCAACTTATACGTTACATTCAACAAGCTAATTCCTCTGTAGTTTCCGCATTCCATTTTGCTTCGGCCGAAGTGGCCGTGCGGTTAAAGGCGCTGCAGTCTGGAACCGCAAGGCCGCTACGGTCGCAGGTTCGAATCCTGCCTCGGGCATGGATGTTTGTGGTGTCCTTAGGTTGGTTAGGTTTAACTAGTTCTAAGTCCTAGGGGACTAATGACCTCAGCAGTTGAGTCCCAAAGTGCTCAGAGCCATTTGAACCTTCTCGCATTTCAACTGGATCAGTTTATATATCTCTAAGTGTAAGCTCTCACCTCCTTGATTAATTCTGATGTTATTCTGTCCTCCCCTGGGGCTTTGTTGTTTCTGAGTCCTTTGATTGCGATCTTCACGTCTTCTTCACTAACTTCCAATTCTTCTTCATCTTTCCTTTCCTCCGTAGTGTTTGCTGGTAATTTCTCATCCGGGTGATTAAACAGTTCTGAGAAGTATTCTTTCCATCTTTCTACAATTCTTTCGTTGTCATTTATCAAGTTGCCTTTCTTATCTCTAATGAAAAAAGCTAGCCTCTGAAATCTACGTTTCCGACTTTTTTGTATGGAAGAATTGCCTTGAGGTCTTGTTTTGGCTCTCTGCCTCATCTTGTTCTAGCAAACTGGTCAGATATATTCTCTTCTCTGCCCTTAGGGTTCGCTTTGTCTCCCTTCTGATGTTTATAAAATGTTCCCTTTTCTGCTGATTCTCCCTGTCAGCTAGCCACTTCTCTCTCATCTTCTCTCTCATCTCTGTAGCTTCCTGGCACGTCTCGTCGAACCATTTCCTCTTCTTCATTACCGTCTTTCTTCCCAATATATCCTCCGCTACACTGAGTACCGTGGACTTTCTTTCCGTCTTTCCTCCACATTCTCTCTCGGTTCTAGGGTCTCTAGGACCTCGAAACGGTTTTTGATTTCTATAGCATATTGTTCTTTAATGGCACTTTCTTGTAGTTTCTAACCATTCAGAGCAGGTTCTAGCGTCCCCTTCTTCTTATGCATGTAGGTGAACATGAGTTTAAGCCTGCACACAGTGAGGAAGTGGTCTGACGCACAGCCGTCTCCTCTATACGACCTCACGTCCCTGACTCTGTGGCTGTAGCGCTGGTCCACCAAGATGTGATCTATCTGGTTGGTGGTTCTCCCATCCGGTGAACACCACGTTCCCTTACGTATTCTCTTGTGCTTGAAGTAAGTCGAACTTACTCTCAGGTTCTTTGAGATATCTAAGTTGACCATCCTCTGACCATTCTCATTGGTCTCATCATGCAAGTTGTGCCTTCCTATAGTAGGTATGTAGAATTCTTCTTTTCCTACTTTTCCATTAAAATCTCCCGGCACTACCCTGATATTTCTAGTTGTTGTGCTCGCAATTGGTTTGTTCTAGTTGGTCATAGAGCTCTTCCTTTTCCTCATCTGTTTTATTCTCAGTTGGGGCATTGATGAATATGATGTCCGACACCTCGTTTCCAAGTACTATGTAGGATATTCTCTCGTTAAGAGCTTTGAATTCCTTCACCGAATTTGCTGATTTGTTGTGTATTACAAAACCATCGCCGAATTCGTGTTTACCTACACATCCGCCGTAGAACAGAGCGTATCCATCCTCTTTGTGAGTCCCTTCTCCTAGCCATCTTGTCTCTTGTACCGTCACCAGGTCCAGTTCATATCGGTTAATTTCTGAGACCATAGTCTGGATTGTTCCTGGTCAATACAGGCTCTGAACATTCCAAGATCCAAAATCAAAATTTCTAAACCGTATACCGTTTTTCCTTTGCAGTTTTCGTATTCCATTGTATCCATCCCCGTCGGCGGAAAGTTTGTGTTTCGTAACAAAGAGTTATTTACAGGACTAGGTTGTTAGCCCAATGCCCAACCCTCCTCTTTTATCCGGGCTTGGGACCGGCAGTGACAGTTGCGAGGCAAGTGACCGCAGGCGGAGTTTAGTATGGTAATATCATTAACAAATTCTTCAGGAGTATAGCTAAATTCAGTTTCTTTGCCGCAAGTGGCTGTGAAGTTTGTAAAACAGAATTTCATCGTTTTGTGTCTCGCTATTGCGGCCGAATGTTTGAATGATGTCGCTGTAGTGTATGCCAGTTCGGCGGACAACTCACTGTAGGGGAGACAGGGACACGGTGGAGCACTTCTTTCCTGATTTTTTAGCAGGTTATATTTGAAGCATTTCCACAATCTTTTTTGTGTCGAAACATTGGTACATTGCTTCAGCACATTTACACCTAAGTAATTAAGACTTCTCACTGCTTGTATATTCATAAAAAGAACATTAGCACAGAAATACCACGTGGCCCAATCTACCCCACCTACGGGGCAAGGTGGCCCAACAGTTGTGATTTTATTATTTAATTTGGTTACGACATTGGTTATTTAATTGAAAATATATCGACTTCAATAGTCACAGTTCATTTTAACGCAAATGCTTACAGCTTTATCACAAAAACTACAATAATACATCGTGTGATCGTTGTTATATTACCAGTTTGACAGAAATGTAAGTCCAGACTATTTATCATTCTGTGTCTGAACGCCCGATGACATCTTCACATTTCGAAGATTCAAAAAAAAAAAAAAATGCTTTCACGTCAGTTTTAAGACTGGCAGTTGTGCCCCCGCCTACAGCTTACACACTGAATCCTTTCATCACCTGGATTATTATGAGAAAATGGTTTAAGACACGTAAGACACAGTGTGTCCTCATCTACATCTTCTGCATCTTGGACAAGCTTCTTAGAAAAGCCTATTTCGTTTCTGCGCTGTATTTGAGGAGTTTTTTCTATGTAATTGAGGGTGACTACGCCAACGTCTTTTAGAAAATAGGTTTTCTTTTCTGTCAGTGGACACCTGTTGTCCGTATTGCAACGCATCTTTCGCTGGAGCGTCTGAAAATATTGCTGAAGTTCTGTTTCGTTTGTTTGCTATCATTTTCCGTGGGCGTATTTACTCAAATGGCCTGAGCGGGTTTGGGAAGCACGGCTGATCAGGTGATCTGATGTTTAACTTAACAGGTGTTGTTACTGACAGTATAGGCCTACCATTGGGTTCTGGAGCAGTTGAACGGTCGGTTTCAGCAATTAAACCACAGCCAGCAGCTTTAGGACCAGGGTAATCTCTTATTTACGGAGGCAATAGTTAAAATAAAAAATAAAAATAGCCATTGCGTTAACCTTAGCTGTTCAAAATCAATGCAGGACACAATCTGCTTCCCTAAAAATAGCGTTGGATGTGATCGAGACGTTGACCTCGTTGGAATTATTACACAGGGGTAGCCGGGGTACTTGCTTACAAGAAGACAGCGAGGCAGGTCGGGCGTATGGCCCGACGTGCCGCAAATTCAGTTTCAGAGAATCCATCACTGAAGCAGGCGTGGGACTGCGGATGGTCGTAGACCTGTAGAAATGAGGAACACGAACAGCCGCACTTTTGTAAAATACCGGGTGATTATAATTAAAGTTTAACTTTCAAAGCGCTGTAGAAATAACACCACTGGTCAGAATGACGTCAAATTGCAACTGAAAATTATCGGAGAAGGGGGGGAAAAGTGTGGCAGAAGAAAAAAAAATAGTGTGAAAATTGATCAGTAGATGGCGCTGCATGTGACAGAATACGTAAGTAAAAACACCTGTCATGTGCACGGCCCATTGAAGCTGGTATAAACACGCTGGGTACACGGCTTTTCCTCCTTTCGCGTCTGCGACTTTCGTCGTGACTGTCGCTATGCAGGATCGCGCTCTGCTTATAAAGCTGTAATACAAGAATTATGACTGTGCACGCGTCGCTCTGCAGAACTTCCGGGCACTGAAGTAGTTGAAAAAGGGCGTTAGTTCGATGACTGCCGTTGGTCTGGAGAAAATGATTTGGAAATTCGAAAAGACGCGTTCTTTAGGTGTGCAACCTGGTAGATGGAGAAAACGAATTGATTCGACGTCAGAGTAAGCAGTGACCACAACAATGCATGAGGAGACGAGTGGTGGTGTGCAAACGTGTAGCGCACGGAGAACTGCCCAAGCGTTGGACGTACCCAAGAGCACGGTGCTTGAAATCCTACGAAACATCCTTCTTTGCTATCCTTTCAAAATTACCCATGTGCACGAATTGCTTCCAGTTGACCTGACAGCAAGAGAAACGCTTGCTTTAGAATTTCTTGCTCTCATGGAAGTGCACAATGACTGTTGAAGATTTTGTGGACAGACGAAGCCCACATCAGTCTGACAGAATATGTCAATACACAGAACTGTCGAATACAGGCAACAGAAAATAAACTTGCAAATCAACCAGTACCACTTCACCCTGAAAAGGTCACTGTTGTGCAGGTTTATGCCATTGTTTATCATAGAGCCATATTTTTTCGAAGAGACAAGTGCTGCCATTGGTAAGCGCTATGAATGTCTTTTGCGCAACCGTATCGTTCCAGCTCTCCAACAGCGTGGATGTGTGGATGGGATCATTTGTAGACAAGATGGTGCACCTCCGCACACTGCAAACCCAGTAATGTGGCTGCTGAAATGCCATTTCAGAAATGCTGGAATTACCAGCCACCATTTCCCTACAGCCTGGCCGTCCCAACCACCTGATCTTAATCCGTGTGACTTCTGACTGTGGGGCTATCTGAAAGATGTTGTGTTTAGTGTTCTGATAGTAAACTTAGTTTCACTGAAGGCACTCATTGCGCAACACATTCTGAAGATGCTGTTTTTGAATTTCAACTTGTTGCAGGAAATGGTGGACAGCATATTGAACATATTTTGCTCCAGTCGCTCGTAAATTAATAATCCGATTTCATTTTGATTGATTTCTTTTCCTTTATTGTAATTTCCATTCCCCATCAGGGGCAGGCTGGCAGCAGCATAAGCGCTGCTCTTCAGCCAAGAGACATAAATAGACAGGAAGACATATAAAACAATGTAAAGAAGAAAACACGGCGGAAAATAGAAACAAGAAAGGTGGAACATAAGAAAAGAAAGCATAACAAGCGGTGACTGTAAAACGGAGATATAAATCTAAAAAAGTATTTTACACAAAAAACACAGACTAGATTAAAAGGCACCAGGCAAAGTACAGCCAGAGCATAAAATGTTGCATAAAGATTAAAACAGCCACGTGATGGATGGTGTAGCACGGAACAGTAATGGGCAATAAACAAGTCGAGCACACAATTAAAACCATGTCACTAGATAACACTGTATAACACAACACTAACGCAGCACACTGATAACGAATAAAAACCTGGCAGGATCTACAAGGATGGGGGGACAAGGGAAAAGGGAAATGGAGGTGAGGAGGAGGGAAGAGAAAGGGGGATGAGGTGGGATCGCGCCGAAGGAGGGCTGGGGAGGGAAGGGACAGGAGAGGAAAACATCTGAGGAGGGGGTGCAGGGAAATCCACTCTTGGAGGAGGAGAGGGAAGGGGGGCCCTGGAGAGGGCCAGCTTACAGTTGGAAGGAAGAGTAGAGATCATGGAGAAGTTCAACATCTGGGAGGGGGAGGTTCTGGAAATTTCCCTGTTGAAGGAGATGGAGGCTGTCGAGGTGGAGAGAGGGAGGGATACAACGATAGAGGTGCGGCAACAAGTCGGGGTGGAGATGAAGGAGGAAACCAGGGGGTGGGGGGATCAAGCCTGCAGACAGTGTAAAGGATGTGGAGACGTTGGAGGAAAAGGAGGAGGTGGGGGAAGGGGATGAGGTCATACAGGATTCATGTGGGGGAAGCAGATACAGAAGGCAAGGAGGAGCAATGGCGTTCTAGGATTTGGAGGGCCTTATAAAAGCAAGAGGGGGGGGGGGGCAGAGATCCAGGAAATGCTGGCATAACATAGGATAGGATGGATGAGGGATTTGGAGAAGTTCATATGAAGGAACCACTGGTTACACCAAGTGTTAGTGTTGAACTGGTCAAGGTGGGTTTGGAGGGTGCGTTGCAACTGTTGAAGTGTAGTGTAGAGAGCCTGGAATGCGGTGTCATCAGCGTAATGGAGGAGGTGGACAGAAGAGGTTGGCTTGGGCATATCAGCAGTGTACAGGAGATAGAGGAGAGGGGAGAGGACAGAGCCCAGGTGATGCCAGCAATGGGATAATAGATACAGGAGTTGATGTCATGGAGGGTAACATAGGATGGACGGCGTGAGGGAAAGGAAACGACCAGACGCAGAAAATTGATAGGCAGGGCGTTCTGATTGAGGCTTTTTATGCGGTTTTTGGCCTTAGGAAAATTAAAACACTATTTTTCCCATCCAATGTGATACGGCCTTGCTGTGGTGGATAGACTTAGGTAACTAACAGTGTCACGCCTGTAAACCCATGCACACTGAGTAGTACAGTTTGTTTAATGTCACATGTACACCTTAGGCATTGATGTATGATTCATTTGTCACTGGTAGTCGACCACTATTAAATCATGATGCTAACAGCGCCATCTATTGCTACATTTTGTAACTATGTATTTTTCTTCTGCCATACGTTTTCTACCTTCTTTGACAATATTCTGTTGCATTTCGACGTCATTCTGACCAGTGGTGCTATTTCTACAGCAGTTTGAAAGTTTAACTTTAATTACAGTCACCATGTATATTAATTACATAGCCAGTTAGGTCACTACATTATTGTCATCTTAAGGCCCCAATGCAAACTGAATGGTGTTATCCAACTCTCAGTGCATTAGCACAGGTGTCTTGCATATTCACTGGTGTCATCGATTTCTGTTCACCTGATGTGACCATTCTTGCCATCTAACTTCAAATGCTGCAATATTACAAGGACACAGTTTTTCCTTTCTTGTCAAGATTCCTGTCTCCTCAAATTTCACCAGGTATTTGAAAGTAATAGGGTAAGTGATTTCCAAGGACACTTTTGATATCAAATTGATACGCAAAATGATTAAATTGATCTATTAATTACCCCCCACACTCACCCAACCCCAGATAACATCCTGGGTTTTCCTCAGCTGGCATGTGGGTCCCCACTCCCTCCTCATCCCCTCTCCGTTCCCCACCTACCCTACTTTCGAATTTTGGCTGAAATTTAGAATTTTGGCGAGAATTTCAGAAATGGGCCCCAAGGCTGTGCTGAACTATCCGACCGCCCACACGGTAATTGGCGGGAAATTCAAAATGCCAAGTGCACCGACAACACACTTATACCATTAGAGGTGCTTGAAATTGGCAGTAGCCCCTAGGAATGCAGGGTCTGATCATATCGGCGATATAAGGCGGGCCCAGCAGGTCTGCGGCCTCAGTTGCAGTCAGCATGAAACGCCATACTGGAATGTCCAGTGCTGCCCAGCAGCAGCAGCACAAGCAGAACAGGAAGAAGTCGCGGAAGTACTCCTGTCTTAATGACTGTGCTTACCGTCGTGTGAGGGAGATGAAATTTTTGTGCTGCTATTATCGCATGTAACAGTTTTCCTCCTTCACTCATCAGTGGATGCAACGCCCCCAGCCTGTCAGGATCTGCAGCAGCTATGTGCCCCAGCCTGGCTGGACCGACAGCAGTGGCTGCGTCCTGGAATCCTGTTGCGCACCTGATCACCTTGCTGGAGCAGGACAATGAGCTGTTATTATCAGCTGAAGACACCCAGCCAGCCCCTGACTCACAGAAGTGCACTGTGGGTCCCAATTATCGTGACACAGGTTTTTACTGGACCATGGGCGTCATCACAGAATATTCCTTGATACGGCGTGGACAAAGTGAGGATGTAGTGGATGAGAGGATACCGCTTGAGCTATGTGCACACTACTGCTCACTTCTGTGTATAATTTAACCGCTGGCGGTTCGAAGCATTTACACATTGGCATAGAAGCATCTGCAGATAGAGCCTGGTGTGTTGTGACAGAGATCAAGAATGCAGCTAAAAGTGTTAAAGTGCAATTTATGGAGGTGGAATGGGATGAACTGTGTCATGGAAAAGCCACCATCAAGCAGCAGTTGACCACCGAGTACCATCCGAGCCTCTCCCTTTGGACATTTACTGTGCTGCTCTAACTCTATCCATTACAACAGTGTACAATGACTCTACACTCCATGTGAAATTGGTTGGCACATCCATTTATCTACAGCACTCCATCATAGCTTGTTCAGTCTACAGATGATGAAATTCATATTGTCGGAATGACTAAACAGATGGTTGCCTTGTGTTAAAGCTGTGTGTAGGGGTATTGCAGAGTATCTCCACAGAAACAGTGTGCCCGTAGACAACGTCGAGCAGTGTCTCAGTATGGTGTAAAGGGAAACCAATGTACACCTTATAAGTTTGAGAGAACTACATGTTGAATTCTGTGCTTACAAGAAGGCTTTATTTTCTATATTCTGTACTGGTGTTAAGATAAAGAAAGAACCTGTTGATGTAGTGCATCCCATGCATAATTACTGAATAAAAATGTGTGTAACCTTGTATGTGTTTTATTTGTTACCACTAAAGGTGTTGCTACCAATATTTCCACTGCAGACATGCAACAGCAGAAAATTATGATATTTAACTAAATTCTCCATGAAAGCCCATTGCACGTCAGTACTTGGTGTTGTCGGTATCATGGCAGGGCATAATGTTCATCATTTTCAATCAAAACCCGTTCCATGTCAGTATCTGCAGTAGTAGGTATCATGGCAGGGTGGGTGAAGCATGAAGACTTTGTTGTAAGGGACTGGAGCTGTTTCGGCGTGCAAGAAGACCAGAAGAAGAATGGCATACTCCTTCCTGACTACATACGACTATGTACAGTAATTGTAGGTCCATTGAACTGTGGCAAGACAGATGTTCTCATGTCACTGCTAACACATCCGGATGGAGTCCACTTTGAGCATGCATGTGTATTTTCAGAAACGCTTTTTCAGACCAAATACCAACTATTACAGGGGATATTGTAGGGTGTACATGGCGTGACATACACAAACCCAGTGTTAATATTTGATGATGTTACTGTGGAAAACCCAGGACCAAATTCGACGATATTTCTGTTTTGGTCGCCAAATGGCTGTTGATGTATTTATCTGTCAGACATATTCCAGAATCCCGAAACACCTGCAGAGGGATAATGCAAACCTAATTATAGCATTCAAACAGGTCAATTTGTGATTTAAAACGAATTTACCGGGCTCACTTAGGAGCCAATATGTCGTTCAATGATTTGTAAAGTTATGTACAAATTGCTGAAATCACACACAGTATGGGTTTCTCATTATTGGTAAAATAAGAAAGTTGAATGATGGCAGATATAGATCGAACTTCCAAGAGTTGCTATATATATGGCCGTGGAACGGGTCAGTACGTCAGTATACCCATCACCATGGATAAATTTGCATGCATGCTGGGAGCTCAATATGATAGGATGGATGTGCACAAACAAAACATGCGCTCATACATGGACGCGAAAATTCATACTATTCAACATAAAGTTGAAGTTGAACACAAGGAACTAGAGATGTATTGCCATACCCTTCTGAGACTGAACAGTACATTGAATCATCGGGTTAATGCAATCGAAAAGAAAGTAGGCGACTTCATTGAAGGGAAAAAAGCTGTCACGGAGAAGCGGGAGCAGCATAAGAAGAAGAAGAAGAGCAGATATATAAAACCTCACACTGCACAGATGTTCGGTTAGTATACAACCACATATCGATTAAGCATGAAGGCCATTCGAGAGAAGTTACGGTTGCTGAGATTAGAGCATTTGAAGCGGGAGCAGAAACTGTGAGAAACCTTTAAACCCATTACTGAATCCCTAATGAACTCTCACCGAAATCCCACAACGACGACAATCACTCTACGGCCAATTTCATTAACCATCACAGCGACACTAGGATAGATAAAACATTTGATGTCAGTGAAAAACAATACAAGTTGGCCATGCAGCCTATAACATTAAATTTTAAAACAATATGGATCGGGGATGCGAAATGTCAAAGAACATTTGGTCTACTGAACCTTATTTTCCTAACACGCACAGAAACTGTAAATTATTCACCAAAAGATCTGGAAATGTATCGTGAAATAGAGCGTTTGGCTGTTCTGCACAAGAATCTGAAAAGCTGAAGCAATGTGAAATACAAATCTATAATAAAACCCATATTGGATGGTGAAAAAAATAGCAACAGTGATGGTATTTACATTCAGTATAAAATAGTGAGCAATCGACTCCCGCAGTACATATATTATAATGATCCCAGTGAGCTAATAAATCGGCTATGACTGTTCATGGCATCAGCTGCCGCTGGTAATACAGCTCATTCGAATGAAGTTTTTTCAGTAATTTCTGAGCTTAGAGGGAGAGGTATCATTGAATATGCGTGGAGAGTGTAGTTCAAGAACTGCACAAACCAGCACGCAAAATATATCTTCTTAGATATGTTATGAATAAAGGTTTGGACGATCTGAGGAAGGCGATCTTCTAGACATGCAGGAATATTCACGCGTAAATAACGGATTCAATATATTTTAATGGTCATTGATACTTATTCCATATTCGCCTGGGCAGTACCCATGAAAGCGAAAACAGGGAAGGATGTAGCGCACGTGTTTGAGCAATTGAACAGGCGGGGACATATCAAAGCCCAGACAGCCTTCAAACAGATCACGGTGGCGAGTTTTACAATAGACATTTCAATACTGATTGAGCGGAAAGGAATACATCACTACTCGACATTCATCCATCTGAAGTCGAGTATTGCGGAAAGGCTGCACAGGGCAGTGAAAGCGCAAATGTGGATGCTATTCAATCTTCGTAGCTCAATCAAATAATTGCACAGTATAATCGAAGCACATATCGCACAATAAAAAAAGACCTGTCGAATTTCATGATAACAGACTTCTTGATACAGCATACAATCGTATTAAAATGTTAGATCCACGCAAACAGTGATTTAATGTAGGTGATTTATTATGTATTTCAAAACACAAGACAGTATTTGAAAAGTCATAAGTGACAAACAGATCAACTGTGATATTCACAGTTTCCAAAGTGCGGAGAACGAATCCTAGACCCTACCTCTTAAACGACAGCAGTGGTAATGAAATTGCACGATGCATTTACACAGAAGAGTTATAGAAGAGCTCAGAAACAGACGTGTATCTCATAGAGAGGGTCATATTGCGTCGAGGGAATAGAGCGTTAGTTAAATGGCTTGGTTATTCCACATCACAAAACAGCTGGATCGATGCTGACGGATTTCTATACAGGGTGATCTTTCCCACCATGTACAAATTCTAGGGACTGACTGATGAGAGGATATGGAACAAAAAACGTTTAATGAACTTATGTCCAGAAATGCAGGGTTTCGATGCTAGAGACCATTTACTCAGTCACACTTTGTTACAGAGACTGCAGTCTGATACGTGCTGTACCACGCAGCCACAGTCACAGAATGCATGGTTTTCTCCTAGAGGGTACAGCTCTTCCTCGTATATCGTGCCCTAGCGCCCTCTCTTGCCGTAGCAATTGGTAGTGTTGTATCCTATTCACTTCTCTTGTTGACTCAACGTGGAACGTATTGATACAGGGTTGTACACAATGGTAGGCATCCTTCGTCTTTAACACCTTCATAGTAATAAGCGCAGAACCTTGCATACATGTCAAATGCTAGACTGTATACACTCTGGTCCCACTGTATCAGTAAATTGTACAGATAGAATTCAGAATTCAAGTAGACTCCGACATTATTTAAGTTACAGTTGTCGAATTGCTCCTTATGTGTCACAGTGAAGTGTGGCATTTTCCTTATAATTTCTCCTCTTGAGCTTGTTGAACATATGAGTTTCTATCCGTTGTACTCCTTATCAGAGTAAGTTCCTGTTTAGCATCCATAATAATTCGCTGCAAGTCCTCAAAGTAACCCATAATGCTTTTTAGAGGTACTCTTCTGCTGTTCTGCCCATCGGGCCGTCTATGAATCATGCTGCATTTTCTAAACCATTCAAATCCGAGGGTGATTATGAGACATACGTTTTAAGGGTTGATGCTATGCCTACATTACGTGTACGATCAATCTCTACCCCCTTAAGTTCATATCAGATTTCCTGGAACAGGAATGCCAAAGCATTACGTGTAAGCCTTGACCCCACGGTACGACTGCCATCCTGTTTCTTAAATTCGCCATCCAAATACATGAAACTCTTGCATGGAAGAGTTAAAGCGTTGTGATGCTGGATGACAACCCTAATTTCGTCGTCCTTGTTAAATGTCGTTGAAGCAAATGGTTTATGTGAGGAGCATTCCTGGGCTGCGATTTGCTCATCATATTCCACTGGTTGGATATACTGAGCGACGGCGCTTCTGCTGCGAAGTGATGTGTTCTGCACTGTGTGGACTGCTTTTGTACCGTACGCCCATCCTGTCTTACATGTAGTCGTACAATGATTTCCTCATCACGAAAGTCGACAAGTTGGCTATTCTGGTCCACAACGCGCAGTTCAGGTAGCACAATGTCCGCACTGTCACTGGAAAGTATACAGTATTGGTAGGAATATGAACAATCTTATAGCTTGTTCCAATGCAAAGGATGAATCCGCAAATTGAATGAATCAGTCTATCGTTGAAATATGAGTTCGTTGCAATGTTACACTCAACACGCATTATACTGACAGGAAGAATATACATGGCCTGATAAGATTTGTAAAATTTACTGGGGTCCGTCTCCAAAATCTGTCCCGTTGTAGAACCCAGTACCAGTAGTGAGCATATTTAACGTTTCTGTTTAAAGTTAGCTCATGAATTCACCGCCCTTATTTCACATATACGTGTACTGATGTTTGCGCGAAAGTCAGTCTCGTTTCCAGAGTGTTTTAAAACGTCTTTTAAATCGTCAATATCGTATGCATCAAGTTCAATTTCCACAATTTGATTTTTACTATTAATTTACAGGAGAAGTTTATTGTTAGCCACTGTGATTTTTGGGTTGGTGTTGTATGTCTCCTGTCCAATCAGCGCGCCGGCCGCTGTGGCCGAGCGGTTCTAGGCACTTCAGTCCGGAGCTGTTTTATGAACGTGTAAACTACCACACTGAATTTGGAGATGTACTTTCACGATGATAGCACAGCCTCTTCACTTTGCTGCTGAACCGAGCGACCGCTACGGTCGCAGGTTCGAATCCTGCCTCGGGCATGGATGTGTGTGAAGTCCTTAGGTTGGTTAGTTTTAGGTAGTTCTAAGTTCTAGGGGACTGATGACCACATATGTTAAGTCCCATAGTGTTCAGAGCCATATGAACCATCCAATCAGCGCTGTACTGCATTCTCCAATGCGTAAGTCAGTTAGTGGGAAGTAATTTGCACGTAACACACACAATCGTCCTTTTAAAGTCAGAGCGTATGGCGTTGCATCTAAACATCAGCTGGTCAATGGACACCTGATACCCGTCCTTACATATCATTCGTTACCGTCAGGAGAAACATGAAGCACAGATGATCACACAGGAATGTATTAAAGTCTTGGTACCGTCGAAAATTGTAGAACACATGTCTTCTGCCTGTGAAGCATCTTTGTAATTCTTCTGGAGGTTCAAAATCGCCGAATGATTCGAAACAGTAAGCGATATTGCTATTTTTTACCATCTGTTACCCTGTGAGTTCCAGGTCCTCAAGCTACATCCACATTCACCATTACGCATTCTCCTCATTTCCACATAGTCTTCGGCAATGTATTCCGCATAAACACACCTCGGAATGTTGAAATACTTCTTAACGAACGTAAACAGGTCTGTATTTGTAAGCGTCTTGTCTGTTAGGATAGTTAGGGGGCTCTTACGAGGGTTGGAACTTTTAATAGTGGCAACTGTTTATTTACAACCGATACAAAGGAGATACGTGTTCAGACATTTTACTGCCCTTCAAAGTAGTCACCAGCGTTGTGTAGAACCGGTTGCCAGCGATGTGGAGTGCGTAGTGTACCGTTAGCAGAGCCTGTTCTGTTGATGGTGCAAATGGAGATTATCTACAGCCTGCAGAATCTCTGGAACAGTTCTGAAGCGAGCGCCACGGAGTGGTTCCTTCATCTTCGAAATCAAACCAAGGTCACTATCACCAGCAACCAGCTTTGCGAAAGAAGCGGTGACACTTTCTGCGCATCCCACCCATCATTTTGTACGACAGCATACAGAGCAAGCTGTGCCTGTTCTTTTCGGTCGATGGGGCTGGGAAGTACTGTACCATCCACCGTTTTCCCCAGACTTAAGTCCTTGTGACTTTGATTTCATTCCGAAGATGAAGGAACCATTTTGTGGCATTCGCTTCAGAACTGTTCCAGAGATTCGACAGGCAGCAGACAGCTCCATTCGCACCATCAACAGAACAGGGCGTGCCACCGGTATACTACGCCTTCCACATCGCTGGCAACGGGTTCTACACAACGCTGGTGACTACTTTGAAGGACAGTAACAAGTGCAAACGTGTAACTCTTTTGTATCGGTTGTGAATAAATAGTTGCCACTATTTAAGTTCCAACCCTCGTATTTGTTTATGAAGAGATCTAGTCCTTTCTTGTGTGGTTTCAGGTACAGCCCATTTCCAATGGCTGCTGCCTCCATCATGCGGTTATGTCTTCGTGCCCCCTGCAGTTACTCCTGGGAGTTTAGTGCTTCCTTGACTGTCCTGGCAACAGCCGCGGTTCCCCCAGCCAGTGAACCCACCACCGAGAGACCTTGTAGGGCAAACATGAGGAAGGGAATATTTTCAAAAATGGTTCATATGGCTCTGAGCACTATGGGACTTAACTTCTGAGGTCATCAGTCCCCTAGAATTTAGAACTGCTTAAACCTGACTAACCTAAGGACATCACACACATCCATGCCCGAGACAGGATTCAAACCTGCGACCGCAGCGGTCGCGCGGTTCCAGACTGTAGCGCCTAGAACCGCTCGGCCACCACGGCCGGCGGGGAATATTTTCACCCGGTGTTGGTAGGATCTCGGATGGTTTAACTGATCTCCTTTGTCTCGCTCCTTTCTGCTTCAGGGCGCTTTTAGCTTCATACATCGCTGTCAGGATGCAATTTTTGATGCTCCCTTTGGTTGTCATATTCTTCCTTAGCGACCTACTTGCAGCGCCCATAACTTGGCTCAACTACTTCACACCAAAGCCCAGCTTGACTTTACCACACTTAGTTTTTTCAACTGCAACTGCTGCAATGCGTTCGCCTATAGTCAAATCCATTCCTGTGTGAGGATCCTTATTTGCAGTGTAAGCGATGTCGTATTCCATACCCGCTTCGTGGAGCATATTCATCCTCTTATCGCAGTGTGCCAATCGATTTTAAAGTTTTTTCCATGTCCACAGTAGTTATATCCAGGAATATGTAATTCGAGTGGTAGTATGTCGAGAATACTGCCTCATCCTGTAATGCGTCTCCTGTCACACGTGTTATGCTAATGAGGTGGCTGTGGTCTACGCACCCGTTTATACAGGGTGATTTTTTGAGCCGTGTACAAACTCTAGTGATTGATCGATGAGAGGGTACAGAACATAAAAGGCATAACGAACTTATGTCCGGAAATGCAAGGTTTCCATGCTAGAGACCATTTATTCAATCACACATTGTTACAGAGACTGTAGTGTAATAGGAGCTGTACCATGCAGCCAGAGTTACAGTATGTGTTGAAAATGGTTTCCATGTGCCTCGATGCATGTTCTGTCTCACACATTTACATCGGCCAGGCTGCATCCAAACAGTGTCAAAGGCAGCACGAATACGCCGCTCCAGTGTCTTCACATACAGAATGGGTACTGCATACATAACACTTTTGAGAAGACCACATAACCAGGAATCACTAGGTTTGGGATCCAGTGAATGAGCATGCCATGCAACTGGACCCCCTTGTCCGATCCGTCGACGAGGGAAGACGCGATTTAGAAGCGTCTGGACGTTAATGGCTAAGTGGGCTGGAGCGCTATCACATAGCAGCCACATAACCCCTTCTTCCAGCAGATTAGGCAAAGTCACCCAGAAGAAAGGACAATAGTTCCAGCCAGTTAGGCGACGTGGTAGGAAGACTGGTTCCAAAATATGGTCGCTAATTATCCCGGCCCACACATTCTGGCTGCACCGACGCTGATAATTCGCTGTCACCACACCCTGGGGGCTCTGCATACTATCCCACACATGACTATTATGAAATCTGGAGACACTACTCCGTGCAAACATGGCCTCATCTGTGAACGGAATGTATGACACAAATCGCAGGATCGTTGTTGCCTGGTGAAGAAAGTAGTGACGAAACCGCTTCTGAAGTGCAAAGTCGTCCCTAGTACAGGCTGTAGGAGATAAGGGGAATGACAAGAACGTACGGTCGTCTTTCCCACACTGTACTTACGGGCCAACTGCCTCGCACTGACACGGCACTCGCCTCGCACAGTGTAAATCACTTTTTCTTCCCACCCTCGTGTCCAAACATTTCAGGTATGCCCTTCACGATTTCCTGCTTCCTGAAACGACCCTGTTTGAGACTAAAGACGAAACACTGTTGCAAACATTGAATGCTGTGGTTGTTGTCAGCGGGGACAGGTCTCCTGATACAACATTGCTGCCTGCCACCCGGTGCCATTTGCCCTTCCATAAGTAAACACCCTGTCGGCAACTTGTTCACTTACGCGCTGCATAAATCACCAAGTGCTGTATCGTACCTAGAGCATTTTACAATGACGACCTGGAGTGTGAACGTAGTTGCTGACATTCAAGGTGTCTATGATAATCTTATTTAAAGATGTCGCATTCAGAGCATACACAACAGATGCTGGTATAATAGAGACCCTCTCTGCAAGCATTGCATTACAGAGGCCTTTCAAGGATGTGAACTGTGCTAAAGAATATCACGCTGACCTCCGTATTTCGGAAAATGGAGTGGTCTAAATATGGCATGCTCGTTCCACTCATCAGGTTTGTTTTCTGCTTCTTCAGGCCGTAAACGTGAACTGATATTCCGGGATTTTGTTCCTCAAATTTTAGCATGTCCTGAATCTTTACGGGAAGCTCACTACCGTCAGCGTTGTACTCCTCAGGGATCGTATTTTTGCGCATGTATGCTCTAGATGTACATTGTAATTTCTCTCACAAGCCAGGATTTACCGTGAAAAACAAGCATTATCCTTTTATTGTGGACATTAATTAAAGCCTACTTGTTCTTAACATTGCGCGTGGGTGTCTACCATAAAGACTGGCTGATTTTAACGTATTTTAAACTACTACAGCTCATGAAAGGTTTCAGTTATAGCAATAAAATTACTCTTATTGAAAAACCTAGACATTCTTGTTTAAAACCATATATAATACCTTTCTCTTGAATTAATACATACTTCTGACAAGCGCTATTATTAAAATATTGTTTTTGAAAAAAGGAAAAATTGGTCAAAGGTATAATCACTGTATTTTCTAGAAGGAAATTTTTTTTATTTTACACAAAAATTGTAATTATGATGGATACTGTATGTCTTACCTACAGTAACCTCCTGTAACTATTTTAGGATGCAGTTCTGCTCTTTGTGTGGTAAATTTTGAAGCACGGCATTTTGCACAATGCTACTTTACATTCACTACACTGGTAGCTTGTGTCTTTTTGCCACACTTTTCCAGTCAGTTTTTTTCCTCTCAGAGAACACACTACGTACTGTTATCGTTTCTGTTTCTTACCTACTCCTGTCTCAATCTTTTCCACGAAATGATTTCCAGTTGATAGTCTTGAGAGTCCAGGTGGACGAGGTCGGGGTTCAAGATCTTTGCTTTGTGCAAGATCTGCACAGACAACTGTCATGAAGTGAGATGCTGTGAGGCGTTTTCCAGTAACCTTATGGTACAATACGCAGGAATTTACAATCGCTGTTAGTGTAACATGAAATGCCAACTTTCTCCACAACTTCACAGTTCGATGTTCAAATGCACTGTATGAGAATCGTTGATCTGATAAATCAACACCAAACTTGTTTTTATTGTAGTGTAATACACAGGCTGACTTTGAATTCTCTCTTCCTCTCTGATCAGTGAAAGTGACCATCTCAGCAGTCTGCCTTGTACTTATCATATGCACATTTCTTTTGTCCTTCCAACACAGTGCTAACATATTTCCTTTACGCCTGAAAATAAGTTCACCTCGCTGAAGGTTCAGATCTTTTATAGCAAGAGGCAATCCCTGCCGAGATTTTCTTGTTGTTCGCACAAGAGCAGTTTTTGCAGCTTCCACTTCTGAAGCAAGTATTGACATGTGTAGAATCTGTCTGTAAACAAAGTGTAGCCTTTTCCTGACATTTTCAAGCAATATCTTTACCAGAGTCACTGTGTCAGGCCTTTCACCCGCGTAAACAGAGAAATTCCGGATGTAACATGTGTCAAATTTGGATAACGTGTACAGTTTCATACCGTATTTATTTGGTTTTTGTGGCATGTACTGTCTTAAATACACACGACCTCGAAATTTACACATGCCTTCATCTATTGTAATTTTTTGAGATGGTGTATATGCACGTTGGAAATTAGCACACACATTATCTAGGAGGGATCTGACCTTGTGCAGTGGGTCATTGGCAGTTTCTCCTTTCCTCTTAGCTAAGGAATTATCACTATTGTGGAAGTTTCTCAAAATAGTAAGAAATCTGTCACGGCTCAAGATGTTTGGACAGAAATTACACGACACAACAGGGTTCTTAGACCAGTGCTCTCGTATAGCTGGCCTCACACGTACACACATATGGACTACAACTGCCAGAAACTTCCTTATTTCCATAAGTGAGTCAACTCACAACAGAGTACCGCATCACATTTAATGGCATTACATCTCGAATCATCTAGGGCTTTGGGGAGCTCTGCCTCCAGCACCGGGAGGCATGCTTCTAGAAACCTAACTGGGTCGCAATACCCCTTGGCTGGTTCTCTGCTCAATTCTAGTGAATGAGATATGCTGCACCAAGGCCCTAGCAACCCCGAGTATTCTAGAGCTATCGTGACGCTGCTAATCAGGGTGTCCTTCACTATCAGGACGGGACAGTGCACTGCAGCTGGCCACAGGTTCACTATCACTGACACTACAGCTTCGAGACGAGTGTATCCACCCAGTGGATGACGGCCTTAGGGAAGAAGCGCCTTTTGGGGTGAGGGGTATGCGCCGAGGCACACGTAGCTTTTGCTGACAGTGGGGGTGAACAGACAGAGCCGGAACAGGAGGGGCATGGCACGAGGAGGTGGCTGTGGTGAGCTCCTGTGTGAGGACCCAGGCTGTGCAGAGGGCACTCACTGCTGCTGCTGCTGCTGCGTGCCGGTGGTTTCACCAGCCCCAGCCTCGGGGCAGTCGGAGGTCACTGCTCCGACTGGACCACCCACAGGCGCCAGGGGGCGCGCCACGGTGTGGGGGCGGGCACTGCAGCGGCCGCTGCCTCAGGCACAGACCACAGACACAAGTGGCACTCTGCGTGGCAGTGAAAGCCTGCACCCCCCCCCCTCCCCCCACAACCACCTCTAGGTGCCCGTGCCGCGGCAGCCTGTTGTCTGGTGGTAGTGTTGGTGGCACCTCTGTAACCTATGAACAACGGAAAAAATTAAGTGCAACACTCAAGATTCTTTTTAAATATATGCTGTAAACAAATAACAACAATTAAGTACATCAATATTACAGAATAATAACGACGATAGTTGCATTATAATCACCTTTTACACTCTGGGTCCCAGGATGCAGGAGTTCAGTCCATCTTCCAGCTAATTCTCCCACCCAGTCAAAAGCGCGAGATGGAACTGTCTTTCAGTAGCCGCCATCTGATCCACCCACTTCGGTATTTCACCCTCTCTGGAATTGTTGCTGTGGAGCCACTGATATATCTCATGGAAGCTGTCTACTACAAGACATTGATTATAAGAAACAACAACAAAAAAAGTCTGTGCTGAATTTGCCTACAGCGAGGTATCGATTATACATAACAACGAGAATGAAAGTTAATACCAGATGCAAATGATGTCTCCTGGTCATCGTTTTCGACACATATCCCTGCTGGATTCGCATCCTCAAATGGTTCAAATGGCTCTGAGCACTATGCGACTTAACTTCTGAGGTCATCAGTCGCCTAGAACTTAGAACTAATTAAACCTAACTAACCTAAGGACATCACACACATCCATGCCCGAGGCAGGATTCGAACCTGCGACCGTAGCGGTCGCTCGGCTCGAGACTGTAGCGCCTAGAACCGGACGGCCACTCCTGCCGGCGATTCGCATCTTCCTCTTGTTCCATAGCGACATCTACAACAATGGTGTACGAGGAGAAACATGTACAACAATTGTGTACTATGAAAAACATGCCTAACGCAATATATTACAAATGTACTTACATTCTTGTCGCATTTCGGTCTCCAATAGCCATTCAAGGTCAATCAACTGCCGTTCTAATGCTGCAACAGCTAGATCAAAAATATTATAAGCACTTGTTACCATTTGAATACATGAAGAGCTGTTTTATGATCGTGTAAACTACCACACTGAATGTGGAGATCTACTTCCACGATGACAGCACAGCCTCTTCATTTTGCTGCTGTTGTTGTCTTCCACCACCCAGCTGCTGCTGCTCTAATGGCGGAACAGCAGCAGAAATGTTACAAGCACTCGTTACGTTTTGAATACTTTATGATATGTTTCCTGAAAATGTAAACTATCACACACACAATTTTGAGATGTACTTCCATGATGGTAGCACAACCTCTTCGGCTTGCCAGTGACTTTCAGCTTCCAGCTCACGCTCTAATTCAGCCAGCTTTTCGGGTATGAATGCTGCAATGGCAAAAGGAAACAACCTTTATAACCACTTGTTACAAGAATGTATCACAATCTGGAAAAAATTTGAATACTTTGCTACGAAATTTTATAACTGTCGCAGTTTGAATCATAATTTTTTTATAAACATATCCATAGCAAATGCCCCATGTTCGGGCATTTCCTATCGCCACTGTCACTACTGGCTTACAATTTCATATTGATACTGCGAGAATCACACGTACGCAGGTACGTATTGTCAAAGACTGATTAATTTTGTGGTGGGGTTTGGGCTTTATATTCCTTCAGGCTCCACCCTCTATTTTGCAGAGGACCAACAGTAACTCAGAATGCCATGCCAGCAAGTTATAACCTGCGCTCTTTTTCTTCAAGCAAGCTTCGTGCAGGTGGTTGAGAAATACAATGCTGCTGTGAACACAAAAAAATTTTGGGACAAACATATAGAGAGAGCTATCAGAAACATCCTTTGTTTGCTGGCAACTGACTGCATGTGGCTGGAACATTGGACACATCTGCTATCTTTAGAGGCTGGCCGAGGTGGCCGAGCGGTTCTAGGCGCTGCACTCTGGAACCGCGCGACCGTACGGTCGCAGCGTCGAATCCTGCCTCGGGCATGGATGTGTGTGATGTCCTTAGGTTAGTTAGGTTTAAGTAGTTCTAAGTTCTCGGGGACTGATAGCCTTAGAAGCTAAGTTCCATAGTGCTCAGAGCGATTTGAACCTTTTTTTTTTTTTTTTTTTTTTTGCTATCTTTAGAAAAGTGCCCTTTATTCATTCTGGGACAAACAGATAGCCTGACACCAGCTGCATCCCTCGTAATACATGTCGTAGTTCATTAGGGCACAGCTGTGGGAGGAAGATGCTAACCTCTGAAAACAAATCTATTGTTCGCGGTAGATGCCAACCACTTCGCTCCTAGGGAAGAGTGGCTCACATTACAGTCACCTGCCACTTCTCTTTGACTGCTGGCCGGCTGCTGCAGGGCCCCCTGTGGCGCTGCGTGGAAGCGGAGGGCAGGCCGCACTAACGACAGACTGCTGTCCGAGCAAGACCCCTGGCAAGACGGTAACAACCATGCAGCGTGCCTAGTGTAGCACATGGCAGAGTGACCACAGTATGCAATTCGATCGGAAGACAAATAAGAGTACCTCTGTCCTACCAAATGCAAATTATGTCCTCCGCACTGCATAATTCCATGATTTCCCGACCTCTGATCTTTGTTTTCGATTTCTACCACCTATCCTCATTTTATAAACAAATTGCATCAACAATTGCACTAAATATTACGTCCTCTGAAGTGGCAATAGAATTTTATAGCGAAAATTGATTTTGCCGCGAATATTCAGAAGTCCTGCAAAAATGCGAAATTCGCGCCAATAGCTTAGGTGGGGGAGGGGTAGGGGTGGGGAGGGGGATGGAGCAGGGATGCACATGATGCCCGAGGAAAACACGTGACATCAACCAGTACTGGGGGTCGGTGGCTGTAATTAATTGAACAATTTAATTAATTAGGATATCAATTTGATATCAAACGTGTCCTCAGAACCCCCTTATCCTAGTACTCTTGAATAGATTTTCCGTTTATAAAGTAGCCTATTTGCCCTTAATTTGCTGTATTATCTGCAGGCAGTCACGTGGAAAATTAGATAACAATAGGTATAATCAGTAGTGCACGTGTAGTTTGAATGTCTTATCCGGTTGCAATGACATCGAGAAGGTACAGTAAACTATGAACAGATATGTGGCTATAGATCGTCAGCCTCGCAGCTTTCGTGGTGTCGTTGCATGTTCCGATTCGTGGCTGCGACTGCGAAACTGTGTAGTTGTCACCCCACCTGTTGCCCCAAGGATTTACTCAGAAGCATTAATCAGTGGACCTGGCTTAGCTTTATGCACTGCTACACTACTATACCGACCTAAATAGTGGTCGACATCCTCGCTTCGACCCGCGAGACAGGGTGAAATTTGTCATATCTCCTGCTCCACTATTAAATGCCAGGGAGTAATACAATTACTTTGGAAAAAAATTGTCACGTTTGATCAGTAAAGAGGAAAAGTACACTTCAAGCACTCACTACATCGCCTCCAAATGGTCTCTACCAACTCCTGCCGTTAATCGTTTCCATAAACAAAAGTTCAAGGTCGAAGGAAAAAGAAAGACATGTCCAAAAGCAACACTTCCAGTTTCCATGCGAACAAAACGGGTTTATTGTCTTCTATTTGACCTCGCCCCTGCAGCCCTATGAGTCGGCACTGTGGTAAGACAGCAGATAAAGTAAAGTTGTACGGTAAATATGGCTGGGAGCCCAGACTGTGTCCCCTGCATTGGAAAGGTGTTTTCTATCCTTTGCACCCATAGGCACCTTACCATCGCATGTTGTTTAAGCGTAACTGTTAAGTGTAGGCGACTGCAATGAGTGTGTGTGTGTGTGTGCATAGCGCGGTGCCACATGTCTGGCGAATGATAACGAGAGGAGGGAGGTGGTGAAAGCCGGTGTTGGCACGTGGCCTTCTCCTCTCGAATAGCACCAATAGCTCCGCCGAGCTTAACGTCTGACTGGCGGATGACCGACAGTGTGGCATGCCTCAACTTCGAGAGACACTGCAGATGGGTTTGGAACTCATTCCAGGACATCAGCACCGAGACTGGAGATCAGGGACACGGCGCCGCCACCCCGCATGACCCCTCAGCTGTGAAGGCAAAAGGAAAATTGGTAACAGCACGCGGGTTACCAAGGTGGCCACCCATCCAGGTACTGACCACGCTCTGTGGTGCTTAACTTCGGCGATGTGACAGGAACCGGTGTACCCGCCGTGGCCCGGCTGTTGACAGACACTAGATTTGTACCTGGAACGACGGCCGTTCAAATGTCTGGTGTTGCCGGACTCCATCTGATCTCCTACAGCGAAGTGGGCTGTTACTGTTAGTCCTCATTAGAATCAGATTAAAATAAAAAAGAAGCATAGAACCATAAAAAAGTCAATGGCTTAACTGAAAAAGCAAATTAGTACAATTAGGACATCTGTGTTACCGATTCCTGTTCCCTCCAGGCCAAAACGAATGTCCCACATGGGACGGGGCGGTAAATAATAAAGTGCGGTTGCAGAGTGTTGTTACGTATGAGCATATACAAATGTTGGTTAAAAAATGTTATTTTTGATTTTGGCTCTCACGTAAGTCTCAGGAGATGATTTCCACACTTGGTGCATTAGTGCATTAGTACACTTCGACACTCGCGCATTTGTTATAGTTCACTCAGACATAAGTACAGTTTATGCTAGGAAACAAGAACTAGGCGATTATTATACTAAAATCAGTTTTTCACGACACATTTCAATCACTATTTATTGGCGTTGTTCTTTTCTTTCACATAGTGAAATTAGCACTGGTGAGACGGTTTACAGTTTTACTTTAATAATAATTTCACTCCGAGCCCCCAACAGCAGTAATGTAGGCTGCTATAAACGAAAATTATTGAAATAATTCGAACAGAACCACAAGTCTCACTGTCCTCTTTGTTCTAACAGTTTTGGCGCGAAATCACAGTTCGCCACATGTTCACTTACGACGATGTATACCTCGTAATTCGTACTCACACAAATAATCGTAGCACTTTCCAGTTCACCAAATATATGCTTGCACATTTGCACTATTAAACAAATGTAACGTTCCCTGGCAAACTCACACTATTAATAAACAAAAATTTAATTGTACCATATACGCTGCTATGAAGCAATTTGTATATACTGTAATTATTTAACAAAAAATATTATTTAATATTGTGTAAAAGACATTCGTTATTATTGTAATATTTTCTGTAGTAATATTCTCGATGGATTTATGATTGTAATATTTCTATACTCATAATGTAATTGCGAAATGTGTCAATATCTGCGATAACAAAAATGTAAAATTCAGCCACAGAGGAAAATAATGTTGTAAGATTACAAAGTGATGTTAATGGTCAGCAGTAATATAAAAACCACCACGTAGTGTGTATTCTTTGTCGTCTCCCGGTAGAGCTGAAAGTGAGAGCAAGCTGTGACGTAGCATTTTATGAATGGGTAGACTTCTTCTGTCTGTATCTAGATTTAGCCGCCATTAGAGGAGAAATTACAAACTAATGTAAGTTGACTTATTGTTGTGGTCTAAATACATTATAATTTATCAAAAGTGTGTATTATTAATGTAAATTAGCTTGCCCATGTCATCTATAAGATTTCTTTAAAGAATTTTCAGCGTTTTTAGCGGTGTTGCTGGGCTGTGCCGCGACCGAACGATTTGCAGCAGCGGCACATTTAAAAAATTGTTCCGCTAAGAAAAATTAACCAAACCCGTAAATCGGGAGCAGATCAAAATTAGCAGTGAATTAAGAAAATGTTTTTTCTTTTACAGCGATCCTGAGGCTGACGGAGTTATTTACTAGTTTCACATTTGTGCATTCATAGGCGGATAGTTAACGTTGAAATTTAACAATTTTGGTTCTTTCAAATAACTTAAATGTATAGTGAAGTGTGTTTTATCAGTGATAATTAAACGTCGGAGTGGCAATATTTAACCATTTTCTGCTAATAGAGACAGTCTTGTGTTCCATAGCTAACGCCGGGAAAGAATTCAGTAAATATTTAAAAAAAAACCACTGCATTTAGAAAATGTGTGCCAAGGCCGAATTATATAAAGGATTTAATTCTCAACTAAATATTCTTAATCAGTTAATATGAATTCACGTAATTTTAAATGTACTTAATTCTGTGTAAATGAATTTTTATTACCACACGTAAATAAGAGGTTCTACAACAAAGCTCGTACGTACAGAAGGAAAGAAAAATAAAATCAAAAAAGACATTTTTTTAAAAAAAAGGTAATTAATTAATTAATTAACTTTTTTTAATTTCATTAAAGCCACATATTCACTTACGACGATGTATACCTCGTAATTCGTACTCACACAAATAATCGTAGCACTTTCCAGTTCACCAAATATATGCTTGCACATTTGCACTATTAAACAATACTCTTTGACGAAATAAATCGGAGCGAAAATGAATTCTCAAATGACTACATGGGCCACCCTCAAGTGGGGCTTGTTCGCCACCCACCCTCCAAAACGACTGACCAAAATCTGACGCCTGGCCAAGATGGCCGCTCGCTTATATAGGGTCGGATGTCCAACACCCTGGTTATTTAAGTACCAGTCTCACCAGTTAAGGTTACAAACTTTGATACTTACATCCCTCGACAGAAATAACTACACCATCGTAACCACGCTATAACGTACATCTTACCTTACTGCGTTTCATTAATTTCTAGGATTATTCTATCGTCCGTATATCAAGTTTTAGTTTTTGCAAAACCTCGCCTCTAAGCGCAAATTTGTTTGTTTACATCTGTGCTGCAAAGTTTTAACATGGAACTGCATATAGCACTGTTTTTAGTTGTAATCTATAGCGATCTACACATTGCACTGCTCAAAATCTTCATACCTATAATAATTAATTATTTATGGGCGATAAATGTTAATAATGATTTGAAAACAATGAAAACCATTGCAAGTTAGATGTATAGTATAACTTAACGAGTTTAAAATACGTGTGATGCCACCCAAAATGTTATATAGTGCCGTTCTTTACGTCATGAATTTTCTATTGAATTTTATAAACAATTTTGCCTCAAACTTTGTTTACTGCTCTTTACCTACTTAATTATTTTTGAATCTTAACATATGACTACGGCACTCGATCCGCTTGACGAAACGTTTTTAATGAATGCTCGCTCATCCCTGTAAGTTGTTATTTACTATTTTTATTAATGTTTCAGTATTCGTGATATTAACCGATTTTGAGGTTACTATAACTTTTGCGTCTCGTGACTTGAAATAGAGATCGATCTTTCAGAAGGTGCATATTGCTGACCACATTCCACTGCCGCATGACTCTTCACCGTAAGTTACGTAGTTTTCGCGTAATGCGCGAAAAACCAAACAATGCCCCAAGCTGCGGGCCACGTGGCCGCCCGGCGGCGGAGACCATCCAACCAATCGCTGCAAATCTCGCGCGGGCGCGCCACGCGCTTCCGCGAATCGCGCACCGTGTAGCGCGCTCGCTCTCCACGAAGCAATCCTTGCATACTGGAAATATTCGTCTAGTAACGGGGTTTGTACCGTCACAGACAGAAAGGGAGCACAAACAAAAAGTTATTTGTGGCTCTTTGTAATGTCTGACAAGTACTATACAATGTCTATGCATTCTAAAAGCGTGCGTGGGCAGGCCTGTAAACGGTAAAGAAAGCAACTCACGAGACACTGGGAGTCAGGTGAAACTCCCAGTACGCTGCTGCACTTGCAGGACGTCCAGTAGCTGCTTCACGCAGAGTCAGCAGTACGATGAGGTGAGTGAAGTCGTGGGGCAGCGACGTGCAGGTATACAAATGGCGGCAGCATTGCGTACACAGCGTAAAAAGGATAGTTCACTGACAGGAGCTGTAATTTGTACTCAGGTCAGACAATGAATGCGGAATGGTGATTGGAGCTCGATGCGTGGAACAGTCCATTTAGTAAAGCGTTTAGGAAACTGGTTGTTCCGGGATCCACAGTGTCAAGAGCATGCCGATTACACCACATTTTCCTCTCACTACAGAAAATCACCGAGAGCACCGGCATTTGCTTTGGGTTGTCAGTGCTGACAGACAAGCAACACTGCGTGAAATAACCGCACAAATCAGTGTGGGGCGTACGACGAGCGTATCCGTGTGGTCAGTGTGGCCAAGTCTGGCGTTAATGGACTATCGCAGTGGACGACTGACGCGAGTGCCGCTGCTGACAGCGGGACATCGCCTGCAGCGCCTCCCCTAGCCTCATGACCGTATCAGTTGGACCCTAGACGACTGCAAAATCGTAGACTGGTCAGGTGGGTCCTGTCTTCAGGTAGTAACAGCTGATGGTAGAGAGTGATGTGGCGCAGGCGCCAGGAAGACATGGACCCAAGTTGTCAACGAGGAGATGTGCAAGCTGGTGGGGGATGGAAATGGTTGTGTCCAGCGACTTGGGGATTATTTGCAGCCATTCACGGACTTCATATTCCCAAACAACGATACCACGTCACCGGGCCACAATTGTTGACGATACGACTGAAGAACATTCTGAATAATTCGAGCGAATGATTTAGCCAACCAGATAGCCCGCCATGCATCCCATCGAACATTTATGGGACCTAATCGAGAGGGCAGTTCATACAAAACATCTTGCACCAGACGGTTGTAGCGTCAGCATGGCTCAACATCTCTGCAGGGGACTCCCAGCGACTTGTTGTGTACACGCCGTGCCGAGTTGCTGCAGTAGGCCGGGCGAAAGGAGGCCAAATACGTTAATGGGAGCCATCGCACGACTTTTGTCTCCTCCCTGTAGAGTACAGTGGATGAGCACATCCGGAGACCAAATATTTATTACCCAACAGGACACAGAGTTAGCAGACGCTACTGGTACAGAAAAACTAAGCATAACTCTCAAATGCTTTAAGAAGAAACACTCGAGTAAGCGAGTGTGTTTTCCAACAGTTGAAAAACAGAGGGCGCTGAACATTAGTAACGTAAGTTGTTCAAAAGGAATTTGATTTGAAGAAAGAAGAAATGAAGCTCGCCAGAAAAAAATATAGCACATGTGTAGAGGTAATTTTAGAATCAAGCTATGGTTTTCCTAAAGCGTGGTATTTTGTTGTTACGACTGAGGAGATGCCCTTCAATATCCGTTAGTCATTCAGCATTTTGAGCTTCACGATAAGCGAAGATGGCCAGATTAAACTCCCGGTTCGATCTAGACCCATAACTGCAATCACACACAAGCAGTACCTGGCGCCCGCATTTGTTTCCATCTTGTGTACACAGTGTTTAACACTCAAATCGTTTGACACCAGCTCATGATCATACACTACCTAGTAATAAAATGGTCTAAAGAAACCCAGAAGACATCTGCCTCAAACTGTCCTGTCTGCTACAAAGTATTAATTGCAAACGCAGGGAAGGTATTAAGAGATTCTCATTAATGAAATAATTCTATTTTTGTGTGTGATGGAAAAAATTTAATTGCTTTGGCCACACACTTTAAAGTAAGCTATTAAGTTTTCCTGCTTAGGGTAAATTTCGTCAATATGACTGTATCCCATAACAGATAAGATTTATGAATGTAAACGCAAGTATGATTTACTTAAATTACGTTATACAGCTAATACAACTTGGTCATTTCGTTTTCATTGAATTGGAAATGCGTAATTAAGTGACTAATCTGTGTTAAAGTGTCTGATTATAATTTGTCTCATGCAAGGACATTATCTATAATGATCCCATGTAATTAATGTACAGAGCTTCATAAGAGGGCTATCATAATAGATTCACGACTATGTTAAATTAACTTTCAAATACGGCGCTAATAAATTGTCCAGTACTTATTCCTCCCCGTGGCATTACACGGTATCACTGAAAGTCAGGAAAGACAGATCGCATGCCTAAGAAGCACATTCCGTGTTTCCCCACAGATGGTTGTCGACTGCTGGACGTTATGGGTATCCCTGGTGTTGGGAGCCACGGCAGTGTTCATCCTTTGGTGGCGGCGCTGCGTCGGTGTCTTCGCTGACCGCAGAGTTCCATACGTGACGCCTCTGCCAGTAGTGGGCAACATGCTGGACGTGGTGTTCTGCAGGAAGTCCATGCCTGACATTCTCAATGAACTCTATCAGAAGTTGGACCCACACCCCTATGCAGGTGTCTTCTCGTTTACGATCCCTGTCCTACTGATTAGAGATCCCGAATTGATACGCTCCATCACTGTCAAGGATTTTGACCACTTTACTGACCATATGAATTTCATCAATGCAGAAAAGAGCAATCCACTCGCACAAAAGATGCTTGTCGCATTGAAAGGTAAGTATTGATTACACTTATTTTCTCTACGTGGCATATAGTATCTATTTTACCTCGGACGGAAAGTTCCAATAAATTACGTCGCAGCAGTTAAATGTTTTTGTTTGTTTTTAGTAAGAAAAAAGGAAAAAAGAAAATAAGAAATAAAAAAATCAAAGCTGGAATATCAAAAATTATGAAGATGATGTATTGCCACTCACTGTATAGATGACATGTTGAGTTGCAGATAGGCACAACAAAAAGACTGTAAAAGACTGAGCTTTCAGCCAAAGCTTTCTACAGAAAAGAAAGCACACGTACGTTAACACAAGCAGGCACATCTCATCCACACGTGACCCCTACCTCCACTCCAGCCGCTCTGTCCAGAATGCGCTACTGGTTGTACCCGTTGCTAGGTAAGTTTCCACGTGACTGCCTGCAACTAATACTTCAAACTAATGGCAAGCAGGTTAATTTCTCTCTATTGAAGTACCTGGTGACAATTGATGAAAGAGGAAACTAGGAAAGAAACAGAAAACCTTGTCCTTGTAATTTAGATGGCTGGGGTGCACGCATCGAGTAAATAGAAACTCATGAGACCAGTGAAGATAAATGGTACCTATCCTGTTGCACTGAGTATCGTGTATCACCATTCAGTTTGAAAAGGGGCCTCAAGATGACACTAACGTAGTGTCAAAACTGGTCGTGTAATTAATATATTTTTTTAAATGTACAGCTGTTGGTATTTCTTATTTCTGCAATTTTATGGACTGACAAGAGCGGCTGAGAGATAATGGCTATGACTGCGCGAGATGTTTCTGCTTTTGTGAATGTATGTATGTGTCCTTTTCTGAAGAAGGATTTGGGTTCAAAATGGTTCAAATGGCTCTGAGCACTATGGGACTCAACATCTTAGGTCATAAGTCCCCTAGAACTTAGAACTACTTAAACCTAACTAACCTAAGGACATCACACACAGCCATGCCCGAGGCAGGATTCGAACCTGCGACCGTAGCAGTCCCGCGGTTCCGGACTGCGGCGCCAGAACCGCACGGCCACCGCGGCCGGCAGGATTTGGGTGAGATCTCAGTGCGTAAATAGTCTTTTTGTTGTGCCTGTCTGCAACTCAACATATGAACTTTACAGTGACTACCAGTCTACTCTTTCACAATTTTTTGGCGATAAAGAGTTAGCCAATTCTCAGATAATTATGAATTTTTTATCGCCGTTATCAAATGGGCTCCAACAACATATTGACACGTTGTAACCACAGTCAAGTTCAAATACGAAAGCAGGATTGTCAATGATGGACACTTAGCATTGAAAGCGAATTTGTTGCGCACATCAGTGGTCAGACATCAGTGGTCAGACAGAACTGTCTCCTGAACACAGAGTTTTTCTGTTTATACTAATATCGAGTATTGCAGTATATGCATGCAATGAAAACATGAAATTTCGAGAACCTTCTAGGAATGACAAACAGTAAATAAATAATGTTAGGTGGTGACTGGATTTTAACTGGCAAGCCGTAGCACGCCAGACAGCAACGCTAACCGATACTCCACATTGCGTGCACGACTGCTTGTAGCTTTGTTTCGTGGCCTGGGAAAACAGTGACCCATTGTTTGAGAAATTCTCACTGGAGCCGACTACAGCAACCTGGATGCTGGGCTTGTCACTGGTACTCTTCATGGTAGCGCTGGATGATCCACGGATTTGGCTCGTGTCACATCCCACATACCGATAGCCCATCTCACTGAGGTTTCGTGTTCATCGAGGAGGCCTTTAATAATGAGAAACCCGTATCGTCGATCAGAGCTTCAGTACTGAACTGGGGCTTCATACAGCGGACGTGGAAGACGTCGCTGCACTTTCTGTTCTTGATGAGGGGTCATAATACTCGACTTCGTGTTTGACTTCCAGCAAACAATGAAGGATATGATACGACCTGAAGTAGCACTCTAGTAACTTTTGCAGTAACAACACTTTCTGCATATGCGTAAAACTCCATAACACGTCACTGGCCTGTGCTTGGCGCTATAGCGCTCTCAGTCCATTCCCTGGGTCTCCAGGAACCGTATGAGAGTCGCTGTCCTACTTTTTCGGTCCTGGTGACGGGGTGGCTCTGAGCACTATGGCTCTGAGCACTATGGGACTTAACATCTATGGTCATCAGTCCCCTATAACTTAGAACTACTTAAACCTAACTAACCTAAGGACATCACACAACACCCAGCCATCACGAGGCAGAGAAAATCCCTGACCCCGCCGGGAATCGAACCCGGGAACCCGGGCGTGGGAAGCGAGAACGCTACCGCACGAATGGTGACGGGGTGTTTCACGTAGGCATTTGAATATTATCTGACTGAAACAGAAACATTGAGTCCATTATCGTTTAAGTCTCACGAATGTGGAGCAGAAAGAATGGTGTCAAGCCCATAGTGTTTTGCTTCACTGTGTTAAACGCGAATATCAGGGTGACTAATACTGCATCACAGTATCTCTGTCTGACATCAACGTACGTTGAGAGTATATCTTCCAACATCTTATTAAAGCATTCAGTGAGGCAGTCCAGCAGGTAGGGAGTTGTCAACCTGAGAGTGATGTCGCAACGCTAAATTACTTTGAAACTAGTATTGACTCGAAAATGTTGCCGAGATCAGAGTTTATCGCAAGGAAGCTACGTGCTTCAAAATGCTGTTTTCTACAAAGAATCTTGCTATTTACGGAGCTTAGGCAGTCTGCACAGCATTGGTGAAAGCTTACCGGGTGAGGCAGTCAGTGTGCACCATTATTCTTCGATTCCTTTCTGTCGACTTTGGGAGCGTCCCAAGAGGTAATCAGGCAGAATTGGTGTCAGACGTCCCAAAGGCAACTGCGACATGTGCTTCCATCACTGGCATTCCTTACAGTGACGTGGGACGAAGGGCAACCAATTCTGACTCATGATTCAGAGCGTTTTGTTTGTTAATTGGAATTCTCCTTTGGTAGGCGCCTCCCTGCTCAAGGCTTCTATGGTTTTCAGGAGTGCTGGATCTTCCCTCTTTTCAGCAGAAACGTCGTTTGATATAGTGATGCCTAATATTTCATCCACATTGCTGAGTTGTGCTAAAGGTTTCCTCGAAAGGTAGTCAACGTCCTTGCTTTGCAGCCACTCTGACTTCGTGCTCCTCAAGCCTCACAATCCATTTTGCTACCTGACTACATAGATCTCTTGGGCTAGTTAACAAGTATAGAGAATGATGATCTGTCACAATGCTCTATGGTTTGCCAAATAAATATAACCGGACATTGACGATGGCCAAAACAAATGTAAGGTTATATTTCTTGGTAGAAGTGTAGGTCATCTTGGGCTTGGAGAGTACTCTGAAAGCATAAGCTACCGCGTTTTCAGCACCTTCCTGAATTTGCATCAGAACTGCATCCATCCCATAACTGCTAGCATCAGTGTGAAGTTCTGTATTGTCATTCTCTTCGTACAGTGCTAGAACTGGAGATGTTAGTGCCTTTTTAAGAACACGGAAAAATCTCTCTTGCACTTCTTTCCAGGAAAATTTGGCGTCTCCCTATAGTACTTCTTGGAATGGATATCCCTCAGCACAGGAGTCCTTTATGAATCACCAGTAGTTCGACCACATTTCGAGAAAACCAATGAGTCAGAGAATATGGTTGCCCTTATTTTCTGTGGATCACAATAGTCTCCAATGCTAGTCACTAGCTGCCTCAAGTTTTTCATTTCTTGGGTGACAGAGAGGCACTTCTTTGGATTCAGTTGGAGGCTTCGGGTTGATCACACTTTAACACAACTGTCAGGTGGCTTAGATGTGTTTCAAATGTCTTTGGAACAACAATGTTGTAATACAGAAAACAAAGACAAATCGTCTATTTGAAGTGTAGAAGCAAGCTGTTTCTCATGTTCTCAGAGGTGGCTGAAGCATTACATAGTTCAGATGGCATAACTTTGAATCACAGAGACAGTCAGGTGTTTTGGAGGTACCCTTGTAACACGCCCAGGAGTACGAATGGGTGGGGGGGGGGGAGGGGGGTTCCTTATACTGACTTCTCGTTGCTTGACCGTACGCCCTGTCCACACCACGTACCTGGCAATCCCACGGCGGTCGTACTGTTCTGCTCCACACTGCTGCTGGCTTGCCTGAAATCATCTGTCGAAATATGCGAGCGGGTTTAGGGGAGCCACTCAATGTTAAGACACAACGCTGTTCGACGTCTGGTATGAACAACTATATTCTGAGACGATTAGAGGAAAATCGCAGGTTGCACTGTTTACATACCAGTTCAGAAGTGTTATCCCAGTTAACGGATGACTAACAGTCCACAAAACATCATTTAGACGAGCGCACTGCGGCGCGGCACGTTACTCTTTCACCGCCCTGCCACTGTCCAGCAATGTTCATTTGTCTAGCTGAAAGCTGCAGTAGAAAATACTAGACCACTACTGTCTACTGCAGGTCGCAACATACATAGAATTGTCGGGTAAACGGGATGTGGCTAGTACTGAAATAAAAGGTGTATTTTTACGATAAAGATCACAGTTAATACTGCCAAGTCCGTACTAAGTGTCTACACAATGTAAAGTTCCCACGCACACCACAATCACACACGTAGCCAGTTTATGGTATTTACACCCGTTAACGAAGTTAATAGAGTTCACCGGATCGTCTAGTTATGAAAATGCTCGCTCAAATGTTGTGCACTCTGCTCTACACGTAATACCTGTTCCAGTCTTAGATCGCACAACACGCCGCGTGGTTTTAACTAACAGTCAAAAGCAATAATTTTGATATTCCGTCCGAAATTCCACACGAATTCCACTATACCGTTCACTTAAATACGCTTTGTACTACTTCGCGAACTCGTAATTAGCATTTTTCCGCGATTTTACAGTACCTTCGTCGGAGCTGCTTTCAATGACATGTTACTAGTTCGAACACTCAGCCCCGACCGACTCCTAGATCACACCAGAGGCTTTGTTCCCAGCATAGATTGGCGCGAGCCTGCATTTTTCTGATTGGCTGATATCACAAACAGCAAATCAGGTTGCAGTATTTTTCCGCGCTAACCCGCGCTTTACTTCAATGACCAATCATAGTAAAACATTTCTTTCTACAGCAATTGCTAATTAAATAACTTTAGAAAAGTATCAAATATAAAATTACTCTTTCTGAAATTACCGATTAATTTGTGTTCTACTCACGATTTATTAGTACCATAAACTGACTGCACATTTAATTATAGTAAATCCCCTGTATAGTTTAACTGGTACTGCGTGAATAAACAAAACAATTTTCATTTACTTCTGTTCTTCTTCGCTCATACAACACTCACACTGTTAATTACTACACATATAAAACAATTATAACTATGAAAATACATTAAATGTTAATCAAACATAACTTTACGACATTGTTTTCCTTTCGTGAAATCTTCTCGGGTGATCAGCCGAGTAAAGGCGTCGTCTTCTCGCAACGTTTCGAAGGGTTTCGTGCCCATCATCTTCAAGCGAAGTGTCGAGATGCTGCTGCTCACATCTTTTACTTTCCCCTCTTTGGGGAAGTGTGTGTGGGGGAGTTTGTAGCCTTTCGGCTTTTACTCCCCTGTGAACGTGTGTGTGTGATTTTTCTATAGTTTTTGGTGTCTGTGACTTGTGATGTTTGTTGTGAGTGAGGCTAGTACTTGCCTGAGGTAGGCGAAAAGATTGGTGTTATATGGGAAGGAACTGGATTGGGGATTGGGTATTGGGATTTTCTCTTCAATTATGTCGTCGAAGATCGTCATAGGGCGCTTATGCTTATCGCGGGACATGTCATACCGACCTAGGGAGTGGATGAGTGCATTTCCGGATCTGGAAGTACCTTCATAGAAGGCCCTTGCCAGATCCTGGAAACGCTCTCTCAGGAGTGGGATTTCGGCTGCGGCGTGCAGGTCGTCTGTGGGGAATCCGAGAGGTAGATGCAGTGCCCTTCTGAGGGCGCGGTTCTGCAGCCTCTGGAGTTTGTCCAGGTGCTGCTTCGCCGCGTATCCCCAGACTGGGCACGCATACTCCATTACTGGCCGGATGAGGGCCTGATAAACATTTACTGCTACTGGGCAGGGAAGGGAGCTGTTTGTGTTCAGGATAGGGTATAGAATGGACATTCTGGCGCAGACCTTCCTGTGGACCTCGTCTATGTGGGGTGTCGAGATGCTGTGTTGCGCGGTCCTATAAAGGCTCCTGGACCAGTGACTGATTCCAGGCGCCGACCAATCAGGTACCTGCGGAATCGGCCGCCGCGCCAGTGGTGGGGGGTTCGCGGCGCAGACCGGGCGTCGAGTCCCTGCCGGTTCCTAATACGTCTGTGGCCGCTACCGTCCTCGTGCCGGAGCGTTCTCTTCTAATTTTAGTTATTGCGGGATTCCAAGCTGTACTGAGTTGGAAACCAGTGTCTCGATTGATCAGGTTGCTGTTCAACCGAATTTCTACAGCCTCTTTGAAAACTGAATCCCAAAATCCTTTAGCGTCACACAGCTTCTTCGTACCCTCAAAGAGGAAGGTGTGTCCTTCGTTAAGGCTATGTTCCGCTACCGCAGATTTTTCTGTCTGACCAAGGCGTACATTTCTAATGTGTTCCGAGCGCCTCTGCGTGATGCAGCGCTGCGTTTGTCCGATGTATTTCGTACCACATTCACATTCAATACTGTATACGCCCGGAGTCAGCAGTCCTAGGTGGTCTTTGACTGAGCCAAGTATGTCCTTAATTTTACTTGGGGCATGAAAAATTGTCTTGATGTTGTGTTTCTCCAGAATGCGGGCAATCTTGGCTGTTGGCGGTCCCGTGTATGGTAGAAATGCCAGGCATCTGGTCTCATCTTCTTCTTCTGGTGTGTCTACCTTCCTGCTCTTGTGTAGGGCGCGCGAGATTTGCGTCTCATTGTAACCGTTGCTGCGGAAGGTCTCCCTTAGGTGTTGTAACTCTGCAGGTAGGCTGTCATCATCACAGATAGACTTGGCCCTGTGCACAAGTGTGTTAAGCACTGAGTTGCGTTGTGCTGGGTGGTGGCAACTCTGTGCATGAAGGTATAAATCCGTATGTGTCTTCTTCCTATACACAGCGTGACCCAAGGTGCCATCAGGGTGCCTCTTGATTAGAATGTCAAGGAAGGGCAAGCTTCCGTTTTCTTCCACCTCCATGGTGAATTGTATGTTGCTGTGTATGCTGTTGAGATGTCGCAGGAAGTCTTGCAGGTTCTCTCTGCCATGTGGCCACACGACAAAAGTGTCATCCACATATCTGTAAAAGGCTTTCGGTTTCAATGGGGCGGTGTCCAGGGCTATGTCTTCAAAGTGCTCCATGTAAAGATTAGCGATGCCTGGAGCTAAGGGGGACCCCATGGCTACACCATCCACTTGTTCATAAAATTTGCCTCCACACTTGAAGTAGGTGTTTGTTAACACATGCCGGAACAGCTTTATTGTGTCCTCACTAAAGCGTGTTTCGAGCAGCGCTAGGGAGTCTTCCAGCGCTACTCGTGTGAAGAGTGAGGTGACGTCAAAGCTGACAAGAAGATCTTCTTTATCCAGGCGAAAGCCTTGTAGTACCTTCACAAACTCCGCCGAGTTCTTGACATGGTGCTCACAGTGACCCACGATCGGTTTGAGCAGTTGTGCTAGGTACTTGGCTAAACCATATGTCGGTGAGTTGATGGTGCTCACTATGGGTCGCAATGGAACTCCGTCTTTGTGGATCTTAGGGAGCCCATATAGCCGTGGTGGTGCCGGTGCTCTGGGGTACAGCTTCCTGATGACGTCCTTTTCCAGTCCAGAGTCATCTACATCCGTACTCCGCAAGCCACCTGACGGACCGTGTGGCGGAGGGTACCCTGAGTACCTCTGTCGGTTCTCCCTTCTATTCCTCGGTGAAGGTATGTTCTCGAAACTTCAACAAAAGCCCGTACCGAGCTACTGAGCGTCTCTCCTGCAGAGTCTTCCACTGCGTTTTATCTATCATCTCCGTAACGCTTTCGCGATTACTAAATGATCCTGTAACGAAGCGCGCTACTCTCCGTTGGATCTTCTCTATCTCTTCTATCAACCCTATCTGGTACGGATCCCACACCGCTGAGCAGTATTCAAGCAGTGGGCGAACAAGCGTACTGTAACCTACTTCCTTTGTTTTCGGACTGCACTTCCTTAGGATTCTTCCAATGAATCTCAGTCTGGCATCTGCTTTACCGACGATCAACTTTATATGATCATTCCATTTTAAATCACTCCTAATGCGTACTCCCAGATAATTTATGGAATTAACTGCTTCCAGTTGCTGACCTGCTATATTGTAGCTAAATGCTTATGGGTCTTTCTTTTTGTGTATTCACAGCACATTACACTTGTCTACATTGAGATTCAATTGCCATTCCCTGCGCCATGCGTCAATTCGTTGCAGATCCTCTTGCATTTCAGTACAATTTTCCATTGTTACAACCTCTCGATATACTACAGCATCATCCGCAAAAAGCCTCAGTGAACTTCCGATGTTGTCCACAAGGTCATTTATGTATATTGTGAATAGCAACGGTCCTACGATACTCCCCTCCGGCACACCTGAAATCACTCTGTAACAGCACTTGCAGCAACTCTTCAACCTGAATACTAAAAAGCCTCTCACATGCAGAGCTACACACTACACAACATAACAGTTCCGTGTTCTGCGCTTGACTCACTACAGACGCGGCTGCCCGTAAAGATACTCCACAACTAAGCCAGCGATATGACAATATGCTTACACCCTCTTCCCAGTCAGCCTTGTTAGTCTTCATTTACCAGCAGCCTTTCTAAGTTACCTTAGTTGAGAACTACTTTGGTCTTTTCAAGCAGTCTATTGTATCACCAGTGCATCGCAGTGCATAGACTTGTGATTTTGTTCGGTCATCAGTAGTCAATGCAGAAATGCCACGCCATGTGCTGTCCTTATTCTCCACAACAACCACTGGAGAGGATCAAAGACTCTCTGGAGGTTCAGTGATTTTGCCCCGCAACATCATCTCCACTAGCTCCCAAATCACCGCTGTTAAGCTGGCGACGCCCTATAGAAGCACTGGATAATTAGTAGATGAGACCAAGTGTTGATACTGTGTTTTACCAGGACCACGTGATCTGTCTTTTCTCCACTCCAGGTTCAAAAACATCCGAAAACTTGTGAAGAACGGCAAACATTCGCCGATGTAGTTCCTCAGACTGGCCAGATCCCAGTTCGACAGCAACTTACTCCAGTGTGTCGTCTTTAGTTACAGTGGAGTATGCTTCTTCATAGATACCACTGAGCTGCCCATCTGAGAATAGTTTGGTTGCTGCCATGCATGTTTGTTTAAGGGTGAGCTGCAACTACTCAAGAGAATTAGTGACCCACAAATTCTTGACCACATGCAGTGCTTTTAATACTGTGGATAAAATTCTTCATATCTGTAGTTTGTTTACATAATTGATATGTAGGACAGTTACTCTGAATTAGTTCTGTGTGACTGTAACATCTCAATCCCGTCACGCAGTCACTTAACTTTAATAGAAGTCTGTTTCCGTAGTAATGCTAAATAACAACCTCTGTTCTCCTTAAAACTGTAACATAACATGTTAGCTCTAAGTTACGATTTGTTCATTTGTTTATTAAATAAATAATTAATGCGAAAGTCATGTGACCTGTGCAGTAGTGACACCTAGTAGCTAGGCCAGTCGCTTCTGCATGACAGTACAATACATTTCCCCACAGAGTGAGCATCTACGCTACTACCATACATATGGTACTTACAATTTAAAATTTATATGACTAAGCTTCTTTTGGCTCATTCTTGTAAGTGTACCATTTTTACAGTGTCGACTCTACATGACTTAAAAAACTGTGTTATTTGAATATTTAGTTTATGTTCAAACTGATTTCTGTTGCCTTCAGTTTGTAATATCCGTATTTTTGTGGGACATTTGGCCTCTGTATATTATAAGTCTGAAGACGGTTACTAAAAACCGAAATTAAGTACCTGATTTATTAATTACCTGATGTATAGAATAATTCTTTGTTATTCGTTGCTGGCCGGAGTGGCCGAGCGGTTCTAGGCGCTACAGTCTGGAGCCGCGCGACCGCTACGGTCGCAGGTTCGAATCCTGCCTCGAGCATGGATGTGTGTGATGTCCTCAGGTTAGTTAGGTTTAAGTGGTTCTAAGTTCTAGGGGACTGATGACCTCAGCAGTTAAGTCCCATAGTGCTCAGAGCCATTTGAACCATTTCTTATTCGTTACATGAATAAATACATAGTGGCTATAATTAAACATTCCCTACTTGAGCCACTATGTAACTTAACAATTACTGAACAAACCAGACAGGAACTATTCTGCCACATAAAAGATAATACTAAGCGTGGTATCTAACATGTTACACTTCCGCTGTTATTCGTATGGGAAAAAGTGCAAGGTAATAATGGATCACACAATGTTGAAGTGGTTATTGGGATTAAAGAATCCGTCGAATAGACTTATATGATGGCCACAGAAGTTGAAAAAGTTTCATTTTGAAGTAATTCATAAACCTAGCAAGAAACACAGTAATGCAAATGACCTCAGTAATAAGACTGCCATAGAATGGATGGTATGCCATGTGTGACTTTGAGTCACACATTGTGTTTTCTGTCATGCTGCGAGATGTGTGAAACAATGATATGATCATTTGTTATCAAGTCACTAAAAATGTAAAACCGTGGACCAAAGAGAAGCTGAACATTACTTGTGGTGTGTGTGCCTAGAGAAGATGTAGAACAGTATGTTAAAAACTGTATGGCATGTGCAGAATGGGGAGATTAAGCAATTGACGTGTGCTGCTCCTGAAGTTATCAGAAACCAGTAAACCCTTTGGAATGATAGGGATGTGTATTACAGGACGTTTTAGCCAGACACCAGTTGCGAACCGTTATAGATCGTTTCTCATGCTATGTGTGGATGATCGTTATACAGAATTAGCAAGCGGTAGCTAACTTATGTCGAAGATTTACCTTCAGATAGCCAATTGAGAGGGAATTTAAAGAGATTCTAACTTTGATCGGTGGAAAACCAATGTATTACAATCTGTCGACAATTTTCTAAGGGTGCAGAGAAGATCCGAGAGGCCATTAAAGACACCTAAACAGAGATGCGTGACGGGGCGCGACAACCACAGACTTCCGGCACCGCATGGGATTCTAACAATGCAAAGATATGTATCAGTCGTTCTGTGCATATAATACGACACAGATCACGGTGTTTTGTCACTGATAAATTTGTATACGTTTATGCTGGTGGGGAAGAAGCTCCTTAAGCGCCGCCAGTCCCAACCATTGTGGCCAGACAGATTTTCCAGACTTCTGAAGAGTTTGAGAGAGCGTTTTGGTCGAAGTACTGATCTCGAGGTATACAAGAGCGCTTAGGCGCTTAGAAAAAGAAATTTTTTATGTGGAAGTATTCTCTTACAAGAATGGTAGTCTCTGACGCTACTTTTAGAACTACTTAAAAAAGGCTTGATATTGAGATTAGCCAATTACTAATAAAGATATTCCGCGCATCTTGAAGTCGAAATTCCTCCCAGGATAAGCTACAAACTCATTCATGCAAATGATAAAAACGTGGGTGAATTTATGTTCATACTCACTTCAGTCGATTCCATCCAGGAGTTTTTAGAGTCATGTTGTGGACAAGGAAACTGTAATACACACGTCAACAAAATTTTTGCATCTCCTCGGTTCCGAGAGTTCCGGAACCTGTACAGAAAATTGGAACAGATATCAACATAAACATCGTTCCCGCCCTTTTTATTGCACATGAAAATCACACATTGCATGCATTGCATATTGACCACCATACAGCGAGACCTTCAGAGGTGGTGGTCCAGATTGCTATACACAACCGTAACTCTAATACCCAGTAGCACGTCCTCTTGAATTGATGCATGCCTGTATTCGTCGTGGCGTGCTATCTACAAGTTCATCAAGGCAATGTTGGTACAGATTACCCCGCTCCTCAACGGAGATTCGGCGTAGATCGCTCAGAGTGGTTGGTGGGTCACGTCGTCCATAAAGGGCCCTTTTCAATCTATCCTAGGCATGTTCGATAGGGTTCATGTTTGGAGAACATTCTGGCCACTCTAGTCGAGTGATGTCGTTATACTGAAGGAACTCATTCACAAGATGTGGACGATGTGTGCGCGAATTGTCGGCCATGAAGATGAATGCCTCGCCAATATGGTTGCACTATCGGTCGGAGGATGGCATTCACGCATCGCATTATGGCGCCTTCCATGAGTCAGCAGCGGGGTATGTCGGCCCCACATAATGCCACTGAAAACAGGAGGGAACCTCCACCTTGCCGCACTCGCTGGACAGTGTGTCTAAGGCGTTCAGCCTGACCGGGTTGCCTACAAACTCGTCTCTGACGATTGTCTGGTTGAAGGCATATGCGTCACTCATCGGTGGAGAGAACGTGATGCCAATCCTGAGCGGCCCATTCGGCATGTTGTTGGACCCATCTGTACCGCGCTGCATGGGGTCGTGGTCGTAAAGATGGACCTCGCTAAGGACATCAGGAGTGAAGCTGCGCATAATGCACCCTATTGCGCACAGTTTGAGTCTTAACACGACGTCGTGTGGCTGCACGAAGAGCATTATTCAACATGGTGGCGTTGCTGTCAGGATTCCTCGGAGACATAATCCGTAGGTAGCGGAGCCGGCCGAGGTCGCCGAGAGGTTCTAGGCGCTTCAGTCCGGAAACACGAGACTGCTACGGTCGCAGGTTCGAATCCTGCCTCGGGCATGGGTGTGTGTGATGTCCTTAGGTTAGTTAGGTTTAAGTAGTTCTAAGTTCTAGGGGAGTCATGACCTCAGAAGTTAAGTCCCATAGTGCTCACACCCATTTGAACCATTTGAACGTACGTAGCGGTCAACCACCGTAGTAGTAGCCCTTGGGCGGCCTGAGCGAGGTATGTCATCGACAGTTCCTGTCTCTCTGTATTTCTTCCATGTCCAAACAATATCGCCTTGGTTCACTTTGACACGCCTGAACACTTCCCTTGTTGAGAGTCCTTCTTGACACAAAGTAACAATGCGGACGCGATCGAACCACAGTATTGACCGTCTAGATATGGTTGAACTACAGACAACACGAGCCGTGTACATCCTTCCTGGTGGAATGACTGGAACTGATCCATTGTCGGACCCCTTCCGTCTAATAGGCGGTGCTCATGGATGGTTGTTTACATCTTTGGGCGGGTTTAGTGACATCTTTAAACAGTCAAAGGGACTGTGTCTGTGATACAATATCCACAGGCAACGTTCGACATCTCTGAACAGTCAAGGGGACTGTGTTTGTGGTACAATATCCAGAGTCAAGGTCTATCTTCAGGAGTTCTGGGAACCGGGATGATGCAAAACTTTTTTTGATGTGTGTATGTCAGGTCCAAATGCACACAATGGCCGTGCTAATAACATCAACGTTATGAATGAAGGTAATTGTAATTGTAACTGCCAACCTCAGAATCAGTTCGGTAACAGCCTCGATGGACAAAGTAACTACAGCGACAACGAACAGACCCAATCGCAGGTCTAACCCTGTCCTTAACAACAAACAGAATTACAACCCACGTAACAAGCATTGGAGTAATAATCTCAACCATTCCATGCGCAAGCACAGCACTGGAATAGACTAAATAATTGCAGAACACAACCCTTGCAGATGAATCCGAACTGGAGGGATAATGCACCGATCGTAACAGATGTTCCAGACGAGTCTGCACACCAAAATGAACAATGACCGATAAACTAAGAACGACCGAATCACGGAGCGGAGAAGCGGTCAGGAATATTTGTAGGGGTTTTTCAGATGAAACGACAGAGAAAATATCACGGATATCAACACATGTAGAAGAGATTTTCCATCAGTGCCCATCTCAGCGATAGAATATGCAGTTGAAGGCATGCCAGTTATTGTTATTCTCGACACCGGAGCTTCAACAAGAGACAGGCATAGCCCCCAGAGCGCTGCACTAGATGCACGGCCAGCGTGCACTTGTTGCCCGTGGCTCGATGCAGCCCTCGCAGCTCAGCAGTCAGACGCGCGTGACTGCAGTACACAGGCTGACTGCTCGCCCACCAACTCCAGTAGGCGGCGCGTTCACTTCACTTCTCGTTCCCAGGCAGACTCTTGTTGAGAGTCTGCACAAGCCGATGGTGCTTCGACCTGCTCCTTGGTCACAGACAGCACGAGCCACGCGGCACTCACAAAGGTAGCTACGCTCACAACCGCTTCAGCGTGTACCTAAAGCAAACCTGACTTGTGTTCTCACAGTGGCGCCGCTAGCGGCACTCTTACGCGACTAGTGCGAAACTGGAAGAGATATCGTCTTTCAGGTTGTGAGTTAACGGGCGCCCTGAAAGTATTCAGAGTCCAGAGTCGGCGGCCACCCGGCAAGCCGCGGCTGGTCAGCAGCCGCGAGATGCCGCACAACGGCCGGACCGCGTGGCCGGCAGTTCCACGGTGACGCTGTGTCGATGAAGGAGGCATGCCGGGAGGGCCAAAGATGGCGGCCTTTGTGAAACCTTAATGGCAGACATTTCACAGTTCATACAGAAATTAGTAGTAGTCAGAGGAATCATGATACCTCAAAAAGAAAGATGTACATTACCATTATTTGCATGAAGATTCTGATGGTGTAATCAGATTTTCAATACTTTATTAGTTTAATGTGTAGTATCTGACTGTAAATTCCACGAGTAACACCCAGTAACGAATTTCCGAAATCTAAACTGTTCATCCAAATTTGTCGATTGGCGTGTCCTTAGAAGACTATTAATGTAAACCAAAATTGGTATGAATTACAGGCATGTAACTTGAATAGTACATGAGTTATTGGAGGCCAAAGTGGTCAATTACTATTAATCTCGTCAGGTCATAAGTACTCCACAGTTACACGAAAAAACGGTAGCAGCATGCTTATAAATATATTTATTCATCTGCGTCTTTGTTTATGTCCGATATATACTATTCATGAAGAAATTGGTCAATTATTTACTGTGTTTTAGAATGAACAGAGACGTAGGTTACTGGCTTACTTCTGTTCTATTCCTCTGAGATATTTTTATTAAATTTGTTTATGTATTTAATAATGTGTGTTTGAGCGTGTTTATGGTCCAGCTGTAGGAATATTTATTTCGTTTCAAGTTATTATAATTTCAATATTTCGAATGTGTTTCATTATGTTTGTGAGTGTGCATTGGCTTGAAGACAGGGCGGGAGCGCTCTAGCCAATCACAGTGACTGTTACAAAGCGGACACGAGGGAGTTCTGGACAGTATGGCGCGATGGACGAGAGTCGCAGGAAAAACTTCGAGAGTGGAACAGTTTGTGCTTGGTCGCGCGGAGAGAAATACCGGGTGATCAAAAAGTCAGTATAAATTTGATAACTTAATAAATCACGGTATAATGTAGATAGATAGGTAAAAATTGACACACATGGTTGGAATGACAAGGGGTTTTATTAGAACCAAACAAAAAACACCCCATATTGCTGGACGGGTCAAAGATCTCTTGCTCGCGTCGTTTGGTGATGATCGTGCGCTCAGCCGCCACTTTCGTCATCCTTCGCCTCCCAGGTCCCCAGACCTCAGTCCGTGCGGTTATTGGCTTTGGGGTTACCTGAAGTCGCAAGTGTATCGTGATCGACCGACATCTCTAGGGATGCTGAAAGACAACATCCGACTCCAATGCCTCACCATAACTCCTGACATGCTTTACAGTGCTGTTCACAATATTGTTCCTCGACTACAGCTAGTGTTGAAGAATGATGGTGGACATATTGATCATTTCCTGTAAAGAACATCATCTTTGTTTTGTCTTACTTTGTTATGCTAATTATTGCTATTCTGATCAGATGAAGCGCCATCTGTCGGACATTTCTTGATCGCTTGTATTTTTTTGGTTCTAATAAAAGCTCATGTCATTCCAAGCATGTGTGTCAATTTTTACGTCTCTATCTACAGTATTCCGTGATTTATTCAGTTTTCAAATTTATACTGACTTTTTGATCACCCGGTATTTCGGAGTGCCGACTTGTGCTCTTGCGTGATTTCCGTGGCTTCTGCAGTGAAGGCATAGTATGCGTTTAGAAGTGAATATGTCGCGAGCTATGTTGTTCATAACTAATTTAGTGAAGTAGGAATCTATTGTTTCCCTGTTATTCAACTTATATTTTATGTAATTGCTGGCCCATCGACACCAATAAGTGTTTTGCAGTAATAAAAGGCATTCTTATAGGTACTTCTGCTATGGTAGCTATCATTTAAAGTCATTAAAATAGTACCTGCAGAATTTATTTATTTGCTATCTTTCATTTATAAATTTCTATGTAACATTCAAAATTCGCAATTATTGAGTGATAGGAACCTTCGACCATTCGATTCATGTGTACATTCATGTTGTATACTGTAGACTCAGCAGTATTTGCCTTGTAATGCGGCAGCTACGTATCCCAGCCCCTGGACAACGAAACCAGCCAAAACTTTTAATATTTCAACTCTGAGACTCGGCGTACGTTGTTGAGGGCCACCACACCACATCACCATTTTGTTTTCTGAGGGCATGCAAGATGTAGTGAGACCCCTACCAACTTTCGTTTCTATCGCACTACTCCTTACTGGTGTTGCCATATTGTTTTCCCTCAGTATAGCATCAACATAACAGCGTCACAAACTACTGTCCCCCCGTCATGAGAAGACGTTTTACAGACGTGTGCCCTGCTATATACCAAATGTAAGCAAGCATGTAACTCAGGCACGGTTGGAGCGTTCATTATCATGACTGTCATATGAAGTGCTCAAAATTCTGACCTTGAGCATTGCTACACGTCATCAAGTGATTACAGAGAGGCAATACTGCACGTTGAATTTCACCTGGAGGTAACGGCAGCACAGACCCGTGCTATGAAGCATTTCCTGCCTTCGGTAGACGGCGATGTTTCCTTTTAATCTTCTTGTTTCAATTTTCTCCACAGATAAAAGTATAGAAGTGTTAAGTTTGGCGGGTGTGCAGATCGTTTTGCGCTTCCTGAACTACTCTACTGATGCTCCTCTATTAAGAGGGTTTGTCAGCTCAGTTGGGGAAAGGGAGGGACATCCGTTACGTATATACCGCACCGATTGCCTTTGCCGAGTGGCATTTCTTGCAGTAATTGCGTCACCAGCATATCTCAAAAACTCGAGACGCTTGTAATTATTTAGATTCCTGTCCATAAAACAGAGGCCAATGATGCAAGTCTTGGAAAACACACAGCAAACATTGACAGACCAAGAGCGTCGTTCTGTCCACTGTTTTGAGTCAGCGCAGATTTTGAACTGACCATTAACGCATGTTGCGAAGATTGACTTGCCCATGGTTTGTAAACGATGCTTCTTCCATACACAAAATTTTACATTAATATGGGACTTCATTTTGCTCTTTTCGTAGATAATATTCGGAGAACTGTAACCAGTTTTCGAAGTACCTGACGTGAAGTTGTAGAAGCACCGAAATGTGAAGAGCACGAAATGCGACCGAATGTAGCGTCCGCGTAACACTCGTCTGAGGGAACCGCTCGAGCTTCCTAACGCCTCTTAGCGACATTTGTATTGAGTGTTACTGCTGCTAAAATGTTAGTATCATTTCTCTAATCAGTTGTTCTTCCTTTTTCCTTTGCGTATTTTAATCTCCACACTTACAATTACGAGAATTTTTCCTTACAACCTTTGTAAAGAGAGATCTTGAGCGCTTGGCACCATCTGGACACTCTCCAGCACACAACCGCGACGCTGCTACAACAGCAGGACACAGGCTGATGAGCTTCAAGCGCACAGGTGAACGCAAGAACCACACCTGAGTTTCGTGCTTTCTTAAATTTGATGCAATAGGTCAGCCCGTTTGTAGAACATCTCCTCTTGACGACGGACGGAGGTTTTCGGTGCTGTTTTTATTTGCGAATGTCGGGAAATCCGCCACATTGTCCGCTATAACTTGACGAAAGCTACACATCGATATACTTAATAATTATGGATGTCTGCCTTTGTAAGGATTAGGGCAGGGCAGTGTATCTTCACTAGCGAAGTAGACAATGGGTAGTGATCAACGAAATCGTTTGCGGATAATGTTTCATAGTAGCTATTTAATGAAACTCACCTCAACACTAAATACATCCAGCAACTCACACAACTCACAACAGGAAATGGTTGACGACTGATTCACCTCACCCACTGTGGCTGTCTTATGCATGCAACAGCCTCACCGGGCTCAAAATACGAATTTTGTTCTTCCAGCTGAGTGTTTCAACTCGTACTGATCTATTTCTCCTTAGCTGGGCAGTATAAACAACTATGGCAAACATTTAGGAAATCGTATTTTATACTCTCTTTGAAATGCTTTGTCATTAGCTTTTCTTATTGCTGCCATTAAACGGTCGTTTGTCTAACACCTATTAATCTATTTCCGGTAATTCTTTTAGCGGATGTAGATATGGCATTGACATTCGATGTGTACTCACTGGAAGGAACCTCCACGTTCAATTTTTTTTTCAGACGTATGTATGAGATTTACTAATGCGATAAACGTGAAATACAAAATTAAATCTGACTGGGAAATAAAATATTTTGTATTAACCAAAATTGTGTCTTAGAACTGGATAAAACTAATGATGAAACACTTACAACAATCAAATGTTTTCATTACTGCCATCCACCTTTTAATGAAAGCATGATCCTCACTAAGCAATATCTGCTATTCCAATGTTATGTAGTTTAATTCATGAACAAATGTGAGTCCTGAAAGCACGTTGATCAACTGTTCTATTTTTAGGAAAAGAGTGGCATGACATGAGAACCACGCTGAGCCCTGCTTTTACTACGATGAAAATTAAGAATATGTTCATGCTGATAGCAGACATTGGACAACAAGTTGTTGCTTACTTAGAGAAACGAACAGGTGATATTGATGGTGAGTACGTACCTACTTTGCAAAATAAGTGTATCTCTGTAAAATATCATTAATCAGTAGCTTTACAAAGGAAACTGATCATCCAAGAAAAATTTGTTGTTAGTCATGGTATGCAGACACACGATTTATGTTTCCTTAATACAATGAATGTTCAAAAAGTAAGTTCCGGTTGGTCTTGAAATGGAAACCACGATGAAAATTCGGTGAAGATGTGTGGGCAGTGACTAGAAATCCCGTCAACCGCTTCATGTCGCTCTTAGCAGCTTTGAGCACACAGTTAGCACGTAAAGATGGCTAGAAAATAGTATCTCCCGCCACGTAAGGATGCCTACCAAGAAATTTCGCTTGATTTCACGCAACCCCACGTAACGTAACTGTCATTCACTTACTACTTCAAGACAATCCTCCACCGTAGACTGCTGGGACAATGTAGAGGCTCCTGCAGCGTATCCATTGGCTCCCTCTGATTTTCATCTCTGCTCACATGAAGCACTGGCTACAAAGACAACAGTTTGGCACAGGCAACGAGTTGCGGACCGCGCAGAATATTGGTGGACAGTACAGGTACCTGTCTTCTGCGGCGAGGTTATTTGAAAGCTGGTTCCATGCTACGACAGATGTCTTGTTGGTGCGGCGACTATGTACAGAAAAAGCTGGAAGATATAGCTAACTACTTTTGAGTACATTATGGGAGTGACAGTGATCAATGTGTTACAAACATTTACTATTAAAACAGTCTTGATCACGATTCATTTATTAAGGTGACCGGTTTCGACCACTACTGTGGACATCTTCAGACCATTGAGTAGGAAGCTCTTTCTGCTGATTCTCCAACAGAAAGAGGTTCCTACTCAATGGTCTGAAGATGACTACAGTAGTGGTCGAAACCGGTCACCTTAATAAATAAATCGTGATCAAGACAGTTTTTATAGTAAATATATAGCTAACTGTCGCAAATAAAACGTCTCTCATTTTCACCGTGGTTTCCAATTCGCGGCCGTTCGGAACTTACTTTCTGGACAACCGTCATACTTGTCACGACACGCGATTGTGATACAGCATTTACAGGAGAGCAGGTGTGGGTGACGAATAAAATCTTTTAAAGCTACTGTATCTGATAGAACATTACATGCTCGGCGGTTCATGTTCATCTTTCGTATCACGCCACTTACCTACACTATGTGATCAAAAGTACCCGGACACCTGACTGAAATGACTTACAAGTTCGTGGCGCCCTCCATCGGTAATGCTGGGATTCAATAAGGTGTTGGCCCACCATTAGCCTTGATGACAGCTTCCACTCTCGCAGGCATACGTTCAGTCAGGTGCTGGAAGGTTTCTTGGGGAATGGCAGCCCATTCTTCACGGAGTCCTGCACTGAGGAGAGGCATTGATGTCGGTCGGTGAGGCCTGACACGAAGTCGGCGTTCCAAAACATCCCAGAGGTGTTCTATGGGATTCAGGTCAGGACTCTGTGCAGGCCAGTCCATTACAGAGATGTTATTGTCGTGTAACCACACCACCACAGGTTGTGCATTATGAACAGGTGCTCAATGGTGCTGAAAGATGCAGTCGCCATCCCCGAATTCCTCTTCAACAGTGGGAAGTAAGAAGGTGCTTAAAATATCGATGTAGGCCTGTGCTTTGACAGTGCCACGCAAAACAACAAGGCGTGCCAGCCCCCTCCGTGGAAAACACGGCCACACCATAATACCACCGTCTCCGAATTTTACTGATGGCACTACACACGCTGTCAGATGACGTTCACCGGGCATTCGCCATACCCACACCCTGCCATCGGATCGCTACATTGCGTACCGTGATTCGCCACTCCACACAACGTTTTTCCACTGTTGAATCTTCCAATGTTACGCTCCTTACACCAAGCGAAGCGTCGTTTGGCATTTACCAGCATGATGTGTGGCTTATGAGTCATAAAATCCAAGTTTTATCACCTGCCGCCAAGCTGTCATAGTACTTGCAGTGGATCCTGATGCAGTTTGGAATTGCTGTATGATGGTCTGGACTCTCTTCAACAGTCGGCGGTCACTGTCAGTCAACAGACGAGGTCGGCCTGTACACTTTTGTGCTGTACGTGTCCGTTCACGTTTCCACTTCACTATCAAATCGGAAACAGTGGACCTAGGGGTGTTTAGGACTGTGGAAATCTCGCGTGCAGACGTCTGACTCAAGTGACTCCCAATCAGCTGACCACGGTCGAAGTCCGTGAGTCCCGCGGGGCGCCCCATTCTGCTCTCTCACGATGTCTGATGGCTGGTGAGGTCGCTGATATGGAGTACCTGGCAGTAGGTGGCAGCACAATACACCTAATATGAAAAACGTATGTTTTTGGGGTGTCCGGATACTTTTGATCACATAATGAATAATCATTTGCTTATGACAACCCTACGGTGTGAGAAACGGAATTACGATCTTCAATGTACACACCCTTGCTGAGGTTAAGAACACAACAGGGATATCCAAAGATGCAGCAGGATTTCCTAAGCCGACACTCTGAAGTTGTTGCAAACTGCAGGGCATTATGTGCCATTATGCGTACATAAGTGTAAGTAATACATGCAATTGGATCTGTCTTAAACAGGTATGATTGTAATAATAGAAGCGTAGCTCGACATTGTTTTTCAACGAGATACGTATGTAAGGACAGGCAATACTGGTACTACATAATGTTTTCCGCATGGTGTTCATGTCGTTGTTGAAGTTTCCACTGGAAATGAGAACTTGCTCGTACTGGAGATGAAAGACTTCTTCACACGCATCACCAATGACGTCATCGCAACGACAGCGTTCGGTATCAAAGTAGACTCGCTGTCGCAGCCGGACAACTTGTTCTACCGGATGGGTCGCGACCTCACCACCGTCAAAGTGATTGTCGGCATCGGATACACGCTGTTTCCGAAACTCATGCAGGTGAATATTCCCATAATGTTGTGCGTTATGTCGACTTGTGCTAGTCATTTTCTTTGCGCTCTAACTGCACGTTGTACATTTTGTTTTTGGTAGCTGCTAGGAATACCATTCATGGACCGGACTGCAACAGAGTTTTTCAAATCCACGGTGATCGAAACCATCGAGACTCGTGAAAAGCAGGGAATAGTTCGCCCCGACGTCATCCATTTGCTCATGCAGGCGCGTCGTGGCGAACTGCGCTCAGAAGAGGCGGGCAAGGACGGAAGCACCGAAGGCAAAGGAAAACGTAAGTGCAGCCCATTATTCGTTCTATTTGAGGCATAGTTTTGTTGGTGTCGGCATGAAATGTTGGTTCATTACAGTTCAAATTTAAAGTGCTCGCAGTAATTTGTATCTCTGTCTTGGAACCAACGATAGTACGATTTGTTGTTCTTGTGGCCAATAAATGTCAAGTTACAGCCGGTGTTAATGTTCTCTGGCCGTGTTACTCTTAGAGGTTCGATAAAAACTCAGGCCACTGTGTTGATATTTGATACCACTGATAATTAGAACTAACTACCCTTTCCATGGTAATTACAGTACTAGGTGCGCCATAATTCTTCATACTATCATTAAAATAAGTGATGACGGAAACATTGCAAAAAGACTTACTTCAGTATTCTTCTGATATTGAGCATCAAGTATCTTATTAAGTAATAACATGTCTGCATGTAATCTTGTGCGTAATGGTAAACTCGAGAAACGTTCAAGCTGCAATATTTTCCATCTATTCTGATTCCATTAGGGCAACGTAAGCCGTCCATTGCAGAGCACTCTTGAGAATCCATTCAGGACTTTTTTCTAGTGGAATTCTGGCTTCCAAAGTATATGAGAATTTAGGACAACACACTGGCAGATACAGTTAGGAAGGGCTCTTGGATCAATTTAAATCTTCGGCACTCTGTTGCTTCGAACTGTCGCTTTAAATGGCAGTGAAGTCATTTCCCCATCACCATCTCTAAGCCAGCTCCTTCTCCCATCTCAGAGTCCGGAATCTTTCCTCTCTAACTAGGCTCTAACACTACCTCCAAACGTAAACTCCGGACAGCACACGTACTTCAATCAACTTATTGTCCATACATTGCTGCTTTAAACTTATGAAGGCGCACTTAGCAACAACAAATACTCTGAAGGCTTTCACGACCGGATGACATATCTTCTGGTAAACCTTCCGTGATGTAAGGTCGTGGTCCATGAAACTCTTCAGCTCCTAACGTTTCGTCCAGAACTGCGCTGGACATCTTCAGAGGAGTGTTTTTCCTCCGGTGAGTCTTGCCGACTGTTGCCGACTGTTGGCAAGACTCACCGGAGGAGAAACACCCCTCTGAAGATGTCCAGCGCAGCTCTGGACGAAACGTTAGGAGCTGAAGAGTTTCATGGACCACGACCTTACATCCCGGAAGGTTTACCAGAAGATATAACAAATACTCTGTTCAAGAATCACAAGAGGCAGAGGCGTACTTGGAAAAGGCCAGTAGATGCGGGAAGATTACAGTCAGAGCACATCAGGGGCAGGCAGAGACTCCGAAATCAGGTACTGGATTGTATGGTGTACCGAGAAGCAGATTTAGGCTCACATCACTATTTAATAATGATGAAGAATAGGCTGAAATTCAAGAGACCAGTCAGGAAGAATCAAAGCGCAAAGAAGTGGGATACAGAAGTACTAAGGAGGGCGGTAACTTTACGAGCGCATTGGGAATTCCACTTTTAAAGGCAGAGGAGAGAGCGAGTAGGTGGAAAGAGTACATTAAAGGCCTCTTAGAGAAGGAGGACTTGTCTGATAACGTCGTAGAAGAAGAAACATAAGTCGTCATGGAAGAGATAGGGGATTCAGTATCAGAATCATAATTTAAAAGAGCACTGGACGATTTGAGATCAAGTAAGACCGAAGGGATGGATAACATTCTATCGGAATTTCTATCATCATTGGGCGAAGTGGCCACAAAATGACTATTCACTTTGGTGTGTAGAATATATTAAACCGCAAGAGCCGACAAGTGTGAAAATTATTGCATAGTCAGCGTAATAGCTCAAGCATCCAAGCTGCTGACAACAAAAGTATACAAAAGAATGGAGAAGAAAACTGAGGATCTATTATATGATGATCATTTTGACTTTAATAAAGGTAAAGACACCTCTTACGTTGAACTTGATAATGGAAGCAAGACTTAAGAAAAAACAAGACACCTTCATAGAATTTGCCGAAGTGGAAAAAGCGTTCAACACTATAATATGGTACAAGATGTTAGAAATTCTGAGAACAATATAGGTAAGCTGTAGGGAAAGACGGGGATATACGATATGTACAAGGACTCAGAAGGAAGAGCAAGAGTGGGAGACCAAGAACGAAGAGCTCCGATTAAAGAGGGTGTAAGGCAGGGGTACAGGCTTTCGCTCATCCTGTTCAATTTATACATCGAAGAAGCAAAGACGAAAATGAAAGAAAGATCTAAGAGAGGAATTAAAATTCAAGGTGAACTAATGTTAATGATAAGATGCGGTGATGATATTCCTATCCTTAGTGAAAGCGAAGAAGAATTATGGGTCTGTTGAACACAATGAGTATAGAATATAGATTGAGAGTAAATTGAAGAAAGCCGTAAGTAATGAGACGTAGGAGAAATGAGGGCAGTGAGAAACATAAAATCAGAACTGGGTATAACGAAGCAGATAAAATTAAGGAATTTTGCTTCGAGGCAGCTAAATAAACGCTGATGGACGGAGCAAGGGGGACATAAAAAGCAGAGTAGCGTTTGCAGAAAGGGCGTTGCTGGCCAAGACAAATGTATTATCATCAAACATAGACCTTAACATGTGGAAAAAGTTTCTGAGACTGTATGTTTAGAGCACGGCATTGCATGGCTGTGAAACACTGACTATGGGAAAACCGGAACAGAAAAGAATCGAAAAATTTGAGATGTGGTGCTAGAGACGAATGGTGAAAATTAGGTGGACTGATAAGAATAAGGAATGAGAAGATTATCTGTAGAATCGGCGAGGAAGAGAGTGTGTGAAAAACGCTGACAAGGAGAGGGGTCAGGATGATGAGAATCAATTAAGACGTAATGGTACTGGAGGGAGCTGTGAAGGGTGAAAACTAAACTTGAAGACATGATGGTACTGGAGGGAGCCGTAGAGGCTGAAAACTGTAGAGGAAGGCAGAGACTGGGTTACATCCAGCAAATAACTGAGGACATGAACTGCAATTGCTGCTCTGAGGTGAATAGGAAGGCACAAGAGAGGAATTAGTGGTTGGTCCCATGAAACCAGTCAGGAGATTGACGACCCACCTCTGAGAGCTCTACGTGAGTATCAGACAGAATTAAAAGGGTCAGTGAAATGAAAACGAGAGAGGTTCCGCAGAAATGTTTCCAAGACTGTTTGCAGTATGCTGCAGAAGTTGCACTGGGAAGCCCGTACACATCCTCCTCTCTTCCCCTCGTGATTTCCATATTTTTGGAGCCCGTAAAAAAGACGTTCGTGCCTGTCAGTTTGCTTCTAGCGAAGATGTGCACGCCTGAATACAATCGTAGTTCCATAGGCAACTGTAAACATTTTTCCATAAGGCCATTAAGCGTCTTATCTCATAGTGGGAAAAATATATTAACAGTTATGGTGATTGGTCTCTCTCATTTTCACTTGATAGCTCCTCACATATCAACAAGTTGATATAAGCAAAGGCACACGCATCGCTGTAAGAATGTCAACTGCCATTACATCAGCAAGTTGAAGAGGAAGCATGCGGTAAGGCGGGAGGCGAGGAGACAACTGGGTGGTGGGAAATGGCGGGGAAAGGTCGTCTCTCTGGGAGATGTTGCCGCACATGTGGAATTACTTCATAGACAACGAGGGTGATGAAATAACGTTCCCTTTGCACAAGCTGTTTGCACTTTCTAGCGTACTTGCAGTAGAGTTTCGTGTCTCGTAATGTTGCTGACGGAAGGTTTCCTAATTACCGTGTCTTGTAGGGGATAAGGAATCTGCTTCCTTCCGCCGTTACACGATACAATAAAAAGATATATTCATCAGTGAATAACCAGTAGAACGAGTTTAGCCGTGAATTCATGGTTGGCCTGCCAGAACCGTTTTCAGTACACAGTGAGGTGACAAAAGCCATGGAATGGCGAGGTGCAGATATGCAGGTGGCGGTAATATCGTGTACACGAGGTATAAGAGGACACAGCATGGGGTGAGCTGTCATTTGTACTCAGGTGGTTCGTGTGAAAAGGTGTCCGACGTGATTATGGCCGCACAACGGCAATTAAGAGACTTGGAAAGCGGAATGGTAGGTAGAGCTGGACCCATGGGACATTACATTTGGGAAATCGTTAGGGAGTTCAATATTTCGACATCCACAATGTCAAGACTGTGCCGGCAATACCACATTTCAAGCATTATCTCTTAACACGGACAATGCAGTGGCCGACGGTCTTTACTCAACTACTGAGAGCGTAGGGTTTTCAGTGCTAACGGACACCCAAGACTGCGTGAAATAACCGCAGAAATCAATGTGGAACGTGGGACGAACGTATCCGTTAGGACAGTGCGACGAAATTTAGCGTCAGTTGGGCTGTGGCGGAAGGTGACCGACACGAGAGCCTTTGCTAACAGCAGGATATGGCCTGCAGCGCTCTCCTGAGCTGGTAACCATATCGGTTGGACTCTAGACGACTGGAAAACCGTGGCCTTGTCAGATGAGACTCAATTTCAGTTGGTAAGAGCCGATGGTAGCGTCGGAGTGCGATGTAGACCCCACAAAGCCATGGACCCAAGTTGTCAACAAGGTACAGAGCAAGCTGGTGGTGGTTCTATAGTGGTGTGGGCTGTACTTACGTGGAACTCTGCTCTGGTCCAAAACCTGTCATTGAGTGGAAATGCTTTTGTTCGGCTGCTTATAGATCATTTGTAGCCATTCATGGACTTCATGTTCCCAAACAACGATGGAACTTTTATGGATGACAGCGTGCCATGTCGCCGGGAAGCGGTTGTCTGCTGTTGGTATGAAAAACTTTCTGGACAGTTCGAGCGAATTATTTGGCCACCCAGTTCGCCCGACATCAGCCCATCGAACATTTATGGGACGTAATCAAGATGACAGTTCGTGCACAAAATTCTGCACTGGCAACACGTTCTCAATTATGACCTTCTATAGAGGCAACATGGCCCAGTATTTGTATTGTATTGCACTGTATTTTTATTGATCCAGGCAATCATAGTATTGTACAGCTGTGCATATGATATTGGACAGGTCAAGAGAGCTATTTACAAGTAATTTTTACAAATTGATTTTTACATTATTTTGCAGCAAGGAAATTATCTATCTTAAACAAAACAGTTAATACAAATCATAGAATTGTAAGATTGTACATACGATATTGGACAGGTCAAGAGAACATATTTGCAAGTAATTTTTAATAAATTGATTTTACATTATTTTGTAATGAGGAAGTCAGCTATCTTTAACAAAACAGTAAATACAAATGTTGTATGGTAAATTACAAACAGCCAATACAAATGTAATAGTAAAGCAGTCCAGCGTATTTCACAGATATGCACAGTATATAATAATCCAGTATATTTCTGCCGGGGACTTTCGCGACTTGTTGCGTCCAGTGCCACGTCGATTTGCTACTCTGTGCTGGGCAAAAGGAGGTCCTTGTCACCTCAGTGTGTAAGTAGGCTGTTTAGGTTTTTTTTATTGGTAACGCCACGTAGCGCTCTGTATGAAAATCAATGGCTGTGCTGTGTGCAGTCTGTGGCTGGTTTGCATTGTTGTTTGCTATTGTAGTGTTGGACAGCTGGATGTTAACAGTGCGTAGCGTTGCGCAGTTGCAGGTGAGCCGCCAGCAGTGGTGTATGTGGGGAGAGAGATGGCGGAGTTTTGAGAGCGGATGATCTGGACGTGTGTCCATCAGAGACAGTAAATTTGAAAGACTGGATGTCATGAACTGATATATATATTATTACTTTTGAACACTATTAAGGTAAATACATTGTGTGTTCTCTATCAAAATCTTTCATTTGCTGACTATGCCTATCAGTAGGTAGTGCTTTCAGTAGATTGAATCTTTTATTTAGCTGGCAGTAGTGGCGCTCGCTGTATTACGGTAGTTAGAGTAACGAAGATTTTTGTGAGGTAAGTGATTTGTGAAAGGTATAGGTTAGTGTTAGTCAGGACCATTCTTTTGTAGGGATTATTAAAAGTCAGACTGCGTTGCGCTAAAAATATTGTGTGTCAGTTTAGTGTTGATCAGAGTAAGTAAAGAGAGTAATGTCTGAGTACGTTCAGTTTTGCTCAGCTGTTTGAAAATCAAATAATGTAAGAGGTTTATGAGCACAGTAATTCATTAATTATTCTAAGGCAGGGTGTATACGACCCGGGACAACCGGGAGATCCGGGAAAAACCCGGGAATTTTTTCATCCGGGAGAAAACCGGGAAAAACCCGGGAATTGTTTAGAATTCCGGGAAATTTTCATTGTTTTGGTTTTCAGTTAAATTTAGTGATTTGACTGGTAAGAACCAATACTCTAACAAAGGATATTACTGTATGCGGCTACTGCAGAATAACACTGCAGCAACAAAACATGAACGAGAAAAAAAAAAAAAAAAATAAGTTGCAAAGGAAATGCATCGTATACAAAAACAAAACAGTGCTCATACAAGCGTCTGCTAACAGCAATGTATGTCAAAAGCTTTAGGAAGACTATGCACTGCTTTATAACAAATTGCCTCCGATGAGCGTGATGTGACAACTGTTTAAATTAGATTCGTTTGATGTGTTGCGGGCGGACTCTTGCGCGCGCGCAGTTGAGTCGCGTATGGGTAGTACCCTCTCCCGCTTCTGGTTACAGAAGTGTGGCTGGGCGCCACTACTTAATATTGCCCCGGTTCGGAAATACAGTAAATCTGGGGCTGATGCACAGAGCAGTCTGAGGTGTGGTGGGGAGTCTCCACGTGGCCTGTGTTTACGTTCAGTGATTTTGTTGTTTCCTCTTCGTTTATTGCGCTCACGTTAAATGGTAACAAAACGGATTTCTGTGGCCGGGAGCTATCAAATGAATTAAAATACGTTCGCGTGATTACAGAAGGCTAAAATATGTCATCAGCTTCAGATTTTATCCCAACGTTTCTGACAGTCAAGCATTAATCGCCTTACAGAACAATGAAGTTATTTTTGCCGGTTTGCTGAAGAGATTTCGCTGAAAATTAATCTTTTCTGCTGAGGCAGTCAATCTATGTGAATCGAAGTGTTTAATTTCAAACTATTGGCTAGTTTCAACTGTTCACTGCATTTCAAGTGCACGTATGGCATTATGCCATAACGAAGAACTAAACAGGAGATAATACAGTACTGGTACTCCAAGAAAATTTACATACGAATGTGTATTTTAAGCCGAATTATGCGTTTTAGTATGGTTCACGAAATTCCGACGCTCTTGAAGTATCGTATGGTGTCTTGTTTCTCTTATGACATATGTAAGATCTTCTAATGTTTTACACGTACCAACATATGGGCTTCCAGCGTCATCGTAGCTGCGCAAGCGCGGTGACGCCTGTTGTGTGGCGCTCTCTTCCTGAAACGAACAGGTCGCGGGAAAATATTGCGAATGGTCGTTTGAAAAGCATTACATTCAAAGCAGATTTGCTTTTACGCAAGGTGAACTATGTGCGAGAATGTACAATGGATTTCTTAAATCACAAAGCGTTTGACTCTCATTTAAAAATCAACTCTTTGAGGACGACCATTTAGAAGAATTTCGAGCCCAGAAGATCAGACATTTACGTCGTTATTAAAAATTTTAGTGACACATTTATGTGCTGTATCTTAAAGTGTAACACGCGCAAAAAGATCCACATTATGTGGGGAAGCTTAGCTCCTCGTCCAGTTTATTAATCTTGGAGACCAATATTATATGTGAATGGTACGTATTTTAATTTAAACCATGAACTTTTCTTATTTGTGTCTTCGCGCTACTTAAGAGTGATCTTGCCATTGGCTGACTACACCATGTGTCCTATGCTGCCATCAGCTGGCGAGATCACGTGACATGAGCTATGACGGGCTTACAAAAGCCCATCGCAAGCTCGATTTCAATGTTTCGGAAAGTAACATGCGGTGTTTAGTGGAATTCAAATTTATACCTTCGTAATACGAAAATATGCAGCGTACAAATTGCTGCACATCAAAGGTCTTTCAAAACTTGTTTTCTCCCCTGAGTTTAGTTTTCAAAAGTGTCGGGGAATTCTACTCCTGTATGTAAAACAATAAAAATTCAAAGGATTGATGAGTTTTACTGTGCGGAGGAAGAGTATACTGTCACTTAACGCCGAAAAGTCTATTTTCATCTGGGAGAAAGAGTATTTTTAACTGGGAAATCCGGGAAAAATCCGGGAATTTTTTTCCTTGTCCACGTATACACCCTGTAAGGGGACGTTTCATATGTCAACCCTTAGCCGAGGATACCTCACTGGAATCTTCTGATCTTTTCTTCTAGTTTGTGTAATTAGTGTAGCTATCCTTTATTGCTAGCGCGCAATTATAGAGAGAATTTTCTTTGTAGTTGTAGTTTTTCATTGTTGTACAGTAAAACAGTTGTGGCATGCATGTACATTTGCACCAAGTATTTCGCAGCTGCGCTTGCAATTAACGAGATATTGTTTTCAGTGCTATGTTAATGTGTTTTCTTATTTTGCTCTTCAAATTGTGCTTTTCTGTGTTAACGTGTGAAATATTGTGACAATAATGGCGTGTGAAAAACGTAATACTAGGCTCCAAAGTAAACTGAGAAATGACAGTGAAGACGAAAGCAGTGCGTTAGCGCCGCCGAGTAATGAATTAACTAATGTTCAAAGTACTAATTTGGTAACTGTGCATAGGGAAATGGAGCGGGCTGCAAATAATGGCGTAGACAGTGAAACAATTAGTGAACAGGGAAGCATTATTGATCGATCGGTCGGCAACAGCTCGCCTCAGGAATCCGAAATGACAGGACACAATCTCGCAAATACTGTAGATTCAGGTTTTGGGTCCTCACCGTTTGCTCTGATAAGTCAAGACACATTTTCTGCTTGTCAAAATGTGAATGTTGCCGGTGCAAATGCACTGCCGAAAAGCATAGAGGAACATGTTTCAGACACCAGTGCATTGTTATTACAATTAATACAACAAATGGGACAAAATCTTCAAAAGTCATAATATATATAGCAGTTCATGACATCCAGTCTTACAAATTTACTGTCTCTGATGGACACACGTCCAGATCATCTGCTCTCAAAACTCCGCCATCTCACTTCCCCACATGCACCACTGCTGGCGGCTCACGTCCAACTGCGCAACGCTACGCGCTGGTAACAGCCAGCTGCCCAAAACAGCCTACTTACATGTGTACTAGCTGTTTATAAATGAAAGGTACAGATTTAAAAATTAGCAATAAATGTATGTATTGCTTTACATGGGGAAACAGTACAGCACAAGAGGCGGCAACTGTCCTAGTTATTTATGCGTTACCCACTGTTCGCTTGTTATGATTACTGCGCACGAGTAGCGTCTATTTCTAAGATGGCGTCCCAGTACGGCTTCACGTGAGTTCCGTTTTGAGTTGTCCAGATATGTGCTTACAGTGCAGCGTGAGTTTCGTGCACGGTTTAGGAAAGATCACGCAAGAATAACATAAGTAGGTGGTACCCACAGTTCGCGAAAACCAGAAGAATTTTGATGGGGAGTCCTGGTCGACCTCGTGGTGTGTCTGACGCAAACGTTGACAGAGTGCTCGAGGCGTCTCACCGAAATCCTCACAAGTCACTTACGAAAGCAAGCAGTAAATTGTTAAACTAAATGATCATGGCCTGGAAGACGTAGCGTAAAGGCTGTTGGTTTAAGCCGTACAAGTGGGATTCGTACAGGCCCTTACACCAGCAGACAAAGTGAAAAGGCGGGACTCTTTATGAAGAGCCGCAGTTCTGTAGAAACAGCGGTCTTCTCCGATGAAGCAGCTTGCTATATAAGAGGCAAGGTAAACGCACACAATCACTTATCCTGATACAGTATCAGCGTGACTTTCCAAAAGTGGAACGGTTTCTGTGCAGTTTCGCACGAGAAAGTGCACATAACACGATGATGTGTAACTCATCTCGAGACATGTTTCTTGGTTGTTATCTCAACTGAACATCAGTTATGATTAATACACTTTGCAACTAGACGGTGCTCCGCCCCATTTTCACAGTAATGTACGAGAGCTTGTTAATAGTGCTCTGCGACAATGCTGGACTGGACGTGCTGCGAGAGTAGACAACAAACTTCTCCAGTGGCCGCCCCGTTCACCGGATTAAGCACCATGCGATTTCTTTCTGTGGGGGTTTGTGAGAGACGGAGTTCATATACTGCCAACGCTTGTGTCCCTTGGGGAAGTATATGATGCACTGCTCACCGTAAGGGGAGACATGCTACACCGAGAGTGGGAATAATTTTGTTACTGTGTAGATGTGTGTCATGTGACCGTGGGTGGACATATTAAAGGAGTGTGAACAATGCGTGTGAAACTTGGACACTTACCGCTGCATATACTCTAAAGTTTGCCCAAAATTTTTTAAATGGCTCTGTGCACTATGGGACTTAACATCTGAGGTCATCAGTCCCCTAGACTTAGAACTACTTACCTAACTAACCTAAGGACATCACACACATACATGGCCGAGGCAGGATTCGAACCTGCGACCGTAGCGGTCACGCGGTTCCAGACTGAAGCGCCTAGAACTGCTCGGCCACTCCGGCCGGCCAAAGTTTGCCCGTATCAAGTGATTAATAGATTTATTATTAGCATTTGAAATCATATAATTCACTTGTAATCATGTGTGTGAGTTAATACCTACCTGCGGATGAAATTACAGACACACAGACTCACACACACACACTTACTCACACACTCACACACACACACACACACACACACACACACACACACACACACACACATACTTCGGCTAGTCACCCCAGGCAGCACTCTGCGTCAGGGGCCGAACCGCAGTGGAGATGATGGAGTGTACCTAAAGGGACAATAACGATGGGACGAATTTCAGAATTCGGTCTCATGATCAACATATTTTTTCAGTCTTACTTTCCCGGTTTTGGAACTTTTTATAGTTTGTAAAAAGTTTTCTTCATGTATTATCTTTGTTTTCCAGCCTTTTTGCCGCAGTTGCAGATATACAGGTTATACGGGTTAATTACCGAGTTTTCCCACTGTAACACAAGTCTTGTTAAGACCAGATGCATTTCACTCTATTATTTTCTTCAAATGAAACACATTTTTGTCAAAACTCTTACATGCAATTTTTTGGGGGAAAATGAATGTGTGACAGGTCTGGGGTACCCTATATACACGGACAATTACGATTGTTCAAGAGTCCTACAATAGATTCTTATCTCGTCTTACCGCAATGTATGCAAGAAATTTTAATAGAATTTTAAGTCTGTTAGTGGTTCAATACACAAACGTCCATTATACATAAACAAACATAATTTTGTGGCAAAATACGAAATCCTTATTGGGAGATGTATGTTCACATCGATAACTTATGATATACTCAAACCCTTAGTATTGCTGAGATTAGTAATAGAAATGCCAATATTACTGTTTTTTAAATGGACTGAAAGTCACGAACATACTGGTAGTTCAGTTAAATTCTTTACAATAACAACAAATGTTGAAACTGCACTGTTGTAACAATTTGCAGCAAACCGCTTCTGCAGAAAATTGTAAGAAAATATGATTCACAATGGTATGTTACTGTGAAGATGTACAACCACTGGACCACTGGATCAGTGTGTTTCTGACAGCATTCGTAACGGCTCGTTTACAAAATTTCGTTAAAAAATACAAAGGAAGCATTTTGACGTGCCTCTCTGGTGTGTGAGGGGACAGCTGTTGTTCGTGCTTCGCGTGAGGTCCATCCAGAAACTACGTCTTGCCTTCATGCAGAGAGAGAGGTGGTGGATGGAAAGAAACAGTCGCTGAATAACGGAGTAAGTGTTCTTAGACCTACAATTGTGAGAAAGTCACGTTGCTGTTTGTCCTCCTGCGGAAGCTATCCAAATGAGAATTGCAATTGAAGGTGTGAAATCTGCGCCGAGTGAGGTGAGACAAATAGCTATGCGTCAATGATGTTTGTGTAAGAGTGAAACGACGATTGATCGTCATGAGGACAGAAGTGTTTGCCTAACTGTAGTCATAAACGGAATGGTATTCAAAGTGAACGATATCTCAACTTTCAGATAATTTTCCTCAGATTTATGGCAGTGCTCTTTGGGGCCAGAAACATCTTTCTGAAAATCACAAAATGCAACGAATAAATAGTTCTCTGTATTCGCATTTTCGTAAAGATGCAGAAGGAGGAAGTCCCAATAAACAGAATAACAACAGGTGACGAAATATGTGTTTTTCAAACCAAGGAAGAAACGATTTTTCGATACCTCAGCTGTTGGATAACTTCACGCGGTTTTATCGGAAAGCTCTTTGGGTTCAAAATTTCCTCTCTGCCACACTCTGACCATCAAGCACAGGGGGGTTTTGCTTCAGTCCGAATGGGACCCATCTGAACATGTGCCCTCAGCCCAGACTTGGCAACAAGAGATTTGTACCTCCTCACAGCAACTAAAAAGTTACTAGGCTACAAAACCTTTTAGCCTGACAAAGAACTTCGAAATGCTGCTATGGGCTTTTATGCAGCCGAAACGTGTTCCCTAATTAAGAGAGAAATTAAATGATCAAATATGAATTGGGATTATGTAGAGACGTAATGCAAATACATTCTTTTAAGATTTTTCTAATAAATTTGCTTTAACAATTCAAGTATTTAGTAGAGCCCACTGCAGATTTCATTCCGAGTAGCTCTCGTATTAACGATTTTGATCAGAAAGCGTCCTGGTTATTTACGCTGAGGAATTGCCAGAAAAAGTGGACCAGTATTTAGTCACAGCAGGTCACGTTATTAGGCTGAATTGTCCCTGGCTGTCAACTGCTTCTAAACGTGGAGAAAGGTTAATTTGCACAATTTACGAAACGTGTAAACGTAATATCTTTAGCTTTAGGAGTAATGAGTTACAAGTAAAGTAGATTAATTTTGAAAAATATTGCTGGCAGCGACAGGGGCAAGGTACTGTAGTGAATAATTATATTGGATCAACCATGGTTGCAGAAAATGGTTTCAGATTAGAAGGAATCTACTTCATTTACAAGACAGTCCTCTTAATAACTCTGCGGACCGTTCACTTGTTGCGCTCCGTAAGTCAAGCTTTTGCAAAGAAGTGTGGCACGAACAGTGAAGTGTTTTACATCGAGTTGGGTAGAGATACAGGAAAGTATAAAAATTGGAACGGATAGAAGCATGAAGACAGACGTAGATTGTCTGACAAGATATTAGATGTAAGATGGAACGAGGTAGTGGCGCTAGACCTTAAAGATGATGAAAACCGGCTCAGGTCAACGAAACAAACAATTTGAGGGGGAACACAATACAGAAATTTCTGATACAATCACAGTGAAAAATGAGTACTTAGAGATACGGACAAGACTGAAGATAGAATTGTAAACATCATGACATCAAAATAATCAAACTAAAGATCAAGAAAGCAGCTGGTACAGACAGGATTAATTTTATAAGTCTTCAAATACGTAGGTGATCTCTTAAAATTCAGACTCTTTGATTTAACGAGAAGATACTCGTCAAAGAAAGAAGCGAGGCGACATTTATGACCTTCTGCAAAGAAAGGAGATCACTGCGTAACAGAAACCGTCAGATTCGTTGCATTACTTTGAATACTGAGAATAAAATATATGCAAGGAACACAACTATAAGAGATCACGAGAGTTCTTAGATCGACATAATTATTTCGTAATGGTCTTTCATGCATACATGCAGTCTGTAGACCCTATCACACAACTCGAAGTAAAAGACGTGAATTTAATCATGAAATATACATTATATTCCTCGTTTATATCAATGTATTCGAGAGGATGGAAGAAGTTGGCTGTGAGAAAAGCTGGTAAGTTAGGACGTTTCAAAACATATGATTAAATCTCTTAAAATCCTACACAAACACACGTCTGTTGTCATAGGCCGGACTTAAGGCTCATAATAACCAATTAAGGTTTTAGGGGAGATTGTTGTCTGACGCCTGTATTATTAATCTAGTTCTTACAGAAGCTGGTGAAACAATCGAGAGCAGTTACTGTAGCACGTTTTGTGCTCCAGCAAAACACTGAGAGATAGCTCGCTAGTTTCGCACGGATGAGCGCTGAACAAAACTTGTCTTACGGAAACCCAGATAAAGTTCTACGCGGGAAGGGCAGTCTTTTCTCTTCTGTATGGCAATGAAATATGGAACCCGAATGCCAACAACAGGAGCCAAATTAAAAAAGGTAAGCACCACTTTCGGATCAGGCATCTGGCTTGTTCCGACCAGCAGTACGAGGAGCGATCTGTGTTCGTGGCACTCGTGATCTGCATGTCGACGGTTCCTACAGCCGTTATTGCCAGTAGTAGACGAATCCTGATGATGGCCTACTTCGTTATTCAAGCAGCTCCTCATTCGGTCTCACAAGGGATGAGTAGACCTGTTCCTGAACTCTGTACCCCATAAAAAAACTGGAGAGTTACAGGGAATCGAACCGGGTCTCTGTACCGGAAGCTGCGAAGCTAACAAGCAAGCGGAGATTAAGCTAGAAAAGTTAAGTTTCCCAAAGGAGTCAGAGATTGTAGCAGACTGCGTTATATAAGCAATGAAGACATAAGAAGATAATCGAAGAAATAGAATAGTACAGGGAATGGATAGTGTGTAACTACCCAAAAAGGTATAACATTGACGGAAAAACTAATGGTTTTTGGAAAGAGCAGTAAGGTGGTGAGCTGGTGAATAGGAACAGGCTCCCCGGCCTCAGCCATGATGATAATGATGATAAAAACATTATTTTGATTACATATTCGTTGCAGGAAAGGAAAGAAGGAATAGTGTTTGGTAAATAAGTCCGAAGGCCTGCCCCATACTCATTCAGACCTCCATTTTGTGTATAATTTATCCTGCCCCTATTCCCCTTGCTGCGATTTCTTTGTGTGCTCATATTTTCTGCGAAGCGGAATTCTTGAATCATTTCAGTTTATTTAGTGTACCTGCCTCGTCTTTGCTGAAGACGCTCTTATCGTACCTCATCCTCATGTCCTTCCGAAGCAGCCTGAGGTTGTCCATTGAAGTTGCAGAAACTGTTACATTACGAGTCCTATAGTATTCCTATCGAAGTGATATCTTTAAAAAACATGTGAGCACTGGGTCCGGCGAGGAACAGACGTAGGCCGGCGTCTCTGCTCACGGAAGGAACCCACTGCACCGAGGAGTGGTGTTTGCGCCCTTTGACGACCCAGAATGGCTCTGTTGGTCTGGGGCGTCCTTGAAGGCTGAATTTGTTCAGTCGGGACTCTACATGTAGTTTTCCGTTTGCGTGTCTGGTATCGATGAGAGGGTTTCCAAGCTTAGATTCCCATATGACAGACTATCACGATCAAGAGAGACATACGCTCTCACTCCATGACGCATGGCGGCGAGATGTGCTTAACAAATAACTCTGCTGAACTTCGTAATCAGAAACTCTCGGCCATCGACTAGTACCGCTTTGCTGACTAAATCCCGCAGATGAAATGTCTTCCATCCTCGTACATAAGCGAGATCGGCTATTGAGGTTAGTAAATTTAGTGACGTGGGCTAATGCATGCAGATCAGGACGCTACTTAGCATGACAACGAAAATTTCTGTGACAAAATACATTGCGCTGTTTTATATCTTTTCAAGAATAGAAGGAGAACTGCCTCAGTTTTGTTATTCTATTTTGATCCAGCGGAGTAAAAGACTTTAACATTTAGTCTTTTGTTTCTCCCATGATACAGGTCTGACCAATGACGATATTGCGGCACAGGCAGTACTGTTCTTCTTTGGCGGTTTCGATACGGTGTCGACGTTGATGACTTTCTGCAGTTACTTGCTGGCGACTCACGAGGACGTCCAAAGGAGATTGCAGCAGGAGGTGGATGACGTCATGAAGAAGAATCGCGGCCAACCCGACTACGAACAGGTCATGGCCTGCCAGTACCTCGACATGGTCATCTCCGGTAAGCTTTAACTCTGTTTTTGAGGAGATAGGGAAGAAAATTTAATACGCTGCTCATATACTTCGCTGGCGATTTTCTACAGTTCAGTTTGAACCAAGTGAGGCGCTGACACGGAGAATGGAGTACATCATCAAACACAAATTTTGCAGGAGAAGCAAAAAAATGGTTTTGACACTATGAAACACGAAGTTGTATTTGCAAAAAACTACAAAAATTCTAAATTAACTTTAAAAATATATTTACAGAAATCTGTCACATTTGTGTAAGAAATATAATCATGGTGTAGAAAGACTGCGGTAAAATGCACGATATTTGATGTCCATGTAGTCCAACTTCGCCAGGAGGTCTTTTTTTAGCATCACTGATGATTGGCTTTTTTCCAGCTGGTCATAGAGAACGAACTGCAGAGCTGCTCTTGACAGATTTGCCCTGTATCAAAATGCTGTGCTCTCTCCACGGTTCCATTTCATTGGACGAATCTTCTGTTTCTATGATGGGTAGCTTGTCCCTAAAAATTCTAGTCCAGGAAGCAGAACTGACCTTCGCTGGTAGTGTATGCAATAATGTATCGCATACCGAGGCAAAATCACTGAAATCTTTACAGTATTGAACAGTTGTACATACTTTGCTTCTCTAATCATATCGGCTATTTCGTCAGATGTCACTGATTGTGAAACCTTTTTTCTATTCTGTATTTTGCTGAAATATAGATCACAAGGCATGTACGAGTGCCCCGACACTGAAATTTCAAACTGACATTATCAACTATACTGTTTACCACTGCGTAGACAAAAGCCTTTAAAACCATCCGAAACCATACAGTCATGGCCAGAGTCAGGGGCAGATATTTATCTTCTGCTCAAAGCAGGATCGTCGATATTACACAGTCTTGTTTGTTTTATATGCGCAATGTTGATTAAACCAAGTAAGAAATTACCTTGATTTATCCAATTTTCGTGCCAAAACTCTGAGTGCAGCTTCCGTACGTCATTCTCTTCAACTACGGCAGTTATATTTGCATTTACAAGTAGCCTGCACAAGAGAAGTATACAAGTCGCTTAGATCTTAATGAAACGCAAAAGAAGTCGTTACTCCTGAATGTATCAAATAAATTTCGTTACAGAAGGAAAACATGACTTACCAGTTTGTATGGAAGGTTTCGGAGGTATTTTGTCATACTAAGAACTCCTACTAACACTAATACCGGATTAATAACATTGTAATGAACGCTTGGCCACAGAGGAAAAGTCAGTAACTCGGTGGCTTGTTCACTTTCCCCTATATCAAAGCCAGCTCACGTTTTGTTACTACAAGTACCATCTTGCGTCGTTTGAATGAACGCAATCGCTCACAACTTTGGCATTTTGCTATTTCTGTGCCACTGGCGACATGTTTTACTACCTTTCCGAGTAAAAATCTGAAAAATGATTTCTGTGTTTACTTGGTAACAGTTACACTTTGACTGGCCCGCCCGGTTGGCCGTGCGGTCTAACGCACGGCTGTCCGGGCGGGAAGGAGCGCCTGGTCCCCGGCACGAATCCGCCCGGCGGACTTGTGTGGAGGTCCGGTGAGCCGGCCAGTCTGTGGATGGTTTTTAGGCGGTTTTCCATCTGCCTCGGCGAATGTGGGCAGGTTTCCCCTATTCCGCCTCAGTTACACTATGTCGGCGATTGCTGCACAAAGAAGTTCTCCACGTACGCGTACACCACCCTTACTCTACCACGCAAACACAGGGGTTACACTCGTCTGGTGTGAGACGTTCCCTGGGGGGTCCACCGGGGGCCGAACCGCACAATAACCCTGGGTTCTGTGTGGGGTGGCGGAGGGGTGAAGTGGACTGCGGTAGTCGTCGTGGGGTCGCGGACCACTGCGGCGGCGGCGGGGTCAAGAACTTTTCGAAATTTTGGCAACAACGTTTATCATTTATACATTACACATTTATTTATATTTTATATATATATTAAGAAAGTGTTAAGAAAGGGTTTTTGAATGTCGTTATCGTATCGTGTAAAAATTTGAAGTAAATCAGTCAAGAACTATTGAAGATTTTTGCTAGTAACGTTTCCTAGTTATACGTATATTACGCATTTATTTGTATATAATATACATTAAAAGATATCGTTCTTGATTTTGCCAATAACGTGTCCCTTTTAAATAGTATATATATATATATATATATATATATATATATATTTATATATGAGGAATGTTCCCTGAAAGTGTGTGTGGTGTCACCGCCAGACACCACACTTGCTAGGTGGTAGTTTAAATCGGCCGCGGTCCATGTAGTACATGTCAGACCCGCGTGTCGCCACTGTGATCGCAGACCTAGCGCCACCACCAAGGCAGGTCTCGTGATATGAGAGTGGACTCGACCCCAGTTGTACGAGAACCAAGCTACCGCCCAGTTGTACGCGAACCTAGCTATCGCCCAGTTGTACGAGAACCAAGCTACCGCCCAGTTGTACGCGAACCTAGCTATCGCCCAGTTGTACGAGAACCAAGCTACCGCCCAGTTGTACGAAGCCTTTCTCTCTCATTAGCCGAGAGACAGAATAGCCATCAGCTAAGTACTGGCTACGAACTAGCAAGGAGCCATTTGTATCAGTGCCTATAGCGTACGAGTATTCAAGAGAGATGTATTCCAAGGAATCAATAAAAGTTAAGTAAAAAGCATCTACATACTTTTCTTCTTATTCATTCATAAGTTCTCATGTTCCAGACTTCACGCCCGTCTGCGTTATGCCGAGCGTGCACTATCGGCCACAGCGTTAGTTTAGCATTCCTTTTCAGCAATCCACATCACGGTGTCGGTCCAGCTACCGACACTACAATTATTGGCGCCGAGGGAAAAGGACCTTTTTCTGATTGCTTACATTTATTTCTGATTGCTTACATTTATTTGTGTCATGGCTTCGCCACATTCTCCAGATGTACTGTCCGAATTTTATCGCTTGCAGACTCAGCAGACGCAGGCGTTACTGGATGCCCTTGGACAGCTCGTCCAGGGTCAACGTACCCTTCAAACCGATGCGGCCGCCGCCGCTTCTTCGCTACCGCTGCCACTGAACGCTGTTGCACCTCCCTTTCGACCATACGTGGCAGCCGACGAGACCTGGCAAGAGTGGTCTCGTCAGTTCGCCTTCCACCTCGCTGCCTACAGAATTCCAGGTAATGAGCGGCAGCCGTTTTTGCTTTCTTGTGTCGGTGTGTCCACATACCGTGTGATAGTGAAATTGTTTCCCCGCCGCGACGTAGCAACTTTGTCATACGAGGAAATTTTGTCTGCCTTAGATGTCTATTTCAAAGAAACAGTTAATGTGGTTGCAAAACGGTATACGTTTTTTCGTACAAAACGTACGGCCGGTCAAACTAATAGGGAGTGGGTAGCAACATTGCAAGGACTTACTAGGGACTGTGCCTTTGAATGTGACTGTGGTCTTTCTTATTCAGATACAATGGTGCGTGATGCAATTGCACAGAACGTTTCTGATGTTCGCATACGGGAGCAAATTTTGAAACTAGTTAATCCCTCCCTTCAACAAGTGATAGACATATTGGATAGACAGGACACACTTGACTGTGCTCAGGAATCCTTTGCAACTTCGCCAGCTGTGTGTAACATTAACCGGCCCGCCGGGCGCGCTCGCGCAACGCGGCCCGGTCAACTGCCCTCGCGGCCGTCCGCACGGCTGCCGCCGCGTGCTAAGCCAGGTGTGCCGCGCCAGCCCACAAATGCAGTGAAATCATGCCCGCGGTGTGCTACTAGACATTCGCGTGAACATTGCCCGTCACGCCAAGCTATTTGCTTTTTCTGCAATAAGAAAGGACATGTTCAAAGCGTTTGCCAGAAAAAGCTCAGATCAGACAATCACAATCATTCCAGGCCCTTTGCTTCGCGCCGGAATCGAACCAAGGACACTCCGGCTCGTGGACCTTCGCCTATGGACATTCATGTCGTTAATTCCACTTCGTCCAGTGACACTTTCTCTAACAGTAACAGTGATCGTCCCACAAAAACTGTGCGTCGACGTCGCCGGAAATCACGTCAATTAGCAAGTGATTCTGTAGCAGTGTCTGTTCCAATTGCACAAAACTGTCGCTCTTGTCGTCAGCAGGACAATAAACTTTTTGTGGACTTAGACTTTGAAGGCCAAGTGATACCATTCCAGCTCGATACCGGAGCTGCAGTTTCATTGCTCAATCACGACACGTACAAACAACTGGGCAAACCTCCGTTGCGTGCCGCAAATGTTCAGCTAACTACATATTCCGGACAGACAATTCCTGTGTTAGGACAGTGCAGCCTTCTTGCAACATTCAAGGGGCAAACAAAACTTGTGTCATTTTACGTTCTTCGTTCTTCTTCTGCAGTGAACTTGTTTGGTCTAGATTTATTTAAGTTGTTTAACATGTCTATTGTAAATCAGGTCCTATCAGTGAATCAGACTGTGCCTACAGACAGTGTTTCTCGGCTGTGTGACGAATTTGCAGACATTTTTGCACCGGGCTTAGGTTGCGCTAAAAACTATGAAGCACATTTAGAACTGAAGGTAAACGCGCAACCGAAATTTTTCAGGGCGCGCAATGTTCCCCACGCATTGCGTGATGGGGTCGCAAGAACATTGAACAATGTAGAATCACAAGGTGTGAGTGAATGCGCGCACTGCCTCTTTCCTTTCAGCTCCGCTTCATCGCTTATGCCGTACAGGTGTTCCGTTCGTCTGGACGACGGAATGCGAACGCGCCTTTCGCCAGTTGAAATCGGCGTTGCTTTCTAATACTTGCCTTACGCCAGTCGATCCCCAGAAACCCCTTTTGTTGATGGTAGATGCATCGGATTTCGGGATCGGTGCTGTGCTTGCGCACAAAGTTGGCTCACATGATCGCCCTATTGCCTTTGCGTCCAAATTGCTCTCGTCTGCGCAAAGAAATTATTCACAGATAGAGAAAGAAGCTTTGGCTCTCGTGTTTGGTGTTACTAAGTTCCATGATTTCTTGTATGGTCGTCACTTTACCATCATCACAGACCACAAACCTTTGACATCGCTTTTTCATCCGTCCAAGCCTGTACCTCCACGTACAGCGCAGAAATTCATTCGCTGGTCTATTTTCCTCTCGCAGTACCGCTACGATATCTTGTATCGGTCCACTGCTAAGCACGGAAACGCCGATGCGTTGTCCCGTTTGCCTGTTGCTGAGGATCAAGCATTCGATTCTTCCGAACTTGCTTGCATGTTCATTGATTCGGAAACCGATGAAGTGGTTGAATCGTTTCCGATTGATTTTCGTCGTGTAGCTACAGCCACAGCTGCTGACCCTGTCCTTGCTACTGTTTTACGTTTTGTTGCTACGCAATGGCCTTTGTCAAAGTCTCGGATCGAGGATCCGTTGGTTCGCCGATTTTTTGCTCACAAGGAGAGACTTTTTGTTCGACGTGGTGTTTTGTTGTTGCGTTCTGATAATGATCAGTCCAGAGTCGTGGTCCCACGTTCGTTACAGTCCTCTGTTTTACGGCTTCTTCACCAAGGACATTGGGGTATAGTGCGAACGAAACAACTTGCTCGTCAGCACTGTACTTGGTTCGGAATCGATGCTGCGATTACGAATATGTGTTCATCGTGCCCGGCGTGTGCCGAACAACAGTCCGCACCGCCGCGGAAAGTCTTTGCGTGGCCAAAAGCCACTTCCCCTTGGCAACGCTTGCACATTGATTTTGCTGGTCCATTCTGGAATGCTCGATGGTTGGTTCTGGTCGACGCCTTCAGTAATTTTCCTTTTGTTGTTCGGATGTCTTCCACGACGTCCTCCGCCACCATCCAAGCGTTGTCTGCTATCTTTTGCATTGAAGGTCTTCCGCAGACTATTGTTTCCGACAATGGCCCACAATTCATGTCCGCAGAATTCCAGTCTTTCTGCCAGGCCAATGGTATTCAACATCTGACATCCGCGCCGTTTTCGCCTCAGTCCAACGGTGCCGCTGAACGATTGGTCCGGACTTTCAAGTCACAGATGTTGAAATTGAAAGAGTCGCACTCTCGGGAGGACGCATTGTTGCTCTTTTTGTCTTCGTATCGCTCTCAGCCCCGAGATGGTCGCTCGCCGGCTGAGTTGCTCCACGGTCGTCCTCATCGCACCTTGATGTCTTTGATGCATCCGCCGCATCAGGTTCCTGTGCAGCGGCAGACTCCTGCTTTTGCTCCAGGCGACGTTGTATTTTATCGCAACTATCGAGGTTCACGGCGTTGGCTCGCAGGGCGCATTCTTAGCTGCCTCGGCCGCGCGATGTATTTGGTTTTGGGGGCCTCTGGTGAGGTGCGTCGGCATCTCAATCAGCTGCGCCTCTGTCGTCGCTCGGGTTCTGCCGCTCCCCGTCTGCTTTCAGCGACGGTGCCGTCCGGTCAGCGCCCTGGGGACCCATCTACTGGCTCGCCTCATCCCCAGGTGTTACCGACGATGCCTTCCATTTTGCCCCATGGCGACGCGCCGCCGCCGCCGCCGCCGCAGCTGCAGCAGCAGCCGCCGCCGCAGCCGCTTGTTCTCCCACCGGCGCCGACCGCATTCGACGCTTCGTTGCAGCCGCCAGGCGCCTCCCAGGGTCACGCGCCGCCGATCGCTTCCCGTGACCAGCTGTCCTCCGCCATGGAACTCCCGCCCGCTCCGGACCACATGACGTCATCGCGCGTCGGCTACCCCGACGCAATGGAGGTCGACACTTCGGCCCCTCATGTTTCTTTACGGGCGCATACACCGCATGTTGACGTGCACCCTGGACTAGTTTTGCAGGCGTTTCCTAGCTCCCCTCGGACCGGATGGCCGGGTGCGGGTGGCACAGCCTCGCCTGTTGTTAGGCTCCCCACCTCATCGCATACGTCAACATGTGGTCCTCCCCACGGCGGGCGGAAGCCTTATCTCACGACCGTTCGCCGATTTGCGGGGGAGGAATGTGGTGTCACCGCCAGACACCACACTTGCTAGGTGGTAGTTTAAATCGGCCGCGGTCCATGTAGTACATGTCGGACCCGCGTGTCGCCACTGTGATCGCAGACCTAGCGCCACCACCAAGGCAGGTCTCGTGATATGAGAGTGGACTCGACCCCAGTTGTACGAGAACCAAGCTACCGCCCAGTTGTACGCGAACCTAGCTATCGCCCAGTTGTACGAGAACCAAGCTACCGCCCAGTTGTACGCGAACCTAGCTATCGCCCAGTTGTACGAGAACCAAGCTACCGCCCAGTTGTACGAAGCCTTTCTCTCTCATTAGCCGAGAGACAGAATAGCCATCAGCTAAGTACTGGCTACGAACTAGCAAGGAGCCATTTGTATCAGTGCCTATAGCGTACGAGTATTCAAGAGAGATGTATTCCAAGGAATCAATAAAAGTTAAGTAAAAAGCATCTACATACTTTTCTTCTTATTCATTCATAAGTTCTCATGTTCCAGACTTCACGCCCGTTTGCGTTATGCCGAGCGTGCACTATCGGCCACAGCGTTAGTTTAGCATTCCTTTTCAGCAATCCACATCACGGTGTCGGTCCAGCTACCGACACTACAGTGTGGCCGTACCTTTTTGTAACACCCTGTTACAAAAAGGTACGGCCACACTTTCAGGAAACATTCCTCACACACAAATAAAGAAAAGATGTTAAGTGGACATGTGTTCGGAAACGCTTAATTTCCAAGTTAGAGCTCATTTTAGTTTCGTCAGTATGCACTGTACTTCCTCGACTCACTGCCAGTTGGTCCAGCTGAAGGAAGGTAATGTTGACTTCGGTGCTTGTGTTGACATGCGACTCATTCCTCTACAGTACTAGCATCAAGTACGTCAGTACGTAGCATCAACAGGTTAGTGTTCATCACGAACGTGGTTTTGCAGTCACTGCAATGTTTACAAATGCGGAGTTGGCAGATGCCCGTTTGATGTATGGATTAGCACGGGGCAATAGATGTGGCGCGGTACTTTTATATCGAGACAGATTTCCAGAACGAAGGTGTCCCTATAGGAAGACGTTCGAAGCAATTGATCGGCGTCTTAGGGAGCACGGAACATTCCACCCTATGACTCGCGAATGGGGAAGACCTAGAACGACGAGGACACCTGCAATCGACGAGGCAATTCTTTGTTCAGTTGGCGATAACCCTAATGTCAGCGTCAGAGAAGCTGCTGCTCTACAAGGTAACGTTGACCACGTCACTGTATGGAGAGTGCTACGGGAGAACCAGTTGTTTCCGTACCATGTACAGCGTGTGCAGGCACTATCAGCAGCTGATTGGCCTCCACGGGTACACTTCTGCGAATGGTTCATCCAACAATGTGTGAATCCTCATTTCAGTGCAAATGTTCTCTTTACGGATGAGGCTTCATTCCAACGTGATCAAATTGTAAATTTTCACAATCAACATGTGTGGGCTGACAAGAATCCGCACGCAATTGTGCAATCCGTCATCAACACAGATTTTCTGTGAACGTATGGGCAGGCATTGTTGGTGATGTGTTGATTGGGCCCCATGTTCTTACACCTACGCTCAATGGAGCACGTTATCATGATTTCATACGGGATACTCTACCTGTGTTGCTAGAACAAGTGCCTTTACAAGTACGAGACATCATGTGGTTCATGCACGATGGAGCTCCTGCACATTTCAGTCGAAGTATTCCTACGCTTCTCAACAACAGATTCGGTGACCGACGGATTGGTAGAGGCGGACCAATTCCACGGCCTCCACGCTCTCCTGACCTCAACCCTCTTGACTTTCATTTTTGGGGGCATTTGAAAGCTCTTGTGTACGCAACTCCGGTACCAAACGTAGAGACTGTTCGTGTTCGTATTGTGGACGGCTGTAATACAATACGCCATTTTCCAGGGCTGCATCAGCGCGTCAGGGATTCCATGCGACGGAGGGTGGAGCCATGTATCCTCGCTAACGGAGGACATTTTGAACATTTCCTGTAACAAAGTGTTTGAAGTCACGCTGGTACGTTCTGTTGCTGTGTGTTTCCATTCCATGATTAATGTGATTTGAAGAGAAGTAATAAAGTAAGCGCTAACATGGAAAGTAAGCCTTTCGGACACATGTCTACATAACATATTTTCTTTCTTTGTGTGTGAGAAATGTTTCCTGAAAGTTTGGCCGTACCTTTTTGTAATATACACTCCTGGAAATGGAAAAAAGAACACATTGACACCGGTGTGTCAGACCCACCATACTTGCTCCGGACACTGCGAGAGGGCTGTACAAGCAATGATCACACGCACGGCACAGCGGACACACCAGGAACCTCGGTGTTGGCCGTCGAATGGCGCTAGCTGCGCAGCATTTGTGCACCGCCGCCGTCAGTGTCAGCCAGTTTGCCGTGGCATACGGAGCTCCATCGCAGTCTGTAACACTGGTAGCATGCCGCGACAGCGTGGACGTGAACCGTATGTGCAGTTGACGGACTTTGAGCGAGGGCGTGTAGTGGGCAAGCGGGAGGCCGGGTGGACGTACCGCCGAATTGCTCAACACGTGGGGCGTGAGGTCTCCACAGTACATCGATGTTGTCGCCAGTGGTCGGCGGAAGGTGCACGCGCCCGTCGACCTGGGACCGGACCGCAGCGACGCACGGATGCACGCCAAGACCGTAGGATCCTACGCAGTGCCGTAGGGGACCGCACCACCACTTCCCAGCAAATTAGGGACACTGTTGCTCCTGGGGTATCGGCGAGGACCATTCGCAACCGTCTCCATGAAGCTGGGCTACGGTCCCGCACGCCGTTAGGCCGTCTTCCGCTCACGCCCCAACATCGTGCAGCCGGCCTCCAGTGGTGTCGTGACAGGCGTGAATGGAGGGACGAATGGAGACGTGTCGTCTTCAGCGATGAGAGTCGCTTCTGCCTTGGTGCCAATGATGGTCGTATGCGTGTTTGGCGCCGTGCAGGTGAGCGCCTCAATCAGGACTGCATACGACCGAGGCACACAGGGCCAACACCCGGCATCATGGTGTGGGGAGCGATCTCCTACACTGGCCGTACACCACTGGTGATCGTCGAGGGGACACTGAATAGTGCACGGTACATCCAAACCGTCATCGAACCCATCGTTCTACCATTCCTAGACCGGCAAGGGAACTTGCTGTTCCAAGAGGACAATGCACGTCCGCATGTATCCTGTGCCACCCAACGTGCTCTAGAAGGTGTAAGTCAACTACCCTGGCCAGAAAGATCTCCGGATCTGTCCCCCATTGAGCATGTTTGGGACTGGATGAAGCGTCGTCTCACGCGGTCTGCACGTCCAGCAAGAACGCTGGTCCAACTGAGGCGCCAGGTGGAAATGGCATGGCAAGCCGTTCCACAGGACTACATCCAGCATCTCTACGATCGTCTCCATGGGAGAATAGCAGCCTGCATTGCTGCGAAAGGTGGATATACGCTGTACTAGTGCCGACATTGTGCATGCTCTATTGCTTGTGTCTATGTGCCTGTGGTTCTGTCAGTGTGATCATGTGATGTATCTGACCCCAGGAATGTGTCAATAAAGTTTCCCCTTCCTGGAACAATGAATTCACGGTGTTCTTATTTCACTTTCCAGGAGTGTATATATATATATATATATATATATATATATATATATATATATATATATATATATATATATTTCTAAGTCCCTTATCTCTCGCCGCGCCACTGCGCGGCCATAAAAGCGAGCGCTGACCGCGGAGCGGATCATTCGCGCTGCTGCTGCTGCACAGGCAACTGCATTGAACGCTGCCAAGATGCCATACAGAAGAGATTGGGCCCCATGTTCTTACACCTACGCTCAATGGAGCACGTTATCATGATTTCATACGGGATACTCTACCTGTGTTGCTAGAACAAGTGCCTTTACAAGTACGAGACATCATGTGGTTCATGCACGATGGAGCTCCTGCACATTTCAGTCGAAGTATTCCTACGCTTCTCAACAACAGATTCGGTGACCGACGGATTGGTAGAGGCGGACCAATTCCACGGCCTCCACGCTCTCCTGACCTCAACCCTCTTGACTTTCATTTTTGGGGGCATTTGAAAGCTCTTGTGTACGCAACTCCGGTACCAAACGTAGAGACTGTTCGTGCTCGTATTGTGGACGGCTGTAATACAATACGCCATTTTCCAGGGCTGCATCAGCGCGTCAGGGATTCCATGCGACGGAGGGTGGAGCCATGTATCCTCGCTAACGGAGGACATTTTGAACGTTTCCTGTAACAAAGTGTTTGAAGTCACGCTGGTACGTTCTGTTGCTGTGTGTTTCCATTCCATGATTAATGTGATTTGAAGAGAAGTAATAAAGTAAGCGCTAACATGGAAAGTAAGCCTTTCGGACACATGTCTACATAACATATTTTCTTTCTTTGTGTGTGAGAAATGTTTCCTGAAAGTTTGGCCGTACCTTTTTGTAATATACACTCCTGGAAATGGAAAAAAGAACACATTGACACCGGTGTGTCAGACCCACCATACTTGCTCCGGACACTGCGAGAGGGCTGTACAAGCAATGATCACACGCACGGCACAGCGGACACACCAGGAACCTCGGTGTTGGCCGTCGAATGGCGCTAGCTGCGCAGCATTTGTGCACCGCCGCCGTCAGTGTCAGCCAGTTTGCCGTGGCATACGGAGCTCCATCGCAGTCTGTAACACTGGTAGCATGCCGCGACAGCGTGGACGTGAACCGTATGTGCAATTGACGGACTTTGAGCGAGGGCGTATAGTGGGCATGCGGGAGGCCGGGTGGACGTACCGCCGAATTGCTCAACACGTGGGGCGTGAGGTCTCCACAGTACATCGATGTTGTCGCCAGTGGTCGGCGGAAGGTGCACGTGCCCGTCGACCCGGGACCGGACCGCAGCGACGCACGGATGCACGCCAAGACCGTAGGATCCTACGCAGTGCCGTAGGGGACCGCACCGCCACTTCCCAGCAAATTAGGGACACTGTTGCTCCTGGGGTATCGGCGAGGACCATTCGCAACCGTCTCCATGAAGCTGGGCTACCGTCCCGCACACCGTTAGGCCGTCTTCCGCTCACGCCCCAACATCGTGCAGCCGGCCTCCAGTGGTGTCGTGACAGGCGTGAATGGAGGGACGAATGGAGACGTGTCGTCTTCAGCGATGAGAGTCGCTTCTGCCTTGGTGCCAATGATGGTCGTATGCGTGTTTGGCGCCGTGCAGGTGAGCGCCTCAATCAGGACTGCATACGACCGAGGCACACAGGGCCAACACCCGGCATCATGGTGTGGGGAGCGATCTCCTACACTGGCCGTACACCACTGGTGATCGTCGAGGGGACACTGAATAGTGCACGGTACATCCAAACCGTCATCGAACCCATCGTTCTACCATTCCTAGACCGGCAAGGGAACTTGCTGTTCCAACAGGACAATGCACGTCCGCATGTATCCCGTGCCACCCAACGTGCTCTAGAAGGTGTAAGTCAACTACCCTGGCCAGAAAGATCTCCGGATCTGTCCCCCATTGAGCATGTTTGGGACTGGATGAAGCGTCGTCTCACGCGGTCTGCACGTCCAGCACGAACGCTGGTCCAACTGAGGCGCCAGGTGGAAATGGCATGGCAAGCCGTTCCACAGTACTACATCCAGCATCTCTACGATCGTCTCCATGGGAGAATAGCAGCCTGCATTGCTGCGAAAGGTGGATATACGCTGTACTAGTGCCGACATTGTGCATGCTCTGTTGCTTGTGTCTATGTGCCTGTGGTTCTGTCAGTGTGATCATGTGATGTATCTGACCCCAGGAATGTGTCAATAAAGTTTCTCCTTCCTGGAACAATGAATTCACGGTGTTCTTATTTCAGTTTCCAGGAGTGTATATATATATATATATATATATATATTTCTAAGTCCCTTATCTCTCGCCGCGCCACTGCGCGGCCATAAAAGCGAGCGCTGACCGCGGAGCGGATCATTCGCGCTGCTGCTGCTGCACAGGCAACTGCATTGAACGCTGCCAAGATGCCATACAGAAGATACAGTCGCCGTCGTCGTGCAAGACAGACTATATATAAAACAATATATATATATATATATATATATACCAAAATATGTAGTCTACGTCAGCGCAAAAGTTTATTGAGTATTGTTTAAAAACTAAAAGTAAATTGGTCGTGAACTTTTCGAAATTTTTGGTAACAACGTTAAATAGGCTGGTATTTATCTAATAGAAGATGTTTTAAATGTATACTTATGTACCATGTGTAAGTAAATCGGTCAAGAACTCAGCGATATTTTTGCTAATAATGTGGCCTCTTTATATATATGTATATATATATATATATATATATATATATATATATATATACTTACATATCGCAGGTATTTAAAAATACTGATCCTACGTCTGTCCAAACGTTTATTACAGTATTTTGTAAAACTCTGAAGTAAATTGGTCAACCACTTTTCGAGATTATTGGTAAAAACGTTGACCAAGGCCCTGTCTTCATACTGAACTCCAGATACATTAAATTAATATAAAATAATAATAATATACAAATAATAATATTCATTTAAGACATTTGTGTACATTGCAAGCTTATAACAGTCTGAAATGTTGACAGCAGAGTAGAAATCCATATGATGCAGGACTATTGTCAAATTATATCGTTAACTATCAACCTGCCTTGGCATCATATGGTTGTCACTAACTGTAAGTATCCATGGGCAGACCAGTTGTTTATAGTACTTAGTAATGTACACAAACCTTCTAGAGCATTAATCTATCTGTCATTTAATACTGCATCATTCCCCTACAGTAGCACTAATATTATCTTCCACATAGAGACAGAGAAACGCGACGATTACTTCAATTTATAATGTGTACAGACATACATAAAACTTCCTCATGAAAACCTTATCAGTAGTTGCTGAGATCAGTCTTCGCATGCAGACAGAAAAAAGCGCTGGAGTAATTTAATCTGTAGTGTGTAAAGGTTCTGGTCCAGCTTGGTGGCTGCCTGGAGTTGCGGCGGCTGTTTACAGTTTCCCCCGCCAGATGCCGCCCCCTCAAGAGCTCACCAGCTCACAGCTTCCTTCAGTGCCACTATACGTCACTCCGGACACTAGTTAAATGTGGAACATATAACAATGCATATATTGCACACTTGTCATTTCTATTAGAAATAATTTGTATGTGCAAACCTTCCTCGTGAATCATCCTATCTATTAGGGAAACACTATCAAAGTATCTATAGCCGTTCCTTACATTACCCACAGCAGAGAGAAAGAAAAACGCGTCGTGGGACTTTGATGTACAATATGGACATACAGTTAATATGGATGCTGGCTAAAAGCGCAAACTGCCCGTTTGATTTGACAAAGGCAGCGCTGTTTTCCTGTTCGCAGAAACACTACGGATGTACACGCCAGGTGTGGCGCTGGACAGGGTGTGTGTGCACCCCTACCAGCTGCCGGACACGGAGGTGTGCCGAGGCGTCCAGGTGAGGCCAGGCGAGATCGTCGGCATTCCCGTGTACTGCATCCACCACGACGCCAGGTACCATCCAGACCCAGAAACTTTCGACCCGGAACGCTTCAGTCCAGAGAACAAGCACCGCATCAAGCCTTTTACATTCCTGCCCTTCGGATCAGGACCTCGTGTATGTATCGGTAAGCAAAGTCGTGTATTTTGAAAATTACTACTTCACCACTCTCTTCGTTTAAGGGGTAGGTGAGTAGTCTGTTCCGGTCACAGAGACCGTTGTTAATAGCATTTCCTTGGTCTTCCGCTGTCTGTTTTAGCATTTGGTCTAAGTGAAAATTTTGTTTTTTTTTTTCCTTGCTGTTAAAGTCAGAATCAGAAGTTGGTCCCTGAAAGTCCGCTAACCAAGATTTATTGGACTGAGTAGGGCCACACCGGAGACGAAAGAATTTGTAGCGTGCAGCCGCCACATTCACACTGTCACGGAAGTGGCAGTTCAAAGCATCAACCACGTCGTCGTAAGTTTTAGTTTCTGGGTGGGCGCTGGGAAACAGTTTGACGAGCTCGCGGTACAATACAACACCCGCGTTGGCAGTGAAAAAGGCAAGCCGCTCTGTACCTGGTACGCTGTACGAGGTTGCGAAGTGTGCCTCGAGCTGGACCATGTATTCTGGCCAGTGTTCAACGTCAGGATTGAAGCCACGAAGCGGCGACGCCGTCGGTAGAGGCGGTGGCGTCGGAAGCGCCGAAGTAGCCGCAGTTTGTAGCGTGACCAGTCCATTGATGGCAGCAAGCAGCTGCGCATTTGCTGAGCCTGAAAACGTACAAGATCGGACAGCGAAGCCTGTTCCTGTGGCGAAGCCATGGTTTACACAAATGAAAGTTTTATAGCGAAAGGTGGGAGAGGTCACACTGGGCTATCACGAAATTATGAATCTCAATAAGAGTCTCACAGAAGATTAACAGTAATAGCAAAATAATAAAAATATAATTTTTTTCTGTTGAAGTAATAGGCATCGTGGTTGCGTGACTTCACGTCATTTATCATTCAGCAAAATTTTGTATTTGTGTAGCATTTTGTGGGGATTTGCATTCTAAGACTCTCTTAAAGTTAGAGATTGGCTGCTTGTCGTGGTCCATTTTACAAATTTTCTGAGGTAATTGGTTTGCTGTAGTGAAAATTATGGAATTTTTTTTTATTACAGTCAGTGCACTTTGCATACCTTTGGATACTCCTACGTCACTGTCGACAGTTCTCCGCGTTGGCAACACAGTTCTTGTCAGAATACCCCCTACATCCAGATATCCTCCCGTCATCTCATTTCGCACAGTGGGCTGTGTACTAGAAATAGGGGATGTCTTCGACAGTGCTGACACCCGGCCACATTCGGTCCAAATTTCTTTTCTAGACAGCTCGACGATGTCTGCGTCACCTCTGCTTCTGTTGGTTATTAAGTATCAGCTTCAGGCCAGTGGTAAGTAAATAGATAGAAACTGTACCATGGTGTCAGGAAATATAAGGAATATTCTGGTGGTATGAAGAGATATAGCATCTTACATCGGGCTCTAAATACGTAGCGGCTGAGGTACACCCGTTTATATCGTCACGTTTCGTTTCTGTAAGATGTTTCATGAGCCCCCAAGTATATGTATATCCTTCTTACACCCACTTATTTCCTGTGTAAAATATTTACATGTCTTATTCAACATTGATGTCAAGTCCAAAGGTGCTGGTACCTTGTTCTCTTCCCATTTGAGTTTTGTTTTCTTATATAAACACTTATGTCAGTCAAATAAAATAAAGTAAGATTTTCAAATTCCAAACACGCGTTGTTTCAACGCGTTGAACAAAAACAGATACTATTAGAAATTTTGTCTGAAAAGTGGTCGTACTTGAAGTCAGTGTTGGCAACTTTCATTCTGTGACACACGTTGGCAGTTACATGACTAACAAACGTGTCTTCAGATCTCAAGATTGTAGCGTACACCAAGAGTTACATGACTGAAAATGTGTCGTCATATCTCAGGATAGAACTAGGGCAGATTTCGAAAAGCTGTGGTTTGTGCGTCGGGCAAACTTTGCAACATAATGACGATGCAGTACCTTCGTTAATTAATATTTCATACATTGTTACATTAAGCCGAAGTCCATTTTAAAATATAATTCACATTTATAATCATTGGACTGGTTTTATATGCATACTAGCTTACCGACCGCTGTTTCGAACCCGTAGATTCTATGGCCTGCAGAATTTTTTGTTTTTCTTTTAATCGAATTTTTTTGTTTTTTACAAATTTCAACTTCTTCTTTCGATAGCAACTTTCATCCCCTAACAAATATTTCTTTATATCTAACCGAGAAGTGAAATACCAGATGTCATAAGTATCATAAGAAAAGCTTTACATATTGTTTAATGTAACGAAATATTTTTTTAAATCTTTTCGTCCCCTATGCACTCCGTTAGCGGTTGAATTTCCAGAAAAACTGGAACACGTATTTTTTATTTCTAACCGAGAAGCCAAATACCAGTTGTCGTAGACGTAGGCTTAAGATCCTTTAGTAGCTCTTTCGTAATTATTTATTTTCAAAAAATCTTTCATCGACTATTTTGCCCCATAGCGGTTGAGTTCTCAAAAATGTTGGAACGCATATTCTTTATTTTCGAACTGAGAAACCCATTGCTAGTTTTCGTACTTTTTTAACTTCAAAATTCCCTTAAGAGAGACATATTTTCAATACGCCTTTCATGCCCTATTTCAGCTGCTAAGGAGTGGGATTGCGGACAATCCCTTCTTAAGCAATGCCTACAGTATAAGATCCACACCCTCTCCAAACTTCAAGATTCTGTCCTTAGTGGTCTGGGTTGGGCGATGATATGTCAGTGATTCAGTCCGACCCTATTAGGGTCTTAGGGACTCAATTTCCAAAAACAGTGAAACGCATATTTTTTTAAAGTTTGTAACCGTGTGGTCAGATACAAATGTTCGTAGATGTGACATAAAAAATACTTAACTAGTTCTTCAGTAATGATATATTTCCAAATAAAAGTTTTTACCTACTACTTCACTCCCATAGGGTTGAATTTCCAAAAATGGTTCAACACCTACTTCTTTATTTCTGACCTACTCGTAGGAACCAAATACCAGTTTTCATAGATCTAACTTCAAAATTTCCTTAACAACGTCATTTTTCAAAAGAACACTTCATCCCCTATTTAACCTCCTTCGAGTTGGAATTTCGAAAAATCCCTTCATAAGCGACGCCTACAGTATAAAAACCACACCTTCGCCTAATTTCAAGTATCTATTCTTAGCTGTTCGGACTGGGCGATGATGTATGTTATTCTGCTAGTCAGGACATTGCTTTCTTATATGTAGAGATTATAGTACCAGAAATATTAAAAAACAAAATTAACCTGATTGTACCCAGAATAAAAACTGCAATGTCATTATACGTATGAAACGATAGCATTTTTTGGTGGCTATGAATCTGAGGAAGTATTTCATTTAGGCTAGGTGTTTGAAAAGTAATTAATGATTTCACATTTATGTTGTAATTCTTATTAATTAAAACATTGCTTCTCGAGAGAAAAACTCAAATAATTTGGTATCCTCTTTCAATCAAAAGAACTAAGTTACCTCAAAAGGCGGTTTAGAAGAAGTGAAACACCCACTTTCAATTTCATACTACAGGTTTGGAGAGTTTTGACTAACGAAACATTTCCCTCAAAACTTATTGCTTCTTGCTATCGATAAGGAATGGATACTTCCGTCATGATCTCAATAAAAAGAGAACCAAAAGTGATAGCTCGATTTGTAAGTTGCTATCTGTGTAAGTAAATCTGCACACAGCGGCTGATAATAAAAGATACGAGAAAGTGGTTCATTCATAAGCTGTAGTAAAAAGTGTGCGCAGTGCCACACCAAAAACAACTTTTAAAGCATACTAACTGTAGGTTAGAAAACCACAGAATTTATTAAACAACTATCAATCATATGACTGTTATTTATCTTTCGATATAGAAACTAACGTCACCATCAGAATTATATCACAAGCTGTAGAAGAACTAAGAAAAGGTTTACATATGGATTCTCCATATCCATTGCTTCAAAAATAATAGTTTACCATTCTCAAATCTCTTTGAATAAAGTGTCTCGATGCTCTTTTTGTGGACTCAGTGTTCGAGAAGGCATACCCGTCCAGTAGAGAGACATTTCCAGAATACATTCTTAATGCTCAGGCCTTACTTCCATGTGACCTGAGTATCTTTCACTTCGTTCCACGGGTAATAGAGCCCACCGCTATCCTACACTCGTTCCCTGTTCGACTACAAAGCTACTTCTTTCTCTTATCAGGTAATTGACGAGTTACGTGATCGCGGATACCATGTGCAGAATGTAGAAATAGTTTGGCGAACAGTCAAAATGACGGATAGTGAGGTCGCAGATAGCGGTGGAGAAGTTTACAAACGAAATTTTCCTTCACATTTTACAACTATGTACTCCACCTCCAGGTTGAACAGCCTTTCCAGGCCAACGTTGTATATCCCGTCGCAGCGTACAATTGAAGCGGTCGGCGGAAGAACGTGTTAACCCTGAGTTTAATAGGGATTATTCTGATCACAGTTAGGTGTTGCGTTTTCGACTACACCACATGCTGGTAACAACTAGTTCTATGTGTACCACAAGAAAATGCTGTCTACAATATAAATTTCCCTATCTTATTGTATTTATGTTCGTGTTTTTGTATTCAACCAAATATCTCGCAGTAAAGCAAAATATACTCTTGTCGGTTTGCAATTTCTTCGGACAACCCGTTCAGTGCTAATCTGGCACCAAGATCTGTTTCATTGCACGCGCTGATCGACAGAGACAGCTATTACTTTGTATTGTACACGACTGATGGCTAAGTTATGTTTTCTTTCTACCTACGAGTCGAGTTCTATTGTAGCAGGGCAGGCCATTTGTCATACCCCCAGATACAAAACCACCTATTTTTCAACTTCTTCTTATTCATTTCACCCATCAATTAGTTGGTCTACATCGCTTTTACCCTCTTCACAATTCCCAAGTTATCTGTTACAGCCCTTACTCCAGCAGCATCTTCATGTGACAGAACTAAAACGTTTTTTCCCCTACAGCATAACGAAGGTTTTTTTTCCACTTCTCATTCTTATTTTGATGTCAGTCATCTTAACTTTATGCCGTGCAATGTCCCCGCATCTTTGTCTCCAAATAACTGTTTTCTACGCGGCTCATTCTTGATTTCAATTTTTTACCGAGAGTAGTTAAAACGTACGAACAATTGTCTTTTCGCCTGTGTTAGGGATTCACAAGGTTAACTTCTGCTGCTGTAGCATTTCCTATCACCATGTTACAGAGCACTTTTTTTTGCCTGTTCCCTCTGCAGTTACAGTTCTCCTCATCTATCAGAACTCCTTAGGCTTTTATTTTTTCTATTCTGAGGCTCCTAAATACCAAATATTTCATTTCTGTTTTGTGTGTGAGGTGTATAGTTTCAGGTCCAACTTTATATGTTCTTCAGGAGGTTTCCTCACAAGACATTCAGTATCTTCTCGATTTTGTGCTGGGACTACCATGTGATAATCAGACAGCAAATTACGTAGGCTTATAGCTTTACTGATGTTGGACACAAGTTTGCCTACACTTCCTAGACAGTGTTTTAATGTTTCGCTATCATATTTTTCGAATAATTTTGAAGAAACGCAGCTACTTTGTCTTAGACCCTTGTTTTCTTGGAAGTGATACGAAACTCCTGTGAATGTCTTAATTTTACTCATATTATTTTTCTGTAAGCTTTTTGTGGCATTCGATGTATATTTTTTAGCTCCATTGCCGTCTACAGTTCGAATGTTGGTACACAATCATATACTTTTTAGATCGAGTAATACCAAGTGTAGGTATTTTACGTATCTAAAGCTTTTATGCTGGTTGATTAAGAATAAACAGTTTATTCACACAGGATTTTCCAACCCTAAATCCACCGTGGTGTTGAAGTTCTCTTATTTCTGCGTCAGTTCTTTCCGTCACGATTCTTTCATAAAGTCCATCTGACGGAGTAGTTGCACTCAGCTCTCAATAACTTCTTGCACACATACAAAGTTTCTGTCTGCTCCTTTCTATTCTGATAGTAACGGTTCTCCATATATACGTGTGGTATTTAGATTAACAGATCAACTCACTGACTAAAGGAGTGAATGTAAATACGTTCAGTAAAAAAAAAAGTATACGGCAGTTTAAGACAGACAGAAGTGTAATAAGTAATAAGTGTAACGACGCTAAATCGAAATACCAAACCTTAACCGTGAAGAGATGAAACTGGAAACAGCCATCGTAAGGGCAGATTCAGCACACAGAAACAGTCAAAATAAATTTCAGAGAACATAAAATCAAAGGTGTCAACATTAAATGTGCAAGGGGAATTTCATTGTCAAGTAGAAAGTGGAAAGAACACACTGAGGGCCTCTGCTAGGTGTTTTTTGGTCTTTAGGAAGATATTACCAGTTTCAGTTTTTGAGATAAGAGTTAAACGCAATAAATGTTGGTCACTAGCTGGTGCGCGTGACAGTCAGTGACGGAATATTTTTTTTCTTTTTTTGCCAAAAACTGTACTTTCCTATTAAAACTAGCCGTCACGTGAAACATGTGATGAGCAGCAAATGTTTGTGCTGACACCAACACTGCTTTGGAGAAACGAAATCTCAGACATATACTAAAACAGTAGAGAAAATGTCCCTGATGGGCCTGTGTGTGTGTGTGTGTGTCTCCTGTATTTGACACTTCTAATTTTTTCCAGCCCAGAGGTTCGCGCTGATGGAGACCAAGGTGGTGCTGCTGTACCTGGTGTCCAGGTTCAGCTTCCACGTGGTCGCCAAGACGCCGGTGCCTCTGCAGATCCAGCCAAACAATCTGACACTCTCTATCAAGGGTGGCGCCTGGGTCGGCGTTCGGCGAAGATCTTAAGGAAAAATGTTCCTACACTTCATCATACAGAAGAGTGAGAGGAAAGGAAATCTGATACTTCATTAAATTTTAGTGGCAGTCCGCGTATTCGACAATCCAGGGCGTAATCCAAATCACAAACGTACATCAGGCGAGGTCAAAACCGTACTGCTCAATGGTGCATAAGTAAAGGCTTCAGATTTTTTATTCGTGTCAAAGGCATCAATTACAAGAGAATTAAAAGAAATTAACAGTTATAAAACATGTAAGTAGACAGTGGACATTAACATGTAAACATGAAAAAGGACAAAGAAATCAAGAACTAACTTGTTTCGGTCTAAACGTGAGCTACATTCAAAGCATTACAGTTAGCACACAGTTAGAAGTAACTGTACATAAATGAACATTCATAAATACACTTAAGTAAAGACTAACACACATTGAATTAAATTGTCTTCGCTCAGAAACGGGCAACGTCCAGTGCGCTAGAACTGGCCAGCATCAACTCTTCTTCGGTCCACGATGACGGGCACAGACGGCAGTTGCGCGGGTGAGACATCGTCTGCTCCTCTCCATTCTCACAAGTTAAGGGTCCTCCAGCTTATCCCCATTTTTCAAGAGTTTTCTTACACCACTCAACAGCAGTTTGTAATCTGCTGAGGGACTTCCAGGTACACCAGCTCTCATTGTCACCGGGAGGTAGTTCTTCTTTTGGTTGTCTACAGCCTACAGGAGCAGTCTCTACTCTCTTTCTCCATATGTCTAGCCTTTGGTTTGTGTTGTTGTTGTTTACATAGAACCTTACTAAACTTTTTCTGGACCTCAAGTGAGACAGTGCTGGCGAATGGCCAAATAATGGGTGAGTGTCAGATGTCAAGGCTCTATGTCCTTCTGCTTGAGCAGCTGCTTGACGCCTGATGTCGGGCGGAGATATATCTGATAGACGATACAGGCACCCAGTGATTACTCGGCACGTCTCATTCAAAGCGAAGTCCACGGGCCTAGCATGGCAGGAGTTATGCCAGACAGGCCCTGAATACTCGACCGCAGACTAGCACAACGCCAAAGCCCAAATCCGAATAGTGACTGGCTGTGCAATCCAGTTAGATGCCCTTAGTTTTCCTATAATATAATTCCTTGCGGACACTTTCATTTTGGTGTTCTGACAATGCGTTTTGAACGTTAGGGTCTAATCTAAGGTCACCCTAAGATAGTTTGCGGAAAATGAATGTTCAAGTTGAGTGCCATTCCATGAAATATTTAGTTGTTGGTTGGTATGTCTGTTTTTTAGGTGGAAAGGACAGACTTGTGTTTTCGTGGGGTTAGGCCTTATTATTTTTGTAGAACCGTCCTAGTGCTTCCAGTGCTTCAGACAGCTTATTTTCGGCGCCATGGAAATCCTTTCCCTGGATGGGTAATGCGAGATCATCCGTATACAGAAAACTCCTTTTGTACAGCGGGAGTAGTTGATCATTCATATAAATATTAAAGAGTATAGGGGCCAGAACACTGCCTGTTCCCCTGCAGTCTCCATCTACTGCGCCGTTTTTGAAATTCCACGAAAAATCTCCTGTTGCTAAGGAAGTTGGTCTTGTTGTGGCACAGTCTTTTCCTCTGCACAGTCTGATTCATTCTTAGTTGAAGTGTGGTAAGTCATGGACGTATTCAGTAGTGCTACGTTGACTTGTGCTTGTATCTGTTAAGTAAAGGGTATGGTAAGAACAGGAAGGACGAATATGACGTCTACATTGAAAGGTGAAATGAATATGTATGTATTGCATAATGTTATTTTTGAAGAGTGGTAGTCTGAGGTAAGATAGAAGCATTGTGCAACTAGGAACAATTATTGTCAGCTAGTTAACTTACTCACAGCTCAGAAATAGGCCACCACACTTCCTTGAGTCATGCGTCAACATAATTATTGCTTAAGCTGTTTGACGCTTATAGAAATTCTATATTAACATTGGATCGTTTTTAAATCACTGTTCACTTTGTTAAGCGTAGTATTTCTCAGACCAATGCTATGTTTTAAGACCATGCGAAGTTTCACTCTATCTTTTTGAGTATATACTTCATTCTAAAATCGTTGTCTTGGAATATCGTTTCATAGGAATAGCTACTCTCACCACCTCACTGTTTATCATTATCCATTTCCGTATGCAACAGTTTTAATATATACTTACAAACAAAAATCCGGCTTAGCCGCAGCCTGCTCGCTGTTTGCTGTTGTGCTTTCGAGAAATCTGCAACAATATTGTCAAGACCCGAGGTAAGTGGAAATTTTGACAAGGGTCAGATAATTGTTTTACTTCAGTTGCGCATTTAACATAAAGACAAGTTGCATTCAAATCAGTTACAGTACAGTTCATATTAGGTTCTTTTTAGTCAAAGTTAAGCATATGAGTTTAAATTGGAGAACCGTTTGTGAGGACATAATTTTTGGTAATACGTAGATTTTATGGAGTGGGAGGTAAAGATGGGCTAAATTCCATACAGAAATAAAATATAGTCGGGAGGTCACATATGTCGATATTTCTGCCAGTTACTTCGTTGGTTCTTTTGGTACGAAAAGCTACTGCCAAAACAGTATCCAAACCTTCTGTCAGAAATTTTCTACGGGAAGATGGTCACATTTATATAGTCATTTCCGACAACGGTCCACAATTTCGCTCAAATATTTGGCACGCACTTCACGACATCACAAAATTAGACCCATCTCTATGTTACACTATTAGCCTCAGTCCAGTCCTTACCATACCCTTTATGCCCATAAATTAACCAGCTGTGCAGAGTATATTGTCATCGTCAGCACCAGACTTGGGACAAACACATTCACACATTCCGAGATATCCTTAATGAGTTGCCACACGATTCTAAATCGTTATCTCCGTTACTTACACTCAAAAATCAACAACCACAAGATCGTATCAGGGATTTAATACCATTTACAGCTTCAAAACCATTACAACATAAGGAAGCAGTAGATACAGCGCTAAAAACACATCAGAAAGGCTGTAGAAAGAAGAAAGAAATCTCAGTAGGGACAAGTAAGCATCAAATAGCTATACGTTGGACACAAAATTCTGGTAAAATCTCACTCTTTATCTTGTAAAACCAATTCTTATATAGGGGGCCTTACAGGATACGAACAATTATACACGACAACGTTGTGGAAATTGAACCGATTCAGGCACACAAGAGCAAGGGACTTCATCATGTCTCACATATCAAACCATATGTAGAATACTCCTACATACTAAAGTTAGACCCAGACGAGAGAACTACGTGTCACCTGTTACTACAGCGCACAGCAACAGTTAGCGGTAAACAATGTTATTGCATCTGATGCCAGATCGACTCCCGTCGCGCAGCAGGCAACTTTTGACAAGAATCGGGCGACTGTCTTCGAGCAACAAACTTCATTTATCGTTCAACAACTCGAGCGATTTGCTGCCATGACGCATACGCTAAACAATCTGCTATGAACGTCGAAATTTCACGTAGAGACTGAATAAAAGTAAATAATTTCTAATAAAATGAACATTTAGATTATTTTTTAAACCAGTTCTGAGATGTTACACAGGTAGTCAGCAATGTGTTGTTCACTTGAGAAATACATTTATAATAATACAGAATTTAACACAGTCTACCAATTTTGATGACAGATACAGACTGGTTGTGAGATAGTGATGCTGTGTGTACGGAAATGTAATATTTACAATGATAGCTATGAAGTGTCCTTTATGTGGAAATAAGTGGACGAAATCAGAGCAGGGAATTGTTATTTTAAGCTTATATTGAGGCGAAGACAGTGAATATGATTAATGTTGTAATAGGATAATGAAATTTATGTTGGTAAGGTACATGAGATGACAATTATGAGATTTATGATGCATATTGCAATAGAATGAGGCAATGATTATGATGATTAATGTACAGAAAGAGTGAGTGAGCAATGGTTTGGCCAAAGTGAACCTTTTTCTTGTTATAGTTCATTTTATGCACTGTGAATGTATTTCGTGTTTATAAGCATAAAAGGCAAGTTTTTGAAAAGAAGTAGCTAGATGATAATAGTGAATGAAGGTAACGTGACTTAAGACAACGCAGTTGCTTCTTTGATGTGGAGCTTATAATTATCTGATGCAAATTATCTAGGAAAGGAAATTATCTAATCCTTTTACTAGACATATACTGTCCTTTTTTTCATCATAGCCACACAACATGTAACAGTTATACGTTTCAATAATTCGAGGAGTGTATATTTTTGTCCCCATTTGTCCATGGAAAATATTTTGCTAAGTTGTGGTTCAGTTTTGATTACTGCTCTGTAGTGTAACACACTCTTTAATATATGGTAGCTCGATGAATTTCATGAGATTTGTCTTTGTGGTAGGGTCTATTTTCTTGTTTATATTACTGAATAACCTTACTTTTTCTGATCTGTAGAACCAATCTGCCCTCTCTTTGTCTGACAGATAAAGATTACTATATGAAACGATGTCATAATAATCGAAGTGTTTGGAAAATTTTTGAAATGAAGTTGACATGGACAGTAAGAGAAAAGACATTCAGGAAGTGTATGGGATATTAATGAAGATTTTCTTTTTCTTTACTTTTCAGCTTTAGTCTCTTTTGCTATGGGATAGGGTTGGATTCTATTACATCTATTTTCTACTAACTTGTATGACATCATAGACTGTCTTCTTGTCTTTACATATGATGTAACGTAATAATACGCACTGCTTTAGCTTCAGGAATTTTCAGGGTGTATTTGCCTTTCATACTTATGTCATTTGTTGTTTCTTCATCATGCATATTCTCTGTATACATTTTTACTGTAGAATGCAGCGCCATCAGCATTATAATTATGTTAAATATAGTAGTGCTGGGAGCTCTCATAAGTCATTTACGGTTTATAAGAAATCATAAAAGATGTATAAGGAGGAAAAAAAGAGAAAAAGGGAAGAAAGAGCAAAGAAATAGTTACAAAAATGAAATTTGGAAATTGTTATGTATGGAAAATATAACAAATGATTAGGTAGGGCAAAGATGACAAATGGTTAGGTAGCACCATGGAGCTAAATAATACGAACTTATGAGAATGTATGAAACATATGACAGAAAGAAGTAAAGAGTACAGTAAAGAGTGGTATTTGTTGAAAGTTTGATGAAATTATAGGGAACAGGATTAAAAGGTGCACAAATTAAAGAATGAAATATAACTAGATAGCATACTAATTATGACCATTTTAGGTATAAACATAGACTGACGTTTGACTAACTGCACAAGGTATTCTTTGATGTCAAACTTGATTACTACCTAATCCATGTTTTTCGTAATTATCTATTTGTGTTCTTCATATATCTGTGGGTGGGACCACTATCCTTATGAGTTTATTTCTTGTGGGTAATCACTAACATTATGTGTCTCTTTATACCTTATTCCCTATATTTTGGTGCATTTCATTGATGTCCAAGCAAACATATTAATTTGAATAGAGTTAGAATCTTCTGTAGGATCATTCTGTACAGTTATCGTAATTGCTTACTACTAAACCTTTTACTGCTCACTGTTTCACATGATTTACTTGTCTGATGTTTCTGTTATCCATGATTGTAAAACCATGACGCTAGTTTTTTCTTAATTTTTTTATAGACATAGAACTCTGTTATTGCCATTATACTATATATACATTCCATGTATACAACGATGTAAAATCTTATTACGCCTGTCTTAATATAGGTAACTGTATAGTGTAAATGTAACAAATTGTAACTAATCGACCATTCACCACAAATGACTGGGACCTGCTAGGGCAGAAGAAATACTTCTACTGATTATACGCCAAAATACTCTATCATATGTTGGCATACTTCACTGATACAAGCTGCAATTGACTTCAAGTCTTCGACATTACAAGATGGCTTTGGAGTTATCAATGGAGCTACAGTGTGATTCAAGCAGATACTATGACATTATATTGTTTATGCGTATGTGGGGTTGTCAGCTGAGAACTGTGTTTAGTCTCACTGATTGTGAATCTGCTTCCACAAAAGTCGCACAACACTGACATTATTGCAACGAGCTAAAGAAAGTTTGGTCGTTTCTAACAAGGACACGCTTCTGCCTACTTTCATTATGGAAATTACCACTGCCATATGGCAGTGTGCCTCAAAAATGTAGACCTTGTATGATATAGACACTCTGACCTACTTCCTGTGCGATACCAAAACAGTGTAGATCACAAAACTACTTCAGTACAAAATGTGTCATATACACTATCAAAATAACTGTGTGCAGAACGTTTCATGGACATTATAAAAAAATTAATAATCTACTGGTGGTGAATTCTATAGATTAATCATTCATATGTTCTTGAATTTTGTATCAATTTTTTACTTATAGTTCTATAATTCATATTCTTGTAAAACTATTCTCCTCTTTGTATTGTTAACAAGTTTTCAATATTCATATCCATAATTTTGTTCTCGTCCCATCCCTATTTGGAATGACCCTCAGACCAAATTCTACTGGGGGGGGGGGAGGTGGAGGATATGTTAGATGTTTGTGCCATTTTGGTTTTTTGTATGTCATCGTTGAGCACATCAGAGAGGGAAGAAGTTACGTTACTGTTAAACAATCTTTGGTCTTGTTGTGGCACAGTCTTTTCCTCTGCGCAGTCTGATGCATTCTTAGCTGAAGTGTGGCAGGTGATGGGCGTATTCAGTAGTGGTGTGTCGAGTAGTGATTCTATCTGCCAGATAAATGGGATCTGAGTGGGGTACTGTCAAGTGGGGGGTGCTCCAGGGATCAGTGTTGGGGCCGCTCCTGTTCCTTATTTATATAAATGATATGCCCTCTAGTATTATGGGTAACTCCAAAATATTTCTATTTGCTGATGACACTAGCTTGGTAGTAAAGGATGTCGTGTGCAACACTGGCTCGATTTCAAGTAGTGCAGTACATGACCTCAGTTCATGGCTTGTAGAAAATAAACTAACGTTAAATCACAGAAAGACTCAGTTTTTACAGCTTCTAACACACAATTCAACAAAACCTGACGTTTTAATCTCACAGAACGGGCATATGATTAGTGAAACTGAACAGTTCAAATTCCTAGGTGTTCAGATAGATAGGAAGCTGTCGTGGAAAGCCCACGTTCAGGATCTTGTTCGAAGACTTAATACTGCCATTTTCACTATTCGAACGGTATCGATAGCGAGTGATACTTCGACACGTAAATTAGTCTACTTTGCTTATTTTCATTCACTTATGTCGTATGGTATTATGTTTTGGGGTAACTCTTCCCATTCTAGAAGGATATTTTTGGCTCAGAAACGGGCGGTTCAGGCAATAAACCTCTTGTCGACCTCTGTTCACGAGTCTGGGTATTTTGACATTGGCCTCTCAATATGTATATTCCTTATTGTCATTTCTTGTTACCAATATTAGTTTATTTCCAACAATAAGCAGCTTTCACTCGGTTAATACTCGGCAGAAATCAAACCTCCATTTGGATCGGAGTTCCTTAACTCTTGTGCAAAAAGGTGTGCAGTATACTGCTGCATCCATTTTCAATAAGCTGCCACTCGAATTCAAAAATCTTGGCAGTAATCCACGCGCTTTCAAATCGAAACTGAAGAGTTTCCTCATGGGTCACTCCTTCTATTCTATCGAGGAGTTCTTTGAAAAATTAAGCTGATTCTCATTGTATTGCTGATAGCGTTTGCTTAAACTTATGGACTGATTTTCTTTCAGGTTCATGAACATTTATTTTTATCTGTTATTACTTTTATGTTGTAAATTCATGTACTGACACGTTCCATGACCTTGGAGATTTGCTCCTCAATTTGGTCCTACGGAACTTGACATGTAAATAAATAAAAAAATAAAGAATGTGGCAAATAACAGCAAGGATGAATATGACGTGTTCATTGAGCGGTGAAAGGAATACGTATTTCGAAAAGTATTGTTGTTTTTGAAGAGAAGAAGTTTGAGGAAAGACAGCAACATTGCACAGCTAGGAACGATTATTGTCAGTTAGTTAACTTGCTCAGACCTGACAGAAAGACTACCCCACTTCCCTGAATCATGCACCAACATGTTAATTGATTTATCTGTTTGATTTTTATTGAAATTCGCTGTTATCAGTGCATCCTTTTTAAGTCATTGTTCACTTTCTTAGGCATATTATTGTTCAGACCAATGCTATGCGTGAAGATCACGCGAAGCTTTACTCTGTCTTTCGAATACATATTTCATTCTAAAATCGTTTTCTTGGAATATCATTTCATAGGAATAGTTACTCTCCCCACCTCACAGTCTATAATTTCGCTTTACCTCATGCAGTCGTTTGAATATGTATTTAGAAACAGAAATTTTGCTTAGCCACTGCCTGCTTGCTGTTTGCTGTTGTGCTTTCGAGAAATCTCCAACAGTATTGTCATGACTCGACATAAGTGTAAATTTTGTTTAGAGTCAAATAACTGTTTTACTTGAGTTGCGCATTTGACATAAAGACAAGTTGCATTTAGATCAGTTACAATACAGTTCATATGAGATTCTGTTTAGTCAAAGTGTAGCGTATGAGTGTAAGCTGGATAACTGTTTGTGAAGACTTCATTTTTGGAAATACGTAGATTTTATAGAGTGGGAGATAAAGTTGGGCTAAATTCCATACAGAAACAAAATATAGTGGGGAGGTTATAGATTGACTTTAACGAGTCAGCCGCATTTCTCCACCTTCTGAGGCCCACGAGAAAGACAGGCCACACCGCATACGTCACAGCGCGTGACACGGGGCTCACGAGAAATACAGATCCAAGCAACAAACTTGTGACGTCACACTAGTCGGATTTTCCACTACACTTCGCAAATACTCTGCTCCATTCAGGGGCTATGCGAAATGAATATTTAATTGAATAGGTACCCACAAAATGTCTTAACTTCGTCATGTGCTATCGAGAACTTCGATGCATTTATAGAAGGCGCAGTCAATACTTACTAAACTCATCTGACGTAGTTACTCCCTTCCCGTCGGAGACGGCTACTGGCGCACTTATGACCAGCATTTTGAAACCATTCGTGGCAGCGTTAACGGAGGGGGAAAAGACCTAGAGTTACTTCCTGTAGGATGGACCAGCTGCCCATACCGACGGCAGAACCTTAGAGCACATTTCCACAATCTGCACGCCTGACAGTGTCTTTAGCAGAGGTCAGTCTGGTCGTATCCCTAGCTAGCCACCCAGATCATTTGATCAGTCAGTGTGGAGCCCTCCGCTCTGAGGCATATTGCAACAACGTTCATAGTGTGCAACAGAATATTTCCGATAAGACTGCATCAATTCCAGCAGTCCAGCCTTCAGCAGTTGGCTAACCATGGCTGTAAAGTGCCAAGGGATGAATGGTGGTCACTTTCAACATATGTTATACTCAGGATAGTAATGTATTTCTTTCCCTTTGTATCTGTACTCTGGAACTGTGTTCTTTGGGCCACTTTTATTTACCACACACTGTAGTCACTGCCAAGTGATTAATGCATACTGTAACCTGCAAGACTCCTGTCAGACTCTACTGGGTCAGATCAGCAACACAGCAAATTCCACTTCACTACGGACATAGGAAAGAAGGGGTCCTGCCTTTCCTCGATGTGAAAGTTAACCGAAAGCCTGATGGTGAAGTGAGGCAGAAAGTATATAGAAGGCACACCACCACAGATGGATACTTACATTCATTCTACTCCTATCACGCTACACAGAAAAAATGCGCCCTGCACACTTTATCCAAGAGCGTCCACAGGATTATCGATGAAGAGCATCGAAACGCTGAACTGCAAAACATAGCTCTGAGCACTATGCGACTTAACTTCTGAGGTCATCAGTCCCCTAGAACTTAGAACTAATTAAACCTAACCAACCTGAGGACAGCACACACATCCATGCCCGAGGCAGGATTCGAACCTGCGACCGTAGCAGCAGCGCGGTTCCAGACTGTAGCGCCTAGAACAGCACGGCCACTCCGGCCGGTGAACTGCAAAACCTCATGTCTATTTTGGAGCCACTGGGTACGGCATCAAGACGACAGACAAAACAATGGCGATAGAAGATGCAGGCAGTGCAAAAGGAAGCTAAAACAATTGCCGTACAACCATATGTTCAAGGTGTCACTGAACTTGTGGGCAAAATTCCCCACCAAGCAGGTATCAAGCCGATTTTTCGAAGCAGCAGCAGAATAAAAGACCTTTTGGCTCACCGAAAGATGCAGTTGACAGGCTGCATGCTGCTAGAGTTAACGAAATGGGGTGGGGAGTGTGACTAGAGCGTGTAGGCGAGACAGGACGGTCGATCAGCACACGTGTATCTCAACATGAAAGATATATTGGACTAAGATAACACCCCAACTGAAAATTTGGAAATTTATTGATAGGTCCTATGGCATGAAACTCCTAAGGTCTTCGGTTCCTAAGCTTACGCACTACTTAAGCTAACTTAAACTGACTTAACGCTAAGGACAACACACCCATGCCCGAGGGAGGACTCGAACCTCCGACGGGATAAGGCGCTCTGACCGTGGCATGCCGCCTTAGACCGCGCGGCTACCCCGCGCGACCACACGCCAAGACGGCGGTGACAGGACACCAGGGTGAGTGCGGAAGGAGAATAGGGGGGCGATGTAAATAACCGAGCGACCCTCCGACGTGGGCGAAGAGGCCGGGTACAGGCTTCTGGCGCCTTGGCTGCCAGCAGTAACGCTGAGGAGGGCAGTTCACGTGAAGCGGCACAGGTGGGCGAGCAGCAGACCCCAGTGGCCGCAGGTACTAACAGTACCGACACGCCTCAGGCGGCATCAGGCAGCAAGTAGAGGGCGCTACACCACACCTGCCGACCGTTTCTCATTTGCCTGTCCCCACCAGTGGCAAGCAATAACGAATAACGCAAACACCAATCAAGAACGTCAACTTCTACCAATACAATGAAACAAGGCAAGCACCAATAAATGACGTCTAACATTCGTTCCCCTCTTTATCAGTACCCTATAAGATTACGGTAACAACTTCTTTCACCAGTATATAAGAACAAAAACCTCTCTCATTCAGCAATTACTCAAAACATTGTGAGGCAGGCCATTTGAAATAGTTCGGTTACGTACCCCCCATCCATGACGGCATGCCACGGTGTACCTGTCACTATATTTTCGATCCAGTCGCACACCTGGTTACGCACCTCACAGGAAAGTACGTTGATGAGTCTAAGCATTATTATTACCTGCTCAAGAAGAGGTTGGTCCGCCCTTGGAATGCAATACACCAGCGATTCTCGATGGCATGAACTCCATAAATTCTCAGTAGATTTCCAGAGATGCACCAGGTGTCTACAAACAAGTCGTGCAAATTACTGGCCGGTGGTTTGTGAGCGAGTAGCTGGCACCTGGTGCCGCCCCAGATGTCTTCTTTCGGTTAAAGGTCAGGTGAATTTGGTGGCCAAGACATCAACGTGAATTCACTATTATGCTCACCAAACTATGGTAGTAACATCCTCGCCTTGTAACTCGGACAGTTACCACAGTGGAAGATTCCGCCACCGTCGGGGAAGTCATCAAGCAAGAAGGGACGTAAATGGTCCGCAATACAGTAGTGTTCACGTACTCCACAGCAGTCATGGCGCCCCCGATTACTGCCACAGTCTCATGAAAGCCAAGGTAAATGTCACCCACAGCATAGCACTTCTTCCAGTGTCCTGCGTCCATGGCTCGGTACATCTATTGAGCAGCTGGATGACGTCCTGTCCGTACATGAGCATCGATCTGTTGCAAAATTAAACTTCATTCATCCAACACGTTTTCATTCATATGTGGTAGAATCTTCATGATCCCGTGCCCAATGCAGTAGTAATTGACGATGTCGTTGGGTCGACATGGAAACACTGAAAAATAACTGTTGTTTCGATTAATGTGTTGTTTCTCTCTAATAAATTAAGTAAGGCATGTAATATTATTGGGCTTTCCGTCGTATGAAAGGCATTTACCTAGCTGTGTATTAAATGATCATCTTATGAGATGAGACCTATTCTTTGAAAGACATTTGTTTTATATAATTTACGTAACTAAAGATGCGCATCTAGCGCGAACGCTAATACATCGGTTACATAGTCAAAGAAACATTTTAGCAGAAGCTGAACTGAGCGTTCCACTTCGATCTAAATAAAAAATATGACGCTAAAAACCTATGTAGATCTTAAGATTTTATCGTAGTTCTGAAAGAGTGAAGAAGGTCGTCTTTAAGCCATAAAAGTGAGCGGTCTTGCCAGCCTGCAGACAACAGTTATTAATAAATAAAATTGAAGTAATTTATGTTCGATTCTGTAAATCGGCAAGTCATTGTTATGAAGGTGTTGAACGGTCCAAGAATTGTCTCGAAGGAAGGAGAAAAGTAATTACTGTAATTTGTGACAAAAACGTGAACCAAGAAGCTAGCACAGGACAGGCTGAAATCTGATCGTACCATACTGTTAGAAAAGTACTTGTGTAAGTTACACTGTTTATAAATAAGCCCTAATTTGCTAGTGACAATTGTTTGAATATATTTAGTGTTTAGCAGATTTCTTATTCTACTGTTTTCCTTTTTTTTACCTCCATGTCATATTATTTTTATAAATGTCAAACATCCTTTACTACAGCAGAGAATACTGCGGCATCCTGGTCGTAGACAGAAGGCCGCTCCTTGTCTTCTATACCACTCATAGCTGCCCCATTCATTAATGATTTGATTTGCAAATGCAATTTTTTTATTGTTCATTGTTAAAGGTCCCTTAGGTAATTAGAAATTTCATACTGATTATGTAAATAAATCCGAGTTGTTCTTTTCCAAATAATAGAAACCTTTGTGTAATCAAATACTAGCCTCCTTCTGACAACGATCAGGAGCCGACAAGAAGACGGACGTCTTCGACCGCTTTCGTGTCTCCTGTGGCAAACCTGTGCCAAACTGGGAACACGACATTCTAGTATGAATCACAATACATATATAATTATCAGATTAAAATTGAAAAATTGAAATACATTTAATTTAATTTATTTATTTATTTATTATTTTATCATACTAGAGTCACCAATACTTTTTCAAACAATTTTTATCGTTGAGCTCCGCCCGATGCCTAACACGGTAGGACCCTAATCATGTCACTCCTTTTTTTCCCTCTTACCACTTACCATCCTGGTGCGTGTGAGCGCATGACAGTTTGATTGAAACAAATAAATGGATACATTGAAATCATGGTCACCCATGGACAGTAGGAGTAGTGTAGGGTAGTACAAACTTAGCCCGTTAAGTAGATTTAAGCAAAGGGAAACAGGGACCAAAGATAGACTAACTTAAGAGAGTAGGTGCTGTCAGTTTTGTCAGTGCAGAATGGACACCCCTACCACTCAGTTTGAATAGGCGGGCGGTTGAGCAGGAAGGGGGACCATGTCAAACAGACGGGGGCTGAGGTGGAGACGGAACGGAGGCAGTCGAGGTGAGCTGCTCGTGGATTGGTAAGAAAATATGTAAGAATGTAACATTTTCTTGTTAAAAGTGGTCACAGCGGTTGTGTTAGAATCAATTTAGATGAGAAAGCTTTCACTGAAGTTTTAATTAATATTAGTTTGATGAATTTCATTGCAAAAGTTGTGGACTTCAATATGAGGCCATACGTAATGTGAAACATCAGTTCACGGTCATACTAGTATTGCAAGTTTGTGCGAAACCTCATGCTGTTGCTAAAGCGATACAACTTTGGTTAATTATATCAAGAAATTAAAATTTCTCTTTATTTCTCGTACATCGTCGTATGTTGGTGCCATTTATTTGGGAGCTGCCTAACATGCCGAAATATCGATGTTATGTACTACCACCAGTGCTTAGTAGTCTATGGAGTGAATAGTTTACAAGCATATAAATTTTGTGTGGTAATTTTAGTGGACTTTGTTGGGTTTCTTTACGACTAGAGTGCTTGTGTGTGTGTGTGTGTGTGGGCTCATGGTTCCACGATGTACTTCTTGCCATCGTAAGTTAGTTCAGTCCATACTTTAAAAACATTTCATTACTATGGCTGCCCACTCAACTCGATATTATTCAAGTGATCTACGATTTGTATGGGCATTTGATTTAATTTAGAGCGTATTCTGTGAAACTACTATTTAACCACGTGGCTACGCCAGTGGAAATTAGATAGAATACCTGTGTAATGTACCATCTTCCGGCAATATTTAACGCACAACGAAATCACGGAAAGTAATATGAGTGAATTTACAAACCCTTTATGTGGGAATTTAATTCAATATCACTGCGTTTCTTAGTGAGTTGTGTCTGATCACATGGACATGCTTTCGGTATCCTAGACCTCTGCTCCCCCTCCACTTTTTTGACATTATTTCACGATTTCGTTGATTAATCGGTTCTTAGAGAAAGATATTGGGCAATAGATATAAATTTTGTAGAGAAATTTTCGGATTTGTAGAGATTTTTCTTTATGTTTTGTGTTCACAGACGTGTAAGTGATGCGTGCCATTCAACAAGATTAAGAGAGTACTAGTGGCCCGATTTATATCCCGACTGAACTCATTAGGTCAATGTGACGTTAATTATTCCTGGTGGGGTGTTTGAGGTAGGAAATTCTAAAAATCTGGGAGAGGTTTCATTGTGATTTGGGTTGAGCAAGCATACTGGACATAAGCGACTATATTGCATTAAATACTGATGTGAACAGAACTGACAGTGTGCATTTGTGAATCAATTTGATTTAAAGTAATACATAGCCATTGAGGAGAGGTAAACGAGATGAGACAAAAGAACTTTGCTTAAACTGCTGACCATCTTTTTGCATATGTTTGTAGTACACAGGATGGCTTGGGTTAAATGCATGCAAGCGTATGAGAAGTGCGATGTTTCATGATGATATTGTCTAATTCATAACCCTTCTCGTAATAAGGATTCATGTGTGATAGTAGATAGTAGTATTGAGACCATACCGATAGATTGTTACCTGGACTTCCACCCACTGTGGAGTCAGATACTGACAGTGTGTGAATTTCGTGTTTTTCTTGCTTTGAAAGAATGAAACTAAATACAGATCTAGAATAAATCCTTGTTTCGATGGTATTCCACTTCATCCAGTATCAAGAAAAATAATTTTATCCAATTATTGTCGTTACATTTGATATTTCTTTACGCTGTTCTAATAATCTAGGAGAGAATGCTATTAAAGGCATGCTATGACAAATTTAAAAAAGGAAGTATTACGAGCTCTCGTAGAGAATGTTTTGTGCCATGGCCTCTCGATCTTTCTCTTGCGTTATCCGTTGCTATGTTTTGCTACATTAGTCAGTTTCTAAATGTTTACTGACGATTCAAATAGACCAAGGTCGTAAATAAATTATCGGGCTCATTAATTGAACTGTTGAAAGACCAGTTGATAACCATGGGACACAACGCGCCTAAATATTAAGAGCAAACCTATCAGTGTGTAAAGATTCAGTGATCTATGAACAGATAAACGAAAATTAAGACATACGGTTAAGATACACGGCTAACCTTGCAATACGTAGGGTCGTCTGGTGCGGAGGCCCGGTCAAAAACGCGTCCTGGACAGTGAGTTCCCAAACACTCGTGCCCGCACCAGCATTTTATTGTGGCCAGATATGTAACAGATCACCGCCTATCTTGTTTTATAGAGAGGGCAAGCCTCCAACCTCTGTCCTTAATCAGAGCAGCCTATATCTGTGTATTTCCCTATTTGCGGCCCGTACCTTCGCTACAATGATTCCCCATTTCTTACTGCTCGAGCTATATACTGGTACTTTCCTGACGGTGTCATGTGACTGCACGTGACGCACTGTTCCTCAGTGTCCCATTCACCAGTGGATATAACATTTTAGCTCGTCAGCGTATTTTTATCAGAAAACGTATATGTGGTACTGAACCAAGAAACATTTCGAATGTCTAGAAACGCTGAAAAATCTTGCTTTCTTGTAACCGTGGCACTGATGATGTTATATCTGAAGAGAGCGAGTTGAGTTTCTTAAAATGGTTACTTTGGGAAACCATGCTCATTTCCGAGGAGAAGATTATCTTGCTCCAGGTAGATAGCAATATTTGACCTAAGAATAAGGTTTCCATGGCAAAAAAAGTCCTGGATACGGAGAACCTAAGACACCAACAGCAGCCAACTGATTCACATGTGCAAGAGACAGAATAACACCACGTACAGAACGCCCCTGATTATCAAGTGCGAGACTGACTTTTTGCGGCATCTCTGCCGGTTAGACGATGACCGCTGTAGGTGGGATCATTGGTTGACTCCGAAGAAACAAAGTCACCAGCTGAGAAACCGGCGCTGCCCGGATATTTATTTATACCGCTGTTCTATTAGTCCATCTCATCCTCCATCGTTTCTCTGTGCAACTCGTCTTATCCCTCTCTCGGTCAGTCTTCCCCTCCCCCTCTCTCTGTCCACTCTTTCCCCTCTCCTCCTCCCTCCTCGTTTCTCTATTTCCTCCTCTCTCCAACCATTCTCTTCACACACCTCTTCTCCCTCCTTTCTCTATCTATCCCCCTGTCCCTGTCCATCATCTCCACTCCTTCCTCCCTCTTTCCATCTCTGCCATCTTCTCTCTCTATCAATCTTCTCCACCTTCCGCTCTCTGTCCATCTCCTCCTGCCCCTATGTCTGTCCGTCCCCTCCTACTACTATCTACGCCTGTCTCCTTCTTCACACTCTCTCTCTGTTTCCTCGTCTCTCTTCCCTGTCCACGTTATCACACTCACCCCAGTAGTAGGCTGGTGGTTCTTAACCCTACAGTATTCTTTCCAAGACTGTAACCAACAAGTTTACAATATTTTATTGAAATCGTTCCAAGCGTTTAGGGTACGCTTTTTACCTGTAGCTTTCCTTGCATGTGAAAATGTCAAATACGTTTCACAAGTACTTATATTTCGCGTGTATCTGTCCACATAGTTCACCTGTATGTCCAGCGAGTTTCGGCCTGCAGTTTCATTTTCACGCAGCTTAATGTTTTTGAAGTCGTATCTCCTGAGCTATGTGCTGTACAAGGATATAATTTTGCAAGCTATATGTTCCTACTGTGTGCGAAATGTGTTGTGTAAAGAGTTAGTAGTAAAGAAGTAATAAACTAAAACGCCAAGCATGAGGCAGTAGTTTGTCACGCATGTCAGTGTCTATGAACTACGTGTCGTAAAATGATATATTTTTCTATATAGATTCAACAGCATATATGGATGCTGCCTGCGAAATGTTCTGCGAATAGCATTGGTAGCGAAGAATTAAGAGATTTTTATAATTTGTCATGCATGATGTGGCAGTTTTTAAGGTGTCTCAGTATTTGACGATATCATCTCCTGAACTATATGTCACACAGTGATATATTTTGTATGTAAATTCAACAGCGCATGTGGATAACGTCTGTGAAGAATGTTGCGAATAGGGTTAGTAGCAACAAAGTAATAAATTGAAAGGCCTTGCGTGATGCGGTGGTTCTTTTTTTAAATTTTTAGTGTTTACGACGTCGTACCTCCTGAACTAGTTGTCGTAAAATGATGTAATTTTCTGCTACATCGTTGGTACACGAGAATACTGTCTGCGAAATATGTCACCAATACAGTTAATAGGAAAGAAGTAATAAATGTAAACGTGATCGTTCATGTAGCAGTTTTAATGTATAAAAGAGAAAATGTAGAAAGCGACACTTTTTTTCATCATTTTGTGGTGACCGTCAGAGAGAGAAAGTTTCGTAAAGGTTCGAAATTATGTGTAATGTTAGCTGCAAGTCTCTAAGTTCTCTCATCCTCAAATACTGGATGACTAAAGTGTGGGTACACTCGCATTGTGGACTGCTCTGTTTTTTTCACTCCCACCCCTTTGATATGCGAGTGGCTCTTAACTCCACATTGATTCTTTCCAGATAGTAAATGATACGAACATGTGTACCAAGTTTGGTCGAAATCGGTCCAGTGGTTTAGGAGAAGATGTGCAATATACATAGTCCTGTACATACTACGGTATATTGATAACGCAACTGAGGAAGACATGACTATAAAAGTTGAAGATGTCCCTGTACATACATCCACATATTTTTATAATTTGTTTGGATTTTGTTGATAATGGTCATGTTTAAAATGACTACCAGTCTGAACTGTGCTGATACATACAAAATGCTCGTCTTTTCTAGTGGAAAACGTTAGCAACGGAATCTCCTTTTCGTTTCTGTGTTTTAAATCGCGGCCTTCCTCTCCATCCACTTGCCGCTCCAGCCTCTCTCACTTAAATGTGTCTTCTTCCCGTTGTTTCTCTAGTTTCCATTCGTCATCATCCTTCTCTCATTCTCGTTTCTCTTCTTCGTAGCGTTTTTCTTAGGAAACTGTGTTTCATCTGTAAAGGACATCCCATGTAGGACACTAGTCCGACCATTCTCGAGTACTGCACCATTGTTTAGCGTCCGTACCAGAATGGACTGAAGGATGAGATCGAAGCAGTTCAGAGGCAGGCTGCTAGATTTGTTACCAGTAGATTCGAACAGAACACAAGTGTTACACAGATCCTTTGGAACTCAAATGGGAATCCCTGCAAGGAAGGCGACGTTCGTTTTGAAGAACGTCGTTGAGAAAATTTAGACAACAGGAATGTAAAGCTGACTGCAGAACGATTCCATTGCCGCTAACACACATTTCACATAAGAACCGAGAAAGTAACATAGCAAAACTGAGGGCTCTTACGGAGGCATACAGAGGGTCGTTTTTCCGTGCTCTACGGGTGAATGGTACAGGACAGGAAATGAGTAGTAGCAGTGTGGGATACCCTTCGCCATGCACCGCAGGGTAGCTTGTGGAGTATGTATGTAGACGTAGATGTACGCCTGTTCCAGTTTTTAACACGGTAAGCTAAAAAATTATGTGTGGTTTTCTTTAGAAGGACGTTGCATTCAAATAGCTAGTGGACTGTGCAACATGTGGCAGATTGGATCTGTGCAATGTTCTTACATAACGAACTCGTACGAAATCAAGTTCCAGACACTACAATGTTAATCAACAACTATCGCTTCTTGCACTCGTATCTATATAATAATGTGGTACGAAACACACACACACACACACACACACACACGCACAATTGGAGGTGACGGGTAGGGGGTGGGGGGGAAATCAAGTATCATTAACTCTATATGTAATTATTGTGGAAGCTTGTAATCTGTAATTTGTGTCCTAAGAGAATACGAAATGAAACATAGGCACATAATTAATCAATAAATTAAGCTTTGCAGAATCCGTGATAGTTGTGCTGAAAATACAGGAAAGAGATATTGATTCATAACCAGCACTCATTTTGATCTCCATGAAACATTGGCTACTCAGGGCGATCCTGCACTGCCCGTTTTTGCAATATACCAAATTTAGGTCCTTCTCTGAAACAATGCACACAAGAATTCCACTGCGCTTCCTAAAACTGTAACGATCACAGAATTCAGTAAAGCTGCTGTCAGACTTCGATACTTCACGGAATGTGTGACTTTTAGCCACGAACGGTAGAAGGCGTTGCTCGGTTGTGCAGGAGAGTCCCTTTCCTATCCTTCCGCGGACTGCGTTGCACAGCGTCTGTCATCGAGCAGTGTGTGGAGCGGCCTTCCCTCCCCTCCCCTCCCCTCCCCTCCGCCTCCAGACACTTCGGCCTCTCCACAACAACAGCCACTCCCCCACCACCACCACGTGGCCAGCGGCCTGCGCTGCGGCTCAATCGGCAGCCGGTCGCCGCTGAACTTCGTTACTTCGAGGCGCTCTTCTGACGCTGAGGTGAGTGCTATCTTAGCGAAGACGTACGTTTCTGTTTGTTAGTCCTAGTGCTGCACCAAATTCAACGCAGGCGATAACAGCAAGAACTCGTGCAGTCGTCCACAAAACTAGAAATAGGTTTGCACCTCTAAACAGCTTTTCATCAGTCAGATGAACGGAATATCTACGGAACGTCGGTTTCGCTGCGACTCGACGCACTATGACTGCGTGCGCGCTCTCTCGCTGCGTCTGTTGACACCTTACGGAAGTCTCCGAAATCGCCACAGGCTGCGTCAGAGAAGTAAGTGTGCAGTTCGGACGGACGATGAGTAGCGGAGCCAACTGACAGCAGCACTTCTCACGTGCGTGTGTAACTTCACCTACACCAAGTTGCAGAAAGAGGCAAAGTATTCCACATCTGTACACTGACGTGACAAGTCGTGCGACAGCGGTATGCACATATTCACGTGCCGGCAGTACATGTTCACGTGGTACAAAAGGACAGTGCGTCGACAGGACTGTCACTTGTCTTCCGGTTAATCATGTGAAAAGGTTATGGCCGGGAGACGGCAATTAACAGACTCTGGACCCGGAAAGGTTATCTGAAGCGAGACGAGTCTGAGAGTCTATTTCGGAAATCGTCAGGGATTTCAGTATTCCGAGATCCAAAGTGTCAACAGTCTGCCGAGAATACCAGACCTCAGACGCGGCCTGCCACCACGGACAACGCACTGGCCGACAGCCTCCACTTAACGACTGAGAGCAGCGGCGTGTGCGCAGAATTGTCAGTGCTAACAAACAAGCAACACTGCACCAAGAAACAGCAGAAATCAGTGTGGGGCGTACGACGAACGTATACGTTAGGAGAGTGCGGCGAAATGTGGCGTTGATTGGTTATGGCAGCAGACGGCCGTGGCGGGTGGCTTTGCTAACAGCACGACACTGCCTGCAGAGCCTCTCCTGGACTGTTGCTCGTATCGGTTAGACCATAAACGACTGGAGAACCGTGGCCTGCTCAGATGAGTCCCGACATCAGTTGGTAAGAACTGATGTTGGGGTTGGAGGGTCGTGCAGACCCCACGAAACCATGCACCCAAGTTATCAGCAAAGCACTGTGAAAACAAGTGGTGGTTCCATAATGGTTCGGGCTGTGCTTACATGGAATGGGCTGGGTTCTTTGGTCCAACTGAACCGATAATTGACTGGAAATGCTTTTGTTCGGCTAATTAGAGGTCATTTACAGCCAAACAACGATGAAATTTTTATGGATGACACTGCGTCAAGTCACAGGGCCATAATTGTTCGTGACTCGTATGAAGAACATTCTCAACATTACGAGCGAATAATGCGGTCACCCAGATCGCCCACATAAATCCCTTTGAACGTTTATGGGACATAACCGAGAGATCAGTTCGGGCACAAAATCCTGCATCAGTATCATTTTCTCAGTTACGGACGGCTATAGAGGCAGTATGCCTCAGTTTTTCTGCAGTGGACTCCCCAAGGACTTTTTCAGTCCATGCCACGTCCAGTTGCTGCACTACGGCGGTCGAAATAACGTCCGAGACGGTGTTAGGAGGCGCCCCGTGATTTTTGTCACCTCATTGTATAACTGAGGTTGAGAGAGGGACTTTCATTTTTATAGCTAAGTCCTAATAACCCATCGGTAAGAACAAGGAAGAATCCGTATGTTATGATACAGTGTTGTATTTACAGCTTTCACTATAAAAAAGGCAGTTGTTCAGTATTCCTTTTCGGTCTTTGCTCTTTAGTAATACACTCGGTTACATGGTTCGTTCGGAACAGCTACACAATCTTCTCGCGTTATTACTCGAGTGACAGCGTCGTGTAGCAACAAAAATTCAGCAAGTTTCCTTATCGTCATCTTCAGAGGAAGACTAAGGGCATAGCACACTGAACTCGCATTCGGGAGGACGACGGTTGAATCCAGCGTCCGGCCATCCTGATTTAGGTTTGCCGTGATTTCCCAAAATCGCTCCAGGCAAATGCCGGGACAGCTCCTTTCAAAGGGCACAGTCGACTTCCTTCCTCTTCCTTCCCTGATCCGATGAGACCGATGACCTCGCTGTCTGGTCTCCTCCCCCAAAAACAGCACAACCCAACTAATGGGTACAGAAGAATTTGATGACGAGTGGGAAACTTACGACACGCTGCTACAAGGCACTTTGCCTGTTAGCTAGTCTCATGGGATCTTCGGCTGACGTTTGTTTAGCAATCTTTCTGATGGTTAGCCAACACGAGTGGCTGGCGTTGTCAAAGGTTTACCTTCCACTGCTGGAGGCGCACTGGAGTGGAGCCTGTGGCAGGAGAATATACGACCTGTCGCCTCAGAGTCTGCGGACTTTTCCTGGTTGCCTAAGAGGTAACTGGTATTAGAGAGCTGGGCCAGCCCAGCCCAGATACTGTTACGAGAAACAACGGTCCGACGCTGTCAAGCTGCTCTCTCACAAGTACGGCGAAAGAGCCAGCCAGGACTCCCTCAGTGCCAGCACGTGGTTAATAACACGCTGCTAAGTGAGGAGCACTGCAGCTCCAAGCAGAAGTTCACTTGCTGCAGTTCTATTCGTGCCAAAGCAATACGTAAGAAAGTGGCCCCGAGTTTATCATATTCAATCTTAGTTTATTGAAGACAGATATTTAATCATTTTCTTTCAAAAACTCGAGAGCAGTTTAAAACATACCGTCATCAGTTTTGACATTACAGCATAAATATGTGTTCGTGACATTTTTTGATCTTCTGGTAAACCAGGTCTATCTATGTCTTCAGCCTCATACTGTATACACGAACATTCACGAAAAGCTGTCTCGCCGAATTCTCGAACATTCATTTCCGTGTGGGCCCAAAGCACAAAGAATGAAGTGGTACATACGCTGCGCTGCCCAATTGTTATCTAGGGTTGAGAACATAATTTAGTGTCTACATCATGTACGTAGCAGTAGCGCTACATAATCGGAAGTGTATCGGCTGTTTTATCTACACATCAACCTACAGAACGTTCATAACGAAAACGATGATAAGGAGAGCCATGAAGTGTTGGAATAGGTCATACGTGTGTGTGTGTGTGTGTGTGTGTGTGTGTGTGTGTGTGTGTGTGTGTGTGTCTGTGTGTGGTGCATTTAGTATCTGATCTTTATGTTCTGATTCTAGTTTTAAATTAATTAAAAAGTTTACAGCTTCAGAAAGAAACTATCGTTGCTATCCTATTTTAACATTTTAAATGTTCGGATAATAAGTTGCCGTCTCTTTAATCTAAGAATAGATGATCAATGCAGCTAGCCACTATCTCTGTGTAATGTCTTGTCTGTATAGACGTGTATCTGTTCTCTTTAAGACCCTTCACCTTCACACATAAGTCTATACAGTAAAGTAAGGCCCTCCCAGTTCTTGGCTGATCCGTGGTAAGACAGGCGAAAAATTAGACTAATGGAGGATTATTAGTATTATCTCTATTTTCATTCTCTCTTTCTCTTTCTCTCCTTTATCTATGTATAGTTTTTAGTATAAGATTTCATTAAGTGATAAAATAATCAGCCAAATAGAATCTTTGGTCGAGTCCTTCGTCTTGGTAATCAGCGGCTGGCTTGCTGTAAGAGATCTTTACATTTATTATTACTGTTAAACACTGCAGTCAGTCGGGAGAATCAATCGTTTCGATAATTTGTTCCTTTTCGAAAGATTGCGAATTCCAGATGTGTACGAAGCCTTTCTGCACGATTTAACACAGACTCAGTGATTGCAGGCTCTCTTCGACACAGCTGAAACTTCCCCACTAATTACAGGGCCAACGTGATCATCAAATGATTCAGAAAAAAACTCATTCGTTGATTCACGCCAGAACAAAAAAGTCACAAACCTTATTTATGGAGGAAATCGTGTATTACATCCATCTCCATTACATGTCCAGGTCTTCGGTGATTCCAAGCCTTAATTATTTTCCTTTTACAATCTCTTTCTCTTCAAAACAAACCGCCAACGGCACAAATGTTAATTGGTTCGCTTTAGCGAGAAGAAAAGCAGAATATGTATCTCTCAGAAAGACGTCAATCCCTCAACAGATACCCCAGAAGCTGTCCTAGTTACCACTCCAACAACCATGGAAAATGCATATATGCATCTCTGTTATTTCAAAGAATAAACGCACTATAAAATACTTTGGCGTCGACGAGCTGTCGCCGCATATATTACGAGAAAATCAGATCAGATAACTTTTCCAAAGTGAATGAATGTGGATGGTTTGATTGAAAATGATTAATTGGTGCGTGGTAGAGGGTATTTGCTGTGGGGACATTACACTATATACGAAAAATTTTGCGAATTAAGCTTAACAATAAACGTAATCTTAAATATTAATTAATATTTCATAACTGAAAGTGGGTACACTATTTCTCCATACGAAGTGTAGGATGTTGAGACTTGCTTAGAAAGCAATTCAGACGTATGAGACTGCTGGTTTGTCTGTAAAACTGATTTCCAAAAACACCTATTTGTCTCACAATTTCGTTTCTGTGTTTTGAGCGTTTATGATTCTCAGTGCCTCAATATTAATACATCGATTATTTTTCAGTCCAGTATGACCCGTTTAGATCTCCATCGATATCTTCAGTTCTAAAGACAAAGTGAAACTTAATATGCACTTTCTGTTATTTTATAAATTGTAGGGAAGTACGGGTCGCTGACGCAATGGCGTAGGTAAATCCAACACTCATTTACAATATTTTCTGGATTTTGTAAAATAGTAGACAGTGTCTATTTAGTTTTATTTTGTTTTTAGATCTAGGGAGGTCGAAACCAGTCATACTGTTTGCAAAATATGCAGATGCGAGTGAAAAATAATAGTGTTTTACATACCAACACAGTTTCTGATATGTGCCATAACGAATATGTTTTCTACACTGAAAACTTCAGCATAGGTTATTACGCAACAGTAAAGGACTCGGATACTCTCTTTCAAATTCTGAAGGTATCATGGGTAAAACACGTGGACCGAAAGGCTATTTACAACTTGTATAGTAAACAGACGGCAATTATAAGAGTCGAGGGCCATAAAAGGGAAGCAACGGTTGAGAAGGAGCGAGACAAGTTTTGAAGCCTATCCTCGATGTTATTCGATTCTTACATTGAGTAAGCAATAAACGAAACCTAAAAAAAAATTTGGTAGCAATTGAAGTCCAGGGAGAAGAAATAAAAACTTCAAGGTTTGCCAATGACACTGTAATTCTGTCAGAGACAGTAAAGAACTTCAAAGAGCATTTGAACGGAATGGACAGTATCTTGAATGGAGGATATCAGATGGACATCAACAAAAGCAAAATAAGGATAATGGAATATGTTCGAATTAAATCAGGTGATGCTGAGGGAACTAGATTAGGAAACGAGAGGCCTAAAGTAGTAGATGATTGTTGCTACTTGGTTAGTAAAATAACTGAGATGGTCGAAGTAGAGAGGATATAAAATGTAGATTGGCAATGCCATGAAAAGCGTTCCTGAAGATCAGAAATTTGTAAACATCGAATATAGATTTAAGTGTTGGGAAGTTTTTTTTCTGGAAGTACTTTAATGGAGTGTAGCTACGTACGGAAGTGAAGCAGGTGCGATAACAGTTTAGATAAGAGGACAACAGAAGCTCTTGAAATGTGCTACAGAAGAATACTGATGATTAGATGGGTAGATCATGTAACTGATGAAGTGGTGTTGAACAGAACAGGGGAGATAAGAAATTTGTGACACAAACTGACCAGTAGAAGGTATCGGTTGATTCTGTTGATAGGACTCATTCGGAGACATCAATGGATCACAAATTTAGTATTGGAGGGAAATGTGGGGGATAAAAGTCGTAGAGGAAGAGATGCGGTAAGCGGATTCAGAAGGACATTGTTGTAGTAGTTATACGGAGATGAAAACGCTTGCGCAGGGTGGAGTAGCATGGAGTGATGCATCAAATCAGTCTTGAGACTGAAGACCACAACAACAACAGAGGGTAACTACTATTAATTTAGACTTGGTCTAAAATACACAGATTTTCTGGAAGAATGCAATAATTATGTAGTTTAAATATGGTCTTGTCATTGGTGCCCGTAATCCATTTATTTTTTGTTTTTTGCCAATGGTATACTTAAGAATTTTATTTTACTATATCAAACAGCAACTTGAAATGTTTTTTATTCTTTTGACGATGACCGGTTTCAGTCAGTAATGACCATCCTCAGGTCTACAATATAAAAATATATACACCTAGTAAGCAGCGTGTCTTTCAACACAATACAGTATTACGTATCACAATATACTATCATAGAACCAGGGAACTGTACAGATAAAATACGGTAAAACGTACCTTTTCTACACCATGTCCTAAAGTGATAAGGTCATAATGGCATCGTCAAAACATATAAATACACTCAGCACAGCATCGTCACATGGATCTAAAATGAGGTGTAGAATAGGCCACATCGTCCACACAGTAATGTTTGCAACTAGCTACTGAAGTACATTTCCCTGGTTGTATGATAGTATATTATGGTAGGTAATGCTGTATTGTGTTGAAATACACAGTGCTCACTAGGTGTATATATTTTTGTATTGTAGATCTGAAGGTGGTCATTGCTGACTGAAACCGGTCATCCTCAAAAGAATTGATATTGTGATCAAAGACTGGAATGAAAGACATTTGACAGTATTGGATCACTGTCCATACACGCGACTACGTCGCAGCTGGTGAAACAGCAACTTGCTATGCTTACATACAACGCTTACAGCTACACACTGTGACTAACGTAAATTGACTTTGTAAGCTGGAAAAGTAAAAAATTCTGTCAGTACAGTAAATTATATTTCCAATTTGGAGCTAATAAATGGTTGAGTACAGAATATTCACCTTCCCAGGATTACTCGGTACCTCAATAAGCCCAGTTATGTTAGGCGACACACATTGCAAGCCCGTTATTAAGAAGAGCATTTCGCGTTTCCCTGCAGATGGCTGTCGACTGCTGGTCGATGTGTGTGTCAGTGGTGCTGGCCGCCACTACGCTCTTCATCTTATGGTGGCGCCGCTACGTCGGCAGCTTCTCTCGCCGCGGGATCCCGTACGCCACGCCCCTGCCTGTGGTGGGCAACATGGTGGAGGTGCTGCTCAACAGGAAGTCCGTGCCCGACGTCCTCATCGACCTGTACCACAAGATGGAGCCGCACCCCTACGCAGGCGCCTTCTCGTTCATGATCCCTCTTGTGATGGTCAGAGATCCCGACCTGATACGCACCATCACCGTCAAGGACTTTGACCACTTTACCGACCACATGGACTTCATCAACGCAGACAGAAACAATCTCCTGTCACAGCGGATGCTTCTTGCATTGAAAGGTAAGCACATTTACGATCGTACGTCCTCTATGCAGCCTGCAGTGGCGCTACAGCCTCAAAACTCCTCTGTCCCCTATTTCTGGAGTATGAAGCTTTTGTCACTGCTCTTCAGTGATTTTCCTGTTAGGAAACAGCCGAGTGTGAAATAGTTAAAAAGTGTGGATCCCCACTACAAAATATGGTGGAACAACATGACACAATGATATCTCCCAGTGCTTCTTGCTTGGTTATTCCAATGGACAGTTATTACATCACACATTGTGATTCATGTGGCCAGTCCAAGTCCTTTTAAAAATTGGTTTAAATAATACACTACAGGCCATTAAAATAGCTACACCAAGAAGAAATGCAGATGATAAACAGGTATTCATTGGACAAATATATTATACTAGAACTGACATGTGATTACATTTTCACGCAATTTATGTGCATAGATCCTGAGAAAGCAGTACCCTGAACAACCACCTCTGGCCGTAATAACGGCCTTGATACGCCTGGCCATTGAGTGAAACAGAGCTTGGATGGTGTGTACAGGTACAGCTGCCCATGCATCATCAACACGATACCACAGTTCATCGAGAGTAGTGACTGGCGTATTGTGACCAGACTGTTCAGTTGGTGAGAGATCTGGAGAATGTACTGGCCAGGGCAGCAGTCGAACATTTTCTGTATCCAGAAAGGCCCGTACAGGACTTGCAACATGCGGTCGTGAATTATCCTGCTGAAATGTAAGGTTTCGCAGGGATCGAATGAAGGGTAGAACCACGGGTCGTAACACATCTGAAATGTAACGTCCACTGTTCAAAGTGCCGTCAATACCAACAAGAGGTGACCGAGACGTGTAACCAATGAAACCCCATACCATCACGCCGGGTGATACGCCAGTATAGCGCTTCCAATGTGCGTTCACCGCGATATCGCCAAACACGGATGCGACCATCATGATGCTGTAAACAGAACCCGGATTCATCCAAAAAAATGACATTTTGTCATTCGTGGACCCAGTTTCGTCATTGAGTACACCATCGAAGGCGCTCCTGTCGGTGATGCAGCGTCAAGGCTACCCGCAGCCATGGTCTTCGAGCTGATAGTCCATGCTGCTGCAAACGTCGTCGAACTGTTCGTGCAGATGGTTGTTGTCTGTTGGCTCAGGGATCGAGACGTGGCTGCACGATCCGTTACAGCCATGCGGATAAGATGCCTGTCATCTCGACTGCTAGTGACACGAGGCCGTTGGGATCCAGCACCGCGTTCGGTATTACCCTCCTGAACCCACCGATTCCATATTCTGCTAACAGTCATTGGATCTCGACCAACGCGAGCGGCAATGTCGCGATAAGATAAACCGCAATCGCGATAGGATACAATCCGACCTTTATCAAAGACGGAAACGTGATGGTACGCATTTCTCCTCCTTACACGAGGCATCACAACAACGTTTCACCAGGCAACGCCGGTCAACTGCTGTTTGTCTATGAGAAATCGGTTGGTAACTTTCCTCATGTCAGCACGTTGTAGGTGTCGCCACCGGCGCCAACCTTGTGTGAATGCTCTGAAAAGCTAATCATCTGCGAATCACAGCATCTTCTTCCTGTCTGTTAAATTTCGCGTCTTTAGCACTTCACCTTCGTGGTGTAGCAATTTTAATGGCCAGTAGTGTATCAGACATGTGAGACTATCGGTGACCACGCAAACGGGCCTGGGTAAACATTCCATCTCCGGTGTCGGCGGATGAAGACTGCGCGGTCTGTGGGGTTTTGTAATCTAAACTTCTGCTGCCTGTGAACGCCTGAAAAAACACTGACAATTTTCATAGAGTTTACGTGGCTCCAACTAAAACACATGATCTCTTAGTAGGATGAAACTTGTAGGACAACAGGACTGTTGGTATACAATTAACCGCATTAGTCCCTGTACTGACTTTACTACAATATTTTTGTGAAGATTAATAAAAATACATGTTTATTTGCCGGTAAAGACTTGGAATTTACACACTAACTAACTATCATACTTAGATTCTTGAAATTTTACGCACACATTAATAACATAACCATCTGAAAAGCAGACATCAGTTACGTCATTTCAGTCAAAAGTTTTTATTCTAGAAGTATTTCAATTTGATAATCAAAATTAAGACTATTTTTCTATAACTAATCAGTATGCATTTTTCTTCCTGTTGGCAGTACATTAGTGTATGTAGTCTAGTATTCCCCCAAATAGTATCCTGAAACATTAAAAAAAAAATTCAAACCTCTAGCTCCAATAGATTTTTTTTTTGCATAAAATAAACATTTCAGAAAATTTAATTCTCAGGAAATTTAATTCATAGTTATATTTCATGTTTGCTTTACTTCTGTTATTCCTGATGCCTTCCAGCTGCATATCTTCTTGGTTTCCAAATTCTTCATTTTCTCTCCTTTCTGTATTCCTCGTTTAGTTGCCTTAAGGGCCCACTAACTAGTTTTGGCCACTCTCGTGGATTCAGCTACCATCAGTAATTGCCTCAAAGTGAAGCCAGAATATGTTCCCAGGAACTCTAGATCTTGAAACTAATAGCAAAGCACTTTTCTGGAGGAATAATAACTTTAGAGAATGACAAAGTAGCAAAAACTGAAACTACTGAAATATTTACAAGCAAAACAGCGCTCGAAAACCAAAACTATACAAGAAAAAGCGTATCTTCTAACAGGATTACCACCTCGAGAAACAGCTGTGTACTGTATCTTTTTCAAATGGCATTCTAATGACAGTATTTCAAAAGTGAAAGCAGCGGAAACATAGGTGTGGTCGAGCACCTTATGATCTTTAAGTTGGCTTTCAAATAATTTCCCCATGTCCGGTTCAATTCTTTTAACCACTGTTTTGCTCAAAAAACTATAGAAGTAGAGCTGAACGTTGAGATTCTGTCTATGGTGACCAGAGTCTTGTGTTAACCGAGGAAATCTGAATTTCACTTGATATTTTCGCGAGAAGGTAGATCAATAAATATATGTTGCCCCACTTCCTGGTTCACGATGACCGTCATAGTTTTTTTTTCCCGCAGGACAGATTTCTCAAATTTGCTAGCCTACTCGCATTATCTCAGGATGACGGAGAAACTACAATATGTTATAAAGGAATAACGAAAGATCAGTATATAGGGAAGCAAACGATACATTTTGGTTTCATGTTCTGAACACTTAGATGCTTGCTATCTGTGGGCGGCAACTGATGATTGTTTGTATGCATTTCTCTACTCTTCCGACAGACGTTCTCGATAACTGTAGAGAATCAGGCAGCACGGAAAAAAATCAAATGTGAGAGTATCAAACTTATCTTTTTTATTTAAGTTTATTAATGGGTATAGATGAAAAGTTTTCACAGACAATTATATCGTTATCTCGAAATCCTTAAATGCACTCTTCTCGCAGTACTAATGTATGACAAGCCTACATCACACTTACGTAAATTAATATGGAAATACAATAGCGCTTTTTGGAATACGATTACCTCTGGAAATAAATTAGGTTTACAACATGTATTGTGCCTGCTTATGCTTTAGGAATGGCTAGTATGTGATATAAAATTTTATGCGACATATCTGCGCTGGGTAATACACATGTTCAAGTCAAATATGGTTTATAGAAGGGAGCTGACGCTTAATGAATTGGGTATACCTTCGCCTGTGATGGTGCTAAGTGTCCGGATTTGTGCAGTAAGATAATGGACGTTCTGGTAGTGATAAGAAGAACTGTACACGTTAGTTTCGCTCTCGCTATACGGAATACCAGCATTAACTGGAAATGACATATGTTTTGTAATGAATCCAACAGCAGCCTTTTATCAGTAACATATGAACATCTGTGTTAATTTGCATTGCTTTTGTGAAGGCGGCCAATATTAACTTCATTTCGCTATGTGTTTGTTCACCCAATGTAGGGTTTTTTAATTTATCCAGTACGTGCCTGTGTTGCTTAACTATACGCGTACTGCTAAACGCACGCATTCCATCATTCCATACAGTGTTGCTTCTCTGATTGCCAGTAGCACTGCAGCAGTGATGTTAGTTGAAAAAATCTTCTAGTCTTTTATTGACTGAATAAGCGAGGAAGAGTGTGCTGTAGTGTTACTTTTTGAGACAAGTGTTTAATGCGAACAATATTGTTCGTCGTTCACCAACGTTCAGGATGCTATTCCGTTACCAGAATCGCTGACAGATCTTAAAAAGTGCGATAACCTAATAGCGCGAAAAAGCAGACGGAATGGGAAGCAAGGAATCCATATGAAACTGACTGTTTTTTGTGATTGAACTACTATTTAATTGTGTAGTTTCAGTGACAATAACAGAATGTGTGAGAAAGAGCCAAGAAGTGAAACAAATGCGGTTGAGCAGAAAGCGAAACTTACCTAGTACAGACTTATACTGACTGAGAAAATGTTGTTGTAAAGTAGATGATACTGCCGCATAAACGTCGGATATTACGAACGTAGCCGGAGAAGCACGAAAATAATCGTCAGCATTCACTCAAACCTTACGCAATGTGCGTATGGAAGACATGAATTCCATTATCCAAGTCGCTTTATTGTTGGACTCTTTCTATTATACTGTAACAGGTAACAATATCTTCTGTTATTACACCTTTGAATATGACAGCTTGAGTAGCTGCGATCCGGAGGGTGATGGTAGAAAGTCAGCGGAAGGTATCACTGGTGAGCTCCAAAGTGCTCCAGGAAGAGAATGCGCGGCTGCGGCTGCGGCGTGCGAGCAATACACACAACGCCCTGCAAGCCACCCCTGTGAACAACAATAGTTTGGTTAAACATTCCCCTCTCCTGCTCTGCCCGTTTCGCTTCTAGTCAATGATGTGGACCCACCAATAACAGCAGGAGAAATTTTAACCAAATCTTCTTCAGCATAGGTCCCGAAAAAATGCTTTTTAATCAGTGAAGTTGGCGCACAAGGGGTAGCCGCAGGAGATTTAGTCAGTAACGCCCTTCTTCGACATGCGCGGTAAGATTTCTCTTATTATCCAGTGACGATGGCCTACCAATGGTGGCCCGAGACTTTTATCCAATAATCCCACTTCTCCAGTACCAAAACTCCCCTTTATGAGAGAAGGCGACGCTGGCCTGTGGCAGCGCTCAATCTGCAGTGGACACCACAAGATCCTAGCAGAGGGGGCGAAAACTAGATTTTTTGTACAAGTATGACGGGCCTAACAGCCCAGAAGATTTTAACTTTAATGTCACCTACTCAGCGCGTGTTCATAGCTCTTAAGGTATTCACCTTAGAGTCCATTTTTACTAGACCATTGTTTTTGTTTTGATCCATACTACCTCCTCTCGTAACATGGAAAGCAAAGAGCTTGCAGTAGAAGAGATTTGTTTCACAGTATATGGAGAAGTGCTCACAGCTCTTACGGTATGCATTTTAGAGCCCATGTTTACCAGACATTTTTGTTTCTGATGATTGTTCCTGTCACGGCCCTGAATATCGATCATTTCTCCTGCGACGCCCTGAACCAATAACAAAGGATTTTAATAAGGCAAAGAAAGTGGATAAACTATAATAAAAAATTTGAAAGTTGTGAATGAAATTACGAGTGTTGAAACTTAAATAGTGGCAACTATTTATTCACAACCGATACAAAGGAGTTACATGTTTGCACCTGTTACTGTCCTTCAATGTAGTCACCAGCGTTGTGTAGAACCCGTTGCCAGCGATGTGGAAGGCGTAGTATACCGCTAGCACAGCCTCTTCTGTTGGTGAAGCAAATGGAGCGGTCTACTGCCTGTCGGATCTCTGGAACAGTTCTGAAGCGAATGCCACGAAGTGGTTCCTTCACCTTCGGAATCAAATCAAAGTCACAGGGACTTAAGTCCGGGGAGTATGGTGGATGGTGCAGTACTCCCCAGTCCCATCGACCGAACAGAGCAGCCACAGCTTGCGCTGTATGCGCCCGTGCATTGTCGTGCAAAATGACGGGTGGGTTGCGCACAAAGTGTAGCCGCTTCTTTCGCAAAGCTGGTCGCAGGTGATGCTCCAAAAACGAACAGTAATACTGTGCATTGACGGTCTGCCGTGGGGGAACGTAATGCGTTAGGATAACACCATCACGGTCGTACAAGTGAATCACCATAACTTTCACCATACTGGGGCTCTGGCGCACTTTCGACTTTCGCATTTGTTGGATTGACGCTTCAGTTGTAGCTCGTATGATGTGGCTCATGTCTCATCCACTGTTGGCGTAAGAAAGCCTCTCCTTCGCGCCCACAGCGCTCCAAGTGCGTCTGCGCAGCGTCGTAACGCATCCATTTCTGCATTTCCGTCAAGTCACGAGGAACCCGTCGTGATGCCATTCTTCGCATGGCCTGGCGTTCCTTCAGGATGGGAAGCGTAGTCGTATGCGTTAATCCACTTCCGTGGGCGATCTCACGAATCGTATGGCATCGATCACTGTCCACTAACGCTTCAATAGCATGCACTTGTTCTTCAGAGACGCTAAGACGACCTGCCCGATGCCACAGTTTGCCGACACCGAGCGAGGTGGCGCAGTGGCTAGCACACTGGACTCGCATTCGGGAGGACGACGGTTCAATCCCGCGTCCGGCCATCCTGATTTAGGTTTTCCGTGATTTCCCTAAATCGTTTCAGGCAAATGCTTGGATGGTTCCTTTGAAAGGGCACGGCCGATTTCCTTCCCAATCCTACCCTAACCCGAGCTTGCGCTCCGTCTCTAATGACCTTGTTGTCGACGGGACGTTAAGCACTAACCACCACCACCACAGTTTGCCGACCTTCGTTGAAGGCTTTGACCCAACGTGCCACTGTGCTGTACGGCAATGCCGATTCACCGCTTCTTGAAGACCTCGATGACACTGTCGAGCTGTACGACCTCTGGCACATTCAACATTCAACCTTGATCCAACTCCGTTGTTCCTGTTTCGAAAACATAGTGACAGCGTTACATTAGACCGCTCACTCACAAGTGACTGTTTCCCTTATTTCTGCGCACGCCGGTGACATGGGACGGGCGAGTCCATTTGCTCGGATATGCGGTAGGCATGTCAACAACTTGTGCTGTCAGCGACAATAGTAGATTCCATTGCATAGTGCCTCCACAGCGGCATTGCCACTATTTAAGTTCCAACCTACGTATAAAATGGGTAATTGCATTTTATCGATTTCCAATTTGTCTCAGATTTATAGGTTCCTAAGAAGATTCTTACTGATTTGTGACAAAATCTGCACTAATGTCCTTGATATAAAAATTTATTGAACCTACGTCATTATTATGCAGAATATATGCATCAGTGCTACGGCGTTCATTACAATACGTCAAGTAGTAGAACAGAAAGAAGGCTAAACATAAAGATTCCATATAACTTCTTCTCCGCAGTCCTAGAACAGTTTTACAGCTATTTCAACTGGGATACAATTTTACTAGAACAAATCAGATCTTGCTATTAGACTCGAGCGCAGATAAACTTCTACAACGAATGAAAAAATGTAACAGAGGACCATTCCACCACCAACAATGGAGCGTGAATCTTTGACAATGTCATTCACTCATGCTGATGAAACATAAAAAACCAACACAAAAGGCAACGAGCAATACCTAATACAGTAGCTTTTCCAGTGTGTATAAAAGTAAAATCATCAACGCAGCGAAAAGAAAGTGGTACAAATCATGAATGAAATCATAGAACCATTTCATGGTTTTTTGTAAATAGGGTAGTGGAAGACGACGGCCGGGTGGACATCGAAACAGATAAATAGAAGATTAAATATGGCCTGGGATGCTTTTGGTAGACTAAATAAAGTTTTCTAAATCAAGTTTCCAATTTGTCTGATACGTGAAGTTTAGATTTAGTGTATAATACCAGTTCTGAATGGTGGCAGTGGGATCTCAGTTCTTAATGTCAGAACTACTCAAAAACTCCAGGCTGTTCATGGGCTATAATGGAAATTACTAAGCAAAATAGGAAAAAATAAGGACCGAGCAGAAACAAGAGTGGCAGAGGATAAAATGACCGTAGTGACAATTAAATGGAGAACAGAACAAGTTGAAACGAAAATGTATTGGACGCAGATTTTACCTAGCGAGCATTACTGCTATTATCTCTATTTCTTGTGTGGTTGTGACGATTTCTGTGGGTTTGGGTTTAGCGTCTCGTTCGCCAGTAAAACCATAAAATTCAAGTAGAGTATTTGCGGTCTTCCTCCCCATGGACTACGCTGGCTGTCAGAACGCGCAAAACACAAGTCGTCCTCAACCATCGTGGCCTTTTCACATGTCCCGCTCCATATCTATTTATCTGTGTGACAATAGTAGTAAATCTGGCAAATATTTTGGAAGTCACAGTTTACGTTCTCGGTAGTAATGCGTGGCCAGGCAGTGCTGATTCCTCGCTGCTACAACTAATCATTGGACCTGTATTTATTCAGTCCACTTCCGGCCATTCCCTTGGTGGCGAACAGGATAAACCAAGTGCTCGAGCATCTGGCACTGACATTCGATTTTACGTACTGGAATCAACAAGAATAAACAACTCCATGCACAATTTGTTTTCTTATGAAAAAGAGTACCCATCGTACACTTATGGCTCTGAACACTATGGGACTTAACATCTGAGGTCATCAGTCCCCTAGACTAAGAACTACTTAAACCTAACCAACCTAAGGACGTCACACACATCCATGCCCGAGGCAGGATTCGAACCTGCGACCGTAGCAGCAGTGCGGTTCCGGACTGAAGCGCCTAGAACCTCTCGGCCACAACGATCGTACATTTACTTTGCTTTTTACTAACGTAGTTATTTAGAAGTAGTAACAAGGCCATATCGCTCAACGTCATACAAAACGTATTCTAACACAAAGAAATACTTTGTATGTTACACCAAATTTTGAACTAAAGAGAAAGTAAAGGTTATATGCTTCAAATTGCTCTGAGCACTATGGGACTTAACATCTGTGGTCATCAGTCCCCTAGAACTTAGAACTACTTAAACCTAACTAACCTAAGGACATCACATACATCCATGCCCGAGGCAGGATTCGAACCTGCGACCGTAGCGGTCACGCGCTTCCAGACTGAAGCGCCTAGAACCGCACGGCAACCCCGGCCGGCTAAAGGTTATAGGAGGACCTAAAACAATTACTTTTTTCTATTACCATCACCCCAGAATTTTAGTAAGTGCATGAGCCTGTTAAGTAAAATATGTTATCTGAATGTTGTATCATTTAATAAATGAACATTTGTCAGACTGCACACCCTGTTTACTGCCTTCTATTTTCAGGAAAGGAATGGCATGATATGCGAACTACGCTCAGCCCTGCTTTTACTACGATGAAAATGAAGAATATGTTCATGCTGATGACAGAGATTGGACAGCAGATCATTGCTTATTTAGATGGTCAAACTGCCGATTGCGAAGGTGAGTACCTTATTTGCGATCGCTGAATGCCCGATACGACATGAGGCACTATTCTTTGGTCTGACATGCCATACAACGCGAATCTCCTTTACTATTTATTACGGGTCTGTCTACAGCCATTTCTTATAAGAACCCAGTGAATAAAAGCTGGAATTAGTTGCTTAGAATGTAGACGGTAGTTGTGAGATTGAAAACACAGTGACATTTAGAGGTGCTACAGAATCTCGTAAGCCGACGCTGTGCGTGCCTTGAGGCTGATGATGCCAATTTAAAGGTAATCTACGTTGTTATGCGGTCGTAAATGTAAATAGTGCTTGGACTTAAAATTGTGTTCTTGTACACGAATGAACTGAAATGATAAGACATTCTATTTCAGCTGCAAAAAGAACAGTGAAAATGTTGACCCCATGGTGTTTATATTATTGTTGAAGTTTCCGCCGGGAAGGAGAATTTGCTCACACTGGACATGAAGGACTTCTTCACACGCGTCACTAATGACGTCATTGCAACCACAGCGTTCGGTGTCAAAGTGGACTCGCTGTCGGAACCGCAGAACTCGTTCTACCGGATGGGCCGCGAGCTCACAAACATCAAACTGACGGCCGTCGGCTATCTGCTGTCTCCGAAACTCATGCAGGTGAGAATGAACACCACACTGCTTTGTACGTCGTGTGTGGCTGTAAAATAACGGGACTGATGCCGTCGCAAAGTAAGCACGCTTACGACAAATGTTAATGAGCAATAGGTGTGAGGCGTAAGGTTTCTCCCAAGGAATCACTTGAGTGCGATGCCGCATGTTCAGTCTTTTTGTAAGGCTCACTTGAAATTGTTGTGTTAACAATTATCACAGAAAAAATGTCAGCTGCTAATGACTCACCATGTGCATCTGGAGGGCAACAGAAAATGTGTGTCCGGGAGGTGCAGGGATCAACCGTCTATGGGCTGCATGTATTACCCTTCACAAAACGGACGTCGTCAACATTCAAAAACAAACCAGTGTCTTGCACCATGAACACAGAGTGAAAAATAACGAGCCACAAGATCGGAGACGGACTCCTTCCGAGTTACAAATCGTACAGGATGTTCACAGCTAGATTCTTAGAGAATCGTATTGGTGTAACGGGGTGACGACAACTGATGGAATGTGACGACATTCAACGTAATGCGCAACAGTCTGTCGTGGAGCTTATCGTGAAACTGCCTATCCTTTGAAGCGTAACGGCAGATAGTGCGATAATATGCTTTGTAGGCACGGAATATCAAACACACAGAGGCTGAATTTGCCCAGCGTTTCCAGGTGGTACAAACTGCAATGTGACGCCGTTTTCAGGAGGGATTGTTTGCTCTAAAGGAGTATGATTTATACAGGGTGTTACAAAAAGGTACGGCCAAACTTTCAGGAAACATTCCTCACACGCAAAGAAAGAAAATATGTTATGTGGACATGAGTCCGGAAACGCTTACTTCCCACGTTAGAGCTCATTTTATTACTTCTCTTCAAATCTCATTAATCATGGAATGGAAACACACAGCAACAGAACGTACCAGCGTGACTTCAAACACTTTGTTACAGGAAATGTTCAAAATGTCCTCCGTTAGCGGGGATACATACATCCACCCTCCGTCGCATGGAATCCCTGATGCGCTGATGCAGCCCTCGAGAATGGCGTATTGTATCACAGCCGTCCACAATACGAGCACGAAGAGTCTTTACATTTGGTACCGGGGTTGCGTAGACAAGAGTTTTCAAATGCCCCCATAAATGAAAGTGAAGAGGGTTGAGGTCAGGAGAGCGTGGAGGCCATGGAATTGGTCCGCCTCTACCAACCATCGGCCACCGAATCTGTTGTTGAGAAGCGTACGAACACTTTGACTGAAATGTGCAGGAGCTCCATCGGACATGAAACCAGATGTTGTGTCGCACTTGTAAAGGCACATGTTCTAGCAGCACTGGTAGAGTATCCCGTATGAAATCATGATAACGTCCTCCATTGAGCGTAGGAGGACGAAACTAAAATGAGCTCTAACATGGAAATTCAGCGTTTCCGGACACATGTCCACATAACTTCTTTTCTTTATTTGTGTGTGAAGAATGTTTCCTGAAAGTTTGGCCGTACCTTTTTGTAGCACCCTGTATACGCAGCCCATAAATCAAACAAAAGCAAGTTATTTTGACCAACTATTGTCCAAAAGCAGTGCTCATGTCATAATTGTAGTTCTTTTACGTCAACGTTTCCCACTTCTGCTTGCTGTCACGAAAATAATCTCTACTATCCTCGGAAGACCACGCACAAGAGATAAAAATCGTAGGAGGCAGAGCACCTTTAACTTCACGCAGCATAATAAATAACTTTTCAGCTAATTTATCATCCATATTAACAGTTGGCATAATTTTCTACTAACGTGTTAAGGTATTGATGTTAGTTGATCTTGATACAACACTCTTGGTACCTCTAACTTCTGGGGTTCCTTTCATATGCATTTTCTCTTTAAATCCCGACTGGTCGGAGTTGACAACAAATTCCTTACTGAACGACAGGATAAGCTTGTTTATATCGTCTACAAATTTTGGGACCTATTCCGCAGTTTGCCGTGCATTGTCATGTTGACGCTTTGTTTGAAATTTCATCTTAAGTCTTCCAATTCTGTAGCATCCACTGCTTCCCTTGAAATCACTGTAATCTATGTCACGCGCATTTTGATGTGCATAACGTAGTAGGTCAGTATCATCCACATACCGTAAATTGTATCGAGAAGCATTGAAACGTGCAAAACATCAGTTTTTGTAACAAGTGCACCTTGTCCCACCTTGAATGTCTGTACTTCTTCTTATGCACTACACTGTTATATTACTGCGGACTGTTCATAACTGCTTTTTACTATGCTGCGGATGATCTTTAATGTACGTAATTATATTTAGTATCCTCTCCTTGGACAACGATTGTCCATTGCTACGTTTCACTGGAGACGGGATTTGTGACTCCCTGCCCGACAAGGTTGATGAACTACATGGCTCGACTTTTGCTTGTTAAGCAACTGTCGTCATCATTGTACACCTCGTGTATATTGTCCACACAGCCGATGGTACACGGCACCACACATTCTACTGACTCAACTTGCAGAAACGCAAATATTTCATCTGCCATTTATTGCTCACTCTGAAATTCGTTGGGCTCCTTTGCAGTGAAATGTCAACTTCGGCAACTGTTGTTGTAGGTATAATGCAATGATTCCTTTGCATTATCGTTGCCATTCCTCTGCTTTGCATCAACATCACTAGCACTGTAGCACTGTTGTGAGTTACTCGTCGGCTAAGCAGTTCAACTAGGCTCCGTAGCCCCAAGCTGTGCTTACCTGTGGGTACCTCCAGTCCCGTCCCATGTTACCATTACCAGCCAATATTGAGGCTGAATTACAGACAGTATGTGGTGCGTGGAACGCCGTAGACATCATTGTCCTTTTGCGAACTCGTGCTACAGGGGTTCTTTGTGAGTCGATTGCGGCAACTTTGGTGTCTGTAGACATATCAGTGTGGCAGTGGCATTAGTTTGTGTAAGAGCTGTTCTTTTGTTCTGCCGGAAAAATGATAACAACAGAGCAATGAATTGTCGTGTGGTTTCACATGAATTATATTTTATTAAAAGAAGTGTATGGCGAAGAATTTATCATGGACGCTAGTTTTTGAGTGGAACAAACGTTTCCAACATGGCTGAGAAGACGTTGAAAATGACTCAAGCCCGAGATGCAGTTAAACATCAAAAACGGATGAAAATATCGAAAAAGTAGGTAACCTGATTCCATCTGTCCTTGAGTTCAGTATTCGATCGATTTCTGAAACTGTAGGATTTGATAAAGAGTGCGTAAGGCAAATTTTACATAACCAATTTAACATGAGAAAAGTGTGTGCTGAAAACTTTCACTATTGAACAAAAAGTATCGGTTGAAAATGTTTGTAATGACACCTTGAATACGACTGAAGATATCCCATCAACATTCTGCCACGATAATTCCGGCCATCCTCAGGTGAGTATCTCGTCTGCTCACCTGAGGATGGCCGGACCTCTCTGGGCCGAAATATCGTGGCAGAATGTTGATGTGCTCCGGCTGCAAACCCGAAAATTACTGGAAGAAGAAATACTCCGGGTAAATTTCAGAAGTCTCATGATACTAATTTCTTGGAAAGAGTGATAACATGTGACGAATCTTGGTTTTTCACTTGTGCTCCAGGAAGTAAGAGCTAATCCATGCATTGCCAGAGGGCAACAAAAAAAAAAAAAAAAAAAAAATCGAATAGGCAAATCAAGAGTCATGGAGTTGTGTATCTTCACTGGTTTCCTGAAGGTGAAACTATTAATCAATATTACCAGCTTGAGGTTCTTGCTGAATTCCATAAGAAAAAAAGAGAAAACCGGCCCGAATTGTTGAAGAAACATTCATGGGTCCTGCACCTAGACAACGCAGTAATACTGCATTGTCTGCTGAGAGGGTTCTAGCCAAGTACAGCATCCTAGTGTTAGACTATCCACCTTATTCACCTGACCTACTAGCACATGACTTTTATCTACTTCCCAAGGTCAAATCTGCATTCAAGGGAACAAGATTTCTGTCCGTTGAAGCAGCGAAAGGAAAAGCGGCACGCATCGCCAAGAAGCCCATAGAGGAAGAATTTTAGCACTCTTTCCACGAATGAGGAATTCGCATGGAACATTCTAGGGGCACAGGAAGAAAGTATAGTGAAGGTGACAAAAACTAAATATCTTTTTGTAACAAAATTTGTTACAACAAAAATCCCGTTATTTTAGAGCCACACTTCGTACACTATGTGATCAAAAGTATCCGGACACCCCCAAAAACACACGTTTTTCATATTAGATGCGTTGTACTGCCACCTACTGACAGGTACTCCATATCAGCGACCTCAGTAGTCATTAGACATCGTGAGAGAGCAGAATAGGGCATCCCGCGGAACTCACGGACTTTGAACGTCGTCAGGTGATTGGATGTCACTTGCGTCATACGTCTTACGCGAGATTTCCACACTGCTTAACATTCCTAGGTTCACTTTTTCCGATATGATAGTGAAGTGGAAACGTGAAGGAACACGGTACATTACAAAAGCGTACAGGCCGATCTCGACTGTTCACTGACAGATAGCGCCGACAGTCGAAGAGGGTCGTAATGTGTAATAGGCAGACATCTATCCAGACCAACACACAGGAATTCCAAACTGCATCAAAATCCACTGCAAGTACTATGACAGTTAGGAGGTAGGTGAGAAAACTTGGATTTCATGCTTAAGCGCTGCTCATAAGTCACACATCACGCCGGTGAATGCCAAACGACGCGTCGCTTGGTGTAAGGAGAGTAATTATTGGTCGATTGAACAGTGGAAAGACGTTGTGTGGAGTGACGAATCACGGTACACAATGTGGCGATCCGATTGCAGGGTGTGGGTATGACGAATGTCCGGTGAACGTCACCTGCCAGCGTGTGTAGTGCCAACAGTAAAATTCAGAGGCGGTGGTGTTATGGTGTGGTCGTGTTTTTCATGGAAGGGGCTTGTACCCCTTGCTGTTTTGCGTGGCACTATCACAGCACAAGCCTGCATTGATGTTTTAAGCACATTCTTACTTCCCCCTGTTGAAGAGCAATTCAGGGATGGCAACTGGATCTTTCAACACGATCGAGAACCTCTTGATAATATACGGTCTGTAGCGGAGTGGTTATACGACAGTAACATCCATGTAACGGACTGGCCTGCACAGAGTCCTGACCTGAATCCTATAGAACACCTTTGGGATGTTTCTAGAAGTTTGGAAGGTAGGAGACGAGGTACTGGCGGAATTAAAGCTGTGAGGACGGGGCGTGAGTCTTGCTTGGGTAGCTCAGTTGGTAGAGCACTTGCCCGCGAAAGGCAAAGGTCCCGAGTTTGAGTCTCGGTCCGGCACACAGTTTTAATCCGCCAGGAAGTTTCAAGTTTCATACCTTTGGGATGTTTTGGAACGTCGACTCGTGCCAGGCCTCCCCGACCGACGTCGATACCTCTCTTCAGTGCAGCACTTCGTGAAGAATGGGCTGCCATTCCCAAGAAACCTTCCAGCACCTGATTGAACGTATGCCTGCGAGAGTGGAAGCTCTCATCAAGGCCAAGGGTGGGCCAACACCATACTGAATTCCAGCATTACCGATTGAGGGCGCCACCAACTTGTAAGTTATTTCCAGCCAGGTGTCCGGATACTTTTGATCGCGTAGTGTATGTCAGCAATTTCCTTTGCTCTGTGACTGAAACTCGTGTATTTTATTTTTGGTAGCTTCTAGGAATACCCCTTCTCGACCGGAGTGCAACAGAGTTCTTCAGATCCATGGTTATCGAAACCATTGAGACCCGTGAAAAGCAAGGCATCGTTCGTCCCGACGTCATCCATTTGCTCATGCAGGCGCGTCGTGGCGAACTGAACTCAGAAGACGCGGACAAGGAGGGAAGCACTGAACCCAAAGGAAAACGTAAGTGCAGATTATCATTGTTCTTAGGTGTTTGCTTGACGTATTTGATGCTGCCGACAGAAAAAATTGCTCTGCTTCAGCCTAAATTTTAAATGCTCCATGTATTTTCTGTTCCATTTCAAGATACAACCATCACACAAAAAATATGATTGTAGTTTTTTTGTTGTAGTCATCCGCGGTAATTTACAGTGCATCTAAACATACCGTTGCCTGATTATTGCTATAATCCGGCAAAAACTCATAGTATCATGTTCTTGTTGCCGGTAATTAAGATTAACTAAAGCTTTATATGAAAAACCGAGAAATGGCAGGGTATTCATTTTGCCAATTTTTTATTCGAAATGCAAGAAAAAAATCAACTGTGTCTGTAGTGTACACTTTCTCTACGCTGCCCGCAGCTGCTTCACGAGTCTACAACGCAATTTTATCAACTTATCTACAGCAACGCCTCTTTATAGCCCTAAAGCCGTTTGTGCTTCGCCTTTGAATGCTGTCAAAAGCATTCTCAGGTGTCGTGAATTTCCTTAAGTTGACTCGACTATAGGAGTGCCTTAGTGGTAAATAAAAAATGTATTAAAACTTCGTGCATGATGTGGAATGTTTTTACGCGTTTAAGTGTGTCTACGTCTTGAATTATGCATCGTACAATGATATATTTGTGTAGATACGTTCAGCGGCACGTGTGGAAACGGTCTGTAAAATTTATTAGGAATAGAGATAGTAGCACAAATGTAGTAAATTTAAATATCATGCATGATGCGGCAGTTTTTCACGAATCTTTTATGACGTCGTATCTCCCGAAATATGATAGGCAAGTAGTTCTTACCCCTACAGCTATTATTGCCTAACAGTAATGGATATGTATACCAAGTTTTGTTGAAATCGGTCCAGTGGTTTAAGAAGAAATGTGGACCGTACATCCATTTTTCAAATGGTTCAAATGGCTCTGAGCACTATGGGACTTAACATCTATGGTCATCAGTCCCCTAGAACTTAGAACTACTTAAACCTAACTAACCTAAGGACATCACACAACACCCAGTCATCACGAGGCAGAGAAAATCCCTGACCCCGCCGGGAATCGAGCCCGGGAACCCGGGCGCGGGAAGCGAGAACGCTACCGCACGACCACGAGCTGCGGAATACATCCATTTTTATGCTAGCCTGCCTCAGTCTGTAAAAACGCAACCTTTATAGGAGTGCTTTGTCTGTCTACAACTCTTGTCTGTCCGTTCGACTGTTCAGAACCTTTTTCTGAGGAACGAGTTGACGCATCAAGCTCAAATTTACGTCACATATTAAAGTCTATGATCCCTTGACAGCGTAAAATTTTGAGCTTGTAAGTCAGTTCATTTAGAAGATACGGTCATTGGTGTCACGTATTTTGATACCCGAAAACTCATCCTTCAAAACCGATAGGGTACTTCTTATTGACCTAGGATCAAGAAATTCGGCAAGAACCAAGGTTTCACAGTACAAGTAGGGAAATAATTCGATAATTGTTAATTTGTAACTATACGACACGAAAGGAGATGTTTTTGTCGTTTTTATCAGTTGTCTGACTGTCTGTCCTTATATTAAGTCCCTTTTTCTAAGGAAAAATTTGCCGTATCAAGTTCAAATTTATGTCACATTTTAAGGTCAATGGACCCGTGGCGGCGTAAAGGTTTTAAGACAGTGCAATCAAAAATATGGTCATTTATGTCGCCTATTTTGATGCTCGAAAACTCACTAATGAAAACCTATAGAGTAATTCGCGTTGATTTAAAATCATGAAATACTTCTTTTCGCATTTTTAAAATTAAAACATTCTCGAAAGTCTTGGAATCCGTGGCACAGATATCTCGCAGTATCAACGTTGATAACTGGCAAGAATCGTCAATATCCTCGATTCCAGACTGGATAAACTGTCCATCCGCACACATAATGAAGTCTGTACGAAACCCTGAAACCCCCACTGCGCGTGACCTACTCGCACCTCGCTAATTTTTTTAATAATACCGGTGATTATAATTAAACTTTCCCTATTTAAGACGTTGTAACACGAAAACTAATTGCTCTACGGGGACCAGACTTGGTAGCGTTAATGTCAAAGGCATGGGAAAGAGAAATAATGCAAAATCTCTTCAACTGAAACACTTTTAATGTGCTGCTACGGTACATCATATCATTATATACCGATTCCACTGCTGCTACAAATCGGGCTCAATATGGCGCCCATCAGTGTCCAGAGGAGTCTGAAAGCGCAGGAGTGCAACCTGCACAGCAGAACGAAGCACGTCCGTAGGTATGCTGGCTATCTCTTCTGATACGCTGCGCTACAGATCAGAACACGTGCGAATGTTCCCCTGGTGAACCCTGTTCTTTGGGTAGCCCCACACCCAGAAATCACTGGAAGTGAGATCAGGTGATCGACTGATAATTCGATCGTTTCCGTATATGTTCCGGAGAAGCAGGTGAACTTCACGAGCGATGTGCGGTGGGGCCCCACATGGCATGAAAACTGTTGAGCTCAATGCGTCTCACTCCTACAGATAGCTATTACATGCTGGCGAAGCATTTCGCAGTAATGCAGGCCAGTCACACTGCACGTCTTTGGTCCTAGAGCACCAACCTGTTCCAAAAAGCATGGACCAGTGATCAATGCAGCAGTGAAGCCACACACACCATATGGTGACACGTTCACCAGACTGAGACACTTCATGCACAATGACTGGAGGTGAAGAGCCCCACATTCGGCAGTTCTGTGTGTTCACCTCACCCTTCAGAGAAAAATCAGCTTCGTCTGTCCGCAGCATGGTCCATTAACAGCCCGCCTCAAGTTCAGTCCTTGCGAGAAAGAGGAGAGCGAAGTCAACATGTCGTTGTGCTTCCTGTGGTGCAATCTGCTGAGAATCGTTCGAAGCACCTTCCGTACACTGGACCACGGGATGTTCAACTGTCGGGACACGGCACACGAACTGCCTGGCGATCGAGAATTGCCCGCAGCACTGTCTGCTGTAGCGACAGCGATTTCATCAGGAGCCACCTGTGGTGCAACCGGTCGTCGGCCTCCTTCCTGAAGCGGCGCCCAGTTCTGAAAGTGAATCGAACTTCTTCATCATGCTCTTCACAGCATGTGGAGAAAGAGGATCCTTCCGTAATCCTTCCAACCGGCGATATTCTCGAAGTGCAGATGCAGCATTGATGTCGCTTTGATAAGGGAGCTTCACCAATAATGCCCTGCTCCGTTTGTCCAAGCTCATGTTGACTCATCAATGAGTGCACTGCTACTGGTCAGGTGTGTGAGACTGTGAATCACCTGGTAGACATAGCTGGAATTGGACGGTGGCGCTGTGACGCATGGAAATCATGCACTCCACGTTCTGGACATACTAATATTTGCTGTAAAATTAACTCATCAGTGGATGTTCATTAATCTCAGACTTTCTTCCTGTATTATTGACTCGCGAGTGTGCTTACGTCGTTCGTCCATGCCTCACGCCCTGAGTGTGTTTACATTTTGCGGCTTGCAGTTGCAGCTGTAGCGGTTACAAAGCTAAGTACTGACGAAGTTATTTGTGCACTGTTAGACAGTTACTAAATTTAATAGTTTTCAGCCGCGGTCCCTGCTGTTTGGGGCGAAATACCGATTTAATAAACATTTGGGAACGTTCGATCGCTGTGTTTTTTAGTTTTCTGTGCGTTGCACTCGTTTAGTATATTTCGTGCTTTAGTTTTCAGATGAAGTTTCTTATTATTTCTGGTGAAATATGTCAGTAAAATTTTCATTCACTGTTTTAACTTCGTTGAGAGTCCCAATGGCCGCTTGAATTTTTGGTTTTACCTAATAATTTTGTGAAGTTTCGTTGGTATTGGTATTACTTGTGGTTTAGTAGTATAAATAAAAGTAGGTGCTTTTTAAGTAGAGAGAGAATTTGGACACCGCTATTGTTAGTTCTATAAATAGTTCTACTGGTGTAACTGAACTTACGTAACGTAGACACTTAGTTTTCTTCACTAACTGTAAAATTTTACCATGAGTGAGAAGTGTGGGCTCTGTCGTAGGTTTGTGAGTAGTGGGTTACGGTGTGGGATTTGATCAGAGTATTTTCATTGGGGAGAGTGCAGTGGGTAAGCCAGTGGGCATTCTAGCGAGATCCTCTCCTGGGAATACAGAATCTGTAGTAGAGAGAAGTTGACAGAGGAGCAGGAGAGTAAGATCTGTGCCATAGATTTGACGGTAGAGGTGTGGACCAGCAGTTGCAGGAAGTGTTGGGGAGTGAGTACCAGGTCACCAGCATTGTGAAGCCTAGTGCAGGGTTGGCTCTGGTGACTGACAGCATAGGGGAGTTATGTAAGAATTTTACGAAGGAGGGTCAGATAGCGATAGTGGGTGGAGCAGGGAATAGTGTTGATAGGGACGGCAATACGATTTAAGTGGTGACCTGGTAAAGATAGTTTCTCAAACTGGTGGCACTAACGTGCATTTCGTGCAACTGTTTCGGGGTAATAGTAGGCCTCGCATTAACATGGGGTTGGAGAAGACACTGATAGCAGAGGACATGGGTCACATCTCAGTGATGCCAGTTGGGTCCATCAGTAGATCGGGTTTCACTGGGCATGGCATGCACCTCGGTAGATATGGGAAGGGGAGGCTGGCAAAGCTTATATGTGACAGTGTAGTGGGTGGTGGTGGGATCACTCATCGAAAAATTCCTATAGGAGTTGGTGTTAGAGCTGCACCTTTTGTAGATTGAATTCAGCTGATTGGTGAACCCGCTTAAAGCCCTCTAGCTAAGGGCTCACCTTCAGAGGACGTAATGTTTCCAAGTAGAGAAGGAATTAGCATATTTTATCAAAATAACAAGTATTATAGATAAAGTCAGTGAACTGCTTATAGATGTTGACTCTGAGATTATTGGTATGTCGGAGCACCACTAAAACAATTTGACAATTCAGAGGCTTCCTTTACCAGCATACAGATTAGTTGGCTGTTTTTCAAGTTTTTCAAGGAATTCCCTCCAGGGTGGGGGAGTGACCATGTACCTAAAAAAACAGTATTCCATGCGAGCCAATAGATGTATCACGACACTGCACTGAACAGATATTTGAATGTTCTGCAGGGGCAGTTGAATTTAGTGAAACTAAACTTCTAATTTCTGCTCAAGCTAGAGAGGTTTCTTGATTCATTTTATAGAATGTACCAGAAATTAGTTATACGTGGTGACTTCAATATTAATTTTGTGTGTGATGGTGCTCCCCATGAATAATGGACCTTGCCATTGGTGGAGATACTTAAGTGCCTCAGCGATACAGATAGCCGTACCGTAGGTCCAACCACAACGGAGGGGTATCTGTTGAGAGGCCAGACAAACGTGTGGTTCCTGAAGAGGGGCAGCAGCCTTTTCAGTAGTTGCAGGGGCAACAGTCTGGATGATTGACTGATCTGGCCTTGAAACACTAACCAAAACGGCCTTGCTGTGCTGGTACTGCGGACGGCTGAAAGCAAGGGGAAACTACAGCCGTAATTTTTCCCAAGGGCCTGCAGCTTTACTGTATGATTAAAAGACGATGGCGTCCTTTTGGGTAAAATATTCCGGAGGTAAAATAGTCCCCTATTCGGGTCTCTGGGCGGGGACTACTCAGGAGGACGTTATCAGGAGAAATAAAGCTGGCGTTCTACGGGTCGGAGCGTGGAGTGTCAGATCCCTCAATCGGGCAGGTAGGTTAGAAAATTTAAAAAGGGAAATATATAGGTTAAAGTTAGATATAGTGGGAATTAGTGAAGTTCGGGTGGCAGGAGGAACAAGACTTCTGGTCAGGTGAATACAGGGCTATAAATACAAAATCAGATAGGGGTAATACAGGAGTAGGTTTAATGTTGGATAAAATAATAGGAATGCAGGTAAGCTACTACAAACAGCATAGTGAACGCAATATTGTGGCCAAGATAGATACGAAGCCCACGCCTTCCACAGTAGTACAAGTTTATATGCCAACTAGCTCCGCAGATGAGGAAGAGATTGATGAAATGTATCATGAGATACAATAAATTATTCAGACAGTGAACGGTGACGAAAATTTAATAGTCATGGGTGACTGGATTTCGATAGTAGGAAAAGGAAGAGAAGGAAATGTGGTAGGTGATAATGGTATTCAAGGTCGACTATATAAAGTCAGTTCGTAGTAAAAAATTTTCTGTTACTGACAAATCAGATATATGTACAGTATTTAGCAATCATTTTCTGAGCATTGCTGGTGAATTAAAGAAAAATTTAGTTTCACAGGAAATCTTATAACTCTCTTGGCAAATGCCTTTCCGAGATGGATGTCTGAAATACTCCTCTGTGATACAGACAAGGGGGAGATTGAGTCAATACTTAAATCACTGAAGAATCTCATGGATATGGTGGAGTGCCTAGCAGAATATGAAAGTACTGTGCTGCACACGTTAGCCCTGTATTTAGCCACATTTGTAATTTTTCCTTTAGGAATGGCCAGTTCCCTAAACGATTAAAGTACTCAATAGTAAAGCCGCTTTATTAAAAGGGAGAAAGAGATAATGTAGACAATTTTGAACCCATTTCTATTCCATCAGTGTTTGCTTAAGTTATTTAAACGGTTATGTGTGTAAGGATAACTGATCATTTTATATCACACGATTTGCTATCAAATGAAGAGTTCGGGTTTAAAAGGCTTATCTCTGTGAGATAGTGGATGGGTTAAACAAAGGGTTTCGAACGCTAGGCATATTTTTTGATTTAACTGAGGAGTTGGATTGTGTTGATCACAAATCATTGCTCCAGGAGCTGGACCATTACGGAATATATATTAAAAATGAAGAAATTCCTCCAGCTGTATTTAAGGTGTCGATTTTATTTTGGCAACTAGTTTCAACGGTGTAACAACGTCATCTTCAGGCTCATATACTTGACGCCAACTGCGTACGGCTGATACTAGAAGTCAGTGTTGAGATACGGACGTGCTCCGTGTGGAAGGTGGTTTGACTAACCAAGTAAGAATGTAGGGAAATCAGTAAAGAGAAAGAAAGTGTTGTTGTTAGGTAGTTCCCATCGAAGTGGTGTTGGCCAACTTTTGCAGGATGAACTAGGATCAGAAACCCAGGTCACAATTTTTTTTAAACCTAGTGCCGGTCTGGAGCAGGTGACAGAGGATTTAGAATAACTTTGCAAAGATTTCACTGAGGAAGACACCGTGGTTATAGCGGGTGGGGCAGGTAATAATATTGACAGAGATCCTGGGTGAAGTATAGAGTGTGACCTGGTAAAGGTTGCATCTGCATCGAAGCATACTAGTGCTGAGTTTGTATCTGTTCTTGGGTGCCATGACCGACCTCATGAGAACTCTTCCATCAAGAGAGTTGATTTGGAGTTGGAACGGTTGCTAATGTCGGGTGCAGAGTCACACATTGGTGTGATTCCTGTTGATTCTCTCACTAGCTGGGATTATACTAGGCATGGCCTTCACCTCAACAGGAAAGGCTGGCTGTGAAAATAACAGGAGAGTTAGGGGGGGGGAGGCACTGTCATACGTGATAAAATACCAGTGGTTATAGGGTTCAGAAAAGACCCTTTTTTAGGGTAGGGAGGACAGAAAGAAACCAAATTTTAAAACACGTTACGACTGAGACAAACCTTCAGTTTGAGAAAGAAACCAAAAAAACAGAATTCTAGCTTATTACATCAGCATAAACAGCTATAGGTTAAGAATTTTCAACAATCAGCAGAAATTTCAACTGTACCCAATTTTAACGCAGTCAATGTGAAATGTCAGCTATCTTTATTGTTTCAAAACATTCGAGGACTGAGAAATAAGTTTAATGAATTAATTATCTGCATAGATGAATTAGAGTCCTCAAACCCAGCTGACATAATCTGCCTCTCTGAACATCATGTTATCACTAGTATAGAACTTTTAAGTGTTATAGAATTTAGGTTAACATCTCACTTTTGTAGAGCAAAAATGGAGAATGGAGGAATTTTCACATTCATCAGGAACTGTCATAAATTTAAGAACGTAGACAATCATAAATTTTGCCTAGAACAGCATACCGAAGCATGTGCAACAGAAGTAGAATGCCACAAAAAATCCTTTATACTATTAAGAGTATATTGCTCACCTGCATGTAACTTTAATCTGCTCATAAACCACCTTGAAGCTGTACTGGCCCATTTAATAACCAAAAACAAAGATGGGGTGGTTGAGGGTGACTTCAGTGTATATTTCCTTAAAGACTTTCCCAATAAGAACTTATTTGAGTTAGTAACACTATGATTCCACTTAATTCCCACTGTGAAGTTCCCCACTAGGGTAGCCAATTACTTACAAACAGATATTGATAATACCTTTATAGAAAAGTCCAATGAATAAAATTATATTACAAAACCGATAGCCAATGGCCTCTCAGACCATGACATGCAGTTCCTTCTCTTAAATGTTAATACTGAACAGCATATAAAATCTGTTAAATCTGAGCTCAAGATGGTTGATTACTTTAGGATACTCCTCAGAGACATTCACTGGAATGACGTTTACAGTGCTCATGGCACAAATGAAAAGTGCTTACCTTATTTGAACACTGTTTTCCCGCAAAACTAACCAAAGTTAGAGCAAAGTCTACAAAGAAGCCATAGATTACTCAAGGAATAGGGATATCTTGTAAAACAAATAGAAAACTGTATCTGTCAATCCAAAATAGTTCTGATGTTGATGCTATAGCACATTACAAGAAATACTGCATCATATTAAACACTGTAATATGGACTTCAAAGCAAATATATTGCAAGGAAAAGATAGTCATATCAGATAACAAAATAAAGACTATATGGGATATAGTGAAGGAGGAGACTGGTAGAACCAGAAATGAAGAGGGACAGATAGCATTAAGAGTAAATGATACATTAGCAACAGATGTGTATTGTATTGCAGAGCATTTTAACGATGTGGTTGTTAGGTTCTGTAGATGCTGCTATGGAATACCTCAGACCAGACATTTCAAGTAACTTCCATAATATGAATTTGACCCTCACTACCCCAGCAGAAGTAATGTCCATCATATCATCGTTAAAATCAAAAACATCTAGTGGGTATGATGAAATATCAACAAAGTTAATTAAAGAATGTCATTCTGAGTTAAGTAACATATTAAGCTATCTGTGTAACCAGTCGTTTATCAGTGGAATATTTCCTGAATGGTTGAATATGCTGAAGTTAAGCCACTGTTTAAGATGGGAGATAAAGAAATAGTATCAAATTTATGCCCAGTTTCACTTTTGTCTGCATTCTCAAAAATTTTAAAAAAGGTAATGTACAATCGGCTTTTTAACCATTTTATCACAAATAACACACTGTCAAAGTCGCAGTTCGGATTTCTAAAGTGTTCTGACATTGAGAAGGCTAACTACACTTACAGTGAAAATGTAATTAATTCATTAGACAAAGAATTGCAGCCAACTTTTATATTTTGTGATCTGTCAAAGGCATTTGACTGTGTAAATCACAATATCCCTTTAAATTAATTAGAATATTATGGCGTAACACGAAATGCTGCAAAATTCAAATCTTATATCTCTGGCAGGAAACAAAAGGTGTTACTAGGAAAGAGACATGTATTAAGCTATCAAGCATCATCTAAATGGGAACTAATGACATATAGGGTCCCACAAGGTTCCATCTTAGGGCTGTTACCTTTTCTTGTGTATATCAATGACCTTTATCAGTAACATTACTAGATGCCAAAATTGTTTTGTTTGCTGATGATACAAACATTGCAATAAATAACAATTGAAGCGAAGTCTTAGAAAGATCGGCTGATAAAATATTTGTGCACATTAATCACTGGTTCTTAGCCAATTCTTTGCCACTAAACTTTGAAAAAAACACACTACATGCAGTTCAGAACTTGTAAGGGATTTCCCACGAGTGTATGCCTAACATACAATGAGCAGCTGGGAGGAGCACACCACAGAACTGCTGAAGCGTCTTAACAAATCTCTGTCTGCAATGCAAATTGTGTCAGACATAGGAGATACGAAAATCAAAAAGCTGGCATACTATGCTTACTTTCTTGCCTTTATGTCATATGTGATTATTTTTTGGGGTAATTCATCAAGCTAAGCTAAAGTGCAATAGGAGTTGTATGTGGTGTGAACTCAGGAGGATCCTGCAGAAGTCTGTTTAGGGAACTTGGGATACTAACTACTGCTGCCCAATATATTTATTCCTTAATGAAATTTGTCATTAAAAATATATGACTTTTTCAAACCAACAGCTCAATTCATGGTATCAGTACTAGAAATAAGAATAATCTTCTCAAGGATTTAAAGTCACTTAGTCTTTTATAAAAAGGTGTGCATTATTCAGGAACACACATTTTCAATAACTTGCCAGCAACCATAAAAGGCTTAACAACCAATGAAATTCAGTTTAAGAGAAGCCTTAAGGATTTATTGATGGCCAGTGCAGTAATGTGTTCATTGTAAATAAGTGTGTATGTGTGTGTGCGTGTGTGTGTGTGTGTGTGTGTGTGTGTGTGTGTGTGTAACTTGTGCACCATTTCAGTTGTAACCTTCCCATATATAAAAATTTCCAGTACAAAATTGATTGAGAATTAAAACTGATAAATTTTGGACCTAAGCAGCGCTACGTCTTGGTCCTGTGGAATCAACCTGAATAAGCTGAAAAATTCTTACCTCATAATGGTGTCACCAGATAACGCTGTCTATATATCTGCTCCTAAATGGCACAGCTTAGTGCAATGCTGGCCTATCTACTACTACTGAACAACATTTGAGATTTGCATTGTTAGAAAAAAAACTGACTTTGCTTGTTGACACAGCCGCATAGCTGGTCCTCTGATTATTAAACAACACATGATTATGATGTGGGAAAATTTGTAAAATATTTAAATTCAGGTAAATGACTGGTAAAAAATTATGTTCTGAAAAACCTTATTGTTGAAAACATTCCTACAAACCATTACATAAAAAGTTGAACATTACAGGCCTGACTTAATTAGTTCTGAGGAATCACCAAAAGATTGAAACAAATTCGTATTAACATGTCAGACAACAAATTTAAGTATGCGCATGGCGATGAAGAACAATAAAGTTTACCTTACACTACATGGCAATGAACTGCGCTGCACAAGCGGCGACAGCTATTGCTCTTACGTGGCTAGCAACCGTACCGTAGCGGTGAGCCACTACGACTGCACCGTAGCAGTGGACTATTGCGACTGCTCCATAAGAACGAACTATTGCGACCGCTCTGTAGGAGCGAGCGATTATTACTGCTGTCGACATTGCTCTGACCTCCAATTCTATTGTAGCAGAGATGTTTTATATCGCAGGCAGCGCGTGAGCAATACATCGAAATTACGTTTGCTCCAGTAGGGCAGTCAACAAAAAACCTCTTATACAGGGTGTTACAAAAAGGTACGGCCAAACTTTCAGGAAACATTCCTCACACACAAATAAAGAAAAGATGTTATGTGGACATGTGTCCGGAAACTCTTAATTTCCATGTTAGAGCTCATTTTAGTTTCGTCAGTATGTACTGTACTTCCTCGATTCACCGCCAGTTGGGCCAATTGAAGGCAGGTAATGTTGACTTCGGTGCTTGTGTTGACATGCGACTCACTGCTCTACAGTACTAGCATCAAGCACATCAGTACGTAGCATCATGAGGTTAGTGTTCATCACGAGCATGGTTTTGCAGTCAGTGCAATGTTTACAAACGCGGGGTTGGCAGATGCCCATTTGATGTATGGATTAGCACGGGGCAATAGTCGTGGCGCGGTACGTTTGTATCGAGACAGATTTCCAGAACGAAGGTGTCCCGACAGGAAGACGTTCGAAGCAATTGATCGGCGTGTTAGGGAGCACGGAACATTCCAGCCTATGACTCGCGACTGGGGAAGACCTAGAACGACGAGGACACCTGCAATGGGCGAGGCAATTCTTCGTGCAGTTGACGATAACCCTAATGTCAGCGTTAGAGAAGTTGCTGCTGTACAAGGTAACGTTGACCACGTCACTGTATGGAGTGTGCTACGGGAGAACCAGTTGTTTCCGTACCATGTACAGCGTATGCAGCCACTATCAGCAGCTGATTGGCCTCCATGGGTACACGTCTCCGAATGGTTCATCCAACGATGTGTCAATCTTCCTTTCAGTGCAAATGTTCTCTTACGGATGAGGCTTCATTCCAACGTGATAAAATTGTAAATTTTCACAATCAACATGTGTGGGCTGACGAGAATCCGCTCGCAATTTTGCAATCACGTCATCAACACAGATTTTCTGTGAACGTTTGGGCAGGCATTGTTGGTGATGTCTTGATTGGGCCCCATGTTCTCCCACCTACACTCAATGGAGCACGTTATCATGATTTCATACGGGATACTCTACCTGTGCTGCTAGAACATGTGCCTTCACAAGTACGACACAACATGTGGTTCATGCACGATGGAGCTCCTGCACATTTCAGTCTAAGTGTTCGTACGCTTCTCAACAACAGATTCGGTGACCGATGGATTGGTAGAGGCGGACCAATTCCATGGCCTCCACGCTCTCCTGACCTCAACCCTCTTGACTTTCATTTATGGGAGCATTTGAAAGCTCTTGTCTACGCAACCCCGGTACCAAATGTAGAGACTCTTCGTGCTCGTATTGTGGACGGCTGTGATACAATACGCCATTCTCCAGGGCTGCATCAGCGCATCAGGGATTCCATGTGACGGAGGGTGGATGCATGTATCCTCGCTAACGGAGAACGTTTTGAACATTTCCTGTAACAAAGTGTTTGAAGTCACGCTGGTACGTTCTGTTACTGTGTGTTTCCATTCCATGATTAATGTGATTTGAAGAGAAGTAATAAAATGAGCTCTAACATGAAAAGTAAGCGTTTCCGAACACATGTCCACATAACATATTTTCTTTCTTTGTGTATGAGGAATGTTTCCTGAAAGTTTGGCCGCACCTTTCTGTAACATCCTGTATAATGGACCCCTTACACAGTGCAGTAATGTGTTCATTGTAAATAAGTATTGTAATAGTTATGTTATATGTTCATTACCTTATAAATAAAAAAAAAACATGTTTTCTAAATTTTAAATTCAGTGCATTAATGCGATCTTAGTATATGAATGTTTGTAATGCCATCCCTGCTTCGTCATTTTGCACTTCCTATCTATCTCATTTTTTGAGACGTTTGTATTCCTTTTTGCCTGCTTCATTTACTGCATTTCTGTATTTTCTCCTTTCATCAATTAAATTCAGTATCTCTTCTGTTACACAAGGATTTCTATTAGCCCTCGTCTTTTAGCCTACTTGATCCTCTGCTGCCTTTACTATTTCATCTCTGAAAGTTACCTATTCTTCTTCTACGGTATTTCTTTCCCCCGTTGTTGTCAATCGTTCCCTAATGCTCTCTCTGAAACTCTCTACAACCTCTAGATATTCCAGTTTATCCAGGTCCCATCTCCTTAAATTCCTACCTTTTTGCGGTTTCTTCAGTTTTAATCCACAGTTCTTTACCAATAGATTGTTGTCAGAGGCCACATCTGCCCCTGAAAATGCCTTAGAATTTAAAACCTGGTTCCTAAATCTCTGTATTACCATTATATAATCTATCTGAAAACATCCGGTGTCTCCAGGCCTCTTCCATGTATGCAACCTTCTTTCATGATTCTTGAACCAAGTGTTAGCTATAAGAGCAATTTTTTATATATATATATATATATATATATATATATATATATATATATCAGTTCATGACATCCAGTCTTACAAATTTGCTGTCTCTGATGGACACACGTCCAGATCATCCTCTCTCGAAGCTCCACGCCCCACATCCACCACTGCTGGCGGCTCACCTCCAACTGCGAAACACTACGCGCTGTTAACAGCCAACTGCCCAACACTACAATAGCGACTATTTCAACAATGCCCACCAGCCACAGACTGCACACAGCACAGCCAGTGATTTTCGTACAGAGCGCTAGGTGACGTTACCAACATAAAAACCTAAACAGCCTACTTACAGCATGTACCAACGAAAACAATAAAAAAGTAACAAAGAAAATCGTCAAACAGCCGTGCAAATTGTCAGGTTATTTTCTTTTCTTTTCGCTACCAGTTTGAGCAAATCAATATGCCACATTCAGGCCCCATATGTACCCCACAGTAATTATTGACATTGTCATACTGAAGCCAATTGTTTCTGGACGTCGTGAATCAAGTGCTTCCTTCGAAGACTGGACAGCATCTCTGAGTTCTTTGTCAGTTACATCAAATGGTCTTGAAAACGGATGTGCCGTTAGCAGTGTCTTGAAAACGACTTGAAAACAGTTCCTATATTTCTTCCAGTACCGAAATGAATTGTTCAAAACTCCCATTATATTTAACACCAGAGAGATTAAGAAAATAGGCGGTGTTTTTTTTTAATTTTTTTAAGTTATCCCTTCCACAATGTAATTTTCATTTTAAGTGTATCCATCTTCCTCATTTAAATCAGACATTGACTGCTTCTCGTCTTGCAACTTGTTCTTATTGAGGGTGTTCAGGTGTGCAGTCACGTCAACTACGAATACGAGGTCTGCAGTCTATTCCGGATGTTCAAACTTTGGAGAAGAAGTAGGAGATTAGTCTTTAACGTCCCGTCGACAACAGGGTCATTAGAGACGGAGCACAGGCTCGTATTAGGGAAGGACGTGGAAGGAAATCAGCCGTCGCCTCTCCGAGGAACCATACCGACATCTGCCTTAAGCGATTTAGGCAAACATGGCAAAACCTATATCAGCATGGCTGGACGCAAGTTTGAACCGTTGTCCTCCCGAATGCGAGTCCAGTGTGTTAACCACTGCGCTACCCCGCTCGGTGTTTAGTGTTGGTTCCTGCTTTCATTTTGTCCTTCATAAGTTCAACTATTATAGATGGTCTTAACTCAAAAAATTGTTCCAGGCGTTCCCTCGACTTAACCAACGTACGTTACAGTAGTACACCACGTCTCTGTACTATGCTTGAGCCGGCCGGGGTGGCCGAGCGGTTCTAGGCGCTACAGTCTGGAACCGCGCGACCGCTACGGTCGCAGGTTCGACTCCTGGCTCGGGCATGGGTGTGTGTGATGTCCTTAGGTTAGTTAGGTTTAAGTAGCTCTAAGTTCTAGGGGACTGATGACCTCAGAAGTTAAGTTCCATAGTGCTCAGAACCATTTGAATCATTTTACGGTGCTTGCAGTTCCATCAAAGACTTTTTAAACTGGCGATGTAATAGCCCGTGTGACTTTAGATAATTTACTATTAGGACCAGCAGTTTCAGAACGTGCTCCATCTCTGAAAATTTAGCACCAAGTGTTTCTTCATAAGCGAAACAATGAAATCCGTACAAATCATCTGTTGATTGTTGTAGTTTTCTGCGCAGCAATGCATCTCTGGCGCTCCATCAGTGGTAACTGAGACGAACATGTTCCAGTTGATGCCAACGATTTCAGTTGCCATTTTCAGCAACTCGATCCCTCCCCTTGTGCTTTCCATTGACGTAAGTTCTAACGGTTCTTTTGTTACGTGCGTGTTGCTGTCGATTCCGCGAACATAAATCGCGTGATGTGCAGTGTCCGAAATGACATGTTCAAAGCAATCGTGACCGCAATGAACTTGTTGGCATTGTCAGTTAATTCCCTGCAGGCACTCGGTGCCATGACAGCTATGCGGCGAGCTATTGTTTGTCACAAAAGAAGAATTCCGGAAAACTTTTGCACCTCCAATGGCGTCACGAATTCCGCTGTCCCAGCAATGCGCTCTTTAATGAATTCGCCGTTGCTGAATGATTAGTTAGATCGGGCAGTTTTGAGCTCTGTTTTGTACTTTGCTTTTAACGATAGCGCGCTAGTTTATTGCCGGTCAAAAGTAAGGAGCAGTAGACTGGGCTCTAAACACGTCGGATTTCTAAAAGAAAATACGTTCAAATAGATGCAGCAGAAACACAATGATTTTCACGTTGGGATCGGCTTGCTGTGCAGGACTGCCCCGAACCTTTCTAAGTCCGCCAACTTGTTTTCGTGTTCACCGCCAACCAAATCCTTAAATTCCTTGTACATTGTGGTGCAACGTCTTTCTGTGGCACATTTGCGGTGTCATTCGATTATGTGACTGAATAACAGACACTGAGAAATTTGATCCTTCCGTTCTAAAATGTACTGCAACTCCCACTCATACATAAATGTTTGTGACAATACATTGCTAGACTACCTCTTTTTCAGCGTGTTCTTTTACGCTTCCTTTAAACCACGAGCAAATAGCGAGCAACACACAGGGAGTGCAGATAATGCTGCACCACACGCCAGAAGAAACAGCGCCTCAACGCTCCACTACGTGAATTGCCGCGCAGTACCGAGTGCTTCCGAGACGCACCGATCAAAGCCGACACACACTCGGGCCATGACGCAGCCACACTGCGCACGCGTGTAGTTGGGCATGCTGCGGCAGGTCCTAAAACAAAGCAACAGTTCTTAATGTACTCCACAGCGTACACAAGCACGGGAATTACGAGGCATTTCTGAGGCTCTAAGCGTGGCGGGATCCTGCCTTTCAGGTTCAGACCTCAGACGCCGACAGGACTCCTGATGAGGCAGCACTGGACATCTTCTAAAGGACAACCAGAGGAATAGTTCGGGAGCTAGGATCCGCCACATGCGAAGCTCCCTGCAAGCAGCAGTCTCGCGATGAACGGTGCCTGGTTGGGAAGCGTTGCCCGAGCCAACAAGTGAGCTTTCCATTTTCCATTTAGTTGACCTTCGGCGTGAGTACATTATTTAGCCATCAACGATTACATTCCCAGAATGAGACTTTCACTCTGCAGCGGAGTGTGCGCTGATATGAAACTTCCTGGCAGATTAAAACTGTGTACCCGACCGAGACTCGAACTCGGGACCTTTGCCTTTCGAGGGCAAGTGCTCTACCAACTGAGCTACGCAAGCACGACTCACGCCCCGTCCTCACAGCTTTTCAACAATGACCATTGTTTAGCCATAAGAAATTACGTACGAATAAATTTGAAACAAATTCTACTCCACATGACTTGGTGTTACGGCTGACGGCTTCTGTGATCCGCTAACAACACATAGCACAGAATAGGGCCATTAGTAATGCATTAGCCCAGTGGTTCTCAGACTGTGGGGTGGGACTTCTAGGGGCGGGAGAAGTAGGGGGGCGCGGTGTACCAAAAAAATCTTAGTGACAAGCAGTTATGTGTTGTTTTTTCTTCGAACAAAGAAGATGCTGTTGATCGGGACTGAATTTTGCCCGACGTCGGAGTTACGCCAGACGCGGTCGACGACGATCAAAACGGGGCCATGTTTTCAGCATGGTTTGAAATGATCGGGCGAGTTGGATAATGTCGGCCATCGGCGGAATCGACCGTTGCCGGCTGCGGTGTGACTGAGTCCGTAACTACCGCGCGCATTGCAGGCTTTGGCTAGTGTACCTCGATGCCTCCTTACAGTCTTTCGGATTTCGCGAGGAAGTCTTACTGCAGTATGAAGCGGTTCCTGGTTAGCGACACACATGAAGACACCAGTCGTCCACAACTGGGGGAGGGGAGGGAGAACTCCAAAAGCGAACACGACAGGGCGCGCCGCGGTGGCCGTGCGGTTCTAGGCGCTTTAGTCCGGAGCCGCGTGACTGCTACGGTCGCAGGTTCGAATCCTGCCTCGGGCATGGATGTGTGTGATGTGCTTAGTTCTACGTTCTATGGGACTGATGACCTAAGACGTAAAGCCCCATAGTGCTCAGAGCCATTTGAACCATTTTTTGAAAACGACAGGCTGTGATAAGAACCATTCCCGAAAACTACTGTCAGTGGTGAAAAACGTTAGCCGTGCGTAATTTCTTTAACTATTTTAGCTGCTGACAGCATCAAGTCTAACAAGCCTTGTATCCAAACATCCTGAATTGACGGGTTCGAAATAATTTTTTGTCATGAGACTAAATGTTTTAACGTCTACCTGGAAGAAGTAACCTAGAAGAGCTATATTAAAACCACGAATGAGTCTTCTAAAGCCCTTTTACCCTCTTACGAGATTCGTATAGGACTACTAAATGCAAGAAACCACACACACAGTTGTAGAACCTCTGGTTGTACCAGCAGCGATTAATATAATATCAACAATGCTCGATGGCTCCTTTGCTCAACAGTGTGTAGAGGAATTTTAGACATTTCTGATGATATACTAGAACACTTACTCCATAAATTGAGTAACAAACGTTTTGCACTTCAAGTGGACGAAGCGATTGATATTCGTTAAGATGCTCGTTTGATTGGTGATGTTCGTTTCGTTGATGAGTTGAACATTCGAGAGGAACTGATTGTCTGTGAGCCGATACTGAAAACAGCAATACATCAAAGACTTTTTGACATGATCGATACTATTTTTTTTATCAAAACTGGATATTAAAGCAGAGGTGCGTTGCAGTGTGCACAGATGGAGCTCCCGGAGTGTTTGGGATTCAGGGGATTGCGAGCGAAAATCAAAGCCGTAGCTACTGATACAGTCTGGTCTTACTACGTGATACATTGGGAGGCTGTGGACGCTAAACAACTTAGCCCACTCCATCAAGTGTTGTAAACAGTTATAGAAACAATTGACATTACAAAGGCAAAATCTATAAGTTGAAGGCCTTTTAAAGTGCTATGTGAGGAGCAGGCCGTGGTGGCCGAACGGTTGTAGGCGCTAGAGTCTGGTACCGCGCGACCGCTACGGTCGCAGGTTCGAATCCTTCCTCGGGTATGGATGTGTGTGGTGTCCTTAGGTTAGTTAGGTTTAAGTAGTTCTAAGTTCTAGGGGACTGATGACCTCAGAAGTTAAGCCCCATAATGCTCAGAGCCATTTGAACCATTTTTTTGCTATGTGAGGAGATGGGAGCGGAACACACTCAGCTGCCATTTTTTAGTAATACTCAATGGATCTCAAGGAATAAAGTACTAAAAGGAAAGTTTCAGCTGAGGAATGAGGGATTCTGTTTCTTAGAGGTGAAAAGTCACTCTCTGGCATACTGGGTTACCGGACTGTCATTTTTTAGGAACTAATTATTCTTAACGCTTCATTTTAAGGTATACAGGCAACTGTACTATCTTGGACTGAAAAAGTTAAGGCGTTTATCAAGAAATTGGAACTGTGACAAAACTGAGTGGAAAGTGGCATGCTAGATATGTTCTCCATTCCAGTGTGACCGTTAGAGGAAACAGATAATCCCACACTTGCAATAGAAATTAAAAGACGGCCTTCTTCATATAGCTACACTATAAGATCACCTCGACATGTACCTCAGCGACGATTTTGATAAATCTGATCGGATTAAAAATCCATTGAAAAATGCACCTGGCTCATCTGTCTGAATATAAGGGAGCAACAACTTCTTGTTACCACTAGTGATGCTTCGCTGAAGAGTAAATTTAAGGAAGTGTCTTTGTTGGGGTTTTGAGTATATATTAGCAAGGAATTCACAGTGAAGAGGCTGCTTCGTTTTGCAGTAACGTACTTGTGCAGGACTGGCTTTTCAATTCTGGCAGCTATGAAATCTAATTATCGTTGAGAGCTAAATAAGTGGCTGTTTCTGCTATTACACCACGTCTTCAGAAATTTTCTTCTCAAAAGCAAGCTCGTGCGTCACATTGTGCACTGTAACTTAAATTTTTAATGCTCTTATAATCCTTGTTTGCGCAATGGTAAATATTGTTCATTTCATAATTTTTGAGTAAATGAAAATGTGATCAAAGTAAACAGTTTGCTCTGGACTTTTGTTATAACAGTTCAACTAGTTTTTTTTTTTCTCTGTTGCGTAAAATCCTTCTAACTAGCATTTCGTTACGAGAGAGAATAAGGTACAGAAAATACATAACAGTGACTATTTTCATTAATAAAATAGGCTGGTGGGTGGGGAGTCTGATAGTATTTTTCCTCGCGGGGGGGGGGGGGGGGGGGGGGGGGGTTGGAGGCAGGGGAAAGAAGTTTGAGAACCACTGCATCAGCCGACTGTCTATGATTACGACGTAGCATTTTCTTGAACGAACGGTTGCCGAGGAGCTTTTGATTATTTTGACTACGGTATTTTGTATAGTGATTGTCTCGGAAGCTAACAGACACTTTCGCCGGCACACGACTGGACGCTGTACATAGTTTGCCTGGTCCTTAGGAACCGTTACATACACTGTGATTAGTGACCGTTTCATGGTGGCGATGCGCTGTAGGCGTCTGTCGGAGATCCAGCGGTAATTCAGTTAGAACTCCGGTAACCATCCGACAGAATCGACGTCACAAGTAGACACACTAAGCGATAAAAACCCGGCAGAGACAAGTGTGGCGTCGAAGACAGCAGCTACGTACAGTAAGTGCAGACAGAACCTGCGACCCTAACAGGCAGCCCCGTGTAAATCCGGTAACCAGGCTTCAGTGTCGAGATCGTCTCCTTTCGTTCTGGGACGTTCTCCGAGTTTTTAGTGTTACGTGTTTTTGTTACTAACATTGGAGAGTGTTTCCAAGATTTGTATCTGACAGACTAAATCACGATTCTGTAAGTCCCTCTCTATGCAAATGGTTGCAGGAGCTCGGCTGTTCGGTGTCAAATGTCGAACCAGAACACCTTCAGCCGTGAGCAACAAGGTCTAGCCGAACATTACCCCATCTTCAGGCCTCCTGATTGACGTTTAGCAACAATCACACCTCTGGTCCACTCAAAATAGAGGCCAGCATTCAGTTAAGAAGAAACCTACGGATACCGGTTATGAAACGTCCCCTTAGAAAAATTAATGAATTACTGTGCTGATAAGCCTCTTACATAATTTGATTTTCAAACAGCTGAGCAGAACTGAACGTACTCAGACATTTCGTTCTTTACCTATTCTGATCAACACTAAACTGACACACAATATTTTTAGCGCAACGCAATGTGACTTTCAATAATCCCTACAAAAGAATGGCCCTGACTAACATTAACCTATACCTTTCACAAATCACTTACCTCACAAAAATCTTCGTTACTCGAACTACTGCAATACAGCGAGCGCCACTAGTGCCAGCTAAATAAAAGATTCAAACTACTGAAGGCACTAACTACTAATAGGTATAGTTAGCAAAAGAAAGATTTTGATAAAGAACAAACAATGTATTTACCTTAATAGTGTTCAAAAGTCATAATATATATAGCAGTTCATGACATCCAGTCTTACAAATTTACTGTCTCTGACGGACACACGTCCAGATCATCCGCTCTCAAAACTCCGCCATTTCTCTCCCCACATGCACCACTGCTGGCGGCTCACCTCCAGCTGCGCAACGCTACGCGCTCTTAACAGCCAACTGCCCAACACTACAATAGCGTATACTCTAACAATGCAAACCAATCACAGCCTTCACACAGCACAACCAGTGATTTTCATACAGAGCGCTACGTGGCGTTACCAACATAAAAACCTAAACAGCCTACTTACAGTTATTGTATGTTGTTTTGACTGGACCACGTCTGTCGGGAATGTGAGCAGTCAGCGCTGAAACTGGTTGCTCCAATAAACTGGAAATTTAGACGACTGAAGGTGTTTACCTTCGAAATTTTAAATCACGATAATGTGTCACATTCCCTCACTCTATGAGACTCTGCGATCAGCTCTCAGATCAAGGGCGTACCCAGGATCTGAACTAGGGCGGGGGGGGGGGGGGGGGCAGGTCATATTTGTCTCAGGAAACAAGGACTCGAGACAACATAAAGCACTTCTTATTAAATAAAACAGTAAACCAGTGAAAAACTGCTTTTAATAAACATTTTAAATACAAGAAAGCACTTGTGCAATCCGAGAAAACATGCAGCATTTCTTATTAAATAAAACAGTAAACTAGTGAAAAACTGCGAATATCTTCTAGGGGGGCGGCTGCCCCCCCCCCCACCCCCTGCCCCTCGCTGGGTACGCCCATGTCTCAGAATATGATCATTAGTGCTATAATTGTTGTGATTAGGAGCTATTCACCTTCACCTGTTCAAATACTGCTCAAATCTCGGCATGAAAAATCTTCTGTCAGCGTTCGTTAATGTTGTCGGTGACTAAGATTTGTAGATTGAGAATGATATTTGCTAAATGCCCGCCACTTCGAGCACAATGAAGATGGATGTCACTAAAGATCCTAGCGCTGTTACATATCCATCAGAGAATGAAAGAGCGAATGCCTCAGTTTATTTAGTCCGCGCTGCTTTGAGTTTGTACAGACCTTTTCAGTCTGTTTTGTCTCCCATCACGCAGGTCTCAGCAACGACGATATCGCGGCACAAGCAATTCTGTTCTTCTTCGGTGGTTTCGAAACGGTGTCGACGGTGATGACTTTCTGCAGCTACCTGCTGGCGACGAACGAGGACGTCCAGACGAGGCTGCAGCAGGAGGTGGACGAAGTCATGAAGAAGAGCGGCGGGCGGCCCGACTATGAGCAGGTCATGGGCTGCCAGTACCTCGATATGGTCATCTCCGGTAAGTTCGAGCTTCTTTATTTTTTTTTTAAATCGGAAACGAAATCAAACTTAAATCGTTACACTTTTATTTTGATGGCGTGTTTACTGTCATTCAGTACAGAAAGAAGGACAGTATCAGTCGGAATGTCATCTGTCTTTTTTTATGGCACTGCAGATCTAGATTTCAACTGACCGTCGAACTATCACCAGTGTGCCATAAAAAGAATAATACAAGAATCAGATACAAAAGCAGCACATTGATCAAACGCCCTGCCACAGTTATACACAATTATAATTCCACTATTACAATTACAGAATTACATACCGTTATAAATAGTCATGTAGACTAAACGTAATTATAACAACCCATATTCCAATCTAAATCAGGAATCTACAAGTACTACTCCAAATGAGGCTGTTGTTTACACATACATACAGCTAACTTCGGTTTACGTCATACCGAGTATCAACCCCAAATATATATTGCCCATACATTAAAGGATGCCTTAGGCTAAGAAAAAATTTATATATATAAAAATACAGGGAATTCAGTTAGAAATTAAAATAAAATACAGTTTTGTCTGGAGGCACAGAAATTCAAAAAACAGAAATCATAATCGCCACTGTACATGTATGCAGACATTATTTTACGAAATTTTGAAACACACGTAAAATGTTTTTTTTTATTGTGGGCAGCCAGGCAAAATTGTATTTTATTGTAATTAGTGCCTGAATCCCCTATATTTTTGTGCAATTGTTTTTAGCGTAATCCATTCTTTTACATATGGGCAATAAACAGACAGCGTTGGCAGTACAGTATCACGTCAACCGAGGGTATCTGTGTGGATTTCTAACAGGAGCTTCTGTCGGGCTAATGCTTGTACACACCTGAGTTACATTGGAATGTTTAAGTCACATGACTCCTAATAACAGCAGGTAATTGTGGAATTGTAACTGTGTACAGACATGGCGTTCGATCAGTGTGCTCTTTCTATGTCTGATTCTTATGTTATTTGTTTTTATAGCGTTGTTGATAAATGCACTGTTATTTGAAATCTAGATCTGCAACGCACTAAAAAGACACATCATATAACTACCGATGCTGACCTTCCAGTTCTTGGCTACATCACGATCGTGGGTCGCATTCATTCCCATGGAACCGAACATTAAACTGTAATTCAGTTTGAAACAACCACTAGGAGGCTATCGAGTACCGTCTCCGTTACAGATTTATTTAGATAACTTTTGGGCCCTTTCCTCAGTTTCGAATATTTGTACAAACCACTTGATAACATTTTTACTTCGAATACGTTTTGCTATACTGGAAACTGACAAACATTGATTAATGAAGTACTGCAAATGGAATATGAACAAGTCTTAATCGGTGATGCTTATTTTGGGGATTGACAGAGGAACGTAAACACAGTAAGTGAAGTACGATGTGGAAGATGAAGACACTGACCCATAGCAGCCGAACAGTATGAAAGCTTAATTTTATGTCCTCATATGATGGAAACGATAACATCACATTGTCTGTCCTATTTACCTTGTCATTAGTGGACGAAGGTGTATGAGTATCAAGATTACGAATGTCGCAGGTTTAGGAGCACCTCCGCAATCAGCGGTGACTGCTGACCACGAAAGTTGGCTAGTTGGAAAACTATGAAAATAGCCATACAACCGACCACAGAACAAGCGGAAGTTAGTTTCTGTACTATTTTACCTTGGATTATTCGAGGTATTTTCGGAAAGTGGAGATTATTGTCATTGACAGTGTCAGGAAGAAAGCGGGGTGCATCGGCGTTTATGCGGAAGAATCTATTTTTCACCACTTGTAGAATACCAGTAATTTTCTTCATTTACTCTACGACCGAATTTGAGGCTTAAAGCTCCATCTTCAGGTGCCACTAAATAATTGTGGGAACGTAAATGTATGGCGGTCGGGCCAGTAAGTCATGTGAATCACACCCATGTCAAACGCGTGGGAGCGTAGGACCAGCTGCCACAGCGCCCACATGGACAGCGCGACATGCGAGTGATCACACTCCGTTCATCATAAGGGTGAACCTGATGTAAACAAACGCAAACGCGATGACAGGTCAGCAGCCATAGCTCTCGTACTCTGGTGTTGTTCCGCTCTTGGGAATTACTATGTCACTGTAAATGAAACTTTAAGACATTCTGATGTGTTAACAGCCATCAACATTTTTCTTAATCATACTTTAACCACATAATTTTTACTTCAAAAATCGTGTACAGTCACAGTCTCTGTAGGCGCTACTTGTGCTCGGATTGTCTCACTGTCCATATGTACCGCGAAAATGGATGACACTGCTTCCTGTTTCGTACTGAAACACGCGCGTTGAACACTGTTAATGGCTACAAACAAGTTCCTCTGAATGTTTCTCACAACTTACATAGGAAAATGAGCTTTGAAGTTTATTGAGTAACATGATATACTGAATATTTATTTGTAATAGTGATGTAATAGGTAGCGTCGTTGCTTGTTAGTTAAGTGGGCTGGCGGGCACTGGTTCGAAACCCGTTATGATCAACAATTATTTTTGTTCCGTTTCAATATCTAAATCATTTAAATATAAAATTTATCAATACATGGTAATTAACTCATACTTAACCATCATATTTGAAGAAAAAGGCATGTCTTCTGATTTCTAATTACATATCATACGCAGAATTCTGGTTTTCATTGCAAATACACATTCTTAATTATCCACATATTATAAAAGATTGTTACAGATTTTGAAGTTAAGAAAACATTACACAATTAAATTTTTTGGGGAAAAATGAAAAATCAGATACTCTTTGTTTGAATATGACCACTGTTTTATAGGACAGATGTGGTCTCACACGACCCTGAGTGATAAGCGTCATAGAATCACCGAAAACCATATTCACAGAGTCGAGCACACTCTATAAATGCTGCATTTTTACAGTTATCACCGTACCACGGCTATCTGAACCCAGTAGAAATGATGCGGAGCCAAGTTAAGGGAGTTGTCGCGACAAATAACGTGACATTTAAGCTGCCAAACTTACTGGGACTAATGGAGGAAGCTTTTTGATACGTCACTGCCGAACGATGGCAAATGCGGGACAGCACGTCGTGAAAGTGGAGGAGGAGCAAATGTTTGGTGGCTTGGAATTCTGTTGTTGATCGCCTCGTTATCGGCGTAGCAGTACTGAAATGTAATCGCTTTTCTCAGAGTCCGATATGGAGTAAGTTCAGAGATGACCAGACGGTTATGATATCCTGGTGGCTTCAATATTTAATTGCATGGTGAAATTGCAGCTGTGCGCCTTTATGCCGCACATAGTTCAAGCAGAAAAGGTCAGGAATTTGCATTTCTCTTGTTTAAAGGTACAGTACTTTGCTAGCTAAGATTGAGAGCATGTTTTCCTTCAGATTGCCTAAGAAGCCTAACAGCTGAGTTTTACCATTATTTCCCTCTGTTCGAAAACTAAATGACATTTACGTCTCTACTACAAATGTTCACACCATTGGGGGTTAGTTGGACCAGGTGGCTGGCCAGCGGTTTCCGTGTCAAATGTGCCGCTAAAGTTGTTGTCCCCTATCATTGCTGAGTCGACGTTCACGTAACGCACAGCATAAAACGTATCCTCATTATTGTACTTGACTGTACTCGAGACCCAATGGTTTCTGCTCCGCGTGAAACTAAATCCGATTATGAATTTAGTGTTGTGGAGTCAGTCTGTCGAACCCGAGACTCCAGATGTCAAAGCTGAAGCCGAGACCGAACACACCATATTTTGTCGGCAGGCCGAGTAAGTTCAAGAGCATGAAGGGGCAGTGCAGAATGATACAGTGGTATTTGGTAACAGATGTGGAATACAGCCAGAACAAGTACACAGAAAACAGAATACAAGTTTATGCAGAATACTTATAACATTGCTGCTAGACTGGACCCCCGACGCTTGGCTAACATGGCACACTCTGTCCAAAGCTAAAATTCTCTATCTATTTATATCAGTTTTCCCCTCGTTTCTGATGTAGTGTCAGGCAGACACAGAAAATATGGCAGGGATAAATTCCCACATTTCCGCTACTTGCAAGTCGCCACTCTTGGCTCTCGCCTCATACATCTCAATACCTCATAGCAATGCTGCAGTATTCTGTTTCATTGTTGCTCCACTCAAAACAAATTGTACATGCAACTCTGCCGTCGAAGCTCTGCTCCTGTGAGTTCCATATTTACCTTGCCTGCCCCGCTGGCTTTTGACTGTTACCACACTCTGCTAGCGGCCCCAGATTTCATCGCCCAACTGCGCCTTCATTGAATTCTGTCACTAGTTCCCTTTCCTTCGAGTAGGACTAATACTAGCACGGCACAGCTCCCTCCTTTCTATAAGATTCGTACTGAATCGAGATATAACAGATGTGGACTGTGGCTTGTTCACACAGACTAAAACTAATGAGAACATCAAAACACTAACTCTACACCTGTACATTGTTTACACTGGTTACCCATGCCGTAGGCAACTGATGTGTTAGCACCTCCTCCAATAGTGCACGCACGTTTCCACATTCTCCACAAAGCTATACTCAAGAAAAATAGAAAAACGGCTCACCCTGTGCTTGAAATGCTCACTGTCACTATTCTGTCGCTCCAATACTGTTGTAACGTTCGAACGTGCTACAATACATTATTAACCGTGATAGATCCTTCCTGTGCATTAATAAAGGAATGTTACGTTTCCAAAAACTATGGGTTTAACGTGAAGTTTAAATATGTCAGATTCTTCACTGGTAATATCTCTAGAGCCCCTTCCAGATAAAATAACTTCCTATGTGACAAAGTTAAAGCTGTTTCACCCATATGTGATGCTGGATCATGGAAATCCTCCCCCACAATCTCACAAACCGCACCATTTATAATTATTCCACTTTCCCACAGTTGCAACCTCCTTATTTTATCCGCTCCCTGATTGGTATAGCAAGTGACCATCACCCATATCGACGTAAATACCGAATATAACCAATGCCTCCCTACCTTCTGGAAGTAGGAGTGTGTCCAATTAAAACCTTTTTCTCATAACTTGAGACATTCGTAATCCCCAGGAACAATACAACTTCGAATGTACTACTATCCGTAAAAACTGGTCGATTAGGGCAAATCATCACACATCCGTGTGTACAACACTCCAACTCTGACAACGGTAGCACTCCGTGAGTTTCTCTGTTAGCCGAAATAAAAAGTACATCTCGCGTCCTAATCTGCACCCATTTACCGATCTCCTTCCATTTCACTGGGTATGGATGGATAGTGTAACACTCATAACGACAGTCAGCTCCGGCTATTGGAAAACTGACATCGATGTCAACTCGCGCCCCATCCGTCCTCACCTGTACCAACGACACGAGAAAGAACATTGGTGTGGTGGCCCGTGCTACCTGCATGACATATTCTATATCCGGTGGAAATTGCCTCTTCGCTAATTGTAATCCTCTAAAAAGATCGTTTGGCGAGTTTAACACTGGACTAAGATGCCCATTTACCACATGATATACTGCTTCCTGTAACATTGTAACTTCTGTACGTGCTTCACTTAATCGGTCTCCTAATTCCCTGAGCAACCTGGCAATAGCCAACATACCATCCAATATGTTTAATCTTTTCTGCATCATCCCCAAATCGCTACTTATAACTTCCCATGTCTCTCCCGCATATCGAGTCAACTGCACCGCTAAGGTTCCTACGAGCTTGGTGTTGTTCAAGACCCTTGTTTCTAGGCTTGGCAAGCGTCTTTCAATATCTTTCCCCTGCATTTATCCATCCCCTCTTGCGCCTAGTTACCATCTGTGGCACACTCTCCACTAAACCAGACAACTGGTCCCTAAGTATACTATAAGTCAACTGTAGTTCTTGATATTCCCCCAGGACTTCTTTTAGTATGTGATTCCTTTCCCCCCTCAGTATACATTTCCGAGAACGATTCCTGTAATTTTCGTACTTCATTCCTGATCTTCCATACCTCTATTGTTGTCCATAGCGACCACTCATGACTTGTTACTGATATATCTGGCTGCCATGAATACAGTACCCCTGTCTGCAAGGACTCGATCATTATCTGTTGATGTCCAGCTCCACCACAGATCAGCATCCCCATGGCTATCATACAACACATCCACATACGTTCTGACCCTGCGAAGAAAAAGAGCAAAACATGCCTGTACTACCCCTTTTCCAATCCTCAAAAATTCTCGATAGTTCACTCTGCCCCTAAAAAGTAGTCTCCCCCATACAATGGCAAAAAAACTAAAACAACAAACAAGAAAAACGCAATTATTATAGGACACAGCAAAATGCGAGAAAAAGAGAAAAAACGCGCGCACACGCACACACACACACACACACACACACACACACACACACACACACACACACACACACACAAGAAAAACGCAAATTATCACTTGATACAAAAACAAAATGTAAACATGCCATACAATATTACACATTATGTGTCCACTGTTGTGCTTCCGCCGAGACCTTCTTCCTCCGCTTGCTTTGCCTAGTCTCAGCAGTCGGGTCACTTCCTTGCAATTGAGGTAATCTGCCCAACATTCCTTTAAAAGGCTTTACTCTATTACGAGGATAATGGATGTTTTTGTTGGCAGCTGCACTTTAACATTCACAGGCGAAGTCATCTCCACAACTGGGTATGGTCCGTGGTACTTCGTCAAGAATTTTTTCGTCTTTCCCTTAGGAGTATATAGATTCGTGATTAATACCCATTGACCTACCCTGTAATGTGGTAGAGGTCCCAACCGCCTATTCGGTTCTTCCTGCCTCTCTAACGCTTTCGTATCGTCCTTCTGTACCCTCTTCCAGACATCCCGTATTGTCCGTGCAAATTCCCTCACTGCATCCCATTTAGCTCCCAATTTCGGACATAGAACGTCAAATGGCGATGGCATCTTTCTTCCTTGGACCACCTCGAACGGTGACATTCCGACCCCTGAATGTATTTTAGTGTTATAACTCGATACCACATACACAAGATAAACGTCCCAGTTATCATGGTTTCCATTCACATAATAACTTATCATTTTCGAAATTGTCCTATGTACTCGCTCCGTTCTCACATTCGCCTGCAGATGAAATGGACTGGTCCGTAATTTCTTAATTCTCAATAAACGTCACAACTGTGACATTAATTCGGACATGAAGTTCGTTCCCAGATCCATAATTGTGGTATCAGGCACCCCAGACTTCAATAACCAGTTATTGACTAAAGTTTGTGCTACCGTACTTGCCTGTTGGTCTGGTATTGCGAACATGGCTAGAAATCGCGAAAAGTGATCAACTATAGTTAAAACGTAACTATTGCCTGCTGGTGTTTTGTTGAACGGCCCACAAATATTTAGCCCGATAAACTTGAATGGTTTGGAAGCCTCTGGTAACTATTGCAATGGAATTCCTGTGCGCAACACATCCGCTCGCTGTGCATATGTCACACAATTTGCTACATAATGTTCCACATCTCTTCTTCAAGTGCGCCACCAAAATTGTTCTGCTACTCGTCTTTCTGTTGCTCAACGACCACCATACCACGAAAGCACATGATCATGGGCCTGCTTTAAGAATTCCTCTCTCAAACTCTTTGGTACCACTACTCCTAGTCTGCACCGGGTAACTCTACACAACAAATTTCCCTCCACAATGAGATGTGGTTGAATTCTAAAACTCTGGCATTCCTTATCCTCTGCTTGTGCCCTTTGCGACAATCTTACCCGTTACTTCTACTGTGTGTAGTTTGCTACTTAATGCATCTGCATTCCCATGTTTCATCCCTGGCTTATGAATTACTTCAAAGTCAAATTCACTTAATTTTAGAGCCCACCATGTTAACCGACTAGAAGGAGACCTTCAGTCCCAGTAACCATCTCAACGCTGCATGATCTGTCACGACCTTAAAGTTACTACCATGAAGGTAACAACGAAAATACGTTACTCCATATATCACAGCCAACATCTCCTTTTCCATTATGGAATAATTCCGCTCTGCCGTATTTAGCTGTCTAGAATCATACGCCACCAGCTGCTCCTGTCCATTCACCATTTGCCCCAAAACACATCCTATTGCGCCATTTGAAGCGTCACATGATAAGATGAAGTCTTCTTCAAAATTCGGAAACACCAATACCGGACCAGAAACTAATCTCATCTTTAATTTATTGAAAGCTTCCTGACATTCCTCCATCCACTGAAATTAACCCCTTTCTTTAAAGGCTTTGTTAATGGCTTGGCTATTTTAGCAAAATCTTTTACAAATTTACGATAATGTGAACATATCCCAATTTCGATTGTAATTGCTTCGTTGTACATGGTGTCGGAAAATTTTGAACTGCCTCTGTTAACTGAGGATCGGTTTGAACCCCTTGTTCACTGATTACATGACCTAATTATTTGACCAGCGTCTACACAAAACTACATTTTTCTAAAGTTAATGTTAACCGTGCCAACTGCAATCTTCTTAAGACTTATCTTAAACGCTATACATGTTCTGGTATATCCTTCGAAAATACTATAATGTCATCTACGTACACCATGCATGTCTTTGGTTTCAGTCCCCTTAAAATCCCATCTAATAATCGCTGAATTGTGGCCAGTGCATTCTTCAACCTGAACGGCATACGTTTATAGTGATAATGTCCCCCAGGAACAGTAAAAGGTGTCTTTGCCCCATCCTCTGGCGCTACTTCCAACTGATGGTATCCACTCAGTAAATCCATCATTGTAAAATACTTACATTGTCCACTGTGTCCGTGATAGTCGGAATCGGATATGTGTCAGAAATGATTTTCGCATTCAGAAACCTATAATCACAACAAAACCTGTATTTCCTTGTACCATCCACTGACTTCTTAGGTACAAGAACTACATTGCTTGAATATGGACTATCGCTGCGCTCTATGACTCCATCCCGCAGTTGTTGTTCTATAAATTAGCGGTTGCTTATGATGTGCTATCCTATATGGTTTCCAAAACCCTGGTGTATTATTCTCCGTTGGTATGTGATGCTTCGTAATCGGTGTTGCCAGTAACCTACCCTTCATTACAAATAAATAGCTAAATGTCAATAACATTTCCTCCAATGCGACCCTGTCATCTCCCTACAAATGCTGTAATTGTCCCCTTCATTGCTATGCATTCACCTTTTGCTTATGGCTCGCCTCTAAATCCTACCTATCGAAGTCATCTTACTCAAAAACCCCCATCGTGTCCAATAACAACCCTTTCGACAAGCTGAAATACGCTCTGCCTAAGTTATCTATACTTACAGGAACCCTATAATCTCCTTTCACATAACTTGCTTGAGCTAAACTCCCCCGCACAAAACAGCGCGCATTATCCGACTCCTCATTACTCGACAGTGGCTCCACCATCTACAACGTATCCTTTGGTAAGTCTGTATTTATCGAAACCCAAACTACCTTTCCTGTGCCTGCCGGTATGTTATCCTGCTGATCGACCTTTACTGAATCCGTTCGCAGTTTAGCTGGTGTGACTTTCATGTTAAGTGCACCTTGCGACATTCGTTCATCTGCAACCGTTTCCCCCAAGTAAAACATTCTTCCACCGAGATCCACTGTCTGCTGCCAAAGATCTATCTTCGCACAATGTTTGTCAAGGAAGTCCAGCCCGAGACTCACTGAATACCCGTCACCCACACATGGTAACACCTATATGTGCTCACTAAACTTAGTTCCTGCATCACGAATTGAAGTACCGTCATACCCAATGACTCTAATTTATTACCTCCCACCCCACGTGACCTATAGCGTGGTGGCTCACGCCTTCTCCTGCTAACCAGGCCTAGACTAATAACAGACACGTGTGCTCCAGTGTCAACCAGAAACCTTTGTTCCCTTCCGTTTACCGAGCCTAATAAGCCTACAAGCGCATTACGTAATTTCACTGGGACTGCTCTTCGGCGGTTGAAGCAGTCTCGTTCTCGTTTAACGGCTGCTATCGCCCAGGTTCCCCCCTACTTTTACTCCTGCAGTTCACTGCTCCATGACCCATTTTCCCGCATGAGTAACACCGCAACTGACGCTGACATTGCCTCCTAATATGACCCACCTGGCCACAACCAAAACACGTAATTTCTGTTGCCAGAACTTTACGCTCCACCCTTTGCTTCGTCGCATAATCTACCTCCTCTAAGAACGTGGCAGTCCTTAGAGCCGCAGCAAGATCATGAGATTCTCCATTCCACCTGACTTGACATCTTCCATGGTACTCCATACAAAAACACATCTAACGCCCTGTTCTCGGCCTCTTGTAACAGCACTCTATTAGTCTTCCCACTCTGTGACAGTTCAAACGTTTGTACATTCAGTTTTCGAATCCTGTCTGAGAAAACTTCCACAGCCTCATAACTAACAGCCGCTCGGGATTAGCCGAGCGATTTAAGGCGCTGCAGTCATGGACTGTGCGGCTGGTCCCGGCAGAGGTTCGAGTCCTCCCTCGGGCATGGGTCTGTGTGTTTGTCCTTAAGATAATTTAGATTAACTAGTGTGTAAGCTTAGGGACTGAAGACCTCAGTAGTTAAGTCCCATAAGATTTCACACACACATAACTAACACACTTAATTTTTCACGAAAAAACCTGGTACTGTTCTGTTTTTGGTACCTCTGGCGTAACTCAGTCTCAAGCTCTGAAAACGTCCCAACATTGTGCAGTGTTTCACGGTACAATTCGTACGACTTGGCATCCCCAATCAAGGGTAACCTCGCCACTCTCAATATTCCAACATCTGACCACCCATTGGCCTCAGCCACAGTGATAATTTCATTAAGTAATGCCGACACATCCTCCATTGCTTTACCCGAAAATGGGTTAATGACTGCCGCAATTGCCGGGTCAAACGGTCTATGACACTCCACGACCTGTAATTTACTTTTACCCGACGTCCCTTCCCCTACTTGCAATGCTTCAAATCTCCCTGCTAATTCTTCATATTTTTCCTTGCCCTTTATCCTCACCTCTGCTAATACCCGAATTTGCTCCGTTAGAGCAGCTATAGCTTCTGCTGTAGTTATTGCCACAGCCTCTGCTGCTGACTGTGTTTCTGCCATTCTTGCTTATAGCTCCACCGTTACCATTAATTTCAGCCTGCTACTCCTTAAATTTAGTTCCTGCGGCGAATCATCGCCCATCAACAATCTGAACAATTTCGAGCCAAATGACCAAATTTCTTACAAATAAACCAACTCTTTAGCACCCACTTTGTAATGGTAATCCGTGATCTGTCATGTTACAAGAATTACATCACTTAGGTGCTATGTTATCATGTCCTCCCTTTCCCCTGAATCCAGATAAATCTACAGGCTCCTCTGGCCTTACAAAAAACACCTTTAAAAAGTCTGTCCTAATTCATACGTAACCATTCAAAACACAAAAGAATGACACATACATAATAAATCAAATATCACTCCCCATCCACATCGTGTTTGTGTGCAGGTGAACAGTCCTGCTTCCCTCTCTGTACTGGTATGGACAAACACCTCCCGAACGACAAAACATAACAAGAAGTGCATGACCACCCATCGTGAATGCAACCAAACACCTGAACTACCCCTCTACACAGGCACACCTCAACGCTACTCGCTCGACATAAGATGTGGGAGTGGAAATCCGGTAACGGTGTTGTAACTGCCACCACTTTTGACACCACTGTTGTGGGGTCAGTGTGTCAAACCCGAGATTCTAGATGGCAGAGCTTAAGGAGGGACCCACAGTGCCATATTTTGTCAGGAGGCCGAGCAAGTTCAAGAGCACCAAGGGCAGTGCAGAGTGTTACAGCAGTATTTGGTAACATTCGTTTATTCATACAATTTACAGTACTCGATGGGTGAAGCATTCACGCACTGTCACGCGAGTCCAGCCGGCTCAGCAGACTGCTGGTATGCCGATGCCACTGCTGCTGTCGACAAGGCCACCCCGCTGCAAGTCGGCCGCGCTCTCCCAGTCGCCGCCCGCCGATGCGCTGTGACCTGCGCCGCGCTGCTGCCCGCGACTCCGGAGACTCCTACAGTCCCTGGTACTGTCCTCACCGCCCTCCACCCTGTTTGGCTTGCTCTGTCCAACCGTGGGACGAAGGTGGGGGTACTGGTCACCCGTGGATCTTGGGCCGCCACTGCTTCCAGGACAGGACCAGACTTCAACCCGCACCCTCGTGGATGCTGTGCTGCAACTTGCTGCTAGTGGTGCTTGCCGAATAGCAACACCCACTTCCATCTCTGGCACTGTTGCAGCACTGCCGTGCCTCCTGCAGCGTACGCCTTGCCCCGACCCCGGTACACCAGGTGGGAAGCAAACGTGGCCTGTAGAGTGGAGTGGAACCGAGCCCCTCCTGGACCCGCTGCAGACTGCTTCCACTGCCCTCTTTCAGGGGGACAGTGCGAGCTCCAAGTTCCAGGCTGCCGTTCTGTCCCGCCCCTCTCTTGTGTCCTCGGATGCGGAATACAACCCGAACAAATACACAGAAAACAGAATACAAGTTTATGCAGAATACTTATAACATTGCTGCTAGACTGGCCCCTGTAGTGAAGCCCAGCACAGGTCTGTCCCGACACTTGGCTGACATGGCACACTCTGCCCCAAGCTAAAACTGTCCATCTATTTATGTCAGTTTTCCCCTTGCTTCTGATGTAGTGTCAGAGAGAGAGACAGAAAATATGGCAGGGATAAATTCCCACATGTCAGCTACTTACAAATCGCCACTCTTGGCTCTGGCCTAGTGCCCCGCCTCATACATCACAATAACTCAAAGCAACGCTGCAGTTTTCTGCCTCAGTGTTGCTACACTCAAAACAAATTATGCGTGCAGTACTGCCGTCGCAGCTCCATGCCCGCGAGTGCCATGTTTACCTTGCCTGGCCCGCTGGCTGTTGACTGTTACCACACTCTGCTAGGGGCCCCAGATTTCATCGCCCAACCGCACCTTCATTGAATTCTGAGAAAATTTCCCTTTCCTTCGACTAGGACTAATACTAGCGCAGTATTAGTATAGTCACTTCCGTGACTGACTGGTCCGATTGCTACAAATTTATGCTCCCATTATTATTTAGTGTCACCAGATGAAGCTTGAAGCTTCGAAACAAGTAGCAGATTAAATTAAGAAAACTACAGGCAGCTGAAGCGAATTTTTATTCCATAAATATGTTCCTCAGTACCCGATCTTCACCTGGTGAAACAGTTTCTATTTTGGAGCGCCTGAAACCTTTCGACGTTTGCGTCCGCAATCAGTGCACTGATTTCCTGTCTGTAAGTGATTACTGGCATGAGGAATGTGTAGAACATTTTGATCTACTTGATCGAAAGCCCATTTTTTTTATATGGGGGCACATTTGGTACATGGGTCTTTCTCTCTTCTTGAAAATTAGAGTCGAGAAATGTACGTAAATGCTTAATATTGCTGTCCGATGAAATGTTAATCTCAGTGAGTGAGACTGTGGAATCCTGGAGTATTCTTTTGAGGTATTTCGCTTCGGACAGCCACCTCAAGCAAGTCATCGTCACCTATGTTACGACACTGTCTTTACTCCGCTACCGTCGCTGAACTCTTGAGCGCTCCATTCCGCTCCGCAAAACTAGTGATATTCCGATACCATCAAAGTATCGCTACCTGCTCAGAAGATTAGTACTCAAGTCGTCCTGCGATATTACTTCCATGAGTACTACAATAGTATCGGTACCACTCACATCGATACTTTCTATGCAAGTGAAGTACTGCTGAGTATACACGAGGGTGGTTTGATAAGTCCAGTAAATTTCCATGAAAAAAGTTAACATTTTTATTGCAATTTCATGGTTGGTAAGCTTGATCATTGCCAGAATCGTATAAAGAATTTCAACAGTGTACAGCGTGCATTTTATTGTTGAGAGCCCTCTGAATTGGTCAGTGTTTCGACTGCTATTGAAAATGGAGAAAACCGTGTTTTGTGACGTTATTAATCGTTTTCATTTGAAGGGTTGGACTGCCGCACAAATCAAAATAGAAATGGATCGAGTTCATGCGGGCTCTGCACCATCATTGACGATCATTTGCTTCTGGATTAGTGAATTTAAACGTGGTCGGACCAGCACCGAAGACGAAATCCGTCCAGCTGAAATCATCACAAAAGAAACCATTGACAATATCCGTGACGTGGCGATGCGAGACCGCCAAATAAAAATTCGAGAGACTGCAGAGACTGCATGCATTTCAACTGAGCGACTGCGTGACATCCCGCACGGAGAATTGGCTATGTGAAAGCTGTGTGCAAGATGGATTCCGCCATGGGCGATTCTGGAAGTCGGTCAAGGGGGAGGGGGTAATGGGGGGGGGGGGTGAGAGGGTTGGGGTTATGGAATATAGCTTAACAAAAGGAGAGTTGGGGTCCTCTAGCGACAAATTGGTAAATTTGGTGTTGCTTAAATTAGTTTTTGGTAATTGTTTCTGAGTTCAGGGTAAAAAATGTGTATTAATAAATAATAAGACGCCTATTTTAAGTTGAACGATATTATTGATTTAGGTAGTAAGCTATTTGCCTTTCTTATTCTTTTGTTAAAATGTGTTTGGAATACATTGCAACCTATGTTGCTACATAATTATAAAAAATAATGATCTCATCTGTTGGAGTATTATATTCGCTGATTTCTGAAGTCATTTTATCCAGTGTAATATGATACTCCACGGTGGGGGGGGGGGGGGGAGGGGGGCTATAGACGCCATAGCCCCCACCCTTGCCAACGCCCCTGGATGCCGCGACAGTCTACCAAAAGCTCATCTGGCACGACATTTCACCACAATGTGTGGGGATGTTTAATCGCAATCCTCAAGGCCTTTGCACCGATTTGTGGCTTTTGATAAAACCTGGAGCCAGCATTACACACCAGAGTCAAAACGGCAGTAAAAACTACGGCCAATGGCTGGTGGGCATCGAAAAAGGCAAAGTCCATTTTGTTGGGTAGTGGCAGCTTTTGTTTGGGATTCCCAACGAACAGTCCTCAAAGTTTTCTTGGTGAAGGGCACAATTATAAATGGACCCTGTTGTGATTCATTGTTGGATCGTTTGAAACTTGCGTTGGCTGGAAAAAGATCAAGACTGTCAGACAAAAAAGTATTCTACCATCAGGATGATGCATCATTCCACACTTCAAAGGTATCAATGGCAAAATTGGATGAACTGGGCTTCGAACTGGTTCCTCACGCAACGTGGATTTAGTCCCAAGTGACTTGTTCCTGTTCTCGAACTTGAGACTTTGGCTTGATGGGAAGAAACTTTCATCAAATAAGGAAGTGACCTCTGCAGTCATATATTTTGCAGAGTGTGATGGGATGCTGGAGGATTGCTGCACCAAGTGCGTAGCCTCGGAGGAGACTGTGTCGAGGAGTGAGGACAACTGTTTATGAAGCAAACGTTTTTTTCTTGCTTTTTACTAGACTTATCAGACCTCCATCGTATGGTATTTTACTCGCTGCCTTATTTTATGCATCCTAATAAAACAAATTCTCTCTCTCTCTCTCTCCGTCCAAACAAGCCTCAGAAGATCCATTGGTACTGAGCTGACAGGCATCACTGGATGCGGATGTGGTGGAGCACGTGGTCAGCACACCGCTCTCCTAGCCGTTGTCAGTCTTCGTGACCGGAGCCGCTATTTCTCAGTGAAGTAACCCAACCCCTCAACTGGCCTCACAAGGGCTGAGTGCACCTCGCTTGCCAACAGCGCTCGGCAGACCTGGACAGTCACCCGTGCAAATGCAAGCCAAGGCCCGACATTGCTTTACTTCGTTGATCTGACGGTAACCGGTGTTAGCACTGTGGCACGCTCGTTGGCAATAAGACAGATTAAATACTTTCATTTCCTTATTAATAATAAAAGTTCAACAAAAAATACACCTTTTGGAAAGTATCTCCAAAAGAGCAATTTACCCACCAACTTTTGAAAATAAACTCTCACTAGGCACAGATGTTGCAAGGACGGTAGGATATTGTTGTGCATATTTGTACAAACATGACAAAGGACTTTCTTCCCATTCAGCAAATTTCTTAAGAGTTTGCAGAGTTTGACAGATAAAGAGATACTCCGCCACTTCGGTGTGTTTCATTTTTCTTTTTATTGCCGTGCGCTAGATATTTGATGTTTCCAAAATTCGGATTCCTCCATTTCATTTGGGCTACTTTGTTGCTGAGAAACCACACTTCTGAGTCTTATGTGGATCGCCCTCATGCTGCTGGATCTTGAAAATTTAGGTTTTGAAATCTTGGATCCAACAGTGGAGCAGTGGCTGCTTGGCCATTTAATTCAGTGAACCCACACATTTTCTTCAGCTCTCTTAATAAAACGTCCTTGCATTCTCTGACATTTGGTGATATTGGTATGATAATTGTGTTGACAAACCGTCAGTCACTGGTATAGTTTTGAATATCGCAAATACTTTTCTCCAGACCCTTCTCTTCGACATAATCAGAAGACTTTACGAAGATGTGTGTTAACGTCTCTACAGAAGCTAGCACGTCAGCAATCACTGACCCACTCACTACTCGGATACGCTGGTAACATTGATTCGATACAAGTACAGATTTTATAAAATTCCTCATTATCCAAAAAAAGTTCGAATACTTACTTGTATGTACTTGTATCTCAAATTTTATGCGCGAAACTCGACCGAATTTTCGTTCCGCCATGCGGTCAGCGGTGCTCGACGGTAGGTAATGGAATCAGAAACGTCTGCTTTCAAAATGCTACCGTAGCCTGCGTTGTGTGGTTCCATTTTAAATTTATGTTATTATCAAGTGTCACTTTTTGAATCCTGTGATACATGGTGAACTACTAGAACTTCAGTTCTCACTTATTTTATTTTACTTATTTATTTATTTTGCAGCTTTTAATGTTTCCTTGATGGCTGGACCCGGCGATATGAATTGTATTAATGTTTGATGGCCAGTAAACACTGTAACTGTAAAAGTGTGTATCTGTTGCTATCCAGAATCTCATTAACAAATGACATTTGACGCCCATGTGATTTCCGATGTAGAAGATTTATGTCATGTAGCGAACGTCTGAAGGAATGCTCAGACTGATAAGAGTGTTGTTTTCCTGTTGGCAGAAACACTACGGATGTACACGCCAGGTGTGGCGCTGGACAGGGTGTGTGTGCACCCCTACCAGCTGCCGGACACGGAGGTGTGCCGAGGCGTCCACGTGAGGCCAGGCGAGATCATCTGGATTCCTGTACACGCCATCCACCGCGACCCAAAGTACTTCCCAGACCCAGAAAGTTTCGACCCGGAACGCTTCAGTCCGGAGAACAAGCACCGCATCAAGCCCTTCACATACTTCCCTTTCGGCGCCGGACCTCGCATTTGCATTGGTAAGCTATTTTCTGTTAGTAAATTTTGTTACTTTAATCTTACTTCTATCTACACCATTTCAGTGTTAGAAACCATCGTTTAGCTCTGGCTTCATGCTGTATTTCTGTAAATGCGAAACTTAAATTTCCAGCTATCAGCATTGACCTTACATTTCAATCTTATCAGTTTTGAAACGATAATGATATGTCAGATTAACGCTATAGGCTGTAACTAAAAGCCAAGTACAGTCAAATGTCTAAGCTAGAACATTTTTAGTAAAATCACATAGCATTTAAGAACTTAAGCTCTCATCCATCGTACTCTAAAAGAACAGACTTTTCGTCAAAAATACTCTCGCTCTATTAGTCAAGAAGCACATCAAAACCACTGCGTTTCAAACATTTTTGCTGACTCAGGCTGAATCATCCCATTAAAAAAGCGTTACTTATACTGTCTTGTTGCCCTGTGGCAGGATTAACTCATTTATTTACGTACGTTTACATCTTCCACATGCTACTTCAGTTTCATAGAAAATAGTTCTGTTGCTTCAACAACTGTCTATTAAAACTGACTGAAACCAAGTGTATGGTGCTTTTATGCCGGAGGTCTGATCGATGTACTTCATGGAAACCGCTTCGCATTAAAGCCAACTACCTCACAGCGAAGAAAAGGTGGTTCCGTCTATCAACGTGTAATGCCAACTTTAGTTATAATCTCAAAAAATTTATGAAAAGCTACAAGTGGGTCCATGTTCTGACGTCTGTATATGTATATTCTTCTCCTGTTGTAAGCTCACGCTTGTTCCTACGTTTGGTTACAATTTGTTTTTCCGTAGGTTCAAATTGTTCAAATGGCTCTGAGCACTATGGGACTTAACTTCTGAGGTCATGACTCCCCTAGAACGTAGAACTACTTAAACCTAACTAACCTAAGGACATCACACATATCCATGCCCGAGGCAGGATTCGAAGCTGCGACCGTAGCAGCAGCGCGGTTCCGTGGGTTCCACATTGAGTAAACACAGCTACCGTTTTTTTATCCACGCGTGTTTCGCTGAAGTTACCTGCTGTAATTACAGAGAAACTTGTCTCGGTGAAAGAAAGAAGAAAAGTTGCGATTGCTCAAGGCGTATCCAGGCCAAAAACAAATTTATAAGTCAACTGTTTTTTTAAGTAAGAAAAACAGGAAATTAAAAGTAATCGTAAGCCTTAGGCAGACGTGTACGCTATGAGACCACGACCAAATTTTATTCAGCGTAATTTCTTTCGAAAATATCAAATAATTTGTAATTTGAAGGAATCGATCATGTTCTCGGCAGTTTGTGACGTCACCATTGCTGCATCTCGATCGATTCAACGATATCTGATCGATACAGTAGCAACTACAACCACTGCGAGCTGCGACAACGAGCAAAAATTTTATTAAAGCTTCATGGCATTGTCTCGATGCAAGAATTTCAGATTGTCTCAACAGGAGAGACAATGAAAGAACATTTTAACTTCTCGTAACTCTGCTCATTTAACTTTTCTTATACACTCATTCTATTGAGCTAACAGAGAGCCAAGCAATGCCTGAGAAAAGGCGGTATTCCGATTGTGGAGCGGGGAAAGGGGATCTAACAAGTACTTTCCTCTCACTCACAAAGTAGTTCAATACAGTTTGTGCACAATAAAATTACTTCCGGAAATAATGGAGTAGACCGATAATGGAGGCGTGAATTCCCTGGGAGGAGGTGTGAAACATGCCCATATGTCTTCCATCTCGCCATTTCCCTCCAGGCATAACTGACAACAGTATTTGAACTCGGTTCACAGCCCTTTCAGGCCAACCCTGTGCCCTCTCTCAGCACTGCGTGCAGTTAGTTTGTTGGTTTCATGTCGTAATGACGCGGAACGAGTCATGTTGCGTTCACATTGCTAATTAATTTGTAAAACACATACATACTATACAATTCAAAGTTATATATAAATGTATATGGGTTAGTAGAGTTAGTAATTCCTACCTACCACCTTTTACACATTACTATAATAGAATTTCTTTTACAGGATAGAAGGACTTGTCAAGAAGAACTCTATTCAGTTTTTTTTTTTTTTCAAATTTTATTTTGCTGTCTCTCAGACATTTTGTACAGGGTGTCCGAAAAGTCTTTCCCTGATTACATAAATTGATAACTCAGGCTAGAAGTCAGATACAAATATGAAACTGGTGTCTAATTGTTTACAAACTATCAAAGTTTTTTTCACACGTCAGTAAACTTCCACATGAGCACTCTTGGTAGCACGTAGCACATCCAGGCGATATTCAGTTTCCGTCCACACATTAGACAACATCACTGGAGGGATCGATTCAAAGACTGTGGTTATCCGTTGCCGCAGGATTTCAAGATCTGGTACACGTGTTCGGTAGACCTCGTCCTTGACATAACCCCATAAAAAGAAGTCTAATGGGGTTATGTCAGGAGAGCGTGGAGCCCAAACCGTTGGCCCATCACGAGCAGGAAAGGTCATATCGAGATAGGCACGGACGTCCAAACCCCAACGATGCAGTACACCGTCTTGCTGAGACAAGACATCGGGGTGATACTGAAACAGCTGAGGAACAGCATGCAGTTGCAACACGTCCAGATACACTGCAGATGTGATGGTAACCTCAGCGAAGAAGAATGGCTCGATAATACGATCGTGCTATAGCGCGCACCAAACATTCACCTTTGGACTGCCTCTGGTGCACTCCATGAACTCGCCAGGGGGTTATGAACCCCAAATGCGCACATTATGGCGATTCACTACTCCACTGACAAAAAAGGTCGCTTCGTCGGAAAAGCCAATTCGTCTGAGATAACCATCATCGTCCTCAATACGTGATAGCATTTCGACCGCAAAGTCATATCGACGTGTACTGTCATTGGGCAACAAGGCCTGAACGATTTGCACTTTGTATGTACGAAACAATAAACGTTTGTGTAAAATGTCATGGAGAGAGCTTTTTGGCATCTGTAATTCACTTGAGGCCCTGCGCACCGATTTCTTTGGACTTCACAGAAAAGACTGCCTTACAGCTTCCACCCTGTCTGCTGAGGTTCTTGGTCGACCAGACCTCGGAAGGTCAGCAACCGATCCTGTGTTCTTGAACTTCTCATACCAGGCTTTAATGCTCTTGACATTAGGTGGATTCCTTCCAAATGTTGTCTGGAAGTGTCTCTGCACTGTAGTTGGTGATCGTGTGTCATGGTATCACAGGACACACTGTACCTTCTCCTGACTGGTTAACATGGCTTCTTGGGCACTGCAACTCATCCAATACTTAAGCACTGCGAACCTAAAACAGAAAAAAGTTAGATAGTTGTAAACAATTCGACAGAAGTTTCATATTTGTATCTAAAATCTAGCCTAAGTTATCAATTTATGTAATCAGGGAAAGTCTTTTCGGACACCCTGTATCTCTGTGTACGTGATCAAAAATTTAGCTTTAGCACTGTGCACCATTTTTTGTGCTAAATTCAACTTTAATGTGGAGCAATGAATGTCATTTTTCCTTCCAGTATTGCAATTATGAACACTGTTGTTCCTTTCTTTCGAACTGTAGTGGATTATTTACAACAAACATAGTGAGGGAATAAATTATACTGTGAAGCATTAGTGAGAATGTCTAACTCCTTAAACAGATGTCTACGAGCTGATCATGGGTGAATGCCATGTATTATCCTCACTGCACATTTTTGGGCTTAAATATGAGCTACCCCAGAATATTATCTCGTATGACATTTTTGAATAAAAGTATTTAAAATATGTCAGCTACTGGTCTGTCTCCCCCCAAGATTTACTATGATTATAAGCGCCAATGTGGCTGACCTGAGTTGTTTGGGGAGTTCCAAAATTTGTTTTTTCCAGTTTAAATTCTCATCAGTATGGACACTTAGAACTTCGAGGTTTCCACCCTATTACACCCTATTTTGAAGTTTCCACCCTATTACACTTATCATTGGTGTTGTACCTCTAGATGTGCAGAATTAAATATGTTGTGTCTTTTTAAAATTGACGCTGACACCATTCACAGGATACCAATCAATGATATTTTTTAACAACACTGTTTACCATTTATTCTGTTTCTGTACGCATGCTTGGATTGATTACAGTACTAGTGTCATCTTCAAAAAGAACTAATTATGCTTGCTGTATATTATATGGGATATCATATATATATATATATATATATATATATATATATATATATATATATATATATATATATATATATATATATATATATATATATATGTATGAGGGTCTGCACCTCGTGATCTAGTGGATAGTGTTGTTGCCTCTGGATCACAGGGGTCCCAGGTTCGTTTCCCAGCCAGGATGGGGATTTTCTCTGCCTGGGGACTGTGTGTTTGTGTTGTCTTTATCATTTCATCATCCTTGTCCTTATCATTTCATCATCATTCATGACAGTGACTAAATTGGATTGTATAAAAATTGGAGTGTGTACAAATTAGGACTTTGTACGGGCACTGATGACCATGCAGCACAAGCCAAACATCATCGTCTTATATGAAGAACAATAGTGGACCTAAGATTGAGCCTTGAGGAACGCCATATGTGATTTCTCCCCTGTCAGAAATATGCCCCAGACAGTATTGTATGAATTACTAAATACTACTCTCTGTGTTATTTTGGTGCATTATTCATTGGTTGGCTATCCATCAAACCCATAAAACTTTAATTTATCTTGGGGAATTCTGTGATTTCCACGATAAAATGCTTTATCCAGGTCGTAGAAAACGTTATCTGAGATTACTGTATAATCTTGCACACTAGTCAGAATACATACTACTGGAGAAGAATATTATTATGTGATAAACAGAACAGTTGGCAAAGTGACAGCTGTCATCTTTATTCCGAGAATGCTTAGCTGTTAAGATCTTGAAAGACTTATAATCGTAATCTGAAGACTATGCGTGTTCTAATGTTTAAGCTGAATGGGAACTTCCAGAAAAAAAACGCCTATGCTGACGTTCAGTCGTAATGTCTACATTCACCCACTCATGAAAAATACGTATTCTAACTGCCTGTTAAGTTCTACCAAAAATATATGTATGTCCTTTATGACAATTGTTTTATTTTTTTCCAGCCCAGAGGTTCGCGTTGATGGAGGCGAAGGTGGTACTCCTGTACTTGATGTCCAAGTTCAGCTTCCAGGTAGTCGCCAAGACACCGGTGCCTCTGAAGATACAGCCAAACAAGCTCAATCTCTCTATCAAGGGTGGCGCCTGGATTGGCGTGCGGCGTAGATTTTGATCAGAAAATTATTACATGTCGTTCCACATGAATGTGAGAGGGAAGAAAATCTGACTTTCTTGAATTAATTCGAAAACACTACTCTGTACACACGGCTGCGATAACGCAACTGACAACTGTCTGTTAACCTCACAAATATGTGTCCCACCACGTTATACATTGGTCGAAAAGAATGCATTATTTATATTGATATGTTATTCTGTAACACACATTTCCTTTTTTCCCTTCTCCACTTTTTTTAAAGGAAATTAACACAAAATTCACATGTTTCCCGCCTCCGTAGGCGCCGTCTGTAGCGTATTCTTTTCAGTCGGAGGTAGGCGGTTAGAAAACTGTTACTGAAAAACGATTATCACCAGTATTCGAACAGCAAGGCTTGAAAAGATAGGGGCATAAGGATTCTGATAACGAGACTACAGGAAAATCCTGGTTGAAATTAGAATGTCCTCGCAGGAGGAATGATGACATGCGACATTTTGACGATCCGTCCTCCAGCAGCCCCCCCCTCCCCTCCCCTCCAATTGTGCTTTCCTAAGTGAGCAATACCCGCACCGGCACTGTGGTTCACTCTCTCCTTTGTCTCATCGTCATAAACAACACAAACACGACTTTACGCTATAAAGAATGTTATAGAATCTTTGTGTCAACTAGCGACAGCTAAATACCTCGAAAATGACGCATGGTACGGAAAAAATGTTCTGGATGAAAGAAAATATTAGTAAAGGGGAGATCTATTCAGTGACGTATGGTCGATACGACAAAAAATACAACCACTGGGAACTGCGACAACGAGCATCTCTGGACTTAAAGTGAGTTTCAGCGTTGCTAAGTTCCTACCGAACGCCGACGTGGCAGTTGAGGGGTCTCCTGAAAAGAATCGAGAGCCCAGTATTTACAGTCGCGTCTCGGTCAGAATTATTCTGCCAAGTGCTGCTAGGTGTATCGAATAGTAATTCGTGAAGACGGTATATCGTCTGAGCTACAAGTGGCCACTTTCCAACCACCCCTCCTGTGTGGGTGTCACCAACTTGGTATTTTCTAACGGAAATCACCGATTTTTTGTCGCACATTCGGATTATACTCCTAATAAATACTTACGATTTACTCAAACAGTTCTTTTCCATTCAAGGTGAGTGACGCTGTAATCGACAAATATCAAGCGTGTCCATTTTTACAAATACGAATCGATGCATTTGATTCTACACTTCATTTGTGATATAAATGTAAACCTTTATTTTCTGACGGTAGATATTTGTGCTTGAAGTTTACTTTAGCGTTGCAAATGTGGTTGTACAGTACAGTATGGTTAGCTGCTTCAATGTCCGTTTAGAAACTATGCTTAGCATGATCCAGGAACAACGACGTGGATGTAATAGTATTGTGTTCCCATCGGGATGATTTTGGTGAGCCGCCTTGTCTCGCATCAATCGCGTGCTTCACTTTGGTGAGTAACCACGGCAGCTGCGCCTGCCACAGTCACTTCACAGATGTTGCACCTTGTTGCTGTCGTTTTGACAGCCTCGTAGTGGCCAGCGCGAGAGTTACGGCAGTTGGATGAAAACACACTGACGCGTCCCAGACGTGAGTGTTGCTTGGGACTGGGCGACAGAGTTCGGAGAAAACGGGAATAGTGGGTCAGTCTGAGTGTGTGAGAGAGAGAGAGAGAGAGAGAGAGAGAGAGAGAGAGAGAGAGAGAGAGAGAATATCTTGACCTCACTATGTTGTTAAAATTTCCTTACTACAAAAGGCAAGGATTGGAATCAGTACAGAATGATGAACACTGTGAGAGTCTTACAACTTTTGACTTTATTCAGAGAATATTCTCAACCTAGCACACATTTGCTCTAAATGAGTTGCATTCACGGAAGACCAAGTCTTTATACAGAGACGGTGTCTGTTAAAATAACATACCAGCACTGACTACGTTAGCACCCCCGACATGACACGCAGGAGTCCTCAGCCACCCAGCTAGAACTCCATCTGCTGTTCCGAGCTGCTGCAGATAACCCTGCTCGGCAAATAGCTTCGGCTGTTTCTCCCAGTACTCTATCTCCCCACTTCCGCTACGACCTGCCCGGCCTATCTGTCCCCTACTCCTGTCCCTCTAACTGCCGTCACTCTCTCCTTGGAGGGTCTGCATCCGAGTTTTAATCACTTCCCCTCTCGGCTCCGCCAGTCCCTGACTTTGCATTACGCTGAAGGGCCCTTGCCAACACTGTTTTTCCAAAGGTGTGTAGAGACGGGGGGGGGGGGGGGGTGAGGAGGGGTCTGTTGCAAATTCATGTCCTGTTCCTGCTATAGGCTCTTCATGACGTATATGTGCCCCTTCCTGATACTCTCTCCATTATCCCCTTCTTAACCTCGCTTTGAAACGATATTTTATGTCTTGCAGTGTTATTTCTTAAGCGCGGCTGGCGTCTTTATGGCGCCACCAGCTGAAAATATTTCTTTCTACGTGACTTGAGGCATCTGATATTTTGTGTAAGCCTTTTGTTGTGCTCTGTCGTTTACAACTGCCTCTCTGACTTGTAACTTTTCCCTCGTTATGCTCGTGAAGCTTTCACCTGTTACCAACTCCTAATACGTGGCTGTCACATCCGGGATACAAGACAACAAACCGGAATCAGTCACCCTGATGGTGAAGTTCGAGGACGGCCTCTGAAATGAAGCTTATATGCAAGAAATGACAATGTCTGTTCAGATTATTCGTACTGTTCCCTCACATTTGCCACATTCATCTAACATTTCAGCATCAACATCAACCGTTAGAACACAGAAGTAAAGGAAATGTAGAAACACTTAATTGCAAAAAAAAAGTGCTCTTGACATTTGTGGATTACAGCGTGCAGCGCCAGCTACCACGATTGGGAGACAATGGTTTGAGTAAATCGTGTTTATGTTTGGCGTACAATCTGGATATGGAATCCACTTGAAAATAAGAAGGAGGGGTGGTACGAATGTGGCCAGTTGTACGATACGTGTGACCCGTTACTGTTATTAACTTGCCATCTAGAACATTTTCTTCGTACGGTGCATCGCTTGAGACATTTAGTGGTCTTAATTTAAAACAAAACCCGGAACACACTATCATTATAGTCACTTGTACGAAACAGATAGCCTTAACTCATCCGTTATTCGTTCTAAGTAACGAATTTCATAATATTTGCTACAGACCGCAATCTACACGATTCCATAAACGTCAACAGAAATGTGTATAACATAGGTGGCACCTTGTTACAGTAGTGCTGTGTCGACCTCGCGCACGGTACACAGCTCAGTCCAGAGAGGGCCTAACCAGGCAGGCAGTCTTCAGCGTGGCGCCGCGTAGTTACGATCAGTCGCTACATATGTGGCGCAGCCAACTTGAACCTTATTTTGCTTCCGCTGCACGACTCACAAATGCTCCGCTCCATCCGCCAATAGCTATATCAACCTCCACAGAGGGCGCCAGTGTCGGGGACCACTTGCTACTTCCTCCATTAGATAAGAGTGGACATCCCTCCACCATTCGCGGATGAAGCGCACCCACCGCTTCGCTCAGTAGACCCGTCAGCTGTCGACCAGTTCCGGCTGCCCAACAGTTACCGGCAGTTGCTGCAGTTACGGCCCAGTAGCTGTTCACAGCTCGTCATCGGGCAGTCAGCGCTGATTGTCAAAGTGTTCGACTTTATTCGGTCCTGAATCATAAACACTTTACACCATTCCAGACTAAACAACTATCACACTAATCAGCCAACACCAGTGTTCACAACTTTCATTTCAGTGCCACTCGTCTTCATCGTGCAAAGCGTGTAATTTATTTTAATAAACGACTGTTACTTGTTTCATACTGTGTTGCCTCTATTATTTATGTTATAGGTTTAAACACCCCACGAAAAAATTAGTTACAAGCGTGTATAAACCCACCTGCATACAGAAACTACTTTTCTGCAGTAGGACGTTCGCTTTCTGTTACCTTTGATTTTGGACGCCAAAAGTGATTGGTGAATACAACAGTTATCCATAAAATAATAGGAAATACACTGAAGCGCCAAAGAAACTGGTATAGGCATGCGTATTCAAAATCAGAGATATGTAAACAGGAGAGTACGGTGCTGCGGTCGGCAACGCCTATATATGACAACAAGTGTCCGGCCCACTTGTTACACCGGATACTGCTGTTACAGTGACAGCTTAGTAAAATTTCAGTGAGTTCGAACATTATGTTATAGTCGGCACACGAGCGATGCGACACAGCATCTCCGAGGTAAGGATGAAGTGGGGATTTTCCCGTACGGTCATTTGACGAGTGTACTGTGAATATCAGCAAACAGGTAAAGCATTAAATCTCCGACATCGCTGCGACCGGAAAAAGATCCTGCACGAACGAGACCATCGACGGCTGAAGAGAATCGTTCAACGTGACAGACGCGCAACCCTTCCCCAAATTACTGCAGATTTCAATGCTGGGCCATCAACAAGTGTCAGCGTACGAACCATTCAACGAAACATCAGCGATACGGGCTTTCGGAGCCGAGGGCCCACTCGTGTACCCTTGATGACTGTAAGACACAAAGCTTTAGGCCTCGCCTGGGCCCGTCAATACCTACATTGGACTGTTGGATAAACTACGAACATATTGCCTGGTCGGACGAGTCTCGTTTCAAATGACCTCATGAGTCTGTGGACCCTGCATGTCAGCAGGGCACTGTTCAAGCTGGTGGAGGCTCCTCTGTAATGGTGTGAGGCGTGTGCAGTTGGAGTGATATGGGACCCCTGATACGTCCAGATACGACTCTGACAATTGATGTGTACGTAAGCATCCTGTATGGTCAGCTGCATCCATTCATGTCCATTGTGCGTTCGACGAACTTGGCAAATTCCAGCAGGACAATGCGACACCCCACACGTCCAGAATTGTTACAGAGTGGCTCCAGCAACACTCTTCTGAGTTTAAACACTTCCGCTGGTCACGAAACTTTGCAGACATGAACATTATCGATATATCTGGGATGCCTTGCAGCGTGCTATTCAGAAGAGATCTCTACCCCCTGGTACTCTTGTGGATTTACGGACAGCCCTGCTGTGTTTCATGGTGTCCATTCCCTCCAACACTACTTCAGACATTACTGAGTGCATGCGACTTGGTGTGGTGGCACTTCTGCCTGCTCTGCACGATATAAGGCAGATGTACTAGTTTCTTTTGCTCTTCGGTGTAAAATTCTTCACCCATTGCCAACTGTAATCTGCGTCTGTACCAGTGCGATAACACATATAGAACTCCTGTTAGTGAAATAGTTTCACGTGTTAATTACTAGCTCATAAAAAAGTCGTTCCATGACGATTGCAGCACTGTTTGACTGCCAGCTGGACATTAATGCTAACTGGAATCGAAAAGTTACGTAATATTTCTCTTCTAACCAATATTTACAGTCCTGTCGCTGTTTTTCTGCTGCTCACAAACGACTCTTCGCAAGAGCATAAAACTAATTAATTCATATCTACAGTGCTCACATTATGAAGATTTCTTGGAGATAATTCTAAGGTAAGGTAAGCAACATGTCACAAAATGCTTGAATACTTTCAGTAGTAATATGTTTTCACTTGACTGGAACTGCTACTTGGCGAACGGCGTTCAGAAAATGTGGAATACTTTTCCTCGTGCATATTCGCCCCGTATTCCAACATGAAACACAAACTCTTCTGCTCGGCTGCTGCTTACGTCATCCATTCTCGTCTACCAGTTCCGGTCACAAAGCTTTGCTAGTGTCGTTCGTGCAAACAACGTTGACGTTTGTCATAGGCTACACTGTTGGCCAAACAAAAAGGAGCAGCTGGAATATTAGTATGCAAATTATCTACATTTTCCACACGGTGATCTACCGTAGGCGCAACAAAGTCAGCCCGTTTATTACATACAGGGGGTGGACAAAAGTATGGAAAACACCACAAACACAACACATTATCTTGTCTACTAGGATGTAGGATAACCGTTGGCGCTCAAAACAGGTTCCATTCGTCGCGAATACAGATCCTGTATGGATTTCAAGAGAATCTTACACCATTCTTCGGGGAAAACAGTGCAACGCTGAGGTAGCGATGGACAGCGATCATGGTCACTTCCCTCCAAAGCAGACAACAAACTCTCAGTAATATTGAGACCAAGCGACTGACGGCCAGGGGAAGTGCTGCAGCTCATCCACGTGCTCGCTGAACCACTCCTGGACGATGCGAGCTGCGTGAATATCGGGGCCTACATCGTCACTGGGCAACAATTTTCCGCGGGATGGATCTCACTAGGTAAAACTGTCACAGAGTCCTTGGCAGTATCGCGGCCTTGCAGAGTATCCTCAGAGCTCCTGGAATACGACGATATGGCCACCCGAGCCACGCCACGTTTCATTCTTGGGACGTTAACTCGGCCAGAAATTGCCCAGCTCCCCTGCAGCTCCTAGCTTCTGCAGGTGCCTTTATGTTGTTTTTGATACTCAACGTGTTTGCTAGTGCGGCAGCTGCAACGGCTTTTGGAGGGTGAGGGTTTTTCACTTTTCCTGCATGCGGGATAAATCTTCGATACGGTACCTGTTGAAAACACTTTCGCTGCCTCGGCTACGGAAGCACCAACAACCTGCCCCCGTCCGGATGCACTGGGCTGCGACGTAATACACTGACAAACTACACGGGACCACGGCTGACACGTGCAAAGTACTGAGGACGTTGTGGAGGTGCCGTTCGTGGTCAGATACAGCACCGAAACCTGCACGCTTGGCTAGCACCTGCATTTATGCTCATGCATCATTTTTCGCTGTGTTACCATATTTTTGTACATCGGCTGTATATGCAACATGCCGCGTATGGCGCATGTATTTTCGTAAAGACCTCAAACGCATACATTATACTTTTATTAGCCCTCATACAATGAAAGCTATCTTCGAATATGCTACTCCAGGCGGGTGTAATATGAATGTGCGCAACGGAAAATAATGAACGCTAAAAAGATGATTTGACCCTGTCTGACTATCCCTCTGAAGCAGATCTTAGGATCCCTTAATACTCTTTTTTAACATGTTAGTTACATTGTAAACATAAACGAATAATGAAAGCAACTAATACTACTAAATGTAAACGTTTTTGTTCAATATACATTTATTATAGATTAAAATAACCCTATAAGTATAATTGTCTATATTTCCTAACCAAAATTATTAATCAGTTGCCAAACTCTGCCCCTTATTATGACTGCACGAACTAATATCAATAGCGCGAAATGACTGACATCCTCTACGCGCCAAACACTGGAAGTCACTAATTTCAAAGATGATCTACGGTGGTGTGGAACCTCAGTGGAAATAAAGTAACGTGATCACAGCTGTTTAGCTTCATAGCCCTAATAAGCCTAATAAGCAATGTGCGATATCACCGTATGTACTGCGTCCGGTGCGTCGAAGTGATGGTTCTCGTACTCGTCTGCGACGAAGGAAGAACTCCAGCCACAAACGAACTCTTTCAAACACTAGGACGGCAGAAGGCGGTCCTCTGACTAATATACTCTAATACTGGCTTCTCCTCTCGGCGCTCTACAGACGAGAAACGCGAAATACCAGTCACAAGGACGGAGTCCACATAACGTCTCAACGTAAGTATATGCTCTCAATTACTGAACGTTGCTTGCTCAATGACGAATTCCAGCCCAGAAGTGAAGTCCAGAATCTTATAGGTTCGCAACAGTACAGTGCCTAACTGTTCTAAGTATAAACTCTCTGTACAAGATGGCCGTATGGGCAGGCGGTGGGCGCTGTGGAATGAATAGGGTAATTTTTAGATAAAGGCCATTTATTGGCTAAAGCATGTTGAAATGGGCTGCATAGGCCTAGGGAGGTGAGGGTGAGCCAGAGTATAGAGTTTAGCGAGACATACTTCGCGAAGCTACCGAAAGTGGTTGTCTGCCAAAACTAAGTCCACAGTGCCGCAGCACCGGGAGAAGCGGGAGATGTTCAGTGCTACAGGGCGCGCATCCGACTCGCGGGTGAGCAAGAATACAAGAGAGCGGGCCCGGCGACGGGCGGCCGGGTATATTCGACGCTCCACGCGGTTTCCTCCGCCCTGATTGGTCGGGATCGAGAAAACCGTGCGGGCGGCATGGAATTTTCCAGATCGTCGCCTGCTAAGCGACGCCTGCGGCGGCGTTACCTCGTCAGCACGTGAGGGAGGCGCGTGGCCGAGGTGGCCTTCCTCGGTATTGACTTCCTGTTGCTAAACCGTCGGACGAAAGAATTTACAGGCAGCTAACACTGCCGGCTGTGGCTTGGCCGTAATGGAAAAATGAAGTTACCGTTTGAAAGCTCATATAATAAAGTAAAATATCCTACTGTCTGGCTCATCCTTTACATCTCCACAGAGCAAAGACAGCAAATCCGTCTGTACCAACAAAGCTGATACCGAGCGACCGTCACACACGGGCGCTCACAATAGAAGACCTCGTCTCTCCACCGCTGGCTTCCCGGCAAGGCTCGGCTCCCCACCATCGTAATTCCGAAAACGAAACATATTCCCAAAACCACGGAATACTCTCCGTCTCTACAGATTCTTCCGAACGTCGACCAATCATATTTTAGTCTTTTGTCGCCCCGTTTTGCGAGGACAAACCTATACTCTCACCTGTGTCCAAGATTTTCAGCGTTCGGAAGTATTATCCGGGTATCCTTCCGGCCCCTCCTATAATAGCAGCCAGCCGTCACCCTATTGTGCCCCAGAGCTCAGGTGCCACGACGTCTGTCCAGCTACTTGCTGTGTTTAAGCAGGACCAACACACCTTTGCCGGCCTTCCACCCAGAGCTTGAGTTCTGCCTGCCGTTTCACCTCCACTGGCGTTCCAACCTGTATTAGTATAGGCAACCATTCATTACGCCGTTTTTATAATAACGACACTCCGTCACCTTTCATGCAATAAGCGTTAACAATTATTTACAAGACAATACGTGACAATGTCAGTGTCCTTTATATATTCATATATACGATGTACAACCTGTCACAAGATACCTAATTGTGTTTGTAGATCATGGCAAAGTATGTGGATGAGTTCTTGTAAGGTGTGAAATTATAGCCACCTTACAATACCCGTACCTAACGAACTATTTTGTACTAGGATGGGGTAATTCTTATAGTATAATCTCATCCAGTACAAAATCGTATAACCATCAATTGTCTGTACAAGCGATCTAGTAAGAATACGAGGACAGAGGAACGCTTGAATCGTGATATGTTCTTCTACAGTCATTCTGCATTCATTCATGGGTTTACTGCCGTAAATTTACTTATTGCATGTTTATTGTAATCTGTCTACACTTTATGTTTGGAACATTGTTCTGAGACATGACAATTGGAATGTACAGTATCAAAACAAATTTAACTAACATTACAAAGTTTTTAGTCCCCTTCAAAAGAATGGCAGTTTCCATCTTTCTTTAGACTTAAGGCCCACGCTCTCTGTCGTTCATCCATCGCTAAGACACAGGTTGAGGCAAGAAATATTAAATAAAGTATCCTAATCTTTTGAAAGTGGTCGTCCAATGAATTAGATGTGCTTCATTTACCCATTACTTCACAAAACAACAAAACAAGCAGTTATGTCAATTATTCATGAGGTTATCTATTGGTCATTATACAATTATATAAAATTCTGTGAAACATCGTATGTAATTTGACTTGGTTATATTTATGCTCTTGGCGCTTACATTAAAAAAAAAAACATCATTTCAGAGTTCGGATCGACCACCAATTCTATCTAATGTGTTTGTTTACAGTGTGTAAAATGTAATACATAAAAAACGTTAAAAACTCATAACATCATTAACAAAAAAAATGGAAACAATAATTTTACATAAATACATACACAAATAAAATTCTGCAAATACACAAATATATAAAAACAGTGAAGGTCATCACATCATTATCAAAGATAATGTCAAACAATACTTTTACATGAATACATACACAAATATTTTCTTAAGACTAACCTGAAAAATAAGTACAAAATGCTTACACAGTGATAAATATCAGAAACTATTAGTTTTTGGGTGTAACTGTTCAGTGTGCACTACATTATACACTTTTCTTTTATCAAGAGTCATACACTGATTCAGGTTGTACAACACACTTTCATCTTCATTTGTGTACGGGGATGGAAGCCACAGTTTTTTTTAAAGTTTAGGAGAGGAAGATTGTTTGAGATCGGACATGTTGCCTTTACAAGTCAGTCTCTGGACCCTTAGCTCGTCGTTGATCCTGTCCGCTTACCAGCCTCTCGCAGAGCGCAGAGTTGATGATGTGGAAAGGTCCTCAGAATATATAGCCGGGTAAGTGGGTGTATGTTTTGAAACAGCTAAGTTTCTTGTCGAATTTGCGCACAGTATGGGGGAGGTACTGTGAGGCAGGATCTTTATAGGTCACCTAGAATTGTTCTGCGTCAGCTAAGAGAAGTGTAACTGTATCTAGTCTTCAGTTCTTCGTGTTTCTTCTTTTAGTATGTTTGTGTTCCTACTCTTCTGTTCTTCATGTCGCTTCTTTCTCTTGTTACAACTATTGTATTTTGGATAAGGATATCGGTAATTGTGGACAGTTAGGTTGTCTGTTTGGTGACATTTGTTTGGTGACATTATACATGGAACTTGAGTCGTTGTGTGTGAGTCAGATTCCTCAGAAGTCAGTGCCAGGTGACTGACTGCTTCAGATTTTGATGTTTATCAGTCTCTGTCTGGCGGAGGACCGCAGAAGAAAAACAAACATAGTTGACAGTTCCGTACAACTATTAGCAGTTGCTGTAGGTTTAATTGACTGTATTGTGTGTGCAATTGGTTTATCTCATCTCCATCGTGTAGTACAACAGTGGAGACAAGTCATTAGTGGCCGTTTCAGCACCACCTCTGCTGCGCTGGCCTCGTTACCTGGTCCAGTGGTACACCACTGTCTGCCGCCAGAGGGTCTCCAGGCAGCTCATGAACAGCCCACGTCCACATGCTGCTCGACAGCGTCCCTTGCTTCCGGTCCATTCCTCACGTTGTTGCTTCAAGTGTGTCTCACAATGCTTTTGTTTGTGCGTCCTGTGCTCACTAATGCCCACAACTAGTCTCCAATTTAGAACAAATACTATAAAATACACTCCTGGAAATGGAAAAAAGAACACATTGACACCGGTGTGTCAGACCTACCATACTTGCTCCGGACACTGCGAGAGGGCTGTACAAGCAATGATCACACGCACGGCACAGCGGACACACCAGGAACCGCGGTGTTGGCCGTCGAATGGCGCTAGCTGCGCAGCATTTGTGCACCGCCGCCGTCAGTGTCAGCCAGTTTGCCGTGGCATACGGAGCTCCATCGCAGTCTTTAACACTGGTAGCATGCCGCGACAGCGTGGACGTGAACCGTATGTGCAGTTGACGGACTTTGAGCGAGGGCGTATAGTGGGCATGCGGAAGGCCGGGTGGACGTACCGCCGAATTGCTCAACACGTGGGGCGTGAGGTCTCCACAGTACATCGATGTTGTCGCCAGTGGTCGGCGGAAGGTGCACGTGCCCATCGACCTGGGACCGGACCGCAGCGACGCACGGATGCACGCCAAGACCGTAGGATCCTACGCAGTGCCGTAGGGGACCGCACCGCCACTTCCCAGCAAATTAGGGACACTGTTGCTCCTGGGGTATCGGCGAGGACCATTCGCAACCGTCTCCATGAAGCTGGGCTACGGTCCCGCACACCGTTAGGCCGTCTTCCGCTCACGCCCCAACATCGAGCAGCCCGCCTCCAGTGGTGTCGCGACAGGCGTGAATGGAGTGACGAATGGAGACGTGTCGTCTTCAGCGATGAGAGTCGCTTCTGCCTTGGTGCCAATGATGGTCGTATGCGTGTTTGGCGCCGTGCAGGTGAGCGCCACAATCAGGACTGAATACGACTGAGGCACACAGGGCCAACACCCGGCATCATGGTGTGGGGAGCGATCTCCTACACTGGCCGTACACCACTGGTGATCGTCGAGGGGACACTGAATAGTGCACGGTACATCCAAACCGTCATCGAACCCATCGTTCTACCATTCCTAGACCGGCAGGGGAACTTGCTGTTCCAACAGGACAATGCACGTCCACATGTATCCCGTGCCACCCAACGTGCTCTAGAAGGTGTCAGTCAACTACCCTGGCCAGCAAGATCTCCGGATCTGTCCCCCATTGAGCATGTTTGGGACTGGATGAAGCGTCGTCTCACGCGGTCTGCACGTCCAGCACGAACGCTGGTCCAACTGAGGCGCCAGGTGGAAATGGCATGGCAAGCCGTTCCACAGGACTACATCCAGCATCGCTACGATCGTCTCCATGGGAGAATAGCAGCCTGCATTGCTGCGAAAGGTGGATATACACTGTACTAGTGCCGATATTGTGCATGCTCTGTTGCCTGTGTCTATGTGCCTGTGGTTCTGTCAGTGTGATCATGTGATGTATCTGACCCCAGGAATGTGTCAATAAAGTTTCCCCTTCCTGGGACAATGAATTCACGGTGTTCTTATTTCAATTTCCAGGAGTGTACATAACACAAAATTATCGACATCCCTCTGTTATGAAATACAAGTTTTTTATGCATTCACTAGTGAGGTCATTTACCTTTACATTTGTTATTGTTTGAGTTGTACCATCAGCCAAGATGCAGACGTATTTACTATTATTATTATGATCAAAATATCACGTACAAAGTTAATGTTAATTATAAAAGAACATTCCTCAACCTATGTACTTTACTTATCAAACATCTGTTGGCACCTGTATACCTATGAAAAATACATGTTCGTTAGTTGTCCGTACCACAGTAATATTGTAATCATCACCAGACCCAATGTTAATACTTGCAAACTACTTGTTAAACTATTTGTTACTACTTGTTAACTACTGGCTAGTAGGATGTTTATATAAGTCTAACTACCACACTATTTAAAGAAACTGCTCTGTCGTTGGGTATCACAAGACCGTCCGATCTCATGGGTCTTGGTTTCGTCGTGGATGTTGTCATGAATATCTGTGAACAATAAAGTGCACGTCTGCGCACGCAAACATACACAAATGAGTGATTAGGTGGGCCTCTTCTTCATTTGATGATTCTGGCGTGCTTCCTGTGGACAGTGATACTACATAGCAAGTTTGGTGCAATTACCGGTAGATTCTTTAATCACACATTCACGTATCTTTTCTCACGATTTTAATCAGTAATACCTTCTCTGCCACTGTCCTTTCTCTTAGAGCTGCTGCTATTACCTTTCTCTGGTGTTCTTCCTATTTCGTTACTAAAGTTACTTTCTTTTGACTAGTGGTACCTGCAAATATAAAGATTTTAGTACATTATATAAATCGCTGCTCATCAGCAGAACTGCCATATCCTTATGTATTACCCTCTGCTTCATGTGCTTTGAACGTAGAGTTCGCATTTTCCTTTATTACATTTTACGTGTCTATCCCCTCATTACACTTCCATTTCATGTCGCTCTAACACTCAAATAATATGTCGGTGCACTCATATGGAATTCCGCAGAACTGGCCGCCATGTACACAATTTGAACAGCATAAGTACAACATTGCCATACAAATAACGGTGTGTTCTCGCGTAGACACGTGGAGCTGGCCACCTGTCGAACTCCCGTTTCTCTGAATGGAGACAAAACATACTTGGACGGCACTCCTGCGTGTCATTGCAAATCCCATTGCTAAACATGTAAAATAGACAGTCATTCCTACGATTACAGACGTTCTCTGCTATTACGTTCCACATCAGTTCGTTAACAATTATTTTTTATCTATTCACACATATTTACAACATTTTTGCAGTACCACACGTTTCTAAATTTTACTTTATTCCTTCATGGACAGATAGCACATCTTGAAATCTAAACACCTTCTAAAATTGTACACCCAGCTTGCTGTGTACATAGTTCAAATGGTTCAAATGCCTCTGAGCACTATGGGACTTAACATCTGTGGTCATCAGTCCCCTAGAACTTAGAACTAGTTAAACCTAACTAACCTAAGGTCATCACACACATCCATGCCCGAGGCAGGATTCGAACCTGCATATAGTTAAAGCCTACACAAAGAAACATACCCATTCCAGAGAATTATCGCAAAGTACTGTAGAGCGACTCAAGAGTAACTAACTAACTGAACATTTCCATATCCGACTTGGACTGTAGTCGCATTGAATTTCCTTTTCGATGCGGCTACAACTCTCTTCCATGGTAAATGTTATCTTTGACTGAATTAATTTCTTGGATTTCACATTCGTTCGTATGATTTTGAATTTATTCTATAGATGTTTGATAAAGAATCTGTGATAATCCTTTCCTTTTATCTTCACTTTTTGTATGCTATTCTCAGTATTTGAATGATATACGTGTTAATCAAAATATTAACAATGTCGATTGTATCGTCAATAGTTGTCGTCACTGTCAAAATGATTCACTTCCCTAGTTTAAGTTTCACAAAGTTTGTTAATTGGAGTTTTCTGTCCTTCGAGCATTACAACACTCAGGGTGTTCCTTTTCCTGTCAGTTGGCAGAGTCGGGGACTAGGTAATGTTTACATCTAGATAAACTTCTTATAAAAATCTATTATTCCTAGAAAACCCCTCAGTATTTTTCTGGTTGTAGGAGTGGTAAACTTTGCAATTGGGGCCAACCTCTCTGGGTCGAGACTAATTCCTTCTCCTGTTATCACGTGTCCAATAAAGCTAACCCTACTGCTCCCAAAACAAGGCTTCTCAATGTTTGCGGTGACCCCATATCTTTTGAAACTGCTTAACACTCCCTCTAAGAGTTTGTTATGTCTCTCCCAGATATTTTATGCTATCAATATATCGTCTACATAACACGTGAGATTCTTTTTTAACTCTTCACTCAGTGTTTCGCTAACACCCGTGATAAATGCAACTGAAGACATATTCAATCCAAAAGGCAGCCTTTTGAATTGAAAACACCTTCCGAAGGCAATCAAGGCCGTGTATTTTCGGCATTCAGGATCGAGCTCTATCTGCCAAAAGCTCTATTGCAAATCAAGTGAGGAAAATACCGAAACCCCATGAAATCTGTGAAGCACCTCCTCAAGCCGTTCGGGGCGATCCGTCTCTGGCACAATAACTGTATTTATTTGCTGTGAGTCTAACATCAGTCTAATTGCACCGTCCTTTTTGTCTACTATGCGTACTGGGCTACTATACTCAGATCTCGCAGCCTCAATTACACCTTCGTCCTCCATTCTTCGTAGTTCACTTAGAACCCTTTCCCGGTATGACCGTGGGATGGGGTAAGGGGGTACCCGAAACGGCCTATGTTTCTTTACCACAAATTTATATCGATACCCCTTAATGCATCCGGTTTTGGATACGAAGATCTCTGCGTTATTTTTGAGTCCAAGCTCCAACCCTTTTCTATCCTTATTATCTATGTTATCCAGTTTCTCGAGTTTCGAATCAATTATACTGTTAATTTCATTAATATGGTCACATTCTGACTTGAACTCTGCTCTACTCTCATTATCTTTTTTACACTCTTCCCTGTGAACTGAATGTTGGCCGTGAATTGTAGTTTTAAACAGCTCGACGGAATTTGAACTTTTATTGCCTTCTCATCAAATCTGATTTTTCTTTTATTCTCTTTCCCTAACGCTAACTCCCCTCTTCCTACATCGATGATAGCTTTCTGCACTGAAAGGATATCTACACCTATTATTATATCAGCTGTTAGTTTCGGTATTATGAACAGATTAGCAGTCATATTTTGTCCTTGGTAATCAAAGTCTAGACGTGTTTGTTGCGATATTTCCATATCCTTTCCAACTAACGCATCTCGTAGCTGTGTTTTTTGTACTGTGAGCATAGGTGGATTAACTGAATCCTTGCATTTAGCGAACAGCCTATCTGAAATAGCTGAGAGTTCGCTTCCACTATCTATTACAGCAGTACCCATAATTCCGCCAATTTGTACTTTTACCACCAGATAGATCTCCTGTTTGGGTAACGTTTACTTTTCATCAAGTAATACCTCCCTCATGTCCTCATATTCTATAATATTTATATTATTAATTCCGAGACGATTTACGGGCTTATTTTCTCTAGTGCCTGTCGTCTGGCCTAGCCACTGTTCATTTCCCATGTCATTTTGTCGCACTCTCCCAGGGTTAGGTGGTCTAATTTCAATCGATTGTTCCCAATTCCTGCTGTTGTTCATTCCACCCCATCCTTGGCCAGACCGTTGACGAGTTTCTCTATTGTCGCCCATGACGAGCCACTATTTTGTGGCTCCCATCTCCGGTCATTTTGTTGCCTATATTCTCTGCCATAGTTCCTCCACTGTCCATTATTCCCACTACGATCTCTCTGGTCCATGTTTTGGTGAGGCGGACGATTTAAATTGTTTTGCCAATTACGGCCTCTATTATTCCCTCTGTTGTTCTCCCTTCTTTCACCTTGCGCGTCTCTCTGCTACGTTTTTCTCGCGCCTGCTGCTCATTGAAAGCGAACTCCAACTCTCTGAGGGTACCTTTAGACCCTTATACATCACTTCCACATTGGCTGACGAGCGTTTGCTGGTAGGAAATTGGCAACATCATGTAACATAATCTTATGATCTCAGCCGGTGTGCATGGGTCGTGCAAATACTGATTTTTCTTGGTCAAGTTTTCGAATAATTTCACTGGACTACGGAACACTGAACTTTCCAAGTCTCTGCTCATTATTATTTCCTGCTTGATCATCCTATCCTGTGTCTCCTTGGACCAGTATTTGTTTAAAAATGCGCCACGAAACTCTTTGTGTGACGTGCACGTTTTTGCAATATTCCACGTGCATTCGGCCGTTGTTCCCTCGATATGTGAACATACGAAGTCCAGCTTGTACATCAGAGGCCAGTGAGGACGTAATGATAAATCAAATTGACGAATAAAAGTTGAACATACGAAGTCCAGCTTGTACATCAGAAGCCAGTGAGGACGTAATGATAAATCAAATTGACGAATAAAAGTTTTCGGCTGTAAAACATTACCCTCGTCATTGTAATGCTGAAATTGTCGTACAGAGATAAATTGCTTAAAATGGAAAATTTGGCGCTAACGTTTCCGGTCTACCATTACCTTTGGCATCCTCTCTTCTACTCCATGTTACGTTCTCATCAGTGGAAAAATGTTTCGTGGTGCGCATTATTGGATAACAATTATCCATATGACATATTTCGTTGCTGCTCTCCGTATTCACAATTTGCGACCCAGTTGTGCCCTGTGTAGACTCGGGGCCCATGTCTTTAGCGATATTTCGTTGCTCTGCAGACGCGCTATCAGTCTGCAGTTGACGAGCAGCTCTTACATTCGAGCACATTCTAATATCGTCTGGACTTGGACATGATCGTGAAGAGTTTGAACTGGCTCTTTCGGTTTCTGTTGTTTCAAAATCGCCTACTATTTCTTTTCTGAGAGGTGATTTTTGCCTTGGTTGCGACCTGACTTCCTGAGATAATTACTTAATTTCGCTTCCTATGTTCTGTTTAAATTGGGAGAACTCCGTGGCCAATGCTTTATTTGGTGCAATTTTTGCCTTTTGGAGCTGCGTTGTTACTACTTGCTTCACGCGCATCTGCAACTTCGTTAACGCGCCTCTACCTATCTTTGGCGTGTTTTCTGTCTTCTCAAACGTTTCAATAGCAATTCGCTTTGCGCCCCTCGCTAGTAATCATGCCTCGTTCGCGGTTCTTCTGACCTCCGCAACCTCTCGATCTAGTTGTGTTCGAAGCGTCACTACCTCATTTTCCACTTCCCTCGTCTCGTGTTTTATTTACTGAATTTCGACACTAACGTACTGAATTTTACTTCCCATTTCAGCACTAACGTTTTGAATTTTACTTCCCATTTCAGAGCGTACTTCATCATTCCCCCTTTTTATTTGCTCTCCCAATTCAGAGCTGATTTTCTGCATTTCATCACAAACGTTTTGAATTTTATTTCCCATTTCACTTCCCATTGCTTTTAGGTATGAAAGGATGTCCAACACACCTGTGTTATCTGAATCTTCTCCCCTATTCTGCCTTTCTCTTCCTCTACTCTCAGGTGATGGTCTCCCCTTTTCCCTTTCTATTTCTTGGTATACAAGAAAGTCATCACCGCGTGCCCCCGATATGCTGCCTCGTGACTATGCCACTGACGCTGATCTACAACAATTCTTAGTTGTTCTGCGTACACTTGGACTCCCTACATTATATTCCCGTATCTTTACGGTTGCCCCATTATGTCACAGTTCCTCATTTTCGCTATGAGGTTGCGCACCACAGGCATGAATCTGTCTCTCATCCTCACAAAATTCCCTTGGATCGGTACTCCCCTCACCAGTGCCTTGTGCTGTTAACATAGTTGACTCTTTCTCGTAGCGTAGGCTTTCTTGACTACCCCATGTATCTGCCATTTCTATATTGTTACAACTAGTGCTCTGTTGTGCTACTAAGCGCTCTTTCGCCCTAGTTAACAGGGACTGATCCCTGATAACAACTCTCTCTTAAAGGTATGTAATCTACACTACCCACATATATTATGTAATGGGCACATAACATAAAACATCTACAACAAAGAAGCTAAACTAATGGCAACGTCGTGATCCCTTCATACCATGTAACTGTTTACAAGTTCCTCAGCAGCTGCACACTTTTAGAACAGTTGGAGGCAATTCTTCTTGGATTTGCTGTAGGACAATTCTCCCCTCCCTCCTCCCTCTGCCCCACAGTAAGAGAACACATTGAGTTCTCTCTGCAGCTTTTTCCTGATCATGCTTTTTGTGAGGAGAGAAAAGATCAGTTTTAGACATTATAAATATTCAATCAATGTTATTTCAAATCTCTTATTTATTTTTTTAATCATGTTTATTTGTTTTATTAGATTTATTTCTTATTTTTATATATTTTTAATTCCAGTTGCAGGAATTTCTCCCTCTGTAATTCCATACGAAAGACCATAAATTATTGTTTTAATCGACATATCCTTCTCTTCAAATAAAGTAACTCAACAATTTTAATGCATTTCTTGCTAAAAATTGTATGTCAAGATATTCATTACTGTTATTTTTAGGATTCTTCATTCGCTTCTATCTTAGATTAACACTTCCATCTTCAAAGAACTGAATATCCCAGCAAGTGATTCATTTATAATGTGTGTTTGGGAAAACAATTTTAAAATTGTTATTGAGCACCATACAAATTTTTGTCACTGTATCTAGTATTCGAATATTCACATCCAGTAATGCTATACAAAACACTTACCTATAACTACCTAATTCTTTTAAACAACTTGCACTTGCTTTCATTTTTAGTTACTTGGGCAGAGTATCGATAAAGATTTTATTAAGATTAAAAAAATGTTACAAATGGATAACAGAGATAGCAAAAACGATGTGATTCAAGCTATCGAATTATTTTAGCCATAAATATAATTTTTAAAAGTGAACAAAACTAGTTAAATTAAAAAGAGAGAATATTTTTAACTAGAGGTTGTTTAAAAAAATAATTATGTTGGTGTAAAAACAGAAATAGAAAAATTCTCGAAACAAGCAGAAAAGACACTTAAAAGCATTAATATATAAATCTAAGAATATCCAAACAAAATCTACATACAAATACAAAAATTTATATGATTATTATAACTTTGTTAAAAATATTAGATAAAGAAGAAAGGGAAGATTACTTACATTTAGTACGGGATGATATCATGAAAAAATATTTTTCAGATTTGATATTTTCTGATGCTGATTTTGAGATTTTTCATGATTCTCAGAAGTATGACTTAAGAAGAAAGCTAGATATGAAATAGATTTACATAAAAAGGAGAATAAGAATCAGTTATTGCATTTTTATAATTGTTTTAAAGAAATTCTTGATACAAGTTTTAATATTATATTAGGACATATAGAAAATTTATTTTATTTTTAGTATCCATATGGCACTGTACCATAATATTCTAGAACTATTCTTTTATCATACTGAAGTGAGAATTCTTTTTAATTATGTTGTCGATAAATTTTTTTCTGTTAACATCCCTGGTTATCTGGCTGTATGCAAATTATATTTTTTCTTTCACTTCATTCTCAGTTAATGTTATCATAGATTTGTAATCCAGCTTTTCCATGTTCTTATAGTTTAAAGTAAACCCCTTTATCTTCGTCACAGTGTTTTACCAGTTTTCTCAAATCAGTAACTTTTATGTCTGGTTGATTAACAATTTTTTAATCCAGTTGTTTCCTAGCTCATCAGTCCATTCACCCAGCATGCAATCTGTTTCCACAATTTTTTACTATCATCAATATATCCTATACTGTCTGTATCTATATGTATATGTATGTAACTGATTCTCCTAACTTATCTAACATGCCATGTAACCCAAGTGTTGCCTTTCATGTAATGATTAGTGCTATAAAAATATTTGTAGATGTTTCACTTCCAACATAATAATCTTTGAAGCTGCATGTCATGTGAACCATATTCCCATCAACAGAGTTGCTATCAATATTATCTAATTGATCATCCAAATGTATGTCATAAACTTGTTGTAAATCTGTAACATACTGTGTTTAACTCATATTTTGTCGTTTCCCCATTTTTCCCTTTAATGAATTCAGACATATCATAGAAACAGCTCGTTTTCTTGGATTTTCCTTCGTCTTATAATCCAATTCAGTACTCTTTTTTTTCATTCACTCTTTTGATATGTAACATCTTGGATTCAAAATGATGAGGATTGTTTCTTAACTTTATTTTCATCTTTTACATAATTTTTAAACATGTGTCTTTTATTTCTAAAAACCCACACTTCTTAAATATCTAAAATTTTATATCCTTTCTCAACAGTTTTTTGTATCTGTTGCCCAAATTCCAATAAAACTTCTTTTGTGATTGTTGTGACTGCATCTGTTTATTTTTTGTCTTCTGCATATTTGATTTACAAAGAAATCAACAGTTTTTCATGTTTATCTCTCAGTGTACATACTGGAAAAACTGTATCAAACATTCCTTATGGCGCTGATACTTTACAAATCCGTAACACTTTTTTGAATAGTTGTTTCATCTGTATATTTTTGTTGGTTGCATGCATAACAATCATAACATTGTATGGTTGGATGGAGACTACGCACATCAGTGTATTTTATTTTTGCCTTAACACCAACTCCTTCAGCTCTTAATTTCATAGTATTTGTGTGACTGCCATAAAGCAACATCTCTTAGATTCAATGGTTCAACAACTTTGAATAACTGTCTTAAGTTTTTTATGTGCTGCTGACTTAACCCAGTCACATTCCCGAATCTCCACTAAATTATATCCTAAACTCGTGTCTCAATATTTCTTGTTAGAGTCTTCTGATATACATCACCCACTGTAACATTTCCAATCATTTTTTACAACTGTGCCATATCAGCAATGGCATTCATCAAAATCACCTACTCTCTCTTTCCTTCTGTATATACTTCACCACTATTAAGAGCATGTGGAACGCTATCTTGACAAAATTTTTCTTTTTGTTCTTTGTCCAATACAGCAATTCTTCCACCAGGAAAATAATTAGACCTGTATGTATATCCAAAAAACCTCCAGCAATTTTTCAGTAACAGAATGAATGTGTACTAGCTATTTCTAGGAACTGTTTTCTAGTCTGAAACAACATCTTGTCAATATACCTTCAGAAGAAATACAGTGTTCATTAATTCCTTTCCTCATATTGAGTGCGTAATTTTCTTTAACTTCTTGACTGTGCCATTTGAGAAATATTTCTCTTTGTTTGGGTTTCATAGCATCAACACAATAATGTTTGACATCTGGTATAGGTCCTACATACTTTACATCTTCTGTGTTATTGACAGATGTGAAAAGCAAACTTTCTTCAATTCTTTCAAATCAAATGCTGTTGGGAACGTGCTAATTGGGTCTTGTACAAAATAAGTGCCATCTATAATTTTTAGTTCGAAATGCTTTATCTCCAATAACATTTGTTTACTTCCTGTATAGATGTTATATGGTTTTATTGTATTTTCAACACAATTTGTCAGAATTCTGATGTTTTATCAAGTACACTCACTGACAAAATTCATCATTTGTCTGAAATTTATGAAGAATATTACCATTAAAATTGAGAACTATTATTGGATAGGGAATACGTATACCAGTTACTTATTGAGCTATATAAACAAACCACAGGTATCTCTCAGTGTAAGTGAAAAGAATTCCCATGGGATTCACTTTGCACATTTGAATTGTTTATCTGTATCTATTTTATCTTTCATTTCCAGCTTTGTAAAACGCAATAATCTTGCTATTCTTCATTAATATAACAACTACCTTCACTACAATTTTGGCATTCTTCCATAGTAAATTCCTCACCAAACTTTCTTTTGCATATACCACCCTTTTGCATCCTGTATCGAACGTAACTTTGATTATTTTTAATATTTACTGTTGCTGACAGTTTATACATTTTTCAGAACCACATTTGTGTCCAGATGTCAAACAAATCCTTTTATGTTATTCATATTCAACAGATTTTCTGGTAATTGTTTAACAATTCTTCATTGTAACAATGTTTAATGCAGTTTTTGCAATATATTGTTTCTACAGTATTGTGTTCTTCCCTTTTTCATAGTATACTGACTTTTCTTTGAACTTCACAATATGTTTGTTCTTGTTGTTATATCACTCGTTACATTTGTTACAGAAATACGACGATCCTAAGAAAATTGACATACTTTATTTACATCAAAACAGTTTTGATTATTATACAGATATATTTCATTGCTTTCTCAGATCCTCTATAGATAACCGAATTGAAATTCTCAGCACATACAACATTTATTTGGATATCTAGCAGCTGCTCAACATATTTAATATCATGAAGACTAAATCTTTCATTATATTCTCCTAAATGTTTACATAATATGCTGCGTAACTTTTTTTGTAATTTGTGTATATCTCCTTCAGTAATTTCTTTAATCTAACCTGTAGTTAATCCTCAACCCAAGATATTATTTCTGTGATGTTAGAGCAACTATTAATGTTCTAGAACAACACAGATTATCATTATTATTAATTCTTGTAATACATCTATTGGTCTTTTTGTTATTAGCTAAATTTGTTATTTTCTTACTTCTACTGCCTCTAGGAATTGCTGACATCTGAATATTAAATGTTGTATCTGGTATATAAATAGCAAATTTGACAAAACATTTCTGTTTCGATTTTTATAGTTAACTTGTCTGCTTTTCAGAAATTAATCCTTTTTTTAGCCACTTCTACCACAGAACTGAGTGCCTTCATTACATAACCTGTTTTTTCATTAATGGTATCGAGTTTCCTAATATTAGTATCATTAAATACAATTTTGTAGTCACCATACCATGCCATTAATTTTTCATTAATTCTTGATCTTATTTCATTAATTTCAAATACTTTTTTGCTTTATCCTCTTTCTTGTGCTCGAATAGTTTGCTGCTGAAGGGAAATATTTAATCTGTTACCATTATTTCTCTTATTTGTGGTTGAGCTTTCTCAAAAATATTGTCACCAAATTTGTAAATGTACTATGTATTAGGCACACATTTTCATCCTCGTTTAGTGTTTGAAATAGTTCAGTATGATATGCAGATTACTGAAACATAACGAATTTAACTATTTCTAAGCTTATTAATATGCTGTAGCCTCTAATGGCAAGATTTTTAGCCATAGCTTTTAGCTTAATCACCATCATTTAATTGACATCTGAAGCATGGTTAGTAGAGATAGACAAATTATGTAATATAATTAAATTGAACTATCTATTCCTAAGCTGCTGTAGCCAAATTATTTCTCTCTCAAACATCATAAAGTTGACTGACAGTCCCACCCCTTGCCCTCCATTTAATAGAGAAAATTTTTTATTGCACTTGTGAAAAATCAAAAGATGAAAGAATATAGGATTAATTTAAGAAACTCTAGACAGTTAAAAAAATAGCAAATGCAGTGATTACTTAAATTTCATTTTCTGTTAATTTTATACTTCTAGGTGACAGTAAATGTTTTTGAGATCTTATTTAGTTACGTTTTTCTCACATTTAGATACCACTTTTCAGTTTTTTATATCTTCTCATTGACAAATCTTTGATCCACTTGAATGCTTCCCTTAGATGTAGGACTGAAGTAAAAACAACAAAAATATTTAATTTCTTGACATTTAATACATTTTTCCATATTAGTTTATTATCACCAACGTCACTTTTTACCGAATATCATTTTTTTTATGTTCACCAATCGGAATTCATTTTAAATGATTCTTATAATATTTAGATGTAATACATATTCTAAATACATAAAGCATTTTCTTATACTTCTTTTATGGTATTCTTCACAAATATATGAATCCTTATTCTCAGGATATTTATGTGAGTCAATTATCAGTTTTATTGTTGTGGTCTTCAGTCTGGAGACTGGTTTGATGCAGCTCTCCATGCTGCTCTATCCTGTGCAAGCTTCTTCATCTCCTGCACCTACTTCAGCCTACACCCTTCTGCATCTGTTTAGTGTATTCATCTCTTTGTCTCCCTCTACGATTTTTACCCTCCACGTTGCCCTCCAATACTAAATTGGTGATCCTTTGATGCCTCAGAACATGTCCTACCAACTGATCCCTTCTTCCAGTCAAGTTGTGCCACAAATTTCTCTTCTCTCCAATTCTATTCAATACCTCCTCATTAGTTATGCGATCTACCCATCTAACCTTCAGCATTCTTCTGTAGCACCACATTTCAAATGCTTCTATTCTCTTCCTGTCCAAACTATTTATTGTCCATGTTTCACTTCCATACATAGCTACACTCGATACAAATACTTTCAGAAACGACTTCCTGACACTTAAATCTATACTCAATGTTAACAAATTTCTCTTCTTCAGAAATGCTTTCCTTGCCATTGTCAGTCTACATTTTATGTCCTCTCTACTTCGACCATCATCAGTTATTTTGCTCCCCAAATAGCAAAATTCCTTTACTACTTTAAGTGTCTCATTTCCTAATCTAATTCCCTCAGCATCACCCAACTTAAATTGACTACATTCCATTATCCTCGTTTTGCTTTTGTTGATGTTCATCTTATCTCCTCCTTTCAAGACACTGCCCATTCCATTCAACTGCTCTTCCAAGTCCTTTGCTGTCTCTAGCAGTGTTTCAGTGTCATCGGCGAACCTCAAAATTTTTATTTGTTCTCCATGGATTCTTATACCTACTCCGAATTTCTCTTTTGTTTCCTTTACTGCTTGCTCAATATACAGATTGATTAACATCGGAAATAGGCTACAACCCTGTTTCACACCCTTCCCAACCACTGCTTCCCTTTCATGTCCCTCGACTCTTATAACTGCCATCTGGTTCCTGTACAAATTGTAAATAGCCTTTCGCTCCTTGTATTTTACCCCTGCCACCTTCAGAATTTGAAGGAGAGTATTCGAGTCAACATTGTCAAAAGCTTTCTCTACGTCTACAAATGCTAGAAACATAGGTTTGCCTTTCCTTAATCTATTTTCTAAGATAGGTCGCAGGGTCAGTATTGCCTCACGTTTTCCATCATGTATACGGAATCAAAACTGATCTTCCCTGAGGTCGGCTTCTACCAGTTTTTCCATTTGTCTGTAAAGAACTCACGTTAGTATTTTGCAGCTGTGACTTATTAAACTGATAGATTGGTAATTTTCACATCTGTCAACACCTACTTTCTTTGGGATTGGAATTATTATATTCTTCTTGAAGTCTGAGGGTGTTTCGCCTGTCTCATACATCTTGCTCACCAGATGGTAGAGTTCTGTCAGGTCTGGCTCTCCCAAGGCTGTCAGTAGTTCAAATCGAATGTTGTCTACTCCCCGGGCCTTGTTTCGACTCAGGTGGTGGATAGTGTTACTAAATCCTTCGTTCATAGATTAATGAACAATAATCTTTCTTTTGAGAGGAATTTGGCACTTAGGACCACAACGTAATGTCAGTCTAACAGGTTTCTAACGTTCACTGAACTCCCAGTTTTAAGACCAACGTAGTTCCTTTATGAATGTAAGAAGTGATTATTTTACGTTTGCGTGGGATTATTTGTGTCCACTACAACAGACGTCATCCTAGGAGCCTTGTTGGAGTGAGTTTTGTAGTAAGATCTCACACTGTCCCAGGACCTTTAACAGGCTCTATTTCAGATTGTGATTTGGGAGATGAACCGCCGGTGTGCAGTCTGCAGTTACACGTCGCTATGCAATGCCCATTATGTTAGAAAGCAAGGCATCATGTTTCACTTCCGCTCGTCTCTCCTACATTTTCCACTAACTTAAACGTATCCGTAGTGGATGTTGTAGAACAAAGTGACTGCAGTAATCTAATATAAAAAAGTTAATATTTATTTGTTTCTTTGTTCGTCTTCCGAGCGTTCCTGTACCATTTACCCAATTACAATGAAACTTGGATGAACTGTGTTCCTTGCACCCGAATGTTTCTGATCTAGTAAAAATGTACTCCTGTCGTCAGTCTAAATGTGTGGTGGGTTCAGGACGAGAACCTATTATAATAATGTGTAAAAATATTCCATAACCACCGATTTTGCTATCGAGTCTGTAGTTTCTGGGGACGCTAGGGTCATTGGTGCCATCCCCAATTGTGTTCCACTGCAAGAGAGGCGGGAGATTGGGGAGGGGAGGATTAAAGAAGATTAGGACAGTGGAATATCTCTGTGACTCATGAGGCCATTTCTACCAAACTTCGCACAGACATCACTTGCTACATGGAAATAATTACTGTGACAGACAATCCAAGCAGCCCCATGGCTGAGGGCAGAGACAAGAAAGTGTGACAGTAGCACAACTCAGGAATGTCTGGAGCAATTTCGTTCAACTTTTGTGTATATATGACTCACTATTTGCATAAAAATACTGTGGGGCAGGGAACATCTGCTACCCATAGGGATGGAGGTGGGGAGTAGACTAATGACATGGAAAATGTTTGACATCAATGTGTTGGTATGTCTTTCCTGTACCTGGTATATTAAAAGAATGAAGCACAATATTAATCCACCTCAGTTGTGCAATGGAACCTGGCTCGCTAACAAAAACCTACCCAATCAAGGCAACGTTTCTCTATGGTACGCCAAAAGGAGAGACAAGATGTGCTAATTTCACATATTCCAGTCATTCCAATCGACATACAATTTTATTTCAGCCGACTGTAGTTTCCCATTTGCATTGCATTCTCCGCAGCCATCAAAAGGAACAAATTAAACCACTTCAAGTGCGTGGATTATATCTGGAAAATACACCACATTCTCATGATAAGTTATATGTTGCATGCTCAGGAGTGGAACAGCCAAAAAATTTGTATTGCAGAAGACTCTCATGAGGGACACTCTCATTTCTTCGCACAAACACCTTATGTGATTCACCAGTTAATACTTTAATTACAGTCTGTTCAAACATGTAATTCGCAGTTATACATGATTGTGATTTATTGTATCACATGGTACTGGGCATACGTCATTTCAGTATATATTGGATCAACCATCTGCCATCATAGGTGTTATCTTTGAGTTTGGACTATGTGTAAGAAGCCTTAAACAATGAGTACATATGTGTATTTGTATAATGTTGTTGTTGTTGTTGTGGCCTTCAGTCCTGAGGCTGGTTTGATGCAGCTCTCCATGCTACTCTATCCTGTGCAGGCTTCTTCATCTCCCAGTACCTACTGCAACCTAAATCCTTCTGAATCTGCTTAGTGTATTCATCTCTTGTTCTCCCTCTACCATTTATATCCTCCACGTTGCCCTCCAGTACTAAATTGGTGATCCATTGATGCCTCAGAACATGTCCTACCAACTGATCCCTTCTTCCAGTCAAGTTGTGCCACAAATTTCTCTTCTCTCCAATTCTATTCAATACCTCCTCATTAGTTATGCGATCTACCCATCTAACCTTCAGCATTCTTCTGTAGCACCACATTTCGAAAGCTTCTGTTCTCTTCCTGTCCAAACTATTTATCGTCCATGTTTCACTTCCATACATGGCTACACTCCATATAAATACTTTCAGAAACGACTTCCTGACACTTAAATCTGTACTCGATGTTAACAAATATCTCTTCTTCAGAAACGCTTTCCTTGCCATTGTCAGTCTACATTTTATATCCTCTCCACTTCGACCATCATCAGTTATTTTGCTCCCCAAATAGCCAAACTCCTTTACTACTTTAAGTGTCTCATTTCCTAATCTAATACCCTCAGCATCACCCAACTTAATTCGACTACATTCCATTATCCTCGTTTTGCTTTTGTTGATGTTCATCTTATATCCCCTTTTCAAGACACTGTCCATTCCGTTCAACTGCTCTTCCAAGTCCTTTGCTGTCTCTGACAGAATTACAATGTCATCGGCGAACCTCAAAGTTTTAATTTGTTCTCCATGGATTTTAATACCTACTCCGAATTTTTCTTGTGTTTCCTTTACTGCTTGCTCAGTATACAGATTGATTGACATCGAGGAGAGGCTACAACCCTGTCTCACTCCCTTCCCAACCATTGCTTCCCTTTCATGCACCTCGACTCTTATAACTGCCATCTGGTTCCTGTACAAATTGTAAATAGCCTTTCGCTCCGTGTATTTTACCCCTGCCACCTTCAGAATTTGAGAGAGAGTTTTCAGTCAGTATTGTCAAAAGTTTTCTCTAAGTCTACAAATTCTAGAAGCGTAGGTTTGCCTTTCCTTAATCTATTTTCTAAGATAAGTTGTAGGGTTAGTATTGCCTCACGTGTTGCAACATTTCTACGGAATCCAAACAGATCTTCCCTGAGGTCGGCTTCTACCAGTTTTTCCATTCGTCTGTAAAGAATTTGCGTTAGTATTTTGCAGCTGTGACTTATTAAACTGATAGTTCTGTAATTTTCACATTCATCAAAATCTGCTTTCTTTGGAATTGGAATTATTATATTCTTCTTGAAGTCTGAGGGTATTTCGCCTGTCTCATACATCTGGCTCTCCAGATGGTAGAGTTTTGAAGGGACTGGCTATCCCAAGGCTGTCAGTAGTTCTAATGGAATGTTGTCTTCTCCTGGGGCCTTGTTTTGACTCAGGTCTTTCAGTGGTCTGTCAAACTGTTCACGCAGTATCATATCTGCCATTTCATCTTCATTTACACCCTCTTCCATTTCCGTAATATTGTCCTCAAGTACATCGACATTTGTCTAATAATAATAATAAGAAGAAGAAGAAGAAGCAGTTTGCAGAAGAAGAAGAATGAGAGTCAGTTCACACATTAATTGCATGGAATTTTGCCTATAGTTCTGCAAGCACTGGTCCATGGGAACAGGCAGCCAGTGATCATAGTCACATCCATAGACGTATCGAAAGACTTAAGCAAAATCGTACCACCTGCTCTTGTTGAATACCATAGAAGTCATATGGAGTAAATTTCTTGGAAAAGATTTTTTGTTGGTACTGTATTTCGGAACAAAGATGTGTTAATTACATCAAGAGGTGGAGCTAATGGCAAACGACGGGAATCAGCAATAGTCGTTACTCCCAAAGCATTTGAACAGTATATGACTGTGAAGGTCGTAAAAGTAGTAAGTCTCTTCGACATGGCAGCAGCTGAACTGTGAAGTCTCTGACATTGCAAATGCATAAACTATTGAAGCTCTCTCTTCAACATCTGAACTGTTAAGTCTAATGGTATTCGTGTTTGAAGGATTAAAACATATTACAACTTGAAAAATAAGTATTACATAGAATGAGATTCTCACTCTGCAGCGGAGTTTGCGGTGATATGAAGCTTCCTGGCAGATTAAAACTGTGTTCTGGACCAAGACTCGAACTAGGGATCTTTGCCTTTCGTGGGCAAGTGCTCTACCATATTTTCTTTTCCGTTGTTAATCGCTGTGGTTGGCCGTTGCGGACGTCACATGACATTCCGTCAAGTTCGTTTATTGATCCTTCCACTCAGTTTTTTATTACAGAGGCCAACCAGCTCTCTGACCGAACACGCTGAGCTACCGTGCCGGCAATACTTTCCATGTAACCGTTTCTTATACGCTTGAAATTGAGCATATATTTCACACAAATCAATTTGAGCACTAAGACCTGGGAATACCATGTGTAAACTCCTCTTACGTGGAATATCTCTTTATAGGAGTATTGCTAGCAGACTTACGTATAGCACACACATACACACGTCTAGACACACACTTAACTCCGCCTCAGAAACTCCATGTTATGATAGATCATCGAAGACTGACTTAACATACCATTCTCTTCAGGGCGAGCCATGTTGCACTGTACAAGATTAGCATGTTAGTGACACATGGAGACTTTAAATATACACTCTTTGTTGGTTCCTCAGAGGTTACCTTCATCATATCACCCTTAAACATGTTGTCAGTGAAAGCACTGTTGGTGCAAAAGATACTGATGTCTCAAGGGAATGGACTGTACACGGCTGTTAGGCAATCCTCGATGTATTTCAGTTTGCTAGACAGTTAAACCCTCTCCATGTCACTGAAAAGCACCGTTTTATCCCGACAGATATTCTCTATTTCTACTATAACTTCGAAGTCTACGTCAGCTGCTAAACGCTTCAATCCGCTAGCTACTGACTGAAGCTCGATGACTGGTGCAGCAACTGGATATAGATGGAGCACAAAGTGTTAAAACAATTCCGTGTCCGGCTCTGATGTATCAGGAGTTGCATCAGAGATAGCTGTACAGTGACTTTGATATCGTAAAGTATGGAAGTAGTCGATGGAACAGCTAGAATTGCTGGAATGGTTCTCTGAACGTGACATGTACTGTAAGGGAGGATGGTAGTGTTATCAATTCTAGAGCACATGACCAAAGATATCGAAAGGAGTCAGAGATATCCTGCTAGGACCACAACAGTTATGTGTTGCTCAGCAGGAAGTATAGGGGTAAGACGCAAAATTAATTCTCTAGGTTCCAGTTTCATTGACTTCAGCACATAGCTGGACAATTTACACGCACATTCAACGATTGTTGTATGTAAGATGTCTGCACTTGGATACCCTATGGAGACATCCGATGCTGCGTGTAGAACTTAAAACTCTTTGTGAGGTAGGATCCCTTAGTCAGATCCGAAATTCTGTCATGTGATTGCTGTTTTGTGAGTGGGTCACTTCATTTGATTCTCCAAAGTATTTTTTTCAATGATAGGGAGATAGATTTGATGTGGAAATTCTCTGATGACCATGAAAAATTTATTATTTCGATAGTTAATTTGATGATTTAAACGCAATATTCAGTGTTGATGGTACAATATTCATGATGATTTAAACGTAAAATTCAGTGCTGATGGTTCAATATTCATTTTAAAAGCATAAAACGATACCTAGCGTTGGACTTGACATTTACTTAGCAAAAAAATTTTCGTTGATTTCGATACTGTATTCACCGTTTTGAACGCAGAGTTCAGTGTTGCCCGTACAATATTCGTTGATTTCTGCATAAAATGGGAGTGAAAATTCAATTATTTGCTGTTTAGTCCAATTTTCTTGTTAGAAAGCATTGCATTGTGGTAGAAGAAGAGACTGTTGCCTGGTTCATTGCTTCAATTTCCGAGAACATTCATTGTAATAAACAATAACAAGCTATTGTATCACTGCATTTTTTCAACTTTTATCAGCCCCCTAGATACTATCCACTCACAGATAGTTATAAAGAGGTTTAGGATGTCTGAGCATATTAGTTTTCGATGCAGAGGATCCTGTATAGGACCGAGCACATGTCCCGCCCCCGCATGCAGTAGACCTCTGCTGTGGCAGTGACGCATGATATATACTCGTGATGTCCCGTTAGGCCTCTGGTTGCCCTCTCAAGGTGTAACATTCGTATGCCTTCCACCAGATGGAGGCAGTGCCTTGCAGTAGCACCGCTAGCCACCATGACGTCGTCTGTGCCGGCCGGTGTGGCCGTGCGGTTCTAGGCGCTTCAGTCTGGAACCGCGTGACCGCTACGGTCGCAGGTTCGAATCCTGCCTCGGGCATGGATGTGTGTGATGTCCTTAGGTTAGTTAGGTTTAAGTAGTTCTAAGTTCTAGGGGACTGATGACCACAGATGTTAAGTCCCATAGTGCTCAGAGCCATTTGAACCATTTGAACGTCGTCTGTCGTAATGTTCCGCATGCACACAGCATACACCACGTGAGTAGGTAGACTGAGGCTGTTCAGACATATGATAAATATGTCGTAGGCACAATGGTTGAAATGTAGTACCCCCACACAAGGAAACGACCGAGAAACGAAATTATCAAGGGCTGCCCACAGGGCACACTGTGTGGCCCAATTTCATAATACGTGAAACACCAGAGGCTGCAGATGATCTGCGAATAACACTGGCTGTCAACTTGAGAGAAAGTACTCAAAACGCTTAACGATAAGAGCACACATAACAGTTTACACGTTGCTAAAAGTAAAACGAATAACTCCACAACCTCAATAATCGGCCAGGCATAAAGTCAAAAGTTTACAGAATTGATTATTAGCATGCGGTGCTGACTTCAGATAATACGTTGGGCAAATTGCTTAGTTTCTAAATTGTTTAAAAGGTCCTTCGATGATGTCAATTGCTAATCTAATTTTCTCGTTAATATTCGACAAGCTGTTAAATTTCTTACTTGTTTTTAGAAGCTATTTTATTGAGTAACACGGTTGTTGACATTTATTTAAATAGAAAGTTATGCATGTTTTCCGCTGTGAACGCTGCTTTCTTGCTTTCCGTCTCAGCAGCGAATTCAAATGCTTTAGGCTAAGTACAGCCAGTTGACCACTATTTCACCATAATACAAGACGAGCTACTCTCCTTTGAACTTTTTCGATGTCTTACGTCAGTTCTATCTGATGCGGACCCCACTGCAATAATCCAGAAGAGGGCGGACAAGCGCAGTGTAAGCAGTCTCTTTAGTAGACCTCTCACATTTTCTAGATGTTGTGCCGCTAAATCTCAGTCTGTGGTTTGCTTTCCCCACGATACTGTCTATGTGATCGCTCCAGCTAAAGTTATTCCTAGCTGTAATCGCTAATTATTTAGCTGAGTTTGCAGATTTGTGTGAGTTATCGTGTAGCTGAGATGTGGCGGATTCGTTTTAGTGGTCATTTGGATGACTTTACACTTTTCATTATTTAGAGTTACTTGACAATTTTCGCACCATACATATACCCTCTCTAAATCATTTTGCAATTCGTTTTGATCATCAGATGACATTACGTGACGGTAATTTTTTAATCCTGTCGTGCAGTAAAACTTAAAATGACGCTAAAACATCACACACTTAAAAACAGTTAAAAGGTAAGGAATGAATAAGGTATCGTCACACTCACAATAAAAGCTGGGCTGGGCTGAAATAGTGGGTGCCATAATATCATAATAAGACTGGTTTCTGTTAACCAGTTGATCGTTCATAAAATATGTTTCTCTGTACCGGAGTGTTTTACAATTTGGATATCCTCTACAAGATTACACGATTTAGCCTTCTCCATTTGCTGGCCGTGTGGAGTACATATGAACTGCTCAACGTCGGGGAGCGGTGCGCACCAGATTTTACGTGCTCTGCAAAGCCCGAATCCTGATTAATTTTCTCATACTTGTTAAGCGAATGTTCACTAAAACTGGTTCAAAATTTTCTACCAGTCTGCCCCACGAGTGAAGCTTCACATTCGACGCACTCTATTCTGTAAACACCGGATTCAGCGTATTAGATATTTCATTATGGATGTACTGATGCTCTACTTTGTCGACGAAAAGGTGACGACGTCCACATCTTATTTTCTAAATAGATTTGCAAGGCTGTACGATTAGGTGCGTACAAAGAGGATTTTAACAAATGTCGTACTCTTGGGTAACAGGCCTAATGCGAGTTTAGATACATCAAGACTGGTATACTGAAGCGCCAAAGAAACTGCTATAGGCATGCGTATTCAAAACAGAGATATGTAAAGAGGCAGAATATGGCGCTGCGGTCGGCAACGCGTATAAGACAACAAGTGTCTGGGGCGGTTACTGCTACTACAATGGCAGGTTATCAAGAGTTATGTGTGTTTCAACGTGGTGTTATAGTCGGCGCACGAGCGATTTCACGCAGCATCTATGATAGCATTTATGATACAACGTATCTTTGGCAAACCATTCATTAAATGTGTCCATTGAATTTCAGAATCTCTATGCTTGAATTACACTAGCTCCACTGACGTGTCGTGTCTGGCAAACGCTTAACTTATAAAAGGTTAAAGTGAAAAGGCACTCTGATTAAGTGAAACTCCACGGTATTTAAAAGGAAGGACAACCACACTTCCGCTCTCAACATGGTCCACAGTAAGCCACTCGAAATATGACCAATTTAAACAGGCAGTTTAACTCCACTAGCTCTGTAACACAGCCGACGCATCTTTTACGCACTTCACAAACAGCTGCTATTGAGGTCTGTAATGAAAAACAGTATCTGCTTCCATTAAGGTAAACTTCAGTTCTTTCGGAGCGAACCTCCATAAATAGCAAACACACCAGACCTTCAGGGAGGGAGAAACTAGGCACAGCCCTTCTACTTTAACAAAACATGGCCCAGAAGCCACAGAAAGAGTCCCACCAAAATACCTGAGTCGGTAGCGAAGTGCCGCTCAGTATCCCCACACGCTCGGCACAGGCAAATTTCCAGAGTCTCGTCACCACCACAGCCAACCTGGAACACCGTCTTCCCAGGATGAGGTCTGTGCTCCGCAAAATCCGTTTACTATCGCCTCTCCACAGCGGAGGTAAACCGGCCTCGCGCCCTGCAGGAACTCCTTCCAGATCGCAGGGCAAATTCCAGCTGTCAACTTTCATGCCGTTCAAAGCCACGGAGCCACCAAAGATCGTGCTCCGTTACCGCGATCGATTGATCAGTGCGCACCGGTACAGCTCAAGTGGAGAGAGAGAGAGAGCCAAGATATAAAACACGAATTGGTGTCGCAGTCATTACAACAAAGGCGTTTTCGCTGAGGCAGGACCTTCTTATAAAACTGCAATCACCAACTTTCTCCCAAAAATGTGAAAATATTTTGTTATGGGCAACCTTCGTAGGCGGAAATGATCGTCATAATTAACTACGAGAAAACAGAGCTCGCACGGAAAGATTTAAGTGTTCGTTTACCTTTGCGCTTTTCGACAGTGGAACTGTACAGAAGTAGCTTAAAGTTGGTTCAATGAACCCTCTGCCAGACACTCAGTTATGAATTGCAGAGTAATCATGTAGATGTAGACAAAAGCTACTAAAGCAATCTCCATGAGCCCAAAATAGTCCTGGCACAGTTAAATAAAGGATTCTTACTGATTCACATTGATACAGCCAACTGAACAGTAATTTATAATAAGCATGTGACTAATCCTCCAGTGAGGATCCAAGAAATTGATAACTAGTGTCACACGAAACAAAAAAAGGAATTGTGGTATGTAATTAATATTTTCAGTTATAATTCTCCTTGGAAAATTATATTAATCGTACCAATAACAATATTTACCATACAAGTTTTCAGAAATAACGCAATCAGTCACATTTTATGATGTTTCAGTTTTTATTACACTACGACCGGCACGCGCCACTGTTACACGACTCCTCGACCTCTCCCCCAATGCCAACGAATAACCACAAAAAAGGTGTACCACCTGAAGACGAGTCGCTAGACGATTAGAAACCGGTCATGGTGTGACAAAAACTGAACCATCACAAAACGTGACTAGCTAGAGCTATTTCCGAAAAGTTTTGTCATCACAGTCAGACTTTTCCACATCTATAACGAATTAAAGTTTTATAATTACCACACGTAAAATTAGTTCTCTGTAGTCTGAAAAACACAGCTGACATTTTGAAAGCATTCCAGGTACTTCCATGTCTAATTTACATCACTGAGTAAACGCATCAGGATGATGGCTCATTGCACACACGACAAAAGCCGTAAACTGCTCGATAAGGAACTTTCCTTTGAGCACTGTTTGAACACAGGAACTCTGGAAGTGCTCATAGTGTTGTGCTAAGATGCAGGGAGACAAATAACCAGTCAGAGATGTGATGGGCGTGTCACAAGCAGACACTTGTTAATTACGAACAAAATATACTTTATTGCTAAACAGCAGAGCATATGTTATAGAAAGGAAAATACAAATTCTTAGCAATAGTTATTAGCATACGCGCAAAAGCAGTTGGCCTGTAAAAATTACGTCTAACTAAACTTTATCTCCTTTCTCATTCTGTATGTGAAGATATTGCAGCAAGGAAGGCAGTCCTAAACCATTATGAATAGCGCTTTTAATTTCTTTTTGTTATCTATCTGACTTGATCTTGTTTACCACTACCATTTTATTTAAAAAATGTTAGAGGTAACACGTTGAGAGAGTTGTAAAGGACTTACTTGGCTTACGTCGTTATATGTTGCAGCTAATGCTACTGATCTTTGTCGTTCTGGAACATTAATGAAGTCTGTATGTAATTTTTTTCCGTAGTTTTGTGTTTCAACGTTGCTTGTATTGGATTATAATGATTTTATATACACAGATGCGACGTAAAGTATTATTTAGAACTAATATTGTTATTTATAATGTAATTTTGTTCCCATATAATAGTTAATTTCGTTGTAATTCGAGAAGCTTCGGCCCGCTTGGAAGATTAATATCTGTGGAGAGTGCCGCAGAGAGACAGTTGACGAGCGGCAGTGAGTGATAGTATTTTACGATTTTACGATTAGCAGTACGAGTGAGATGGAATGGCGTCATTTCAGGCGGTGAACTGTGTATTATCAGGTTCTTCATGCTCACAACTGTTTCTCAAATTTATGTCAGCGATGAGATCCTAAACAATTTAATTCTGGCCTTCTGAAAAATAAACATTCAGGCTGCACGTAATGGCCAGCCGTCCACTACTGTGTTCTTAATATCGAATTTACTCGATTGGCCTGTCCCGTCCTGAAACACAAAAGTTTTGTATGGAGTATATCGGTGGGACAGCGAACAACGAGGTAACGTAGCATCGACGTCACAGATCCTACAGAAGTCGTCTCAGGTATGAAGCAGGTGTACGCACATGTCTCTAATCGTATTGCCGATTGTCAACCGACATTGCATTACTGCGAGCCGTCAGTATGATTCCCATCGATTAACATTACTGAAGTGCATTAGTAAATTCTGAAGTGTATTAGTAAATTCAAGTCCGTTCCCAGTTTAGCGTTCAACAGTTCTTGTCGAATAACACCTCAGATTAAACTTCTCTGTAGTAAAAGGCTATTTCAAATGCCAGAATTTTACCTAGTTGGCTCATAAAGAAGTGTGTTAAGGTAATTTTTATGCCTAAGCGTTTACGATCAGTTAAGTACGGCTATTCTCTAATGCTGACATTAGCTTTATTGCAATCTGGGATCATTTATTTGTTTGTTTGTTACTGTATCAGTAATTAAAATTTCTCACCAAAGATATTCTGAAATTTAAAAGATCTAAATTGCCAGCATTAATAAGTCCATACCCACCAAATTATTTACTTTGTTGAAAGGACATTTCCGTATAACGAACTGGCACTGCCTACATACGTTTTCAGAGTTGTTTATCGTTACAGTAGCTCTTGCTAAATAGTATTTTATCTGTTTTTGTGTCCCACTAACATGTATTTATATTGTGTGTGATTGAAATGTGTATGTGTTCCATATCTGGTATCTCAGCCAGTCATTCTTAGAGACAGACGTAGACCTAACAGATGATTAGAAATATTAGGCTAGTTCGGGACAGAAGCAGTCTGCTTAAGAGTTGGATTACATGAACAGGTGTGTGACGTTTTAAGCACAACATTTCACGAGGTATTTTGGTGAACGTCTTATTACAGAAACTTTACGTGTTACGTACAAGAAGGCTCTTTGAAATCTTACAAGTTAATTGACAAGGTGAGGGAAGGTATTAGCTGAGTATTTGCTTGTAGGACATTGTGGATATCGTTACAGATCACACAGCCGAGCGAGAGTGGCTGCAACTTTTCATAGACTGTCTTAACCGAAAATCAGTACCAAGGAGAAGTTAGGACCGTTTTAGTGTGATGGACAATGTATTTGGGTAGACTCTGTCAATACTGAACGCTAGGAATAATGAATGGTAACTCTCTAAAATGTGTCTTAATAATGCAACATAATGCCTGTAGCAGAGAGAAAGAATCCCACAGTATTTGACTACAAGATTAGTGGCGAACATATTGTAGATGATACATTGTTTAAATATTTGGGAGTAGTTCTAAGAAGCGATATGATACGGAACAACGAAAACGTAAAATCTGTTATGGGTTAGGTGAGTGGAAGACTTAGATGTCTTTGCCTTGTTGCCTAACGGTTGGTTATCAAGTATATCGATCCCGAGCGGGTTTGTATTTGCGTTGTACAGCTTGCTGCAGATGCAAACGGATTACATTATCTTTCGGCGTGATAGATTTGGCAAGTGACAGACTCAACAGCGGCGCCTACGACTGCTTTGTCTCCTACAGAGCCGCCCTGCGCCGTACGCCGAGCCAGGCGCCCCCCTGGATAGAGAGGGTGACGCTGCTGGGCTGGATCTTGAGCGGCACCGGCGTCTTCTCGACCACCTGGAGGCTGAACCTGGACACCAGGTGCACCAGCACCACCTTCGCTTCCATCAGCGCGAACCTCTGGCCTGAAACAAGAGAACTCTGAGGTAAACACATGATCATGTTAATTGCTTCTTCCTTCACTTCGTACAAGGGAAGCTCTCCCCGTCGCATCGCCCTCAGATTTAGTGGTAAGAGGGCCCAGCGGACAGCCTGTCAGAAGCTGAAGAAAGTGTACTGGACTCTGGAAAAAAAAGCAAAACAGAAACTGTGAACGGTCGAAGAGCAAGAAGTGCAATATAGAGCAGTCGGGTAGAGAAAGAGCGACGTTGTTAAGTGGTTGCGGTGTTGGACTGCAACGCGCTATAGCCGTGTTGAAACCGCCCTTGTGGCAATTTGCTTTTTCCCTTTTTCGCTGTGCCCTTTATTCCAATTTGTGTCCGTGACATGCTGTAACGTCAGTTTGCAAGGGCGAGGTGTAAGGTAGGGACCTATAATGATAGTTGATTCTGCCCAACTACTCTTTTAGCAACCGAAAGGCTTTTGAATGGGAACCGCAAACATTTGACGACAAGGTGACAAGTCAACCGAATCGTCCACCGGAAAACAAGTCTGCTGTATCAAAAAATAAACGAAATGATCGTATGGCGTTGTTGGCCAGGAGGTCCCATTCGGGTTCGGCCGCCAAGTACAGGTCTTATTTCAGTCGGCGCCACATTGGACGACTTCCGTGCCGGTGATGAGGATAACACATCAGCCCGTCCACGAGCGGAGAAAATCTCCAACGCGACCAGGAATCGAACCCGTGCCCGTTGCGGGGGAACTAAATACGTTACCACTGAGCTAATCAGACTTACTGCTGTGTCAGCCACAGCACTAGTGACAGTATGTTTGTCATGTGACAGGGATTTTTGTATCCCGCCTGGGAGGCGGCGCGTGGGTAAGGAACAGGAACAGGAAAATTACGTCGGTACTGCCGTGAGTACAAATGGTTTACTGCTGCAAGAAAGAATACATAACTTTGTACAGATGCGAAGTCTTGGACCCGTTGTATGTAGAGCAAAGCTGAAGCGAAGTCTCCTGGTTGTCTGCACCTGATGAAATGGGGCAGAATCTGTAGCGGAGCTCGTAGAGCTGCACAGCACCAGCTAGAGGGCTCTGCCGTCGGTGTCTCGTGGTAGTGCCAACCTTTGAAACTATGTGGCACCGTTACTATCGATACCACAGGAATCTCTTATCGACGCACCTAATTTGTACGACTGGTAAGTGAGTGAGATATGCCTCCTTGTGCGACACAGGTGTTCGTATGAATGTGAATGTGCTCAGTCCCTAGGAAATGATGAAAACATAATAGCTTGTCACATAAGCTGCAACAAATGAACGCAACAGTTTCACAATCACACATTTTGTCTGTGCTCTGTCAAAACATATGTCTTTAACGTTTTCGACGTTCCTTTTCGTTTTGGAAGTCTTGACCCATGAGTTCCTTTGTTGTAACATAGTTCACACCCGTTTACTCGTTGTTTTCATTTCTGTGAGACATCTATGTGGTCTGCTCCCATTGTTCACAACATTTACTTGCGACGGCAACGAATTCTTACTACATGATTCATATTCTATAACCAGTGTATAGTATGACACTGCAGAGACTACAGAAAGAGAATAAACATTCCAATGACCAGACGACAGTTCGTAATGTTGTAAAAAAAAAAAAAGCACGAGGCAGCTTTGAACACAGCTGGCCCGCACGGTAGTCCAATACCATTGCTGATCTCACGCTACTATTTATTAAACTCCTCGTTCTTGGGCTGTTCACTGTTTCTATTTTGCTTTTTATTTTTCGCACTTCAGTACACCTTCTTCCTGTTTTCATGCTTGATCTGTGTTCAGTTTTTGTCGGGCTATCCAGTTGCCCATCTTACCATGAACTCTGACAGGGGAGCGATGGAGAGTCTCCCCTGTTAGTAGAACCATTGCACACTCAAGAATTAAAAGCAAACAACTTGCGTATTTTTACACGAATATTTGATTGTTACTAAAACGTTTTCGATTTATTAGGCCATCATAAGGTAAGGATTTAAACTTTGCGTTATATGGATGCTAGAAACTGTTCGAAATATTTGATCATGGCATGAGGCATTAAGCGTGAAATGTGTAAATCAACCCTTGCGTGCCACACTTTTACAATAATTTGTAGGTTTATCTTGCTATACTGAACAACTGCATAGACGAAGGTTGTGAATGTTCATAAACTACAAAGTAAATACAGGCCATTACAGGCGACACAATTTTTAAAATAAATATAACATGGTCGTTAATTTGTAATACAACTTACAAACTTAGACTAAGTTAGAATGGTTTTGCACTAGGGAGACACACGTACAAGGTGAATATTCACTGAATTAAAGGACGCAGCTTGTATGGAAATAGCATGTAGAAAGTCGAGACGTTGTTGTAGAAAGGAAGAGTACAAGATGAGTCAATTATGCTGCCGAGAATATGTGTGTTCTAGTTCCAACATTATCAAAAACTACAGAATGTATGAAAACAAAATTCTAATGATGGAGGTCTCGGCATTCCAATAGGAGGAACAGTATAGCACTACCACAAAATTAAATGAAGAATGGTGTGTGCGTGTGTGTGTGTGTGTGTGTGTCTGTGTGTGTGTGGCTAGATAGCTGGTTCACGTGAACGTTGTCAGAGAGGAAGTTCTCATTTGCATCTGCTCATTTTGTTCGCTGTATATAGTAACGAAAAGAGTTCCTTACTACTTAACACTTAACAAACCATTATAAGAAAGTTCCTGGTGAAAGCGATATACAGCAGAATACATCGTGATATGAACGAGTACACGCTCGGTAACAGTACGAACTCAAAATTTCCTGCAGACTTCTACAGATGTGTGCTAAATTTGGTAAAACTACAATCATCTGGCTAATGCTGCCTCGGTGGGTGCTATAAGAAGCGTAGAGAAAAGACGTCACCCGTGCGAATTGTAGCTTGTCTTATTGGTTATAAATGGAGGCAAGGATAAGAGTTCGTCACCAGTGTTGTAAATGTCAAATACATATTCTATCTACATAAATTCCCTGAAAAATCAGTGTTGATAAGTAAACCTAACAATAACCTACTGTAAAGAAACACGTTCGTCAAACGTTAAACCTGTTGTCATAAAATCTCTTAGGCAGTTCGTGCGCTAAGATAGGAAGCGGTATCTAGGTGCTAGCGTTAGCCGTTGACGGTTTTGCCAGTGTGTCCGTTGATATGAAGTATTAATTGTATGTTAGTTATTCAAAAAAGAGTCTAATTCCTATTTGTATTTCTCTGTTTCATTTGCATGAAGTACTCTCGAAGTCGAAGTCAAAATTACTGCGTAAGCTATTCACAGAGGAAATTAAGTATTTATTTACAGCCACTGTATGAATGGAAATCGGAAAGTCACCAGCAATGGGGTTACGAAAACAATAGTTGTACTTTTGTTTGATAATTGTTCATCCTGTAATTTTTATATCTCTTATATCGTTAGTATTTGCAGTAATCTTCCACAGTTAGTTCATCAGTGCGGTTTACCTTGCAGATAGGAGCAACTATTACTTGGTATAAAATCTTGCCGAAAATCGTGACAGGTGTCGCAAATGTAAACCACCCTAAGCGGCAGACTATCCTCCATCCTATGTAGTCTCCGTCAATTGGGCCTGTAAACACTGAGAAGAGGTTTGTAGTTGGTCCATGGGGATGGTGCATCATACATTTATCGAAAAGTTAGGGTGTTCCAAAATCATCTTTACGCCTTTTTTGTTATTTCAGAAATGGGGATAAGTAGAAAGGTGCGTATTGCAGCATAAAATGTTCAGACGTGTGTGAATTGCTAAGAGACCAAACTTCTGACGTCATCGGTCCCTACACTTACGCACTACTTAAACTAACATATGCTAAGGACAACACGCACACCCATGCCCGACCGAGGACCCGAACCTCCGAAGGGAGAGGCCGCGCAATCCTTGACATTGCGCCTCAAACCGTGCGGCCACACAGCGTGGCGTAATGCAGCATAAAGTTGACACCCACCGAAAGATTTAGTGGCCCTATAACAGAGTCCAACACGTGCGCCATCTATGGTACGCAAGAAATCTAGCCGATACTCTAGTCCCTCCCATGGCCAGGCTAGCATGTCATTAAGGTGTGTCGTTGCCGTTCTGATGCAAGCTTGCAGATCCAGGAGGTCCTGCACCGCGATCTGGTAGACAGCATCCCCCACAAAGCCACAAAGGAAAAAAAAATCTAATGTCTTTGTATCTGGAGGCCATGGGCCCTCCTCTGCCAAACCAGCGACACGGAAATGTGTTGAAAGCCTTCCTAACGATGGAGCCCTAGTGAGAAGGGGCACCATCTCGCTGCAGCACGGGATCAGGATGCAGTTCTTCGACCTGTGAAAATCTAAACTGTTCCAACGTGTTCAGTCGCGGTTACTGACGCATCTGCAAAGAAAAATGGTCCCATCACAGGACTGTGAAGCAGATCACACCACACGGTTACCTTTGGAAACTTTGGAAAATTGTGATAAGATCCTGTGGGACGAAACTGCTGACGTCAACGGTTCCTACGCTTATACAGTACTTAATGTAACTGAAACTAACTTACGGTAACCACAACACACACACCCATGCCCGAGGGAGGACTCGAACATCCGACGGGGGAGTTTACCTTTGGACTGTCGAGCACAGTTTTCACGTAAAGTGCGATTTCATAGTCCCACATCTTCAAACTGTGTCAGCTGACCATCCTGGACACATGAAAGCAAGCTTGTTCCGAGAGCATAATCTTTCTCAGATAGTCTGGGTCGTTGTCGATGCGACTCGGCATCCCAGTTTCAAACGCTTTGCGCTTTGGCCTGCCATCAGGTTGAAGCGCAGGCAGCAGCTGCAACTTGTAGGCATGAAGGTCCAGCCCCTTGTGTGGCGCACCGTGGTTGGCCGTAGCTGCAACTGTTGAGATAATTGACAGACTGACTTGGTTGGGCTGCAGATAAATGCCTGTTGCTCCCGCGCCACATCTGCTTTACTCGCCCTTGGCACGCCCAAAACTCATCTTTTCCACGCCACTTCCGGCTTCCTTCAACCTCGAGTACCACTGTTTTATGGTCGGAAGTGATGGTGATGTGCTTCCGGAATTTCCGCTGAGCGTGGGTGTCAGGTTTGGTCTCTATCAAATACTCCTGACACTGTACCATCTGATGGGGTGTGACCATTCTCCTCAATAACTGTGCTGCAGAAACAAAAAACAAACAAAATTTTATGTGTGTGTGGACAATATGCCGGAAACCATATCTTTATATCTATCCCCCTTTCTGAAACATACGTCATCAAAGTTGTAAAGAGCATTTTGAAACACGGTGTAAATGTTCAGGTTACTACTTCTGCTCCTCTTGGCCAAATCCGGAGGCTAAATCTTCAGCGTCAGTATGATTTGCGCCGGCTACCGCCGTCGTGTCATATCGTCGCGGTAATGCGACTTCGTTTTCGGCCATGACGGCAAGTAACATGATAAAAATATTAAAAAGGTAATTATACTGCAGATTCCTTACCAATACAGATGCGAGGTCCAGACCCGAACGGAAAGTAAGTGAATGGCTTGATGAGGTGCTTGTTCTCTGGACTGAACCTCTCCGGGTCGAAACGCTCAGGCTCGGGAAAGTACTTGGGGTCGCGGTGGATGGCGTGCACAGGCACCCAGATGACGTCACCAGGGTGCAGCCAGACACCAGGACCGCCGTCTGCTGCTGGCAGCTGGTAGGAGCGCACGCACACCCGGTCCAAGGCTGTGCCGGGCACGTATATCCTCAGTGTTTCTGTGGACGTAAAAGGAAGTCTGTTAATTGTAGAAAACACAACTTAAAGTGTGGTGGAAAAAGGTAAATTTCTCGATAATTCACTGTCAACGTACGAAGAACGAGGGAAGTTTTGGGTTAGACGTCCTGTCGATATCATTGTTAATACACCGTCGGAAAAAAATAATTAGTACACCTGGAAAACCGATGAAAATTTTTATCTGATGACACCCTATGCTACCTGGGGGATAGTAGATGTACCGAAAATGGTTTCAATGTCGTCCGCCAACAGATGGCGTAGTGGCGTAGCTACCAGAGCGCCGTCTGTGACTGTCCTTTAATAGGGAGAGCTCACAGCCACAAGCTCAGTGTGGGGCAAGTGTTTGAAGCAAGCGGGAAACCGTGCCGCGGGGACGAACTCACCCTTCCTACAGCCAACCGAGCGAGTTTGAAAGGGGTCAAACTGAGACCTTCCGAGTGGCGGCATGATCCTTTCAGAAAATTGCCACACGGATTGTACGTGCTGCGTCAGATGTGCAAAGATGCTGGTATCAGTGGCCACGTGAACATTCTCACACCCGCAGACGATGTTCTGGATGTCCACGCAGTACAGACGCGCACCAGAATAGTCGTATTGTAAGGGCTGCAGTGACAGATCGTACGGCTACCACGGCACAGTTAAGCGGGGTAGGACGTCAAATTGGTCGACTTGGAGCAGGAGAGGCACCACAGGACATTTTAATTTCCACAGTCGATACTTTTACAAATAAATTCATTAAATTTTGTCAGCATGATCAGGAAGGATTCAGAATTCATACTCATAACAGTGAAAGTTGTAAAACATAATGAAGTAATTTTTTTTTACGTGTGAAATTTCATCATTTTTTCCACTTACTAATGGCTGCATTTGTTACTACAGGTAGACATTTCTTCATAAGTTAGAGAGATTCTTCGATGAATTTTGCACAGCATACAAACCATATTTAAAAGTGTATGAAACTCTAGAATTTTCCAAATCTATTAAAAACTATGGTAAAAATTGAGGCAATTAACTATAAAATTTGTGTTTTTTTGTAAACATGAAGTTTAAAATATAACAGTTCATTCGTTTTTTCATAAATTAAACAAATTCTGGAGTTTTATACACCTGTGAGTATGGTATGTATGCTGTGCAAAATTCATCGAAGAATCTAACTTATGAAGAAAAGTGTACTTATAGCAACAAATGCAGCCATTAGGAAGTGAAAAAATGATGAAATTTCGCACGAAAAAAAAATTATTTTGTTATATTTTCGAACTTCCACTGCAATGAGTGAATCCTGAATCTTTCCTAGTGATGCTGACAAAGTTTAATGAATTTATTTGTAAAAGTATAGACACTGGAAATTAAAATGTCCTGAGATGCTTCTCCTGCTCCAAGTCGGCCCGTTTGACGTCCTGCCCCCCTTAAGGGGACTTGTGAGCCAAGACGCGTCAACACGAATTGTTGTGGACCGGTTATTAGCAGTGAGGCTCCGGGCACGCACATCTCCAGCGCGTCTTCCAGCAGCGTCACAGCAACGCCGGACACGGCTCGACTGGCGCCGTCAGAGGGTCACTTGGGAGATGGAATAGCGCGACGTCATCTTCAGCTATGGTAGCAGATTCTGCTGGCGTGTAAGTGATGGTGATGGTCGTTTGGGCGAACGATGTACGACTGGTGAGGGCTGCCTCGTACAGTGCATTCGTCCGAGACACACTGACCCAACCCCGGGCCCTAAGGTTTGGGTTGCGATGAGCTACAACTGGCGTTCACCTTTGGCGTTTCTGGAGCGGACATTAACCTGCTCTCGGTACGTGCAGAATGTTGTTAACTCGTTTTTTTTTTTTTTTTGCCGTTCTCGCGACAGGAAGGCGATGAGTTGTTCCAACACTATTACGCTAGCCTACGCACTGCCCGTGAAACTCAAAGTGCCCTGCAAGACGTGCAGCAACTGCCCTGGCCGAGACGATCTCCAATAGAGCACGTGTGGGCTATGATGGGACGAGAAATGGCTCGTGCTACAGCAGCTCTCACAGAACTCCGTGAACAGGTAGAGCAGATGTTGCATAAAGTGTCCCAGGAGAGTATTCGCCTTCTGTACGATCGACTGGGTGCCAACGTCGTCCATACTGATACGAGTGCTTCAGCATAGGTCGATTCCTGGTACCTCGGAACTGCTCGTGCCATTGATCTGTAAATGTAATCATATCACGTACTCCTACGCAATGTTCTAATAACGAGCCTTGAGATAGACTGGGACACTCAGATGTTTAGGATGGGTGGCAGGGACAGAGCATCGAGTGACATTACACTGAGTGCACTATCCGAAAATTACCTCGAGCAATTAAACAGAGAACCGGCTCGTGGAGATAACATCTTGGACCTACTGGTAACAAACAGACCCGAGCTTTCCGACTCTGTAAGCGCAGAACAGGTAATCAGTGATCGTAAGGCCGTTGCAGCATCCCTGAATATGGAAGTAAATAGGAATATAAAAAAAGGGAGGAAGGTTTATCTGTTTAGCAGGAGTAATAGGAGGCAGATTTCAGACTACCTAACAGAGCAAAATGAAAATTTCTGTTCCGACACTGACAATGTTGAGTGTTTATGGAAAAATTTCAAGGCAATTGTAAAATGCGTTTTAGACAGGTACGTGCCGAGTAAAACTGTCAGGGACGGGAAAAACCCACCGTGGTTTTGGTCTTACCTTAAATCAGTAAGTGGATCGAAACATCATATTCAGACACTCTGGGATGATAATGGCATTGAAACAGAGGATGACACGCGTAAAGCTGAAATACTAAACACCTCTTTCCAAAGCTGTTTCACAGAGGAAGAGCGCACTGCAGTTCCTTCTCTAAATCCTCTCACGAACGAGAAAATGGCTGACATCAAAATAAGTGTCCAAGGAATAGAAAAGCAACTGGAATCACTCAACAGAGGAAAGTCCACTGGACCTGACGGGATACCAATTCGATTCTACATAGAGTACGCGAAAGAACTTGCCCCCATTCTAACAGCCGTGTACCGCAAGTCTCTAGAGGAACGGAAGGTTCCAAACGATTGGAAAAGAGCACAGGTAGTTCCAGTTTTCAAGAAAGGTCGTCGAGCAGATGCGCAAAACTATATGTCTATATCTCTGACATCGATCTGTTGTAGAATTTTAGAACATGTTCTTTGCTCGCGTATCATGTCATTTCTGGAAACCCAGAATCTACTCTGTAGGAATCAACATGGACTCCGGAAACAGCGATCGTGTGAGACCCAACTCGCTTTATTTGTTCATGAGACCCAGAAAATATTAGATACAGGCTCCCAGGTAGATGCCATTTTCCTTGACTTCCGGAAGGCGTTCGATATAGTTCCGCACTGTCGCCTGATAAACAAAGTAAGAGCCTACGGAATATCAGACCAGCTGTGTGGCTGGATTGAAGAGTTTTTAGCAAACAGAACACAGCATGTTGTTCTCAATGGAGAGACGTCTACAGACGTTAAAGTAACCTCTGGCGTGCCACAGGGGAGTGTTATGGGACCGTTGGTTTTCACAATATATATAAATGACCAAGTAGATAGTGTCGGAAGTTCCATGCGACTTTTCGCGGATGATGCTGTAGTATACAGAGAAGTTGCAGCATTAGAAAATTGCAGCGAAATGCAGGAAGATCTGCAGCGGATACGCACTTGGTGCAGGGAGTGGCAATTGACCCTTAACATAGACAAATGTAATGTATTGCGAATACATAGAAAGAAGGATACTTTATTGTATGATGATATGATAGCGGAACAAAAACTGGTAGCAGTTGCTTCTGTAAAATATCTGGGAGTATGCGTACGGAACGATTTGAAGTGAAATGATCGTATAAAATTAATTGTTTGTAAGGCGGGTACCAGGTTGGGTTTCATTGGGAGAGTCCTTAGAAAATGTAGTCCATCAACAAAGGAGGTAGCTTACAAAACACTCGTTCGACCTATACTTGAGTATTGCTCATCAATGTGGGATCCGTACCAGATCGGTTTGACGGAGGAGATAGAGAAGATCCAAAGAAGAGCGGCGCGTTTCGTCACAGGGTTATTTGGTAGGCGTGATAGCGTTACGGAGATGTTTAACAAACTCAAGTGGCAGGCTCTGCAAGAGAGGCGCTCTGCATCACGGTGTAGCTTGCTCGCCAGGTTTCGAGAGGGTGCGTTTCTGGATGAGGTATCGAATATATTGCTTCCCCCTACTTATACCTCCCGAGGAGATCACGAATGTAAAATTACAGAGATCCGAGGACGCACAGAGGTTTTCCGGCGGTCGTTCCTCCCACGAACCATACGCGACTGGAACAGGAAAGGGAGGTAATGACAGTGGCACCTAAAGTGCCCTCCACCACACACCGTTGGGTGGCTTGTGGAGTATAAATGTAGATGTAGATGTAGATGTAGATGTAGACAGAGTAAGTTGGAAAGCTCTGAGTGGATGCGCAATTTTTTCCCCAGCAGTGTAGGAGGAGACCAGCAGGTTTTGGTGGATCAGGATGGGAGCAGATCCGAGCAGTGTTAGAGCCCTCTCCGAAGGGCGTTACAGAGCTTCACGGAAAACACGGATGCGTAAATGAGGATGGCGTCACGCCCACAAAAGTACAATAGTGTCACTTAACATTATAGATACATATTAATAATTGAAATAAATTTCCTAAATTAATCTGATTTTTCCGAATGAAGCCGTCTATATTGCTTAATATAATTCTTTATTTACAAAGACGTTTATGCGACCCCGCTTAGGAATAGCTTTTATTGCAACTGATACTGAACATTTTTCAGAAATTATTACTTTTGTTCTGATGATGACAGTAGCCGAAACTTGGTTGTAAGTAGGTATGTATATCAGGCGATTTAGATTACTTTATTAACAATGATTATCGATACATATTACATTCACGAAATACCCAATTTCTTGTGATGTATGGGGAAACTTATCCGCAGCGAATAGTTTTCGTTTGTTTTAATCTTAGACAGAGTACATAGTTGTTAGGAGGTTTTTTTTTGTTGTTATGTTTGACTGAATGATGTTTGAAGTTATATGAAACGTACCTTGAAATGGACAAAGTCAGTTGGTGCACTGACTGAGACGTTGGACTTGTATTTGATAGGTGAAAGTTGAAATCTTTTCCCAGACAGATCCAAGTAGGTTTCCAACATATCGCCTATATCGCTTCGGGCGAAAGCTGAAGTTTAGATTCAAACTTTGTTTGCTCTGCTGCTCTGTGATTGCTCCTGGTCCGTACAATCGGATTTTTAATTATGTTATATTTTAAACGAATCTGAAAGTTTGCAAAACTTTGACTAGCCGACTTCATTCACAATTTCATTTAAAGTGGCGATTCAAAAAACTGGTTTGTGATTACTGCATACAATAACAGAGGGCCGCCGAAGATAAATCCTAGACTTCGGTGTATCTTTGCTTGCTCTTTAACGGTTTGCTCACGAATGTTTTCTACAGTTCTTGTCCAGAATTATTAGTGGTCCGTTAGTGCCATTTGTGAATGTAAGAAAGAATTGTATAGTTAAACTGTAAGAGAAGTGAATACCATGCAGATTTTCCTGGAAATCGGAAGACTTGCACCTGTAAAAGAGTGAGACTATTTTTTTCGCCGCTTTTGTTTAGGTAACTGGATAAGTTGAGTACAACAAGTGCAAGAAACTTTTTATGGCAGAAGAATGTAAACGTAGCTGTAGAACCCATAAAATGAAATTGCTGCTCAAAACAGCTCGGAGTATACGCAAGGCGAAAACAGTAATTGAGTGGATGGGACGTATGGAGGGAAACAGTAACATTTTGAACGAATCCATAACATTCAGTAAAGATCTGTCTTTTTAGTTACTGCAATGGTGAGAAAGAAACTGAGTCTGTTCGCAATTACCTAAGCCTATAGCAAGTGAAGGTATTCAGTATGCAGTGAAAAAAATAAAGAACAGTGAAAGTCCTGACCCGGGGGGAATAACATCTAGGATAATGAAAATGGGTCATACTGCACTACCTGACCACATCAAAGTACTAAACAAGATACAAAAGACAAAAATATTGTTCTTTCAGAAACTCCTGTACACCAAATACAGAAAAGGCGCAAAACTGGAATTAATAACAACCACCCAATTGGTTGGCATAGCAGAATTATCAACTATTAATCAAACTAATCCAGAAGAGTATTTTAGTAAATCTACAACAACATCAATCACAGAACATGTGCTTTTCAGGAATGGCTCTTCTCTAACTGATCATCTGCAGGTAGTGCTTCTTATAGCAGAGGAATTAACTAAATACTACGCCGGTGCTCGTCAGAGCACGAAAATACTATTAAAAATGATACTTGCAAAGTAACAGAGTCCCGTCGACCGTATAACACTATGTTTACCCATTTTTTGGTATTACAAAGGAATTCACTTCTCTGTACCATAAAAATGTACTAGAAGCCTCAACAAATATAGCTGTAGGTTATAAACTGAGGTGACAAAGTCATGGGATACCTCCTAATATCGTGTCGGACCACCTTCTTTTCCGGCGTAGGGGAACAGCTCGACGTCGCATAGACTCTACAAGTAGTTGGAAGTCCCCTGAAGAAATATTGAGCCATGATCCTTCTATAGCCGTGTTGGCAGTACGGCATTTTTTCTCGAACTGACCTCCCAGTTTTGTCCCATAAATGTTGGATGGGACTCATCTGGTGGGGTCTGGGTGGCCAAATCATTCGCCCGAACTGTGTAGAATATTCTTCAGACCAATCGCGAGCAACTCTTGCCTGGTACCATGGCGAATTTTCGTCCATAAAAATTACATGCTTTTTTGGGAACATGAAGTCCATGAATGGCTGTAAATGGTCCTCAAGTAGCTAAATATTACCATTTCCAGTCAATGATCGGTTCACTTGGACCAGAGGACGCAGTCTATTCCATGCAAACTTGGGCTGCACCACTATGGAGTGGCTTGTTGACAACTTGGTTCAGCGGTTTCGTGGGGTCTGCGCCGAACTCGAAGCCTACCGTCAGGAGAAACTGGGACTCTCCTGACCAGGCCACGCTCTTCCGTGCGTCTAGGGTCCAACCGATACGGTCAACAGCCCAGGAGAGGCGCCGTCGTGCTGTAAGAAAACGCACTCTCCTCGGTCGCCTGCTGCCACAGCCCATTAACGACAAATTTCGCCGCACTGGCCTAACAGACACGGTCGTCGTACGCCCCACACTGATTTCTGCAGTTACTTCACGCAGTGTTACCTGTCTGTTAGCACTGACATCTATGCGCAAACGCCGCTGCTCTCGGTCGTTAAGTGAAGGTCGTCGGCCACTTCGTTGTCCGCGGTGAGAGGTAACGCCTGAAATTTGGTTTTCTCGGCACACTACTGATCTCGGAAAGAATTACGTCGGATATCCTTTCATATGAATCATGTGGGAATAAATGACAGTCCCGCCAATCCACTGCCGTTTCACAGCTTGTGTACGCGATGTTAGTGCTGCCATCTGTGTATGTGGATATCGCTATGTCATGACTTTCGTCTCTTCAGTGTATTAGTGTAATAAAGTATGTGTATTCCAGCATCACAGTGCAGGAACAACTATAATCCTGTCATCATAATGATAAACCCGATGTAAAGAAACACAAACGCGATAATTGGTCGTAGCGCACGTACACTGGCGTTGTTGCGCTCTTGGAAGTAGGTCCTACTTATGTATTAGATATCTTATTACTAAGTTACCTTAAATGAAACTTTCAGATATTCAGATGTAATAACGGCCATTGACGTTTATCTTAATCAAGCTTTAGCTGCGTAGTTTTTATTTCAAAAATCGTATACAGTCATAGCCTCAGCTACGTTGTGCTCTGATTTGTTAATGCCTGGTGTAAAACTGCCTGAGGCTGGTTTCTGTTCCGCAGTGAAACACTCGTGTGGAGAACGGTTAAAAAGCGCCGAGAAATAGGCTGTTTTTAATGTTTTTCATGAATTTACTGAGATAATCGGCTTTGAAAATTTCCCAGCGACTGTATGTAATACAGTTGACACACAAACACACATCGTACGTAGAAAAAGCAGTCAGTAGCGTAGTAGAATGGTAACCAGGTAATGGTTCGTTGCTTCAAATATCTCCAGTATCATTTTCTCCTCGTTCAATTTGAAACACCTACATCTCGTACTTATAAAACTCATCACCATTTTTAATGAATAAAGCACATCTTCTTGTTCCCAATTACATATTGCACGCGAAATTCCTGTTTTCATTTCAAATATAAATTCTTAATTATAGATGTTTTACGAAAGACTGTTCATAACAGTTGCTTAAGTTAGGAAAACGTAACAGTTTTTAAGGCAAAAATGAAAAACCAAATCCTCTTTATTTGGAATGTGTCCATCGCGTTTTATGCCACAGAGGTAGATAACTATCGTACTCGTAGACACATGAGAAGCAATCATTTTCACATCATAGTGCACGTCATTCAGATGCTGCATTTCTTAAATTTTATACTGTACCATTACATTATGAACCCAATGGAACTCATCTGAAGCTAAGTTGCGGGATCTGGCCCGAGTTGTAACAAGACTGTTAAACTGCCAGACGTACTGGAACTGACTGACTGACGCACGCAGCTTTTTCACGTGTCAATGCCGAACGCTGGCTGGTTATAGAACGGCTCTTTATAAAAGAAGCAGAGAAAATGCGGCGCCTGGTTGGCTTCGTGGCTCGTTATCAACGCAGCAGGTGACACTTCCAGAACTGAAACGTAATGGTCGGGTTCGGATAAGGAAGGAGATAAGAGATTGTCAGACGACTGACTGTAATTAAAACTTCTATGGCTTCAGTATTCGGCAGTACGGTGAAATCCCTGCAGTATGCTTTTGCATTAAACACAGCTCTCTCAGAAAAATTGCCCTATGTTTAAGCTGGAAATTTTCATCACTCTTGTTTGTAATTAGAATACTATGGCAGTTGAGAACGAGTGCATTTTATGCTTTCCGTCTGGTCACCTAAGAAGCGCGCTGTAGTGCTGGAGTTTCTGGGAATATAATTTCATTCTCTTTGAAAGTTAAGTGACATTCGAAGCTAAACTGTTTCTCTGCTCTTCTCTTTTTACGTCTGAACTGCAACTGCTCACATCACTGCAGGTTATTTGGACCTCTGGCTGGTGAGTGGTGTCCAACTTTAATGCGACGGTAAAGCTGATTGTGCCGCATTATCGCTCGGCCTATGTGCGTGTAACACAGCATAAAACGAATCCACACTGGACTGTACTGGTCCCAGGTTGGCTTCCGCTTCAAGTGAAACGAAATCCAATGAGATTCAAGCAAGTGCATAAGAATACATGGCGTAATGTTCACATCACGTTTGTTCTTATGATGAACAGAGTATAGGCAAGGGAATTAACGAGTAAAGAGGAGTCAAACACGGGATGTAGCTTTACCAAAGTTATTCATATCAGTTTTGGAGCCTGGCTTTAGAGAAGACGCTGGCGCTTGTGGTATTGTATGAAAGACTTTGGGATTACACACAAATAGAAAACAAAATCAGAGTGACACGCACGGGGACAGCAAGCAGTAGGCCGAGTGTAAAAGCAAAAGGTAGATTCGTAAAATAAATTCATGCAAAATAAAAGCGGTATGAAAGACTCCTTGACCTGAACCAGACAGTTAAAAGGAAGTGGAGAGGTCAATCAAACAGGGTGACAAATGGAGCAGAGTAACGACAGCATGGACTCCTATAGAAGGGAAAAGAAGGAGGGGAAGACAGATGGGCTGAACACCTATGGAGGACAGGAGAGACCAATGGTAGGAATTCGGAGAGGCTTTTGCGCAACAGTGGGACGCTAGTGATTACCAAGGGCAGTAATAACAAATACATGGTATCGACGGATGCGAAATTCTTTGTTTTCTGAAAAGTGTTAAGCAGAGCATTTCTGGCAAAAACTTTCATATATCCAAGAACTTGGGAGCACGCACCAGAGAGCACCATGTCGAGGTACTGGCAGCCCGTGACCTGCTCGTAGCTGGGCTGCCCCCCGCTCTTCTGCATCAGCTCGTCCACCTCCCTCTGCAGCCGCTGCTGCACGTCCTCGTGCGTGGCCAGCAGGTAGCTGCAGAACGTCAGCAGCGTCGCTACTGACTCGAATCCGGCGAAGAAGAAGAGTATCGCCTGTGCGGCCACGTCCTCATCGCTGAGACCTGCGTCAGGGAAGAACGTTTCATATTAAAGCATTCGGAAATAAATGCCGGCCCCTCAAAATGTCGATGCCCCCTTAGCTTCCGTACCAATCTCGTAAATACTCTCAAACTTAGGCACTCTGGCAAAAATACATTAAATATGTGACGAAGTGGTATTCAGTTCTATAGCAAACGCTTATTCCTACATTGCAAACGTTTAACGCCACAACTGGCCCGTTTACTTTAAACAGCAAAAACACTGTACGAAATAAAAAGTTGCGCATCACGAAGGAGTTGCATGAATTGGTCCCAAATTGATATTCACACAGGTATCGACGGTAAATGCAAAATTGTGAACTTCGGTCGCCGATTGCTGAAAGCGTAATGCAGCTGAAGAATTCCACCGGCCAGCTGCCTGGGACAGTAGGCAGGGGACAGGAGATACCAGGATATAAAGCGTTTGCGAATTTCATTCCGCATAATGAGTTGGGCAGTAACTGTGTCTCGGAGACTGGCGCGTTTACAGTGTACGCTGATGTCTGCGTTTGAGAGAGGAGGACTTGTAACTGGTCTCAAAGAAGCCGGTTCGCTCGACATTTGAGTGAGAGCGATGCCGCTGGCTGGACACTGGCTGGAATGAGTGCACTGTGGCCGAACATAACGTCAACAAGGAACCGGCCGAGCTAGAGAAAAGACAGAACGAGAGGACAGAGGAACGTCAAAGAAGTACTCATAGCCCCGGATTCATCACTGTCATCGATCCGACGTGCAACTGGTGCTTGAGTGACCGCAAGGACCGCTAATGAGCGGCTCACAGGAGGGGGCTGAGGCCTCGGCGCCCCTTGCGCCGGCTACCATTGACCTCTGTACACCAGTATGCCCCATTTAGAGTGGTGTCTACACATTCGGCCTGTAATTTCATTGACTGGCGGAGAATCGCCTTCAGTGGTGAGTCCCTGTCCGAACTGAGCCCCCAATGACCAGCAAAGACGCCCCAGACATCAGCGGCAGAGCGACGTGACTGTCGCCCTCCAAATGGACCGAAAACAGGTAGTGGTGGTCTGGGACGGCACTTCTTTTCACAGCAGAACTCCACTTGTCGTCACCCGCGGCGGACTTGCGGCACAGCAGTACGTAGATGATACTTTACGCTCCGTTTTGTTGCCCCTCATGCCAAGCCATCCTGGACTTACATTTCTGGAAGACAACACCCATTCGCACACGGCAAGAGTTTGTGATGTTAGTCTTCGTGCCCTACTTCGGGCAGCAAGATTGGCAAATCTCTTCCCAATTGGGGACTCTTGGAGCATTAAGGGCAGCGCCCTCCCGCCAGCTTGCGATATTGACGATCTAACTCGCTCATTGGACAGAATTTGACACGCTGTCTCACGGGGGGACATCCAACATAAATCAATCAATGCAAAGCCTAATAACTGCTTGAATGAGGGCCACAGGTGGACCAATGCGTTATTGACTTGACGAATTTTAAAGCTCTTTCTCCTAAATAAATCAAGAAATTTTTCTGAACTGGTAATTATTTGTTTGTCTTTACATGTGCGTCCTATCTACCGATTTTCGTCTCATTCGGATAATTCCTTCGTGATGAGCATTTTTTTGCCTTAGAGTGGATTTCCAAGGTACATAAAAAAATCTTTGATTCTCTGCATTTCAAAGATGAACGACATATACTGATATACACAACCTTCATTATCTCTCTACTATGACATAAAAGTTTTCGCATAGTTGCTGAAAACTGCAAGCTGTACACATTTGTACCTGCCGTGTGGCACTGGAGATTACATAAGTAATTGGCTTACAACTAAAACCGCTCCAAAGTGGAAGATATCTGGATGTAAACAGATATTTGTGAGATCCTAGAGAGATTACGCTCTTCTAACAGTAGTTTATCCAAGATCGCGATTGGTAAAAGTGAAGTCATTTTCTTTTTCGAGACCGATCCTCGCTGAGATTGCTCATATTTATAGGTTTATATCACTGATGTTTAGTTGTGGAATATATTCTATGCTCACGCATTGTAACCCTTCTAGAGATCGAAGGCCTCAACTATAAAAATCGACATGGATTCCATAAAGAGAGATCTTACGAAACGCAGCTCGCTCAGCACTTCCATGAAGTTCAGAGCGCTGCGTACAAACGTCTTCAGATTGACGACGTGTTCCTTGACTTCCGGAAGGCATTCGACACTGTTCAGGACTATCGATTAGTGAACAAAATAAGAGCATATCGATAATCGAACAATATTTGTCACCTTCTAGCATGTAGAACTCAATACGTTGTTCTTCACAAGACGGAATCGACGGGCGTAAAGGCAACTTCAGGAGTGCAGTAGAGACTGACAGTTGACCGTAAATAAATTTAACGTACTGTGCACAACTAGGTGAGGAGATTCACTACTATTCGGATTACAATACTACTGAAAAAACACTGGATACATCCACTATAGTAAAGTATTTGGGAATAACCATCCGAAGCAACGTAAAGTGGAATGAGCACACCAAAAAACGCTAGGAAAAGCAAACGCCAGTCTGTAATCAAATGACAGAATCTCAAATAAACGTAGTTGTTCTTGGGTCCTTTGTTGTTCTTATTATATATTAATGACTTGCCATTCTATATTCATGAAGAGGCAAAGTTAGTTCTCTTTGCTGATGATACAAGTATAGTAATCACACCTGACAAACAAGAATTAACTGATGAAATTGTCAATACTGTCTTTCAGAAAATTACTAAGTGGTTCCTTGTAAACGGACTCTCACTGAATTTTGATAAGACACAGTACATACAGTTCCGTACAGTGAATGGTATGACGCCATTGATAAATATAGACCTTAATCAGAAGCATATAGCTAAGGTAGAATATTCCAAATTTTTAGGTATGTCCATTGATGAGAGATTAAATTGGAAGAAACACATTGATGATCTGCTGAAACGTTTGAGTTCAGCTACTTAAGCAATAAGGATCATTGCAAATTTTGGTGATAAACATCTTAATAAATTAGCTTACTACGCCTATTTTCACTCATTGCTTTCATATGGCATCATATTTTGGGGTAATTCATCACTGAGGAATAAAGTATTTATTGCACAAAAGCGTGTAATCAGAATAATAGCTGGAGTCCACCCAAGATCATCCTGCAGACAGTAGCTTCTCAGTATATATACTCTCTTATGAAATTTGTTATTAACAACCAAACCCAATTCAAAAGTAATAGCAGTGTGCATAACTACAATACTAGGAGAAAGGATGATCTTCACTATTCAAGATTAAATCTAACTTTGGCACAGAAAGGGGTGAATTATACTGGCACTAAAGTCTTTGGTCACTTACCAAATAGTATCAAAAGTCTGACAGATAACCAACAAGTATTTAAGAAGAAATTAAAAGATTTTCTGAATGACAACTCCTTCTACTCCACAGAGGAATTTTTGGATATAAATTAAGCAAAAAAAGGAAAAAAAGAAAAATATTAAAAAAATAAATAAAAATAAAAAATAAAGAAAAACAAAAAACACAAAAAAATAAAGTTGTTATATTAACTTAAGTATGTTGTTAAATTAACCTAATTATGTCATGTACTGGAAAATTCGACTCGTTCCACATCATTACGAAATATCGTATTCATAATCAAAATATCCACGGGTGTGCTGCCGGTCTACAGTGTCCAACGGGCACAATATTTCGGCGATTATACATGTCGCCATCATCAGGTGAACTGACGGACTGAGCTCCTGTGAACGTGCCGGCACGGACATCCGTACGATATGGCTGCTCAGAGGGAACTGGGTTCGGTCGCTCTCTGCTGCTCCTTTTCTGACTTCCTCACTGTGAGGAGGTTCGTGTGGAAGTTTGTGGCCTGTTGGCCTTTACTCCCCTGGGATGTTGATGAATCTTCTTTCTTTACTTGTAGGTTCTTCTGTACTGGCAAGGAGTGCCGATGACCTATCGTCTGAACTTGTCGTTATGACGATTTTTCTTTTTCTTCTTTGCTGTGGCTGAGGGCTCTTCCTCGGTTGGGATGTTGTGCAAAATGCATCCCGCTTTATCATATTCTCCGTTGACGAGACTATGATTATACAGCGCATTTGCCACTCTGTGAAGATAGGGTAGGAGTCAATCAGATTGAACTCCTCCCTAGAAAGACCAAGAAGGCCTTCTGGATACCCGAGTGGGCGATATGGGAGTTGTGGTTTAGGATGGTTAGGTGGAACAAAAGGATAAGGGTTATCGTGGTGGGGGTAGGTACCGTCGCGAAGCGATGCAGCGATCTTCTGCGTCACAGCGCTTGCGCTGTACATGTCCGGAAGCGGGAGGAATGGGACTTCTTCCCACTTTTCCTCTTGCGCTGCTGCTTCGGTGTCCGTCTTGGGCTCCCCTTCGGCAGGCACGTCGGTCTGCGTGGCCACCGTCGCAAACTTCTTCTCTCGTGGAGGAGTCGTCTGGCTGGCGGTATCGACCGCTGTGGCGGAGGCTGCTTTGGCTGAGCGAAGCTCATGCGTCAGCTCAGCAATCTGACGCCGAGCCTCGCCCAGTTCCGCCAGCATGGCCGCCCTCTCTTCCGCCATGGCGGATTTGAAGGCGGACATGGCTTCCTCCACGGCGCCATTAAGGCGCCTGGTCACGTCGTCTTCTGTGCAAGTGACCACCTCTTCGTGTGTGGTGGTCACTTGCTTTTGCGCCTTCTTCTCCGGTCCGCGCCAGTTTCTTCTATAGGCGCAGGAGCGGGCGTTGGCCGCGTGTGCGCCGCCGCAGTTGGCGCAGGTACATGGGGCGTCTTTCTGCTTCTTGCAGTCGCGTGTGTCGTGTGCTTGCGCACACTTCAAGCACGCGACTGCTCCGCTGCAGTGCTTAGCGACGTGGCCAAGCTTTTGGCAGCGAAAGCACTGCGCTGCAGTCTTCCTCTTCTTCTTCCCGGCTGGTCCTGCTAACGTGAGCAGCAACTCCGCCAAGGCAGCAGCTTTGCGTCCCCGTCCGCGTCCCGACATCTCGAGTGGCAACAGCGACAATGGGCTTATGCTTAACTCTCCGCGGCGTGAGCGGGAAAAAACGCGGGTTCGGTCGCGGCGGCGGCCGATTTAAATACCCTCCGCCCGCGGCGCGCTCCCTCCGCCGTCCGCGCCCCGCGCCACGGTCGCGCGGTGGAACAGATTGCGACGACGTCTGAGATGACGTCGGTGTGATGGCTCTGTCCGCCGTGGTCGTCACAACTATACGTTTGCTCGATTTACTCTTGATTAACCCAATCGCTGGTTCCCAAGCCTTGCTAAGATTATAGCCACAGTCACGGTTTATGAGGTCGTCATTGGTGCGAATTTCGATGGCCTCTCTAACAACGCTGTCCCAGTATCTCGACGTCTGTACCAGAATCCTCGTGCGGTCATACTCCATGGCGTGATTTTCCGACAAGCAATGTTCAGCGACCGCCGACTTGCTCGGATACATCAGTCGAGTGTGCCTCTGGTGTTCACGGCATCGATCCTCGACGGTACGCATCGTCTGACCAATATACGACTTGCCACATTGACACGGAATCTGGTACACGCCGGCCTTCCTCAAACCGAGGTCATCTTTGGCGCTCCCCACCAGTGCACGAGTTTTATTTGGAGGACAAAACACAGTTCCGACCCGGTGTTTCTTCAGAATGCGGGCGATTTTTCCCGAGAGTGCGCCTGTGTATGGAATAAATGCAGTGCCTACCTCCTCCCTGGTGACTTCATCACTCTCAACAGGTTGTGCTGCTGTGGTTGGGCGGAGAGCACGTTGAATCTGCCACTCTGAGTACCCATTTTTGCGAAATACAGTTCTCAGATGTTCCAATTCCTGGGGTAGACTCTCTGCGTCAGAGATAGTGCGCGCCCTATGTACTAGAGTTTTAAGTACCCCATTCCTCTGTGAAGGGTGGTAGCAGCTGTCTGCGTGCAAATACAGATCAGTGTGCGTTGTCTTCCGATACACCCCATGACCTAGGGTGCCGTCAGCTCTTCTCTTGACCAAGACGTCAAGGAAAGGTAATTTACCCTCCGTTTCGGTCTCCATAGTGAATTTGATGTTGGGGTGTATGGAGTTTAGATGTGTAAGGAAGTCAAGGAGTTTATCCATACCATGTGGCCAGATGACGAACGTGTCGTCGACGTAACGGAAAAAGCAAGTAGGTTTCCATACGGATGACGACAGGGCTACCTCCTCGAAGTTCTCCATGTACAAATTCGCTACCACCGGTGAGAGTGGGCTACCCATGGCGACTCCCTCCGTTTGTTCGTAGTATTCTCCATTAAAAAGAAAATACGTGGAAGTGAAGACATGCCTAAAAAGTTCAGTGGTCTTCTCGTCAAACTTCTGACTAACCAATTCTAGTGACTCTCGCAGGGGTACCCTCGTAAACAAGGAAACGACGTCAAAACTCTCCATGATATCTGACTCATCCAACCTGAAGCTGTCAAGGCGTTTAACAAAATCCACGGAATTACGGATGTGATGAGGGCATTTACCCACATAAGGACTTAATATTCCCGTCAGGTATTTGGCCAACAAATATGTAGGTGCCCTGATGTTGCTGACAATGGGGCGTAATGGTACCCCCTCTTTGTGAACCTTCGGGAGTCCATATAGTCTAGGCGGTACCGGACCTTGGGGTAACAATTTCTTAGCGTCACCCTCCGGTAAATCTGCGTCCTTGAGAAGCGCCCTCGTCTTGTTCTCCACCTTCTTTGTAGGGTCAACGCTGATCTTCCGGTAGGAATCGTCATTTAGCAGGCTCTGCATCTTATCAGTGTAGTCCTTATGGAAGACAACAACTGTAGCATTGCCTTTGTCAGCCGGTAAGACAACAATATCAGAGCGCTCCCTCAGATCACGGCTTGTCTGCTGAAGAAGGAAGAGATGTGCAGCTGAAGAGGGTCCGATCTGAGTTCAGTAACTTCTTTAGTGCCGCTTGTTTACAATCATTGGCTCGGAAGTGCAAGAAAAGGTGTGTGGGCGAGGTGAATATGAAGTATGGCTATAAAATAACGAAACAGATGCTGTCACAGAGTAAGTACGCATGCACCAAACATGAACGACCAATAGCTGTGAAGCGTAAAGCCTTCTCAGTCGAATGTGCTATCTCTGATGTCTGTAGAGCAATCAGTGTTGCAGTAGCCTTCATTTGTTTAAAAGTTGTTATTTTTTGTAGAAAAAACGGTAAGTATAATGATACAGCAACAAATTGTCGTTAAGTTTCATAATAATCTCGAAAAAACAGCTACTGAAAGCTGTCTTTTGGTCGAACAAATGTTTATAACGTACGCGGGTCTCTGAGTGGTTCAAGACTTTCCAAGACGGCCGAGAAGACATTGAGGACGACTCACGCCCGGGACGACGTTCAACATCAGAAACTGATGAAAATATCTACAAAGTTGGTGATCTGATTCGATTCGACCGACGACTGAGTATTCGATCGATGGGTGAAACTATAAGAATAGACAAAGAATGCGTTAGCAAATTGTACATAGCCAGTTTAACGTGAAAAAAGTGAATGCGAACTGTTGTGGAAAATTCTCACAATCTAACAGACAGAAGCTCGTGAAAATGTTTGTACTGACACTGTACTGAATACCTGAAATGTACTCATAGTTGCCCGAACGAACAGCCCTGGCATGTATGAGGCAATGACGATAGTGAAAATTTGTTCCGTATCGGGACTCGAACCCAGATTCCCCACTTTACGCGAGCGGTCGTGTTATCTGGTTTGTACCTAAACTTCCACACTTCCTCGATCCTGCGTCACACCCTGTACACATTCAAACGTTATGTAGTACAGTACTGGCCATTAAAATTGCTACACCAAGAAGAAATGCAGATGATAAACGGGTATTCATTGGAGAAATATGTTATACTAGAACTGACAAGTGATTACATTTTCACGCATTTTGGGTGCATAGATCCTGAGAAACCAGTACCCAGAACAACCACCTCTGGCCGTAATAACGGCCTTGATACGTCTGGACATTCAGTCAAACAGAACTTGGATGGCGTGTACAGGTACAGCTGCCCATGCAGCTTCAACTCGATACCACAGTTCATCAAGAATAGTGACTGGCGTATTGTGACGAGTCAGTTGCTCGGTCACCATTGACCAGACGTTTTCAATTGGTGAGAGATCTGGAGAATGTGTTGGCCAGGGCAGCAGTCGAACATTTTCTGCATCCAGAAAGGCCCGTACAGGACCTGCAACATGCGGTAGTGCATTATCATGCTGAAATGTAGCGTTTCGCAGGGATCGAATGAAGGGTAGAGCCACGGGTCGTAATACATCTGAAATGTAACGTCCACTGTTCAAAGTGCCGTCAATGCGAACAACAGGTGACCGAGACGTGTAACCAATGGCACCCCATACCATCACGCCGGCTGTTACGCCAGTATGGCGATGACGAATACACGCTTCCAATGTGCGTTCATCGCGATGTCGCCAAACACGGATACGACCATCATGATGCTGTAAACAGAACCCGGATTCATCCAAAAAAATGACGTTTTGCCATTCGTGCACCCAGGTTCGTCGTTGAGTACACCATCGTAGGCGCTCCTGTTTGTGATGCAGCGTGAAGGGTAACCGCAGCCATGGTCTCCGAGCTGATAGTCCATGCTGCTGCAAATGTCGTGGAACTGTTCGTACAGATGATTGTTGTCTTGAAAACGTCCACATCAGCTGACTCAGGGATCGAGACGTGGCTGCACGATCCGTTACAGCCATGCGGATAAGATGCCTGTCATCTCGACTGCTGGTGATACGAGGCCGTTGGGATCCAGCACGGCGTTCCGTATTACCCTCGTGAACACACCGATTCCATATTCTGCTAACAGTCATTGGATCTCGACCAACGGGAGCAGCAATGTCGCGATACGATAAACCGCAATCGCGATAGGCTACAATCCGACCTTTATCAAAGTCGGAAACGTGATGGTACGCATTTCTCCTCCTTACACGAGACATCATGACAACGTTTCACCAGGCAACACCGGTCAACTGCTGTTTGTTTATGAGAAATCGGTTGGAAACTTTCCTCATGTCAGCACGTTGTAGGTGTCGCCACCGGCGCCAACCTTGTGTGAATGCTCTGAAAAGCTAATCATTTGCATATTAGAGCATCTTCTTCCTGGCGGTTAAATTTCGTGTCTATAGCACGTCATCTCCGTGGTGTAGTAATTTTAATGGCCAGTAGTTTAATTTCCATGCAGTGCAGTACATTTTTAACTGAAAGTAGCTGCCTGGTATCGGCGGATACGTACAAGACTACAGTGGCTGTGTTGTTAAGGAGAACGATGTAACTTTCCCTCGAACATGAATGCGTGTCCGAAGGAGCATAGCATCGTTCTTCTTAACAACACGGGCACTGCGATTCGTACTTTGAACACCACTTAAAATTATTTTAATTTTTTGGAAAGTTTAATAACAAGTGACGAATGTTGGTGTATCACTTATGATGTAGAAACTAAGCGCCAATTCATATACTGGGACCCTCCAGCTTCACCGAGAGCAAAAAAGCTCGAATTAGCAAACCAAGATTCAATCATGGAGATGTGTATCATCACTTGGTTCCCGAAGGTCAAAGTATTAATCAGTACAACTATCTTGAGGTTCTTGCTCAATTCCATGAGCAAATAAGAACGAAAAAGACCCATACTGTTGAAGGACAACTCACAGGTTCTGCATCAAGATGCGCACTGGCTCGTACAGGTTTCTAGTGGGCTAGAGCACTCTAGTGTTAGCCGACCCACCTTATTCGCCTGACCTAGCAACATGTGGCTTTCATATAGTAGTAGTAATAGTAGTAGTTTCATCCATCCGTACATCTCTTTTTACAAGCCAATAGGACATGTCAAAGTATTAACCAATTTAGAATAAACTAATTCGTATATACATACATTTACAGATTTCTAGTTAGAGACAATCATTAGATTTACTCATGGTACGCAATACTTTTCTTACAAATAACTTATTAAATAATGTAATGCCACACCGTTCACTCATATCTCACTATCAGTCACTGCACACATTATACACACATCGTTTCATAACAATTCACTCACTACACACCAAACACGCACACACACTGGTGATCTCTGGGCCATTTTCGGTACCGCAACTTCCCATTTGCTATCCTGAAGAACTGAGTCAGCATTCGTCTATCATGAGTGAGATGTTGAGCTCAGAAATAGGAAGAGGTGCTAGTACTGTGCTTTGCATAGCTTGGGGGTAAGTTTTTCTACAAAAGGAAAAAAAAACATAATGTGAAGGTGTTATGTGCAATATTCGATGTTGTGTAATCGTTATTATTATTTATTTGTATAACATTCTTTTACCAAACCCCTACTCTGTTTTATCTAAGTAATCCTTCAATGTATAAAATGTATTGCATAATAGATACTTTTTAGCTGCCTTTTTAAGTAAGTGTATTTTTGCAATTTCTTTAATCTCTTTTGGTAATTTATTGTTCAGTATTATTTACTGGTAGAAAATGCTGTTTTGAGTGTCATGTTTATTTTTTCTTGGTAAATGTAAGTTGAGTCTAGCTCTTGTTCCATGGTCATGGACAGAGCTGTTTGTGCAGTGATTACCGATGCTATTTTTGATGTGTACAACTGACTGCTAAATGTATTCGCACGGAGCAGTTAAAATCCCAATTTGTTTTGAACAGCTCCTTGCAATGAGCTCGACTACTATTCTTATGGCTCTTTTCTGGAGTTTGAATTGTGTCTTGATTTTACGCATTTGTTCCATGAATTCTACTATGGCTGACTCCGTATTTTTGACACTTCGGAAACCAAACTGTGATTTGCTTAAAAGATTTTATTTATTCAGGTAATGCATTAATCTGTCTTTCTAGGCTTAACAGTGCTACACAGTAGGTAAAATACAAAAATATCACAGCCTGCACCACTTTTTTTCTTTTCTTTTTCTTTTCTTTTAACAGGAAGGTGGGCTAAATGAAACAGCTTTATTCGTACAACGGTGGCGTTCTATGGGTAAAGAAAGTAACAAAACAGCAAAAATATTAAGGTATAAATATAATGTAAAGACCGACCTTCCGGTGGAACAGGGTTAGTGTAAGAACAGAAAGGAAGCCGGCAGTCAGCGTGCCGACTCGCTACGATATCCAGAGCGGCTACAGGCGCCTACGGGTGCACACAGAGAACGCTGGTTCGTCGTGCACCAGTGCCGTTACAGGCAGAACGTCATGCGCCCTCCGTTAGTTCTGCAGTCTTTCTCATACGCTGTTAGAGGAACTATTGACCTGAAATTTTTATTTTTACTTTACGTATAGCTTTACATGTCTGCTTCGGGGTGATGTGCCCATCATCTTGCTAATGGTCATAATTATTGTGATTATTGCATTTAAGTACGGCGCTTCACCGAATTCGAAAACGTTTGCAATGAAAAATATGGGTCGCTATGACTTTGCAAATTTATCTAAGACATTGAATTATTCTTTCGACTGGGGAAGAAGTCTATGTCTACGGTCTCGCTGCTCACTGCATCGGTGCGAGAATAAAATATGAATGACATCCTCATATCTCCTAAACCATTCGAGATATCGAAAAGAGATTTTGGTAAATAATAGCACTCGACGAGGAGAGTATTTTTCCATATCTACATCTATATAGCCGAAGCTAAAGTTTTTATTTAATATTTTTTTTCAATCTAGTAGTGTAGTTTTCGTAAAGGTCATTGACAGCTAGTGAAAAGAGAATCTGCTACTATGAAAATAAACGGGCAAGTGTTTCTTGTATGTTACAGCAAACGGACACAATGAGGTTTTCCGTAAGGTATTGACCTCTCTGATCGCCAATTCCTTGTTTAACAAGACACTCCATTTCAAGATTATGCTGCAGAAGCTACTACAAGACAAGTCTGTCCAAATTATTCTGTATCGTGGTAAAAGAAGCAAAATTAAACCTACCAGTAAGAGAAAGGTAGCTGTTACTCATAGCTGATGATCCTTTTGAAATGAGAAAAGGTTAACAATGATCACAAAGATAACTCGTCACTTCTGTTGCAATTCTGGCAATAGAAACTTACGAAAACGGTTTTCTCCTTGTTCTTCATCTGAGAAATATGGAAATAATTAGCAGCAAATAGCGTACCCCATCTTTTTTTTTTAGTTCCATCCCCATTCAGACTGAAGTGGTGATGTTCTTTACCTTAATTGTCTTTTGATGTGTTAGCTGTGGATTAAATAAATTTGTAATCTATTTTAACCTTAAGGAATAGTCTCAGCCGGTTATTAAAGTAACGATTATCATATTTTTGTAACCTAGTGATCCCCAGTTACATAGGCACCAGATTTGTCATTTCTAATAGAACAATGATGCATTTTTCCTTGAGAGAAGAATTGACCGAATAAAACTCTTTCATCGCTCTGAAGCTGTGATCACATTGACGACTTGAAAGAACCTAGTCAGTTATTCGTCAAAGTCCGTCTCACTTGTGTGGTAAGAAAACTCTCTCCCTCACTCCGCACAGAGACAGGAATGGATAGATGGTACACTATTTGCTGTGCTTTTTCATATGTGAAATATAAGTGAAGTGCAGAAAGAAAATCGTTTGGTGAGTTTAATTCCGAGCTGTTCATTCTTAAAGATACACTGGGTTGCAAGATTTCCCTGAAGCTGTAATACGAGGTGCATTTAAGTTCTAAGGCCTCCGATTTTTTTTCTCCGGACTGGAAAGAGATAGAAACATGCGCATTGTTTTAAAATGAGGCCACGTTCATTGTCAATACGTCCCAGAGATGGCAGCACTGTACGGCAGATGGAATTTTACCGCCAGTGGCGAGAATGAGAACTGTTTTAAATACTTAGAATGGCGACGTTTCCTTACTTGAACAGCGTGCAATCATTCGTTTTCTGAATTTGCGTGGTGTGAAACCAACTGAAATTCATTGACAGTTGAAGGAGACCTGTGGTGATGGAGTTATGGATGTGCCAAAAGTGCGTTCGTGGGTGCGACAGTTTAATGAAGGCAGAACATCGTGTGACAACAAACCGAAACAACCTCGGGTTCGCACAAGCCGGTCTGACGACACGATCGAGAAAGTGGAGAGAATTGTTTTGGGGGATCGCCGAATGACTGTTGAACAGATCGCCTCCAGAGTTGGCAATTCTGTGGGTTCTGTGCACACAGTCCTGCATGATGACCTGAAAATGCAAAAAGTGTCATCCAGGTGGGTGCCACGAATGCTGACAGACGACCACACGGCTGCCCGTGTGGCATGTTGCCAAGCAATGTTGACGTGCAATGACAGCACGAATGGGACTTTCTTTTCGTCGGTTGTGACAATGGATGAGACATGGATGCCATTTTTCAATCCAGAAACAAAGCGCCAGTCAACTCCATGGAAGCACACAGATTCACCGCCACCAAAAAAATTTCGGGTAACCGCCAGTGCTGAAAAAATGATGGTGTCTATGTTCTGGGACAGCGAGGGCGTAATCTTTACCCATTGCGTTCCGAAGGGCACTACGGTAACAGGTGCATCCTACGAAAATGTTTTGAAGAACAAATTCCTTGCTGCACTGCAACAAAAACGTCCACGAAGGGCTGCGCGTGTGCTGTTTCACCGAGACAACGCACCCGCACATCGAGCTAACGTTACGCAACAGTTTCTTCGTGATAACAACTTTGAAGTGATTCCTCATGCTCCCTACTCACCTGACCTGGCTCCTAGTGACTTTTGGCTTTTTCCAACAATGAAAGACACTCTCCGTGGCCGCACATTCACCAGCCGTGCTGCTATTGCCTCAGCGATTTTCCAGTGGTCAAAACAGACTCCTAAAGAAGCCTTCGCCGCTGCCATGGAATCGTGGCGTCAGCGTTGTGAAAAATGTGTACGTCTGCAGGGCAATTACGTCGAGAAGTGACGCCAGTTTCATCGATTTCGGGTGAGTAGTTAATTAGAAAAAAAATCGGACGCCCTAGAACATGAATGCACCTCGTACAATTGGTTGGTTGTTTTCATCTGAGTTCTTAAACTTTTTTGTTCAGATACGTATCATCAGCCACGTTAAATTTTGCTTTTTTGCCGAAACGCAACATAAACTGCACAAACTAACCTTGCTATTGCGAAATAATATTGAAACGGAGTGTTTTCCTAACCAAGCAATAGGCGACCAGAGAGTTCGACACCTTGCGGAAAACTTCATTGTGTCCGTTTGCTTCAACATGCGAGAAGGAACTGCGTTTATTTTCGTATTAGCAAATTCACTTTTCACTATCTATGAATGACTTTTAAGAAATTACAGTACTGAATTGAAAAAAAATTAAACAATGTCTGTAGCTTCGGCTATAGCGACGTAGATAAGAATGTTCCGTATGTTAAATAAGCGACAAAATACTCTTCTCGTCGTTGTGTGCCATCAGTCACCAAAATCTCGTCTCAATAACTCGAACGGTTTCGAAGATATAAGGGATGTTATGAATATTTCATCCTCGCACGCGTGCTGCGGAAGTGAACGTGCTATATAAATTGCGTTTTCTCGAGACTGGACACAAATACAGAGCTTCTGCGACGTCTAAAGAAAAATTAAATATCAGCTACATTTCAGTTACAGCAACATATGGTGTAATATGTACCAAACGCAAAATCCTAGCTCCCTCTATTTTTCATTGCAAGCTTCCCGAATTTTGCGCAGTGTCGTACTTAGGTGTGAATATCACTTTAATTAAGAATATTATCCAATTTGTGAGCATTTCTCCGTGAAGCTGACATATAAAGTTATATGTACCGTGAAAAACAACTTTTAACGATTATTTTCTGAAAAACAATTGAGATAGATTGCAGACCGTGCGCCTCGATTCTCTCATCAGAGGGTCGTCAACCGTGACGCCAAAAGCAAGTAAGGAAAGTCCATTCCGGCTCGCCGCCAGCCGTCCGCCACGGGGGATATTTTGGGCGCTGGATGAGGCCACCTCGCACTGGGCCCCCCTGCGCAGGGAACCCACACTCTTCCTGTGCGCACCCTCAGACACGACACCCGCCGCTGCCATCGGGCAACACGGCCGTAGACTCCTCCAACCCGCCACTGAGGCCGGGTACGTCTTCACAATGGAGGGGTCCAGATGGTTCTGTCACTTGTTCCGGTCCGTTTCCCAAAATGTACGTGCATGTAAAGTAGACTTCTCATACCTGGCACATGTCAACTGTGTGGGGGACCCAAGAAGACACTATGCAGCTATTAGCAGAGCATCGGAGGTAGCGCAGGTGGTGTTACAGACGAGTGAATCCTTCCAATAAGAAGGCGCAAGAATCGATCAAGTGTTTGTCACCATCCCAGTGAAGATACCGTGTAGTCAAACCCTTTATCCAAATCACTACATTCATCTTAGTACATGGATAAAATGCATATCTGGGGTAAGTGTTACGGAGATGATAGATAAACTCCAGTGGAAGACTCTGCAGGACGGACGCTCAGTAGTTTGGAATGGGCTTCTGTTGAAGTTTCGAGAACATACCTTCACCGAAGAGTCAAGCAGTATATTGCTCCCTCCTACGTATATCTCGCGAAGAGACCATAGGGACAAAATCAGAGATATTAGAGCCCACACAGAGGCATACCGACAATCTTTCTTTCCACGAACAATACGAGACTGGAATAGAAGGGAGAACCGATAGAGGTACTCAAGGTACCCTCCGCCACACACCGTCAGGTGGCTTGCGGAGTATGGATGTAGATGTAGATGTAGATGTAGAAGAAGGGACGTCGTAGTCACTGATGTTACGGTCGGTGCGAACATCAGATCCATCAACCTCCACCCACCACGTCAGACTCACATTCCAGACCATCCATATAGGTAGGTGGCCAGGGGACACAATGGAAAATCTGTCATAGTATGGAATGAAATCTGGCGATTCATATATTTGTCGTTGATCACGAAATACTAGGCCTCTCTGTCACTGAATCGAGAAAAGCACTGTGCACTGAACGCCAGGCCACCGACTGGTAACTCAGGGTACACGGCTTTTGGTTGGATTTTGGGGATGGCCTCACATCATCCTGCAGTAAACATCGTGTACCGTCTCCAGCCGCTCACTTGGCAGGTCAGCTTCGACAAAACTGAAGTCCACAAAAAACTCCTTAAGGTGAGACAGTGTTGGGGAAATATGCGCCACTGCGAGTCGTGGTTCGTGAGAGGTGGGGGGTCAGTTCTTCAATCAGAGTTCCCGAGAAGCTGCACTTATGGCGAGTCTACATCTCCATCATGATGATGGCATGTAGAGCAGCTGCTCTAACCCGCACACTGACCATTCTGAGACCATCCTATGTGGTAGGGAGAGTGAGTAACTTATTCCACTTTGATGATCATCCCCACACTGATGAAGTAACCAAAGTGTATGATGTTGTCATCAGCATCGGTATCCTGAACCAGATAGACGTTGACTTAAGCCACTTGCTAGACCACATTCAAAGATTGCAGCAGGTTGCTATGGACATCCATAGATATGCTTTGTAAGAGATAAGTAAGGAGTGCCGTCCATCAACTGTCATGCATAAAAACAATGCCCAAGCATGTAATCCTGCTCTGAAGTGGATGTGGGACCAAGCTCCCTTCTGGCGGGCCACTGCCGATAACCATTTCCCCAGACTGCTAAATTTTTAAGTGGCTTCTGGCTGTGGCACCGTATTGGGCAATCCAATCTAGTGATCTTTGGTCTTTGTTGGTACACGCACTAAAAAACACCACATCGTATACATATGCATGGGAGACAAAGGTAAGATCTCTCAACGAAAATACCTGCAGTCGGCATCATAGTCCAGTTGTTAGATCGGTTACTGATGTTACAATGGAACGTTATCAAGATTTAAATGAGTTTGTAAGTAGTGTTATAGCCGGCGCACGAGCGATGGGACACAACATCTCCGAGGTCGCGATGAAGTGGGCTTTTCCCGTACAACCATTTCATGGGTGTGCCATGAATGTCAGGAATCTGATAAAAGATAATATCTCCGACATCGCTGCGGCTGGAAAAAGATCCTGCAAGAACGGGACCAACGACGGCTGAAGAGAATCGTTCAACGTGACAGAAGAGCAACCCTTCCGCAAACTGCTGCAGATTTCAATGGTGGGCCATCAGCAAGTGTCAGGGTGTGAATCATTCTACGAAACAACATCGATGTGGACTTTCGGAGCCGAAGGTCCACTCGTGTACCCTTGAGTACTGCATGACACAAAGCTTTGCGACATTGTACTATTGATGACTCGGATTACGTTGCCTGGTCGGAAGAGTCTCGTTTCAAATTGTATCGAGCAGATGGACGTGTACGGGTATGAAGACCACCTCATGAATCCATGGACCCTGCATGTCAGCAGCGGACTGTTCAAGGTGGAGGAGGCTCTGTAATGGTGTGGGGTGTGTGCAGTTGGAGTGATATGAGACCCCTGATACCTCTAGTTACGACTCTTGCAGATGACTCGTACGTAAGCGTTCTATCTGATTACCTGCATCCATTCACGTCCATTGTGCGTTCCGAGGGATTTGGAAAATTCCGGCAGGAGAATGCGACACCCCACACGTCTAGAGTTGCTGCAGAATGGCTCCAGGAACGCACTTCTGAGTTTAAACACGTCCGCTGGCCACCAGACTCCCCAGACATGAACCTTATTGAGCATATTTGTGTTGCCTCACAACGTGCTGTTCAGAAGAGATCTCCTTCCACTCGTACTGTTACGGATTTACGGACAGGCCTGCAGGATTCACGATGTCAGCTCCCTCCAGCACTACTTCACGCATTAGTCTAGTCCATGCCACGTCGTGTTGCGGCACTTCTGCGACCTGGCTGGGGCCCTACACTGTATGGCGCACGTGTACCCGTTTCTTTGCCTCTTCAGTGTATAGTGACGTACAAATATGAGAAATCGCAAAAAGACTATAGGCCAGCGCGATAGAATACATCAGATTAAAGAGCTATAAGAAAAAAATACAACTAAAACAATAGGTCCCGACGATTTCTTAAAATATGTCTACAATTGGACAATAACACAACAAGAGGTGAGGCATGGCGCGAGAATGATGCGAACTGTTAGGATCGGTACTCATGTATAGATCGTTTTAAAGAGCAAAAACATGTTAGTGTAAGACGCTTGGTTAGGATTAAAATGATAAACGCAAACGGAATAGCGATGTACACGTATAAGACAGTTGTATGTTGTATGTTAACCGGGAACCTATAAACAACCGAGAGGCTCCGTCCCCGCCGCAGCCGCAGTGGTCCACAACCCCTCGACGACTACCGCAGTCCACTTCACCCTTCCGCCGCCCCACACCGAACCCAGGGCTATTGTGCGGTTCGGCCCCCGGTGGACCCCCAGAGAACGTCTCACACCAGACGAGTGTAACCCCTATGTTTGCGTGGTAGAGTAAGGGTGGTGTGCGCGTGCGTGGAGAACTTGTTTGCGCAGCAACCGCCAACATAGTGTAGCTGAGGCGGAATAAGGGGAACCAGCCCGCATTCGCCGAGGCAGATGGCCTAAAAACCATCCACAGACTGGCCGGCTCACCGGACCTCGACACAAGGTCGCCGGGCGGATTCGTGCCGGGGACCAGGCGCTCCTTCCCACTCCGGAAAGCCGTGCGTTGGACCGTTCGGCTAACCGGGCGGGCAAGTATAAGGTAGTACTCGGCGCCCACACAGTACCAGACGTAATAAAAACATGCGACAAGGCAAAACGAGCCATGAAGTTGGACTAGGGACAGCGAGTGAAGAAATTAGGCCTATGTGTCGTGTATGGAATCCCTGTAGTTCGACTACAATAGGATTAATGCAATGACTGAGTTGTTGAAACGAAATGAAGTAAACTGTTTTAGATACACGAGAGTGTTACCTTTTTGTGTCACTGAATACAGTACTCCAAAAAAATCAGTTTTCTCAGCAAATGCCTAAAAGTCAAAATGACAGAAAGTATGACAGTAAAAAAGAAAAAAAAAAGAAAAAGGCAACGAAATCTTGGGTACTGATAGGGTGCAAAACAATATCAAAAAATTGAGCACTAAGACGACGACAGCTGAGGGATGCAAGAATGAAATTGCAACCTCCGATATCGGTAACCATGTCTGGCCTCGCCTTTAACAGTCAAAACAAGATCTTAACAGAAAAAGCTTAGTCAGAATAAAACTGTTGTACGCAGCAGGAATACCAGGGTAGACGCACGAAACAGAACGCTGTAACAACCGTTATAAAAGTAAGTAAGAAGTAAAAGCGGATGTAAATTAAAACTAAGCTAAGTTGAGCTATAATTTGCATAAAATCATTGTGAGATAAAAGAGCCATTGGATGCATTTGAACACATTGAGGTGTATTGACCAAAATTTTACTGTTCCAATACTAACGCTTTTCTACTCTATGTAAGAACATTAGGTATTTTCCTTTGAGAATGGTGTAGTGTGGAAATGCGTAAGACGTATTGGAATAACAAAAATACAGTCAACCATTTCAAAATTTTGAAGTTCATACACCTGAGTGTGTGATCTGCCCTAAAGAGGTTAGTACCTGCTACTATTCTTGTGGTCTTTGTTCATACTGTACTACTGAACAGGTCCAGAGAGATTTGTCCTTGCTTTTGTGCCTGTGGTCTGTGTTTCCTGTACCACTCTACTGTACGATGGAAGTCATTCACTGCTGCACAAAATGCACGCTGTGGGTGCATTTCATTTTTAAAATGTTGCTGTTGCCTATGACGCTTGCGGAATACGTTGTCATGATGATACTGCACGGAGAATCTCGGCGCAGTGGGACTGCTGCTCGTCAGTTGTATGTGCAGCGTCTTCCCTAGCGCCACTCCGTATTTGCTACAGTGTACCAGCGTTTTTCGGAGGGAATACAGTCATCATCAGCAGAGCCGACTGTTCTCCTCGACTGAGGCAGCAGACACCGAATTTGAAGAGTCTGTACTGCGTGCAGTGGAAGAGAATGCAACGACGAGTACCAGAAACATAGCGGGTGGTCTAATGTGGTTCACCAAATAGTCTGGAGTGTTCTGCATGAGCAACAGCTGCGTCAGTACCACCCTCCCCCCCCCCCCCCCACCCTCTCTGTCAGAAGTACAGGCAATGCAGACAAGAGATTTTGCGTCATGAAGTCTCTTCTGCAGATGGTTCTTGCACCATGGTGTGGACGGTTCCGATTTCCCACGGCGGATCCTTTTCAAAGATGAAACCAAGTTCACCGGTCAATATCTTCTCGGCTCCCACAACTTTCTTCTGTGGGTTGATGGAAAAGCGTAAGCTGCACGCAACCAGGGATTTCAGGAACGATACGGTTTGAAGATTTGGACAGGGAGCCATACCTTCTTCCACCACATCTCAGGGGTGCCTCGTACTTGCGACTGCTGTACGGCGTACTGCATAGGCTCTTGGAAAATGTGCCTCTGCATTGGCGTCAAAACACGTGGTTTCAGTACGATGGCACGGCATCTCATTTCTCACATGTGGCTCGAGATGTTCGAGATCACAACCTGTGGGGTCGCATGAAATCCTGGATTAACGACAGCTCTCTGGCATCCGAGGAAGATCAACTGGCGCGCTGCGGAGTATGATGGAGGACCAAGGACTGGCGATCGTGTGTGCCGGAACGTGTTGCAGAGGTACCGTGTCTGTGCTGATGTTGGTGGCCGGCACATGTAAGCCTACTTGTAAGTGAACCCAAACGAAATTCAGCAGGGATCAGCGAGCAAAAGTGTGTCGTGGTACTTTGTGTTTCGCAACCTTCTTGGTCCCCACTACAATTCCTCGATGTAATGGGAGTTTAATTAAAGCCTCTATGAAAATATCGCTTCCCTCCTGGCTTGTGTGATACATCTCTGCGGTAATGCAGCTAAACTTCTCGTACTAGTTACTCTGCAGAAGCAACGAGGACGAATATCTGTATCTGCCTGACATGATTTATGGAACCAAGGAAAAAATTTATCAGGTCCGAAGGAGTCTGCTTCTTACAAACTTCAGTCACGTTACTTTACTGGCGTTTTCACTTCGCCTGGTTCTTACAAGAAAACGCGAGCCAATGGTGTCCACGAATACGTTCCAGAATTCGCTGAGCGGATGTTCAAGCATTATGGGAATCAGGCCGTAGCAGTAATCTGTAACGTCTGCGTGCAATAGTGGAGGGTTCAGTCCTCAGTATAATACGTACTCCTTATCTACTAACACAGTCGTAAAACATAAAAATGTTGCAGATTGAAGCGACGAATGAAAATTTGCACAAAGCCCAGGATTCGAACCTGGTTCTTCCGCTCACAAGGCAGGTGCGCTGCACGGACTGCTGTAGCACGCCTCCCTCCTCATACTAAATTCCCATTCGCCCCTCAGCCTGCTTCGTATCCCCTTAAACTGGAACAGCACTGCATTGCACTGCAGAGTCTCTCCAACTGTATTGCAAACGCACCTCAGCCATGAACGAGACGGAAGAGCCTGAGGCATGAATGAGACTTTGGACTGAGGACAGAGGCGTGCTAGGTTAGCCCGTGCAGTTGTCCAAAGCCACTGTGCCAGAATGGCGTAGTGGTTAGCACATCTGCCTAGTGAGTAGAGCAGCAGACGCAGGTTCGAATTCTGTCCTCGGTGTAAATTTTCATTTCTGGTTTCAGCCTGCTTATAAGCATCATAGATGTCTGAGACTTGAAGAGGTGGGTGGAATCATATAGTTTCATTTGAAAATATTATATGGTTCCTCTAATACTATTTTTGTTTTATAAAAATTGTTTACAACTTTCGCAAAGCTTTAGTCGTTTGTATGGGGTGTAAACGTGTAAGCGTATTGTTATATCGCTGGCTTAGTTGTGGAGTATCTTTGCGAGCAGCCGTGTCTGTAGAGAGTCGAGAACGGGACACGAAACTGTTATGTTGTGTAGTGTGTAGCTCTGCATGCAAGAAGCATTGTTAGTGTTCAGGTTGAAGTGTTGGTACAAGTGCTATTACAGTAAAGTGATGACATATGGAAATGGTTCAGAGGAAAGTGCGTCAAAAAGTAATTGAAAATGAGCAGTGGCGTTAATAACGTATTTGTGTTTCCTCTCGTTGCGTGTCGCATAGCATCGATCATCCGCGCCGTGTTCGGTCTCCCAGAATGAACTGATGTGAATCAATAAAAATTAGTTACCATAAAAGAGTGCAGTCAAGTGCCAGTGATTTGTAGCGAGCGTGAGAACGTGCGTTCAATCATCGCGTTTCCGCATTATCAACAATCAGCCGCGCCGCGACGGTTACGCGCACGCTCGTACGAGTGAGAACTGAGAAGTGAAAAATTAACTATACGACCAGTGTTATATCATTACTAGTGACAAGGAGGACTATTACCAGGTATCTGTATGTGTGACGAGCGTAAGAACTGTCGTTCGATCATTGGGCTTCCGCATCATCAACAATCACCCGCGTCGTGTCGGTTACGCATACGCTCGTCTGAATTATATTTTGGACTGTTAATCATCAAGATTGTTAATTGGGATAAAAATTTACGATTTAGAGTGTAAACATTGCAACCTGTGGTTTCCATATCGTCTGAGAATATAGATGTTCATACCAGACGTAGGACAGTGTTGTGCTTTTAACGTCGTTGAGTGGCTCCCCTAAACCCGCTCGCATATTTCGACAGATAATTTCAGGCAAGACAGCAGCAGTGTGGAGCAGAACAGTACGACCGTCGCGGAATTACCAGGTACGTGGTGTGGACAGGACGCACGGTCACGAAACGAGAAGTCAATTTAAAGGGTCCCCCACCCCCCATCTCCACCCATTCGTACACCCGGGCGTGTTACAAACGGAATAAGCTGCCAAAAAAATCCTATTAGTAAAATGCAAGTAACTATTGATTTAAAACGTCCAGTAACACGTTTGTCCATTTCCTTTGGCTGTCTCAGAAAAAAAGAAGCATTTTACCGCGGGACAATGTTTTTGTACCAGTAGACACTGGGCAGTGTGCGCGGGTTAGACGCGACCTGTGTAAACATTATGCACAGTAGACTGGGAGAATTCATTAAACAAGATGGAAACAATATGGGGTGCCTGCCCCACCCCGTCCCCCAACACCGGTGCATTTATGTAAGCAGTCGGTTCGTGTTATCTACCGCTGTGCGTACTGACTATGGCCTGCGTGATTGAGTCATTGTGGTACGCCAGTCGGCGACTGTCTTCGGTTACCTGCGCAGACGTTACTGCAGCTTTGTTAAACCTTAGAATGGGAGGGGACTCTACTATCGCTGAACTACGCGATATTCATTTAATTTACGGGAAGGCAAAAGGTGTTGATAGAGCAGCTGTACGAATTTTTCGAAAACGCTTCCCACAACGAAGACTTTCTGCGCGAACGACATTTGTTCCTGTTCATCAAAGAATTATATCATAGTTCTCTACTTCTACTCCATTATTTTGCTGTTCATGGGTAATAAAATATGGTAGCTATCTTTAACTTTTTACATTTAATTCTGTATGCGAAACATATTGTTTGTTCTGATGTGTTTCCGTTTTATTATTAAATAAATCATGACAGAATACGACTTACGAGTACGTATTTAATTTGCATAGGTTCAGAAATGCTGTCTCTTTCCTGCCCCACGCCGAAGGCAGAGGCCCACAACATCAAGATTGTGCACTGGAAGCTGAGGAACAAATTCTGGTCCGCATTCACGAAACTCTTACTTAGAATACTCAAAGCACCACCCGCCGGGTGGGGGTGTCGCGCACTGTCGTTCGTCACACTTTGAGAGAGAAGCAGGCGTCTGCGGCCTCACCACATTCAACGCGTACTAACGTTGGAAGAGCAATACTTCCCTCCAGGACGAGAACTGTAAGAGTGGTTTTTGTTACAAAGTCCGCAGCATGATTTTGTAAGCAAAATACTCGTCACAGATGAAACGTATTTCCAGTCGCGACGGAATAACTGACTTCCATAACATGCACACGTAGAGTGTACACATTCCGCGCCAAGTAGTAGCAACAAATTTTCAGCGCTCCTTTTCCGTAAATGTGTGGGAGGGTGTTTGGATGATTACATTATTGGCCCTTATACCAGTTGACTGGTAACAGTTACCGAACCTCTCTAAAGGAAACATTGCTACCAGTCTGATTAGAAGATGTTCCGTTAGCGTTGCTAATAATACCTGGTTCCTCCAACATGGTGCTACGAACATTTTTTAATAGACGCTTTCCAGGACGATAAACAGAACGTTTTGAGCCACGTCGATCGCAAGCACGCCTTCCTGATTTAAATCCGCTGGATTTTTACTTTTGAGGCAATATGAAGGAACTTGTTTGCGCTCAGCAGGTAATGTGGAAGAACTTACGCAAAAGTTTTTCGATGCTGCTAATACAAGAAAGGCAAATGTGGATGTGTGTGAACGAGTGCGACGAAACTGGGTTCCACATAATGAAGCATGCATCGAAGCGAATTTTGGGCATTTTGAACATTTATTGTAGTATGGGTGTAAGAGGAAACAAAGTAATGTGAGTTTGATTTTCGTTACGGTACCATTGTAATATAGCACTCCGTTTCAGGCCACGAGTGGCCTACCGGGACCATCCGACCGCCGTGTCATCCTCAGTGAGGACGGTACTTTTACGCAAAAAGAAAATAATCTGAATTCAATTTTCGTTATGTTAATGTTGTAACAAGAGGGCACAGTTCATTATATTTAATCACAACGAACTTTGCGCTTCTGCGGATCGTCCGTTACCTTCCTCTGGCCTACCCATCGATGGCGGTAACACACAAACAAGGTCGTGCACTGTCAGTTGACACCGTAAACAGAAATGCGTGTGCTATCACTTCTACAAATATCTGTCTTTTACGAATACAAAAATAGAGAACACAATACAACGTTACTGTATTAGACCTTTTTTGTCTAGCCCACTGAGATATACCGTGTGTATAATTTTGGCAGCCTCTACCGTTTACACTCTGCATATGGACGTAAAATGTCTGCGAGATATGAATGAAAGCGATGTAGACTAAATATGTTCTTTTTTTGTATGACATATGTCATGACTAAACAATTTCAGAAAATAGATTCGTTTTAATGTCTTAGATATGTCATCAACGGAACACATTTAAAGCATTTATTTGGAATGGACAGAAAACATAAACACAATTATAGATCACTCCTCCTTTGAATGTAGAGACGTGGTACACTGATAAACACGAAAATCGCTACGTTCATCGAAGCCTCTTTCTAAAAAGAATTGTACCGCAGATACTTTTCACTCCACCGACAATAACGGGACCAAAATGGTGACCGTCCACACTGCTAGTAAGGCCCAAACAGACGGAGATGGAGAATGACATTCCTGCGTCTGAAGGCCGTTCGAAGGGTCAACAGGTATGAGGCCCCTTCATCGAGAGATCGCATAGAGCTTCGTAAAGGCACTGCAGCCAGGACACTTAACGTGTATATAGACAAAGGTGGCCGCAGTAACGTAAGTTGGAAGCCGCAGCAATCCGTTGATTGTACGTCCAACTGGACGAGCATCGTTCATAGCAGTTAACAGAGTCTGGTGTTTCTTACGGTCACAGAGGTGGTTCGTAGAGACTCTGAACCCCACTGCTTGCTGCTGCCCACCAGTGCCGTGCAGCATTATAATGCACGCCTCCACACATGCAGGTGCATTTATGAAGCTCAAAGGTGAACAGAAAGAATTCCTTAAGGGCGTTTAATATCCAGAATTTATAAGTCGTTTGTTCCACTGTCAGTCTTGACTCGGGCCAGAACTATTCACCCATGTTGCTGGCTCAAGTGTACCTGAGGAGTGCGGTGTAAAACTGTGACATGGATTGTCTTATCGCATTGTCGCCAACATCTCCGTTAACGGCCGGCGATGCTACTACTCACTGAATTTGTGCATTGCGATCTGTGTTTACGTTACACAATTTTACGACTATCAAGTTCTTTCCATTAATTATATTTTCCTTCGATGTGACACACGGTCATGAGTGGTAGTGTAGGTAGCTCCTAATCAATGTAACGTCTTCCACGCCCATTAGCGTGCTTGGTGAAAGGGGGTACCTCATGAAAATGGTTACTAATAAGAAGACGGGAAAATAATACACTACTGGCCATTAAAATTGCTACACCACGAAGATGACGTGCTACAGACGCGAAATTTAACCGACAGGAAGAAGATGCTGTGACATGCAAATGATTAGCTTTTCAGAGCATTCACACAAGGTTGGAGCCGGTGGCGACACCTACAACGTGCTGACATCAGGAAAGTTTCCAACCGATTTCTCATACACAAACAGCAGTTGACCGGCGTTGCCTGGTGAAACGTTGCTGTGATGCCTCGTGTAAGGAGGAAAATGCGTACCATCACGTTTCCGACTTTGATAAAGGTCGGATTGTAGCCTAAAGCGATTGCGGTTTATCGTATAGCTACATTGGTGCTCGCGTTGGTCGAGATCCAATGACTGTTAGCAGAATATGGAATCGGTGGGTTCAGGAGGTTAATACAGAACGCCGTGCTGGATCCCAACGGCCTCGTATCACTAGCAGTCGAGATGACAGGCATCTTATCCGCATGGCTGTAACGGATCGTGCAGCCACGTCTCGATCCCTGAGTCAGCTGATGTGGACGTTTTCAAGACAACAACCATCTGTACGAACAGTTCCACGACATTTGCAGCAGCATGAACTATCAGCTCGGAGACCATGGCTGCGGTTACCCTTCACGCTGCATCGCAGACAGGAGCGCCTGCGATGGTGTACTCAACGACGATCTTGGGTGCACGAACGGCAAAACGTCATTTTTTCGGATGAATCCAGGTTCTTTTTACAGCATCATGATGGTCGCATCCGTGTTTGGCGACATCGCAGTGAACGCACATTGGAACCGTGTATTCGTCATCGCCATACTAGCGTATCACCCGGCGTGATGGTTTGAGGTCCCATTGGTTACACGTCTCTGTCACCTCTTGTTCGCATTGACGGCACTTTGAACAGTGACGTTACATTTCAGTTGTCCGTGGCTCTACCCTTCATTCGATCCCTCCGAAACTCTGTATTTCAGCAGGATAATGCACGACCGCATGTTGCAGTTCCTGTACGGGCCTTTCTGGATACAGAAAATGTTCGACTGTTGCCCTGGCCAGCATACTCTCCGGATCTCTCACCAACTGAAAACGTCTGGTCAATGGTTGCCGAGTAACTGGCTCGTCACAATACGCCAGTCACTACTCTTGATGAACTGTGGTATCGTGTTGAAGCTGCATGGGCAGCTGTACCTGTACACGCCATCCAAGCTCTGTTTGACTCAATGCCCATGCGTATGAAGGCCGTTATTACGGCCAGAGGTGGTTGTTCTGGGTACTGATTTCTCAGGATCTATGTACCCAAATTGCCCGAAAGTGTAATCACATGTCAGTTCTAGTATAATATATTTGTCCCATGAATACCCGTTTATCATGTGCAATTCTTCTTGGTGAAGCAATTTTAATGGCCAGTGGTTCAAAATGGTTCAAATGTCTCTGAGCACTATGGGACTTAACATCTATGGTCATCAGTCCCCTAGAACTTAGAACTACTTAAACCTAACTAACCTAAGGACAGCACACAACACCCAGCCATCACGAGGCAGAGAAAATCCCTGACCCCGCCGGGAATCGAACCCGGGAACCCGGGCGTGGGAAGCGAGAACACTACCGCACGACCACGAGATGCGGGCAATGGCCAGTAGTGTATAATTAAACTACGGTGAGAATTTGTACACTGGCTTCTGGATAAGAGCGGCAAAGATCTTTGAACTGTATTTACATCTCTCTTGGGAGCCGGTGGTCCCGTCTTTCTTGCATTCCTCGGAAACCAGCTCTCCACGGCTTGCCTGCATCAGTAGATGGATCACATCGGGGCGAACAATTCCGTGCTTCTCTCGCGTACGAATAGTCTCGTACACCATGGATTTGAAGAACTCCATCGCCTTCCGGTCGAAGAATGATATGCCCAGCAGCTGAGATAGACATGGAAATTAGGACACGTTTCGAGAATGGAGGTAGCACACAACGATCAGGTAACACAGTTCAATGTGACGCACTCACCTGCATGAGCTTCGGGGATGTCATGAAGCCGCCGGCGACGAGCGCTCCGATGTTGGTGACGTCACGGCCCATGCGGTAGAAGGTGTTGTCCGGTTCTGACAGGGAATCCACCTTCACACCGAATGCCGTAGTCGCAATGACGTCATTGGTAACACGGGTGAAAAAGTCCTTCATCTCCAAAGTCAGCAAATCCTCGTGACCAGAAGAAGCTTAAAGAAAATACACAATACTGATCAACTTCTTGTTCTGTGGAAATTGACGGCCACATACCTCCTTCATTTCCCTTTATTCTTGGAGAGGACGTTGTGCAATTAAATCCAGTGTTCTGCTACATTTACGGAAATTATAATATGCGATTTTCGATTTATAGTAGACCTCTGCCTGTCGAACTTTACTGGGCTATTACGAAGTGTCACCTTCCTTTATAACTTTAACCAACATTTCGCCGTTGGAGTCTCCTTCATAGGTTGGTTTCTCTCTTTCTTAGCTCTGCACCGAAAGAACGTAGCCACTAAGTGAGGCAACAGTGAACGGAAAGTATTAGTCTACGCGATGAAGAGTTTCCGTTACTTTAAACACGATGTTTCGATGTACTCATTTCATTATCTGGGCTGTTCATATTATTGTAATCAAAAACAAACCTTAAAGCTTGCATTCGCAAATTTAGGAACGTGTATAAATTTGAAGTTTCATTTCTGTACTTCCGTCTCAAAATACTGCTCATCGTTTTCACGTAAGATGAAGAAATACCTTTCTTCTAAGAAGCAGCAAATCATTTTGTGAGCAAATTATCCAGATCACTGCATGGTGACTTGTTGACTGACAATGGATAGACGCAAACGACAAGTAAATTGCAAAACCGTCGCAGAAAACTGGATAGTATTATATAACGTCCTCTCGACGAATCAAAGAAGTTATGGTAAAATTAATTTTGAACAAAAACAGTGATTCATGCAGAATTCAAAACCAGATTACTGGTAGATTACGGTTGGTAAAAACGTTTGTTTTCACACCGACCGCAAAAGTTCGTTATGCTATTGTACTGTTTCACTTAGAATGTTGGTTTGTATATAAAATATCACCATCAGGAAGAGAATTTTAATCATAAAAATAAGGAGAAAATCAACTTTCGCACTTCCCCTAACGACATGTAATCGCTTTAATGCCACTCTCGTAGAAGCAAGTAAGGGAGTCCTTTAATCCCTCTCATATTTAGTGCGAGCGGCCGCCTGCAACGTGCGCGTAATTTTCAGTGGTGCGTGTACATACACACACACGAGTGTAGCAGTCCACCGTTATTGTTGAGAAAAAATGAAGACGCCAAATGCAGTGTTATCGTGTTAAATTGTCTCTTTTTTAAGCTTTATAGAGGTATACGTTTTTTTTTTTTTCAAAAATGTTCTGCATTAGATGAAAAACATATGTGGGTTACTAGACTACGATAACTTCAAAGTGTGTTATCTTACGAAACAAAAATTCAGACGTAAAGGTGGATTACATTTCATACAAAAGTATGCAGTGTCACTTGGTCTGTCAAGATTTGCACATACAATATACTTCTCTGGGCGGTGATGTTCTTTGATGTTGCATGGATTATCGGTCCGGCACACAGTTTTAATCTGCCAGGAAGTTTCACATCAGCGCACACTCCGCTGCAGAGTGAAAATCTCATTCTGGAAACATCCCCCAGGCTGTGGCTAAGCCATGTCTCCGCCATATCCTTTCTTCCAGGAGTGCTAGTTCTGCAAGATTCGCAGGAGAGCGTCTGAAATAACCGCAGGAATCAGTGTGGGACGCACGGTGGACGTATCCGTAAGGACAGTGTGGTCAAATATCCCGTTAACGGGCTGTGGCAGCAGACGACCGTCGCGAGTGGCTCTGCTAACAGAAACCGCACCGCCTGCAGCGCCTCTCATGGGCTCGTGACCACATCGGTTGGACGCTGGACGACCGGAAGACCGTGGCCTGGGCAGGCGAGTCTCGATTCCATTCGGTAAGAGCTGATGGTAAGGCTCGAGTGTGGAGCAGACACCACGGAGCCATGGGGACCCACCCAAGTTGTCAACAAGGCGCTGTGCAAGCTGCTGGTGGTTCCAGATAGGTGTGGGCTGTGTTTACGTAGAATGGACTGGGTCCGAAACGTTTATGTTCTCCTACTTGCAGAAAATTTGCAGCCATTCGAGGATTTCATGTTCCCATGACAATGCTCCATGTCATCCGGGCACAATTGTTCTTGACTGGCTTGAAGAAAATTCTGGACAGTTGGAGTGAATGATTTGTCCACACAGATAGCCCGACATGATTTCCATCGAACATTAATGGGACGTTCGCGTACAAAATCCTGCACTGGCTGTACTTTCGCAATTATGGACTGCGGCTTTAGAGGCAGCATGGCGAAATGAAACTACCTGGCAGATTAAAACTGTGTGCCGGACCGAGACTCGAACTCGGGACCTTTGCCCTTGGCGGGCAAGTGCTCTATCAACTGAGCTACCCAAGCACGACTCACGCCCCCTCCTCACAGCTTTAATTCCGCCAGTACCTCGTCTCCTACCTTCCACCACCAGCTTGCACAGCGCCTTGTTGACAACTTGGGTGGGTCCCCATGGCTCCGTGGTGTCTGCTCCACACTCGAGCCTTACCATCAGCTCTTACCGAATGGAATCGAGACTCGCCTGCCCAGGCCACGGTCTTCCGGTCGTCCAGCGTCCAACCGATGTGGTCACGAGCCCATGAGAGGCGCTGCAGGCGGTGCGGTTTCTGTTAGCAGAGCCACTCGCGACGGTCGTTTGCTGCCACAGCCCGTTAACGGGATGTTTCACCACAGTGTCCTTACGGATACGTCCACCGTGCGTCCCACACTGATTCCTGCGGTTATGTCATTCATTGTCGCTTGCCTGTCAGCAGTGACTACTCTACGCAGAAGTCGCTATTCTCGGTCGTGGTGAGATGTACGCACGAAATTTGTATTCTCGGCACACTCTTGACATTGTATGCCTCGGAATATTCAGTTCCCTCACATTTCCGAAATAGAATGTCCACTGTGTCTGGCTCCACTACCACTCCGCATTCAGAGTCTGTTATTTCGGTCGTGCGACCATAATCACGTCGGAAACATCGTCACATTAATCCCTTGAGTGCAAAAGGCAGCTTGGCCGACGTACTGCCTTGTGTACGCGACACTACCGCCTTCTGTACGGTTGCGAATCGCTGTCTCATGACTTACGTCACTTCAGCGTAGTTTCGAGATACAGCATCTAAAACGTTAGAAGCATGTTGTCGTTGACGCTTTGTTGCATCCACCGCAAGACTGACTGAACTTTCGGATTTACCACGACAAATAACCGAATACAGAATTTTGTTCATGAAAGACACACATTACAGACAATGCTATTTATATATGCGTAACAACATGGCTACATTACAAGATCCAGATCGGAGGTGGCATAAAATAAAGACTCTCCAGGCACAAAAGCCTCCTCAGAAAATTTACAGCATTAGAAAATTCAAACAAAATTTTTTTTTTTCCTACAGACGTAATGTTCCTACTGACAACTGGTGTGTGTGCATTCCAGATACTTGCAGAAAAACTTTAATTTGGCATACTCATTATGTTTGGTGTCATTACGATGCCACAAAATGTTGTGGTTGTAGAGGAAGGCATAGAAGGCAGGATTAAGGCAGAATATAGGATTGGTATTAAGAATGGTGGAGGAGAAAGACTAATTCAGTTCTGCAATATATTTCAGCTTTCAATTGCGAATACTGTGTTCAAGAATCACAAGAGGAGAAAGTGTACTTGGGAAAGGCCGGGAGATGCAGGAAAGTTTCAGCTGGATTACATCATGGTCAGGCGGGGCTTCCCGAATCAGATACTGAATCCAGGAGGAAATATGGACTCAGATTACAATTTTGTAGCTACTATAGTGATAAAGGTTAGGCCGAAGTTCAAGCGACTAGTCAGGAAGCAGCAATGCACAAATAAGTGGGATACGAAGAGATACGCTTGAAGTTCTCCAAAGCCGTAGAAACTGCGACAATGAATAGCTCAGTAGGCACCTCTGTTGAAGAGGAGTGGGCATGTATAAAAAACGCAACCGCAGGAGCTGGAAAGAAAACCTTTTTTGACAGGAAGGTAGCTGCAAAGAAACCAAGGTTATCAGAACCAATACCTCAACTGATTGTCCAAAGAAGGACGTACAGAAATACAAGTCACTTAGGAACGAAAGAAGTAGGCAGTGCAGGGACGTTAAAGCGAAATGGCTGCGTGAGAAATATGAAGAAATCGAAGTAGACGCGGTTGTCACAAACACTGAGGCAGTACACAGAAAAGTCAAAACGAACTTCGGCGAAGTTAAACGCAAGGGCGGTAACACCAGTAATCCATTTGGAACTTTACTGTTAAATACAGAGGAGAGAGTGGACACGTGGGAAGAGCACACTGAAGACCTCTGTGGTAGAAGGAGAAACAGGAGTCGATAGGGAAGAGATGGGAGATCCTGTATTAGAATCAGAACTCAGAAGAGCTTTGAAGGACTTAAATTCAAATAAGGCATAAGGGACAGATGATATCCCAACGCAATTTCTAAAATCATTGGGGGAAGTGGCAACAAAACGACTACGCACGTCGATGTGTAGAATATATGATACTGGCGATCCGGGGAAACATCCGCCACACATTTCTGAAGACGACAAGACCGATATGTGCGAGAACTATGGCACAATTAGCTTAATAGCGCGTGAGTTCAAGACGCTGACAAGAATAATGTACAGAAGAATAGAAAAGAAAATTGAGGATGTGTCAGATGACGATCAGATTGACTTTAGCAAAGGTAAAGGGGCCAGAGAGGCAGTTCTCATTTGGTGCGGTCGATAATGGAAGCATACTGAAGAAAAATAACGACACATGTTCATGGGATTTGTCGACCTGGAAAAAGCGTTCGACAATGTAAAATGGTCCAAGATGGTCGGAATCCTGAGAAAACAGGGATAAGCTATAAGGAAAGATGGATAATATACGGTATGTACAAGAACCAAGGCGGAACAATGAGACCACAAGACAGAGAACCAAGCGCTCGCATTAAAAAGGCGTAAGACAGCGATATAGTCTTACGCGCCTACCGTTCAATCTGCACCTTAAAGAAGCAATGACGGAAATAAGACAGATTCAAGAGTAGGATTAAAACTCATGGTGAAAGAAAATCAGCGATAAGATTGGCTGTTGAAATTGCCATCTTCAGCGAAATTGAAGAAGAATATTACTGTATCCGTTGAATGGATGAACAGTGTAATGAGTACAGAATGTGAATTTAATGTAAACCGAAGAAAGACGAAAGTAATGAAAAGTAAAAGAAATGCACAGCGAGAAACTCAATATTAGAATTGGTGATCATGAAGTAGAGGAAGTTAAGGAATTTTGCAATCTGGGAAGCAAAATAACCCATGATGGACGGAGTAAGGATATAAAAACTAGACTATCGCTTGCAAAAAAGGCATTACTGGCCGAGAGAAGTCTACCAGTATCAAACATAGGCATCAATTTCAGGTAGAAATTTCTGAGGAAGTACGGTTGGAGCACAGCAGCATCGTGTGGTAGTGAAACATGTCCTGTGGGAAAAGCGGAACAGAAGAGAATCGAAGCAGTTGCGATGTGGTACTAAACAGGAATGTTGAAAATTAGGTGGATTGACAAGGTAAGGAATGAAGAGGTTCTCCGCAGAATCGCTGAGGAAAACGCTGACAAGAAGGAGGAACAAGATGACTGGACATCTGTTAAGACATCAGGAAATGACTTCCACGGTACTAGATGGGGCTTTAGAGTGTAAAAATTGAGGACGTAGGTTTCAAGTGCTACTCTGAGATGAAGAGTTGGCACAGGAGAGAAATTCGTGGTGGGCGGCATCAAACCAGTCAGAAGACTGATGACTAGAAAAAAAATGACATCATCGCCACTAGCTAGTTAACTACAAGTAAGACAGTAAATTGTATAACACGAGGAATATGTTTTAGCTTATAGTCTATGAACAAGGGACTGTCAGTGTGGAGTAAATACTCACCCTCGTAATCAGCAGCTTTCACAGCCAGATAGTCTGCTGCCTGGTCAGCGATCTCTGTCATCAAGGTGAACATGTTCTTCATCTTCATTGTAGTGAAAGCCGGGCTGAGTGTGGTCCGCATACCGTGCCACTCCTTTCCTAAGGAGAGGGAGCAGTCTAAGTTTTGCGTAACTGACATGCAGTTCAAAGAACTGTTTTAACAGCTATGTTTCAGTCACTTTTCAGGCAATAAATTTTTACCTTTCGAGGATGAAAACTATGACGTACTTTCCTAAATATTTGCGACCAGTACATGGGAATCCAGGTTCAAGTGGCTGATTCAGGAAACATTCAAACCATAAGATAACATTCGTAACTGAAGCACACTATAATTAGGGTAGAACGTATCGCTAAGCATTGCAAATTATTAGCGACAGCGCTTCTTAATTGCTGGAATGTTTTGATGTGTCATCAATGATTTTTAAGATGAATAAAACTTACTGCACAAGTTAGATAGTTAATCAGTAAGTTACCTGTTTTATAGATTGTAATGCAATAAATAATATATGGAAAATACATACTAATTGCAGTAGTTTTGCATTTTAATTATAGGAGTGCTCATACCACAACGTTTAATGAATTTGTTTCTGGATTTTTGGGATCACGTAATACACAGTTCATGAAGTCACTACGCGATACATAGAACACTGACACAGAAAAAGGATAGAAATTTAAAATGAATAGAACACTAAAAATAGCAGTATTCACAAATAAGTAACATCAACCCGAATGGCTCTTAACTACTTTGAGGAACAGTATAAAAGGCGCATACCATAAGGCAGCCTTACAGTTGAAACTCTGGACGTTATCATTGTAATTTTTCAGTTCTGCTACAAACCTATTGAATCACTACGTGATGATCATTGGAAAGCTGATAAATACTTATGTTCGTGCAAAGTATAATTGTATCTATGAAGGAGGAACAATTCCAGTTTTCATTTAAACTCTTTGGTTGTGTAAAAAATTTCTTTTATAGGTAGGTTATCATGGCCTTTTTAGACTTTATACAGCACGATTTTCTTAGAGAATGTTAGCTTCTCCAGGAAAAGACGCTGATTGCTTTCCTTCAAGAGCTGTTTTTATGAATATCGCTGTTACTGTGAGACTGATGTGCGGTCTTCATAGAAAAGTCACATGAGTCCGTACTGTGGAATTGCTGAAGCGCTTGAGTTAAGCTAATTTTGCCATTACTTTCCATGGAGTTGTACTAATCGATTACTTTTTTTTTTTCGAGAATCGTGTCTGAAGAAACAATGATGTCGTATGGGATTCTTTTCCTTTCTTCTTTTTTTGGTATTTCCCAAGAGATAAGCTCATCCAGCTAAACTGCAAGATTGTTTTTCTCTGTAATTATTATGTCTTTCACTCCACGAAGTCTTTCTTAAATGAAGTTACATGATTTTTGAAGATGATGTATGTAGAATATAGTGTCATGTTCACGCTGTTGGTGACGATAGAAAGGAAAAGGCGAATAACTGTTTTAGCAGGTAGCCTACCGTCCAGAAACAACACAAGAGACGGGTCTTTGCTAGTATGCCCTTGCTCGGCAGTACGTCTTGGAGAGGTCCATTCTGCTTTTCCTGACAGCCAAACAACATTGGAATTCACCTACGGATGTAGCATGTAAGCTGACAGGTTACCCGTGTAAACGAAAGGACCTGAGCGTTTAGCTTCAGTGATGGTGTAAGCTAAACATCTACAACTACATGGACACTCTGCAAATCAGATTTAAGAGCATCGTAACGCCGTCCTGGGCGTCGAGGCAGAAAGTATTTTGAAACATACAAGCATGTGATGACAGCCAAAATGCCAAAAATAGTGGTTAATTTTCAGGAGTTATAAGAAAAACTGAAGTCTTTAAAATGTGAAGAACTACATATAAAATTCTAAATTTCTCCCAGTTCCAGAAGTAGCGCTTAAGCACGCAAAGCTGTCGGGCGCGTCTGAAATATAAATACGTAATACGTTACATCTATACGCAGTTCTGTGTGTTAAGTGATGAAATCAAACAGATGCCGAGAAGAAAGTTATTATCGTCCATTCAACCGACTTAAATTTAAATATTTTTCTTGGGGAAGAATGTTATTTGGAGCCTTTTAGAAAGAACATTTATCTCCGAGAAAATGTGTTTTCCCCGCAAGAATCCGACTTATGTTGATCCAGCAAGTACGACGCTGCGCAGGTTCACGTGATCAAGACCTAGGGACACGTAAACAGTATGACGGACCATGTCTCACCGATAAAACAGGCCAGATTGGACCTAATCGAACATCCATCTGTCAATTCACCTCGAGGTAATTTCTTTGTAACTCGAAGCACTACTTGTCACTGAAATTATGTACTGGGTGGTTATAATTAAACTTTCCCTATTTAACACGTTATAATACGGAAACTTGTTACCGTACGAGTACCAGACTTGGTAGCATTAATGTCTAGAGTATGGGGTGCATGATTTTCATGTGTCACAGCGTAACGTCCAGTTCCAACTACGGCCACCAGGTGCTGTGATTGATAGTCTCACACACCTGACCAGTCGCAGTGCACTTGTTTACGTGTCAAGATGAGCTTGGACAAAAGGAGCAGGGCACTGTTGGTGAAGTTCTATTGTGAAAACAACGGTAACGCTGCAGCTGCACTTCGAGAATGTCGCCGGCTGAATGGATTACGAAAGGATCCTCTTTCTCTACTTGCTGTGCGGATTGAAGAAGTTTGAATCAACTCGAGAAATGTGGGTCGCTCCAGGAAAAGGCCGACGGCCGGTTGCAGCACCGGTGGTTGATGAAATCGCTGTTGCTATGGCAGACAATGCTGCGCGCAATTGGCAGTCGTCAGGCAGTGCGCGTGTTTTGTCACGAGAGGTGAACATCCCGTGGTCCACTGTACGGAACGTGCTTCGAACCATTCTCGAATGGTATCCACACAAGATCCCTATCGTACAGCAGCTTCCACCACAGTACGCACCACGTGTTGACTTCCTTCCCAACTTTCTCGCAAGGATTGAAGTTGACGAGACCTGGCCCTGGACCGTCCTATGGACAGACGCAGCTCATTTTTCTCTGACTGGTGAGGTGAACACACAGAATTGCCGAGTGTGGAGATCTTCACCTCCAGTCACTGTGCATGAAGTTCCTCTGTATGGTGAACGTGTCACAGAGTGGTGTGGCTTCACGGCTACGTTCACCATTGGCCCGTTCTAAAAAACAGTTTGGCGCTCAAGGATCAAAGACGTGCAGAGCGGCTGGCCAGCGTTACTGCGATATGCCTCGCCAGCAGGTCATACAAGCACTACAGGAGACAGACGCATTGAACTCAACAGTTTTCATGCAAGATGGGGCCCCAACGCACATCGCTCGTGAAGTTCACCTGCTTCTCCGAAACACATTTGGAAACGATCTAATTACAAGCCGATCGTTTCCAAATGCTCGGTCGGCAGGATCACCTGGTCTCACTCCCTGTGATTTCTGGTTGTGGGGGTACCTGAAGGACAGGGTTTACCAAGGGAACGTTCACACGTGTGCTGATCTGAAGCGCATCATGCCAAGAGAGGTGACCAGCATACCTACGCGCATGCATTGTTCTGCTCTGCCATATTGACCTCCTTTTGTAGTAGTAATGGTACCGGAATGTAATGGCATTGTGTACCATAGCAGCAAATTAAAAGTGTTTCAATGGAATTGAATTATTTCTCCTCCCCATTTCCCTGACATTAATGCTGCCGAGTTTGGTACTCGAACGGTTATCAGTTTCCGTGTTATAACGTGTTAAATATGGAAAGTTTAATTATGTCCACCTGGTAGATTATTTTCTTTCATGTCGCACCCGAGTATCATTACCCCATTGACATAACCGTAAGCAAATCTTCATTCTTCGCAGTAAACGGAGGAGCCCAGATAGGTCATTCTTAGGGTTTAGTACCTGAATCGACGAAAACGGAATCGTTGTAGGGTCACTTTGTTGTCGGCCTATCTATCTGTCTGTCCACCTGTCCGACTATTAAAAACCCTTTTTCTCACGAATGGATGGACATATTAAGCAGAAATACGTCACATACTGACGTCTACGGTCTCTTGACGGTGAAAAACTTTGAAGCTTATAAGTCAATGCAATCAAAAGGTATGACCTTCTATGTCACATATTTTCATACTAGCAAATCCATTCACCAAAGCCTATAGGGTACTTACCGTTGACCTAGAATAAAGAAACTTGTAAAGAAACTAGGTTTCTCAGTATAGGTAAAGGAAAGAATCCGAAAATTGTTAATATGTAATTATTTCACATGAAAAAAAATTTGTCATTTGTTATCCAATGTGAAACTTGAAATTAAAACAGTCAGTAGTTGTGGGTTCAGGCTGGTTGGGTCGGAACAGTAAATGTCAAATATCAGACAAGGAATGACTTTATTGCTCATATGACGCGTTTCGGAATTTATCCATCATCAGATGTTGCTCCTGGACATCTGATGACGGATAAATTCCGAAACGCGACATATAAGCAACATTGTCATTCCTGGCCTGACATTTGACATTTGCCATTGAGACCCAATCAGACTCATTTGTTGCAATAATGGTCTTCAGCCGCCTGCATGACTTTATTTGGGATTTATATCATTTAAATTCAAACTTTTCGAAAATCTTGTACTCCCTGGGACGATATCTTGCCAGTATCAGTGTCGATAACGGGCAAAAGTGGTCGAGGTTCTCGATTCCCAGTATGGATGAACTGCCTGTATACATAATTAAGCTTTTAAGGAACCCTCATGCGCGACTGCCACTCGCACCTGGTCAGTTCTTAGAGTTAAACTGAATCGTGCACGATGACAGAAAAGTATTACGCTGTCACAGTGAGCATAAGAAGTAACGCTGACTGGTAAATAAAAATTTAAACAGACAACTTACCTTTCAAACCGGTAAGCATCCTTTGTGCCAGTGTGTTCGACTTGTCAGCGTTGAAGAACTCCATGTGGTCGGTAAAGTGGTCAAAGTCCTTGACAGTGATGGCACGGATGATATGGGGATCTCTGACCATCACAAATGGCATCGTGAAGTAGACGCCAGCGTACGGATGCGGCTCGAACTTGCGATAGAGTTCGGTGAGTGTGTCGGCCATGGACTTCCTCCTGAGCACCAGGTCCAGCATGTTGCCCACTAGGGGCAGCGGGGGGATGGAGGGCAGGCCGCGGCGGGCAAAGTGCGTGGAGTAGCGGCGCCACCAAAGGGCGACCGCGACGGCGGCGCCCACAGCCAGGGACACCAGCAGCGTCCACCAGTCTGCGGCCATCTGAGGACATCGAAGGGATACTCCGGCGGTCAAGGTGGAACTGAAGTAACACAACCAGTGTACTAACTGCAGTAACGTCAAATGTCGTGTCTGGTTGGGAGTCACTGTCGTATGTGGTTATATTACAGTTTCATTGCCGGCCTGAGTGGCCGAGCGGTTCTAGGCGCTACAGTCTGGAATCGCGTGAGCGCTACGGTCGCAGGCTCGAATCCTGCCTCGAGCATGGATGTGTGTGATGTCCTTAGCTTAGTTACGTTTAAGTAGTTCTATGTTGTAGGGGACTGATGACGTCAGATGTTAAGTCCCATAGCGTTCAGAGCTATTTGAACCATTTTGAACAGTTTCATTCGCGTTGTTTGTGATCCTTGTTAGTGCCGCGTGCCTGCATAGGGTTGCAAAACGTGCATGTCTGAAGCTCATACACTGTTAACCATAACAAGATTGCCTCGATTCCTCGTTGTCTCATTTTCCCTGTTGTGCGAATCCAGGTAATGATGAGAGCTTTAGGTTATGAATTTAGATGGCTACTATATAAAAATATGGAGACTGTGACATGTCGAGCCCGGGTCGGTGAGAGGAGCGTGGACGAATAGCCGAAGCTATGAAGGCGATCGCTCGGAATTAGCAGGACATCCGGGTTCGACTCCCGGCCGAGAACACTTTGGTATGTTACTCTGGGTAGTAGATCTACACTCGACATAACTGGAATCGAGAAATTCGCATTCAGCGAATTAATTTAAAAAATAATGTTGTTTATTTCAGCTTGTAAATACGTGCCACATTGTTATCCCAAGGGATGTGGTCAGCGACGTAATGGAAAGATTCTTTTCCTTCGCCTGATGTGAGCGTTACGTTTTAAACGTATCAGTTTAGTCTACGTGACTGAGTGTGTGTGGAGTTGTAGTGACGTGCCTGTGCTGTTGGTAGCAGTGAGAGGGATAAGGGCGCCAGCAAGAAGCTTGTTCTTGTGGAACTGCACCAACAGGGCCACCGAATCTAACGCCGCCATCCGACTTACGAATCAGCGACGTCAGTGTCAGATACACTCGCTGTTTGAGATACTGCAGAGGGGCTAGGAATTTAATCCCAAAGATTAGTGCTAACTCTGAAGATCAGAAATTCAGTGCCTTTCACTACACCAGCTCTTCTTTACCAGCGGTATTTGAGCCGTCTACATTTGCAGAGCACCACCGCAAAAGCGTGTATTACTGACCTCGGGTACAAAAGTCTGGCTGGAAAGCTAGTCAGTCACAGTGCTTCGTTTCGTTACGAAACGTACCATTTCTTGACGTTTCATAAATGAAATCTGATCCCTCACATCGAATAGTGAGCTTCAAGATCAATTCCATACCTGTAATGAATAAATATACCGTCTGGGACAATTTGAATGTTTTAACCGGATTCCACCTTTGTTACGGGTTGTCCTGAGATCCAGAGATCTAATGAAAGAATAGAAAGAGGTGCACTAATACAGATCTGATCGCAATGTGACGTAAGAAATACAAAACGTGGGACTACAGAATCAAAAAAATGAAACATCATCAACCTAATTACTGGCAAGAGCAGGTCATCAGCAGATTCAGTTAAAACTACGGAAGTTGCGCAAATACGCTATAAAGAAAGCTACGTACATGAGTTACATGTGTAACTCCCCTTACACCTCCATTTGCACAACATAAGTTAAACGCATAAATTTTCCTTTAGCTCAATTTGTACAGCTTCCGTAGTTTTTAACTGCACATTTCTCATGAACTTAATTCAGTCTCATGGACATCACCTCAGAGGTCACAGTTCCAGAGAGACGTAAAGTCCGTCTCGCAACTGGCGCAAGTGGGACTAATTGAAGACAAACAAACTCCAGGAATTGCTCGCCACACAACGATACGTTCTGGTGAACGAAGATAATCTAATGGTTCCATCTCTGTTTCCATTATATCACTGTATGCTACAAATTGTTTTACAGAGTGACCAGATATTTTGTATGTTTTTAGTTACCACTCTTTCCTTATGTGTCTCCCCCTTTTCCTTCTTACCATGTGATAGTCTCCTCGTTAGTGCAGGTAGAACACACGATTATCTATTTTTTAAATTTGATTGTTTGCGCATCCATACACGGTTACCCTAGGGTCTTTCCTTTTTAGCACCCCTCGCTGTTCTCCATATACATCCCTTTTCTTCACACATCTCTGCCCAATCTTAATTTCGTGTCTTTGGATAGTGATTTAATCATTTGAGGCAACCGCCTTCTGATGTCTGCCTCTAAAAGTTTCCTCAAATTTTGCTATTCAACTCGTTATTATTTTTCCCCTACGAGTCTCACATGCACTTGTAATCAAACACATACGCTGACTAAATTGCGTATTCCATTCAACAACTATGTAAGACCTACTATAGAATGCCTTCATTGTCAGTCACAGCTGAGTGTGATTGATACAGCTATTATCTGGTTGGACAGACAGCCTTGTTGTCCAGCTGTGTATGCCACTCTCTATCAGAAGACAATGTCATGCATATATACCCACAAACAAGTATTGGATATGTTGGTCAGTTACCCCTACTTAAGAATACCACTCTCCTTGCCTGAATTGTAATTTTTTGACAAGCATGAGGCATCGCCATATTGCGACTTTCGACTTAGACACCTCGTATGGGCGTGTACCGCATCCGGGCGAGATGTTAGCATCGTCTGAGCGTCCAGTAGCGGTATTCTTGCGTTCCTGGTAATCTGTACGCCTTGTGCTACGAGGTGAGTAGAGGTATGGCCGTGGAGCCGCGGCGTCCGACTAGAATGACTCCTCAGAAGTTGTTTGCAACGAGTTTGCAAGCGACTTTCTGCACTGAAACCAGAGAGTAGATGGCACTCAGATTTTTGTGATTTTTATGTCACGTGAAGCTCACAGCTCAAATATCAGTCAGCGAAACTGTTCAACGCAACTCTCAAAATTCCTCGACGAAAACGACTTTGAAGTTTTCCGAGCATCTTTAGTTCCCTAAAGGCAAAAGCTAGAAGGTTTTTTTTCCCTCGTTGTATGACCTGGTTACGTTGTGGGATTTCCCCTGCCATATGAGCAGCCCCGGTTTGATTCATGGCTGATGCAATGTTTTCAACAAAGGTACATCTCCTACGAACATTTCCGTGAAGCACAAAATACGTAAGGATGAAACAATCGGCAGCGCTCGAGAGTGCTATTCGCTACAGCGAGTCTTTTTTTGCTGATAATATTTTTCGCTTTTTTCCTTTCAGTTAGAATAACTACACCATTTGAATATAAAATTTAAGAAATACATATCAATTAACAGAAATATGTTATCGTAATTTGCTATGAATAATGCGTATTATTATTTCTAATTACACACTGCACACCTAATTCCAATTTTATTTGCATATTAGGTACTCATCTTTCATAAAATATTGTTATTAAAGATTTTTTAAATTAAAATAAAACAAATATTTTCCCACTTTATGTATTTGGGAATTCATGTAAATGCTCGTGGAACATGCACCTTTCTATAAAAGTTTGCATCAGCCAGGAAGGGAACCCGGTCCACCGGCATGACAGCCAATCGGTCTATTACAGGATCACGTGACCCATTGAAAAACCGAACTAGATTTGGCAAATTAAAGATTCTCGGGAAACTTCAAAGCCGATTTTATCCACAATGTTTGAGAAATCAATCGAACTGTTTTGGTAAATTGGCATTTGAGTTGTATTTCACGCATCGAAAACATAAAAAATTACAAAAATCGTAGTTCCGAATGGTCTTCTTGCAAAACGCGTCTATCCGCTGTAACAATCCTAGACTGTCAAAGACGACCCCTGTCAACAACACTTTCTGCGGCTGACTTCTCCGGTTTGAACTACTTACGAAAAGCCTTTGGCGTGGCGGTATGTGAAAAAACCGGTGCCTCTACGACCTCAGAGTCGAAGTGTTCAATGCATAAGACAATCTGTATGTCTCACCACCTTGTGGCTTTGTGGTTAGCACTGCTGAATATTGATACTGAAGCTCCGGTTTCGATTCCCAGCGTGGTTGGAGATTTTCTCCTTTCGGAACTGGGCGTGGGTGTTGTCATCATAATCGACGCATAAGTGGCCGAAGTGGCGCCAACTAAAAGGACTTGACCTTCACCAGGTGGTCGAACTCCCCAGAAGGAGATTTGCGAGCAAAAATGTGATAGGTATATTCCAAGCATAGTGTTGTTTCGATCAAATTCGCTAATATCCAGCGCCTTCCTCAGCCCGTGGGCGCCATTATACTGATGTCCAATGGAAGTTCTGAAGACAGCCCTGTCACTTGACTTACCGAACTATCCCATCGCAAAGGCGGCGTGAATTCTTTGCTTTTTCGTCAAGGATTACATGTTCTGCGTTCTTGTGCGTGGCCCAGTGAGACGCAGACAGTGCACAGATAAGCCCCTTTAGACGATAAGAGCTACTGACTACTGTCAAAGGCAACCGCGTGAGCATCTCCATGCGAAAACCCAGTAAACATTTTCAGATCAAACGGCAAAACGTAACAGTCGACGAAAAATTGTAGTTCATTAATTCAGTAACAAGGATATGAGCAGGTTAGCGGTCACTCACCTTGTGAACAGTGTGCAAACCAGCTGCCTGGCTTGGAACGGGCGTCTGTTGTCGCGGCCCGCCCGCTGCTGCTGCCCACGTGGAGGGGGAAGGCACTGACGTCACGCCAAGGCCGATCCAAATTCTCTTACGCATCACAGCGCTGCACTGTGCGCCAGAGAACGGCACTAGCTCTCACACATTCCTGCTTCACATCCAACACAATCTTTGCGTTTTACAACCTTTTGTTAACCACCAAAACTTCCTAAAGACTAATAGTTGATAAAATCCATTGAGGTACGTCAGCAAACACTCTTCCAGGCTCAGTGCTCTCACGCATGACCTGCGGTCATAATGATCACATAAATAGATCTTAACTTCTTGGCCATAGAAAAGTATTATAACAAAATATTACAGCTATACCAGGTTAACTGGCCAGTGAATTCGCGAAGCCACGCGAAAGGACCTGGGTTAAACGTAAGCTTGTTGAGAAACAGGCATCAACCCAGTTGCCCATTCCTTGTAACCGACACTTATGATCTACGTTTCAACTTTTGCTTTTGAAATGACTTACAAAATTTCTGGCTTTGGTATGCTTTACCACATACAGTTTTGTTCATCATGTCCGCAAGATAAAAGTTTCCTAGGGCGGTACTAATAAATGGGCTAATGCAAATATGCCAGGTACAATTCTTTATGAGTACGAGTACCCGTAACGAAGATTTTATATGTGCTGTGAAGGCCGTCTTGCACAGGTAGGTAAATTACAGCAGAGCGATGTGCCGCAGTGATTTTCGTATCTAGACTCGCCTTCGTTTTAAGTCCAGTTCCGATCATCCAGATCTAGTTTGCTGTAGTTTATGTAAATCCCTAATAGCAAATAGCAAGATGGTTCATGTGAAATATATACGGCCGATGTCATTTTGTACGCAGCCTCCAATCCGAATATGTGCTATGTGTCCAACGACATCATCATGGACGAGGCTTTAAACCCTAAGCTCCCTTTTCTTTGTGGACTTAACATATCTTAATACTAGCAGAGAAGATACAATATTCAGACTAGCAATGACAAGAAAGGGCTTCTGAAAAAGAGAAATTTATTAACATCGAGTATACATTTAAGTGTCAAGAAGTCTTTTCTAAAAGTATTTGTGTGGATGTGAAACATGGACGATAAATAGTTTAGACAAGAAGAGAATAGAAGCTTTCGAAATGTGGTGCTACAGAAGAATGCTGAAAATTAGATGGATAGATCACGTAACTAATGAGGAGGTACTGAATAGAATTGGGGAGAAGAGAAATTTGTGGCACAACTTGACTAGAAGAAGGGATCGGTTGATAGGACACGTTCTGCGCCATCAAGGGATCATCAATTTGGTATTGGAGGGCAGTGTGGAGAGAAAAAGCGTAGAGGGAGACCAAGAGGTGAATACACTAAGCAGATTCAGAGGAATGTAGGTTGCAGTAGGTACTGGAAAATGACGAAGCTTGCACAGGATAGAGTAGCATGGAGAGCTGTAACAAACCAGTCTCTGGTCTGAAGACCACAACAACAATACTAACTGACAAACCCGGCATTTCGTGGGTGTTCGTACCTTCAATTTTCTATTGAAAATAAAAACAAAAGATTAACTGTGTTTGTAGTGTGCAGTTTTCGTAAGCTGAGCGCAGCTGCTTCGCGTATCTACAACGCGAGTTTGCAAGCGTCTGCCTGGCAACGCCTCTCTGTAACTCTATAGACGGCCACTATTTTCACCTAAAGCCGTTTGCGCTTCGCAGTTGAAAGCTGTCAAAGCGCTGCCGAGTGTCAGGGCTTTCTTGAAGTTCACTTGACTGTAGGAGTGTCTTAGTAGTAAAGAATAAATGTATTAAGAATTCATGCATGATGCGCCATTTTTAAACGCGTCGCAGTGTTTACGATCTCGTACCTCCTGGACTATGAGTCGTCCAGTGATATACTTTGAGTACATTTAGCGACATGAGTGGGTACTGTCTGCGAAATATGTTGCGAATAGAATTAGTAGCACAGAAGTAATGAATTTAAATGTCATGCATGATGCGACAGTTCTTCACACCTATCAGTGTTTACGACGTCGCATCTCCTGAAGTGTGACAGGCAGGTGGTACTAACGCCCACGGAGATTGTTCCCTAACAGTATAGGACATCTGTACCAAGTTTGGCTGAAGTTTAGGAGGTGATGTGGACCGAACACACATACGTACATCCATTTTTATGGTAAGTATGATTCCAGACCATTGACAACTTTCCCACCCCCCTCCCACCCTCTTCCCAAAACCCGATTCATGAAATAATCGATATCCCATGTATAAAACAGCTTCAAACATCTGATTACAATTGACTTTACGAGTTAAACGTCATTTTAAGCATGTAAAACCTTTATAGTTGAAGACTAAAACCCCTTATTTTACCGCACAGAGAACGTGCATTACGTAAGCGATAAACTGTACTCCTTTCATTTTCTTCTGGGTCTGTGAGCGAGAGAAAGTTAAGAAAACGTTTGAAATGTTTGAAGTTTGTTGCAAGTGGCTAAGTGCTCTCAACTACCAAACACTGGATGAGGATAATTTAGACAGTTTGTGCTCCATTTAAAATAATAATAATAATAATAATAATAGTAATAAAGCTAGTTCATCACGCGTCTCGGTGGTGTATGTGAATACTGTCAGCAAAATGTGTTGCAAATAGAGTCGGTAGTGAAGAAGTGATAAATTAAAACGCTTTGCCTGATCATGAAGTTTTACCGTATGAATAACCAAAGCGATATGCTTTTTTTACTTTCATAATTTTGTGCGGTATGTACCGAGAAGAACTTTCAGAACTGTTTGAAATGATACCTAAAGTTTGTTGGAAGTCACTAATACTGGATAAATACAGACAAGATAATTTGCGGGCTGTGAGTTAAACTCCCTCAGACATATCACTGTCCGTAACATTAATACCTCACTTACTATATTAAACCTTTAACATAAAATTGTGTCTCTTGATCTGCAGATTATGACATGATTTAAAATTTTTGCATTCAGACAACAATTATATAAAATTGCTGAAGTTGGTGTTGCGTGAGCACAGACACTGCCTCGACGAATTCACTGTCGATATGCTAATGACCAACCAAATCTTCTACTTTATCATACCATATGCTCAGAGATGATAAAATATGCCCATGAAGCACCTGGACTACACGGATATGCTGACTATTGAGCATAAGGAACTCTGAAATTAAATACCTGAAACTGTTAGGCGGGGTCGCCCACTTTTTACAGAGTACGGCCAGCCAGTATGTTGAGTAAATGAATGATAAATGAGAGAGTTAAGTCCGATAACCTTTTATTTTTACTCACGAAAAAACTAAGTACATCATAAAACATCATGAATAGATCAGAACGAAAAGAACTACGGAAACAAGGCTATCTTTAACAAGATGTATATAGAATAATTCATCACTAAGGGTCGTCACCGGCATTACGGTGAACACGTCTACTTGAATGGTGGCCAGAAAAGAATTTACAGACACACAAGTACGAGGGCAGTTCAATAAGTAATGCAACACATTTTTTTTCTCGGCCAATTTTGGTTGAAAAAACCGGAAATTTCTTGTGGAATATTTTCAAACATTCCCGCTTCGTCTCGTGTAGTTTCATTGACTTCCGACAGGTGGCAGCGCTGTACGGAGCTGTTAAAATGGCGTCTGTAACGGATGTGGGTTGCAAACAACGGGCAGTGATCGAGTTTCTTTTGGCGGAAAACCAGGGCATCTCAGATATTCATAGGCGCTTGCAGAATGTCTACGGTGATCTGGCAGTGGACAAAAGCACGGTGAGTCGTTGGGCAAAGCGTGTGTCATCATCGCCGCAAGGTCAAGCAAGACTGTCTGATCTCCCGCGTGCGGGCCGGCCGTGCTCAGCTGTGACTCCTGCAATGGCGGAGCGTGCGAACACACTCGTTCGAGATGATCGACGGATCACCATCAAACAACTCAGTGCTCAACTTGACATCTCTGTTGGTAGTGCTGTCACAATTGTTCACCAGTTGGGATATTCAAAGGTTTGTTCCCGCTGGGTCCCTCGTTGTCTAACCGAACACCATAAAGAGCAAAGGAGAACCATCTGTGCGGAATTGCTTGCTCGTCATGTGGCTGAGGGTGACAATTTCTTGTCAAAGATTGTTACAGGCGATGAAACATGGGGTCATCACTTCGAACCTGAAACAAAACGGCAATCAATGGAGTGGCGCCACACCCACTCCCCTAACAAGAAAAAGTTTAAAGCCATATCCTCAGCCGGTAAAGTCATGGTTACAGTCTTCTGGGACGCTAAAGGGGTTATTCTGTTCGATGTCCTTCCCCATGGTCAAACGATCAACTCTGAAGTGTATTGTGCTACTCTTCAGAAATTGAAGAAACGACTTCAGCGTGTTCGTAGGCACAAAAATCTGAACGAACTTCTCCTTCTTCATGACAACGCAAGACCTCACACAAGTCTTCGCACCTGAGAGGAGCTCACAAAACTTCAGTGGACTGTTCTTCCTCATGCACCCTACAGCCCCGATCTCGCACCGTCGGATTTCCATATGTTTGGCCCAATGAAGGACGCAATCCGTGGGAGGCACTACGCGGATGATGAAGAAGTTATTGATGCAGTACGACGTTGGCTCCGACATCGACCAGTGGAATGGTACCGAGCAGGCATACAGGCCCTCATTTCAAGGTGGCGTAAGACCGTAGCATTGAATGGAGATTACGTTGAAAAATAGTGTTGTGTAGCTAAAAGATTGGGGAATAACCTGGTGTATTTCAATGCTGAATAAAACATCCCCTGTTTCAGAAAAAAATGTGTTGCATTACTTATTGAACTGCCCTCGTAATAATTTCAACCATGGTAGAAGATGAACCGAATACATGACATCAGAATATACAACCAGAACAGAATGTGGAATTAAACTGCTGAAAAATCATTAGAGTAGCTACGAAACCTACAGCTGACCATACCATCAATTGACTAATTCATGAATGGATAGCAACTGAAAATCCCCAGGAAAATAAAACTGACTTGTAGGAAAAAAAAGAAAAGAAAAAAAACCATGCATGACTTCACGTAACTATAGGTCGATGCTGAGATTCTCTTTCTTCTCACTGCCTCATAAGCGGAAATTGAGAGCGCCCTTCACAGTCTGCAGTCTCGACACGACCGCAGTACTCATAGTCGGAGGAGAAGTCGTGACAGACCACTTGAGCGTGAGAGACGCTAGCAGGGCATGGCGATACTTGTAGCAGGTTGACTACGTGGAGCCAAACTCCTCATTTTGTCGATACTGACGCGGTTGAAGAAACTCCAGGTCGTGAAAGTGTTGAAGTCTAATTGTGGAATGACTTGGCAGTAGGGCAAAGTCCAAAACATCTCCTCACTAGCATCGTTTCCACATCTGAACAGCGTTCCAATGGCCACGAGACTTTCACCTCACCGCAGAACAGCACTTGCAGAAACTCTATGAAGACCAATGAGCAAAAGGTCGTGAGTGAACTACCGGCCCCAAACATGGAAATTGCTACCCTGTCTCCCACCATATAATCTAACACGCATCAGAAATGAAAACCGTAATTTCACTTGCCGGGGGAATGAGTCGCATGGCCGGTTCTACCTGATGGGAAATTCTATAGTTTTGGGGAAACTATCGATGTCGTCTACACGGAAGGTGCACTAGGAATTTTTCGAAGTACACGTGTGGCAATAATTCTGGCTTAGGAAGGCAGAGCCATGAGAGCAAACACAGCAGGATGGCTGGGTCTCTACGCAACCACTCATGAGGTACCGATTGTTATTAGCTTCGTTCGAGATACGTTTACAAGCCTCGGTACCACGCGAATACGTTCGACGCAGGCATTCTGTCTGTTGCCGTGGTTTGTGACTGTGCGATGTTCGAGTGGCGGCCAGTGGACCGTTGCAACTCCTTCGACTGATCAGAGGAAATGCTTCTGACTGACTCGAAAGCGTTTAATAATTCTGCTCCAAAGATATCAGCTCGCGCATGCACATAGCTTGTAGTGTTCAGTCTCCTCGCATTCTCGTTGAAGAAAATGAGTAGTACATTCCTGCTAGCCTATAAAAGGAACGGTACATATCAACCTAGTGAAAATTTGATACATCCTAGTGTAATTTTATTCCCTCGAGGGATTTTTCTACAGAAATGTATTACATATATAAAGCCTGGCGTATCAAAAGCAAAAGGTTCTCAGTACCTCTGCTAACTCAACTTTCAAAACGAATAAATTTTCTCTCTGCCACAAAAATGTGCGGACATTAAGTGGTCACTTGTTGCGGAGACTCGAATTCCCGCGCCGCCTGCTCGCAGCAGTAGCCGGGCGAGCTCTCTCCCTCTCTCTCTCTCTCTCTCTCTCTCTCCCCCCCCCCCCCCCCCCCACCTCACTCTCCCTCTCTCGTGACGCAGCCGTCCGTCCGCCAGGATGGAGGAGGCGGCCCGCCCTCCCCTCCGCTCCCCGCCCCTCCTGCAGCTCGCTGCCCGCCGCCTTTACCTTTCGGACGGTCCAGGTGCCAGTGCACTTCATGACTGGGCACGACGTTATCCCACGCACTTGAACCGCGTGAGTCTAAGAGACACATCTACATGTACATGCGAAGTTATGGGAACCCCCGAACACACAATCCTATTCTGCGGGAAATACAGACAACACAGGAACACAACAGGAATACAACACTTACAAACTGAACGACACTTATACGATGCAATCAGAAGACCAGAATTATGGGACGAACTACACGTATTGACAGAAAGATTCTCAGATGAATGCCATAAAGAGTACAGGCGCGAGAGGCCGTACAGACGACAAACTTTGATGCAGCACCTACATAGACGCCATAGTGTGGAGGATGAAAACCGAGACAGAAAGAAGACCGACAGAAACGCATTAGTCTAAACATAATGTACAGATATCACAATAGATTACACATAACTAAAGCTCAACATGAATGGATGTAAACAGTGTCGGCGCACCGTCGAGGTTCCCACAGGCAAGCACGACACTTTAAACCTGTCAATAGCGTAATTACCTTAGTAATAGTTTTAGTAATTAGCATAGAAATTATAGCTCAGCATAGATCTTCTTAGTTAAAGGTAAGCAAAACGTCGGAGACTGATGATCAATGGCTTCACAGGGTGGAGGGATTATAAACTTCTTCCTTTCCTATCTTCTTTCCTCTTCTTCATTCTTAACTGCATTTTTGTATTTCTTTTTCGAAATTTAAATTTCTTGTAATTTTTTGTTAAACGGTTTGGGAAAGCTGCCTTAAAGGAAAGAAAAGAAAGATAAACAGCAGACAAAGATAAACAAGTAAAAGAAAACAAAATAAAAGAGACTAAAACAAAACACGGTCAACTATGACCCGCCTCCACGTGGCGGGACACGGGCAACGCTGCGGTCGGATGCGGGAACTGGTGTGGAGGTTCAGCCAATCCACATCAGCGCCCATATACCGATCGCAGCGGCCAAGTGGTCAGTAAAGGCCCACCTTAAGCAATTAGGTGGTGCGTCGTAAAATCAGGGTGGCAAGTGAAAATAAAAAAAAAAAGTGCCAATGCCGCTGCCACTGAACTTTGTTATGTTTCTGTAAGTGGTTGAGAAAGACTTACTGCTGGTATTGGAATCTGTGTGGCGCTGCTCAAAGACTTAGACGATCTATTTTAGCGGAATCTGGGTCTGGTTATTGTACCGGCACTCTTTCATGCAAGCAAACTTGTACTTTTGCTAAACAGACACTAGTGTTCCTTGGCTATAGAACTTTGGTGGTAATCTTGTTCCTGGATGGAGAATTAAATATTTCTTGAGTTAAGGTGGTGCATTCTCAAAATCATTTATCTGTGGACTAGTTGAGGCGTTCAACACGTTCAATAAATATTAACAAACAGTTAAGTAACAGAAACTGCAGAAATTAAACCGACCACAGCTATTTATTACCATTTCATTTTTTGGTAGATTCATAAATCTAAAATCTTTAACATTTTGCCCCATTGGTTTTCAGAAACTACTAATATCTATTTTGCTTGCATGCAAAGCAGGGATTTAAAATAACTATCCTCTGAACGACACTTTAAACATTTATGAGCATGTGTACGATTCCAATAATATTGAATACAGGAAATGTTTACAATCAGTAAGATGATCAATATTCGCGTGGTACACAAGTTCTGAAAGAACAAAGAACAAAAACATGTATTTGATTAACAGATTTAGAGCAGAATTAAAAGGGAGTTGAATATGAATGCATTAGCGAACATGAGACTAACGGCTTGAGTTCAGTCCTTACGTTACACAATTGCTTGATTAAGTTCAGACTCTTAAGTTCACGAAAAACACGTATTAAAATTATATAACAGAAAGAAATCAACAAGTGATTTAAAGTAAACAACTGGAGATACAAATTCTTTATAATAGTGTGAACACCTGAACACTTAGAATAAAACTCACATACAGTTTTAAAGAATCCACACAAAAGTGCTTTAAAATTAATAGCCAACTGGAAACGCAATTGCTTTTATTACAACTTGACCAATTGAGCATTCAAAATAAGACACACACATAATTTTAAAGTATCACTCTCTACGTTTAAGGCGGTAATAATGGAACTACAACTGGGCAGAATGTGAGTCTTTTATACCTTCTTATGAAACACTCGGGCATGTTCCGTTTATCAGGAATGCTGATCCACATTAAGAACTCGGGCAAAAACAATGGCCAATAGCGAAAGCTACACACAGACATCGGCAACAATCAAAAACAAGCCGCAGTGACAAACACCCAGTAAAAGACTGGGGTTTTCGCGAATCGCATCCAACGTGTGTGGAACTGGATCGAACAGTAACAAGATAAGAGCGCAGAAAACAACTGATTTGCAGAACCTCTTCTCTTTACCTCCTGCAAATCGGTGGTGTATGTTTTATGGTTACAGTGGGTTCCACTGCATTGATGAACCATTCGGTTGCTGTGTGCGCCACCTTCACCTTAGGAATAGTTTGCTGTCGTCGTTCCTGAAGTTAATCGCTTGGGAGGACCTGCCATGCAGTGCCACTAAACCGTGTAGCGTGATTACTTCACCTTTTGCAAATGGCTCTCAGCACTATGGGACTTAACATCTGTGGTCATCAGTCCCCTAGAACTTAGAACTACTTAAACCTAACTAACTTAAGGACATCACACACATCCATGCCCGAGGCAGGATTCGAACCTGCGACCGTAGCAGTCGCGCGGTTCCGGACTCCGCGCCTAGAACCGCTAGACCACCGCGGACGGCTCATCTTTTGCAGTTGGGGCAGGTGCTGAAAGACAGCTTAGCTTTATACAAGCTACCAAATGACGTAAACCGTTTTGCGACAACTTTCCTCCACTGTAATCGCATTTTCTTCCCCATAAAATTTCTTTTACAACTGTGGGTATTGCAGATCACTAATATATCGTAGCTCACAATATATCATAGCATGTCGTGTTGTACTGGTTTGACATTAGACACTGGAAAGACAGTTCTCATGTATTGTTCGGGCGTTTACATTCTTGCACGCACACTTTTCTCCTTGACTTGAAAGGCACCCCCAAGCTGTGACGCCAAAGCTTAAGTGGGTCTCCACGGCAGGTGGGATCGCGCATTTGCCATCGCGTCGTCAGTATAGTGCAATGACTTCCTGTTGCATCGATCTGCACAAACATCAAACGAGGAAGCCGCGAAAACTGGGATGTTCAACACTTAACTAATTAACAACTACTTAAACTATAGTCTGCTTCCCACAACATCTTTTATCGGTTTAAGTGGTTGAAGGTGGAACATGTTAATACGTAGAATCACCTCGTTACACCATAATGTCAACGTACTCAAGTCCTTTTTGGAGGCTCTGACAGTGCCACAGGAAAAAGTACACAGCTATATCAGAGACAGCAAAGGACTTGGAAGAGCCGTTGAACGGAATGAACAGTGTCTTGAAAGGAAGATATAAGATGAACATCAACAAAAGCAAAACGAGGATAATGGAATGTAGTCGAACTAAGTCGGGCGATGCTGAGGGAATTAGATTAGGAAATGAGACACTTAAAGTAGTAAAGGAGTTTTGCTATTTGGGGAGCAAAATAACTGATGATGGTCGAAGTAGAGGAGATATAAAATGTAGACTGGCGATGGCAAGGAAAGCGTTTCAGAAGAAGAGAAATTTGTTAACATCGAGTATAGATTTAAGTGTCAGGAAGTTCTTTCTGAAAGTATTTGTATGGAGTGTAGCCATGTATGGAAGTGAAACATGGACGATAAATATTTTGGATAAGAAGAGAATAGAATCTTTCGAAATGTGGTGCTACAGATGAATGATGAAGATTAGATGGGTAGATTACATAACTAATGAGGAAGTATTGAATAGAATTGTAGAGAAGAGGAGTATGTGGCACAACTTGACAAAATGAAGGGACCGGTTAGTAGGACATGTTGTGAGGCATCAAGGGATCACAAATTTAGCATTGGAGGGCAGCCTGGAGGGTAGAAATCGTAGAGGGAGACCAAGAGATGAATACAGTAAGCAGATTCAGAAAGATGTGGGTTGCAGTAAGTACTGGGAAATGAAGAAGCTTGCACAGGATAGGGTAGCATGGAGAGCTGCATCAAACCAGTCTCAGGACTGAAGACTACAACAACAACAATATTTGGAAAGAAATCTGACTCATAACTGGACTACTATTAATGTTAAAAACCACTTGTACAAGTCAAAAAATTCACTACATCACCCACCATAACGTATCAAAAACCATACCTCGATGTAGTCACTCATTCTGGCTACAGGGTAAGCCGGAGAGGAGCAGAAATGATTAGCGAACAAGTGAACACAGAAAACACAAAATTTATTTAATTTCTGTTCCTCCAGTCGAACGAGGCGAATGCAGCAAGAAACTAATTCTCATCGTCCATAAGGATCTTCAGGTAGCGAAGTGGCTTCGAGAAGAAGTCAGGAAAGTTGTTGCTGGCGACTGCCCTACACCGCAGCAGCAAAGCGTGCTCATGGTACGGAGCCCCTGGCGACCGTCGTTGTTTATATCACAAGAACCGGAATAAAACGTCTGAGTGGACAAGGGTAGAACGCGAACATTCGTAATAAACCAGCAACATTCATATTACGTAATTTAGCGGAGACCACTATATCACCGGATCTGTGCTCCACCTCTTGTGAATGTCCAGGAACACTGAAAGCTGCGGTGTAGGGAGCAACTGGCAAGGACAGGTGAACACTGTAACACGAAACATTTTATTCAATCCAGAAAGTATGTGAAGTACCGTCACAAAGATTGTCACGAGTTGGGTAGAAGCGGATGCCAGCATCACATGACTGCAAACACTCAAGTTCAAAAAAAAAGAACAACACTTTACGTTATACACCACAGCCTCTTGTCTAAGGAATCTTACCGTTCTCGCGTAAACCTCGCGTAAAACCAGTCTCAAACGCGAAACTACAGCAACATTCCTGTTGTAGGTTTGTGTTGGTTTTCATAGCAAATATCAACAGCTGTGACTGACTGTCATACTTTTTCATCTTTTTTCATAAACTTTGTCATACAAATGGCAACTTGCCGCAGTGGATACACCGGTTCCCGTCAGATCACCGAAGTTAAGCGCTGTCGGGTGTGGCGGGCACTTGGGTGGGTGACCATCACGGCCGCCATGCGCTGTTGCCATTTTTCGGGCTGCACTCAGCCTCGTGATGCCAATTGAGGAGCTACTCAACCGAACGGTAGCGGCTCCGGTCACAGAAAAGCATCGTAACGACTGGGAGAGCGGTGTGCTGACCAGACGACCCTCCTATCCGCATCCTCATCTGAGGATGACACGGCGGTCGGATGGTCTCGATGGGCCTCTTGTGGCCTGAAGACGGAGTGCTTCTCATACGAGTAACTCACGTTGTACAATGAACATTTTATTCAGAAAGAAAAAAACGTAAAAAGAGTGACATGTTTCGATGGTAAAGAAGTGTTCTTCATGAACGACAACTTTTTCAAAAATCTCCGATAGCTGGAACACTGCCAAGAGTCTATGCCATTACCAAAAATTGGAAATAATCGGGAAAGCGAAATAAGTCTTAGATTTTATGGTGTTTATGGCCAGAATACCTCCGCTGGAGTACACAAAGAATCTCCTGTTTCCAGTTGTCTGTCCCTCTTCCCGGATGTGAAGCAGTCGTCTGGTCCGCTGTGAAAATAGCTAAGCTGCACCGTCGGAAGCTGCGTCGTGGTTTGGACCACGCTCACGACCTCCCTTGTTTCCACCAAGCAGTTACAGAAGCCCTGGCTTCCAGTGCACGATTAATACCAGCCTGCGAGTCAAATGTGCAAGACTTCTCTGCACTCTGGAGATGTGGGGCGTTTAATAACGGTCGCTCTTCGCTGTAACGACAGCCATTTGTGAGGTTACATGCTGTTGCTTATTCCAGTAATGTAATGTTGCTTACGAAGCTTTCGGTGATGTTCCTTGAGCTGCAAAATAAACTTTTACTAGATGTTTAAAAACCGTTTATTTAATTTACTCGTAGCGACCAGCATACTGTAGTTGTTAATTTCAGCGCGTCTCGGAATCTGAGAAGCAACATAATATTATGACAATTCGCCCAAACATTCCGTCACTTAAAGATAAAGCTTCGAAAAATCATCTTTTAAAATACTGTTGAATTAAAATATTTTTACTCAGGAATACGTCTTGCTTCTTTAGCAGCCACTACTAGTCAACTGTGAGCAAAGACACACAAGAATTATGTCTTCAACGGAACAATGTAGACGTGAATAATACAACATATACGCTGTTAGACGTGGCATGTAAAGATGAGCCCATGCTGTTTGTGTGCTATACCATTCAAGTAGACTAAAAGGGGCTCGGACTACTACTTGCTTCGCAAAGCCTGTGCATTATAACGAAGAGGTAAAGCATACATAAGTGAAGGGTACTGGAAGAATTGAAACTACAAGTATGTAGAGCAGCAGTCATCTGATTCAAGAAGGTATCCCAGACGTCATTCACAGCAACAGGTTTTCAGATACGTACGAAGTTTACCACGTTGTTCACAAGTTTTTAGAGGTCCGCTCTCATAGACGCCAGAGGCAATGCCTGAATAAAGGTAGCAGCTGCAATACATATACTGGTGATTTCGATATCAGGCAGAAATTATGCACGTATAGTCATCAGTCGATATTATACTGTCTATATACAGACAATGTTGAAGAATTTTAGTCTGTCACGGTAGCTGCACGGTCAGAGCGGTGGCTTACTTACCGAAATGGGCCGGATTCGATTCCCGGCAAGGTGGAAGATTCTCTCTGCTGGAGGACTGGCTGTTGTGTTGTATTTACGTTCATATCGTCATAATTGAGATTATACTACTGAGATGATGAATGGGCACGGTCCGAAAGGCAATATATTGGAAAAAAGCAAAAACATTGCTGCAGGTATATCGATCTTTCATAATACTCTTTGTCGTATACTTCTACTGGATATGAGATGTAACGAATTTTTCGCCCACCCCGTCCAATAATATTGTTCGGGTCTTGAGTCTGATGCTACTGTTGACACTGTCTTGTGTGTTCATCCCTACATGACTGCTGCAGCCGACATCCGATTGATCCTGATGGCTTTATTTAACCCTTGGTGTTCCTCTATAATTTAACTCTCTCCCTTCTCAACTTCCTACATTCCAAAACTCTTTTCCATTGACGTGTTCTGCGAACTATTGTCTCTATAATGTCTCTATTAATATAGTTTTTTTGTAATTGACCAGCTCTGTAACCTTCGTATAATTTGAAAGAGATAAATGTATTTTTCTACTAATTAAACAAATTTATGGGGAAAATACGTTTCAATGAACAGAGACACACACATAGAATAAATTTACATAACGATAGTTTCCTGTTCCGAATTTATCATCTTTTTTCGCTTTTAAGAGTGACTCACGCTTTCTGAAATATCTAAAATGTGATATAAAGAAAATGTCGGTATTTTACGTGCGCTGTACCGTTAGCATCGATATCGGTCACACGATTTCTCGAAGAGTCGATACATCAGTACTCCAGAAACTTTGCCAACACTGTGCATGATTCCATTGGACCATAACGGAAGAGGTGGACTTACGAAGAGATTCAGTAGAATCTTGTGTGGATTATATCTCGTGTCCGTAAGCTACTGCTCGTTCTGTGTACTATATGGGTTGGGTAAAAGCACATAATCAAAGTAAATATTCACCAAATGTGTGTATGAGATGAGGTGTAATGGATGATTTAAAAATTTAATCGGAAGAGACAGAAGCTGTCACGTTTAGTACGACTTTGAACTTCTTTAAACAAGAACTAGACTGAAGATACATGTAATGTTTATGCAACGGTAAGGAAACCTACGAAAACCTTTCAGGTATAAAGAATGACATACGAAGATGAAAATTATGCTTTATGTTACGTCGGAGGAATCGGCGGAACGTGCGGTGGCTTTCCCTGTGCGAATATATATATATATATATATATATATATATATATATATATATATATATATATATATATATATCCAAGGGAGACTAGAAAGGGACTACCTAAAGCGTAAGGGTGAATGTATCCAGATCATGAAGTGATTTCATATGTGCTAAAAGAGAAACACAATCCGAAGAAGCTACAATCCATGATGAAGCACTTCCCTAAACCTTTATGTTGTTCACCCCCGACCTATTATTTTCAGTAGACATGATTGCTCTGACAGGTAGGGTGAGCAGCTATCTGGTGCTGTCTACTGATGATGCCGGAGGGTACGGAAAACGTCGTTGAGTGACTGTGGGAGAATACAAGATGACTTAGAAAAAAATTGTAGTTGGTGTGATGTATCGTAGTTAGCTATAAATGTTGAAAAATATAGGTTAATGCGGACGAGTAGGAAAAGAAACTCGTAACGTTCGAATACAACATTAGTAGTGTGCTGACTGACACACAGGTAGTCACGTCGATTAAATGTCTAGGAGTACCTCTGTAAATCGATATCCAATGGAACGAGCATTTAGGGTCTGCGGTAGGGAAGGCGAGTGGTGGAGTTCAGTTTATTGGAAGAATTTTGGGACTGTGGTTCATCTGCAAAAGACTGCCACGGTGTTTGGGATACACGCCGGGTCGGAAAAAGGAAGACACAGAAGCAGTTCAGTGGCGGGCTGCTAGACTTGTTACCGGTAGATTCGAACAACACAAAAGTATTATAGAGTTGCTTCGGGAATTCAAATGGGAATCCCAGCAGGGATGACGACGTTCTTTTCAAGGAATACTACTGAGAAAACTTAAATAATTTGAGGCTGATTGCAGGACGATTCTACCACCGCCAACGCACATTTCGCGAAAGGACCACGAAGATAACATAAGAGAAACTAGGGATCTTATAGAAGCATGCAGACATTTTTCCTTCTCTCTATTTGGGATTGGAAAGGGGAAAGGAAATGACCAGTAGTGGTACAGCGTGCCCTCCGCCATACACCATACAGTGGAGTATATGCCAGGTGGTAATAATTAAAGTGCAGCTACTCAAGGAGGTCCAGTGTGGGTTGTAATTATCGTATGGCAGCGAAACTTGGTACATATTCTACTGTTTTAATATGGAACTGAGTGACGCTCGAAAAAAAAATATTTCAATTTTGGCCAACATGTGCAAATCTGTCATTGTACAGCATCTCATCGACGTCTCCGGTGCACATATTGATCAATTTGTGTAAGCGGCGGTTAATAAAAAATTCAGCATTATGCCTTCCTCACTTCATTGATCTTTTGTGCCCACGTCCTCTTCCTAATCCGTTACAGCGCCAGATTGCACCTGCTGGCTCAAACTGGAACTGCGTTTCTACCAGCGTAAATAGATTCCACATTAAAGCATTAGAATATCAAACACATTTCCACAACAACTGCGTATGATAATTACAGCCCACACTGGACCTCTGTGATTAGCTGCACTTTAATTACAACCACGCAATATGTAGATTTGGAAGGAGATGAGAAATCGCCAGTCAACAAGTTAATACCAGCTCATATACTGCTGCCACAAGACATCAGATCTGCCTCCTTAGCTGAGGGTGCCTATGTGGTGGTATCGATCTGGTGGTAAGTCGGTTTAAATCCTGGTGGTAGAAGAAACTATGAGCACCACTATGTGGACCCTTTGTTAATGTTTGAGTGGCAATGGGAGGAAAAGTGGCAGCGTAAGGTTCATGATCACGAGACTTTGCACCAATGTCGTTGATTAAATTCCAGCCTGTGAACAGTGTGTAACGGAGTGAGGGCACGTGACACTGTTGACGGTGGCCTGTCTGTCGGATGGCAGTGTCCAGCCCGGCGGCCCCCTCTGTGCTGTTAGAGGGGAGTCGGGTATGTGTCGCCACTGACCTTCACCCTCTTCATCCCTCGCATCGTCACACAGCACTGTATACACCCATTCCGTCAGCTTCACTCAACAGATGTTCCTAACACACAACTCTCACAGTCCGCAAAGGAAAGCTACCATTGTGCGAGAAGGAAAGAATGACGTTTTTCTAGCCAACTACACCATGCGACATTACCTTAGCTAATCTGAATAAGTAATGGATTTGTTCTATCATCCTAATCATCGCATTCTGCACAACCACTGCACAACGATTGCAACCTATCTGTATGTCTTTGATGGCATGAACACTGGGGAAAATTGTTTTACACCAGCTCCTCGACGCCATGTCGCGGGTAACTTTCCTCTCTTACAATATGGGCTGGAGGTACACGCTAAACACGCACAGTGTTACGTTACACAGTTTACAGACGGTGTTGTTCGCTCATTCTACAGATTTTTCGCCTCTACGTGTAAGTAGCATCACTTGCTCAGCGATGGCGACTTCGTCGCGATCTTGACTTGTAGTACGAGAAGTCAGGTAACCACTGCTTTAAAACTGGCGTGCTGTGAAGGGAAATGAATTATTCTAACTAGTCTCTGTTGATGGAATAACAGTCTAGAGACTGCCCTCGGTAAGAACGAAGAGGAGGAAAAGACGAGCATCTATACAGGACGATTCAGCTGCCTCTAACGCTGGGTCTTACGCAGCCTGCAACGCCTTCGAACATAACTAGCGATGTGCGATCTATTAGTCCGACAGAAAAAGTGAACATAACCATTTTGTGACAAATGTAACGTGGTTGAATTTTGCAGTGGAATTTGGTTTCGCTGGAGGTCTTCATTTTCGAGTTATTCAAGAGAAACGTGTTTGAAGATAACATTTGCACTTTTTTCTTGAATAATTCAAAAATTACAGTGTCTGTCGAAAACGCATTGCAGTACAAAATGTAACTACATTAAATTCACTGCAAAAATGTCATGTTCATTTTTTTCTGTAGTGAAAATTGTTTGCACGTAATGAGCGAGAGAATAAGAAAATCTTGCACGTGGTTTTTGGAGGCGTTGCAGGTTGCATAAACCCGAGATAGGCCCAACTGTATCACCCTGTACCTCCTTACATTAATACAGGACACCTACACTGAAAGTAGTAGTAGTAGTAGTAGTAGCAGTGACAGCCGCTCTTCTTTGGATCTTCTCTATCTCCTCTGTCAACCCGACCTGGTACGGATCCCACACTGATGAGCAATACTCGAGTACAGGTCGAACAAGTGTTTCGTAAGCCACCTACGTTGTTGATGGACTACATTTTCTAAGGACTCTCCCAATGCATCTCAACCTGGCACCCGCCTTACCAACAATTAATTTTATGTGATCATTCCACTTCTAATCGTTCCGTACGCATACTCCCAGATATTTTACAGAAGTAACTGCTACCAGTGTTTGTTCCGCTGTCATATACTCATACAATAAAGAGTCCTTCTTTCTGTGTGTTCGCAATACATTACATTTGTCTGTGTTAAGGGTCAGTTGCCACTCCCTGCACCAAGTGCGTATCCGCTGCAGATCTTCCTGCATTTCTCTGCAATTTTCTAATGGTGCAACTTCTCTGTATACTACAGCATCATCCGCGAAAAGCCGCATGGAACTTCCGACACTGTCTACTAGGTCATTTATATATATTGTGAAAACCAATGGTCCCATAACACTCCCCTGTGGCACGCCAGAGGTTACTTTAACGTCTGTAGACGTCTCTCCATTGATAACAACATGCTGTGTTCTGTTTGCTAAAAACTCTTCAATCCAGCCACACAGCTGGTCTGATATTCCGTGGGCTCTTACTTTGTTTATCAGGCGACAGTGCGGAACTGTATCGAACGCCTTCCGGAAGTCAAGGAAAATGGCATCCACCCGGGAGCCTGTGTCTAATATTTTCTGGGTCTCATGAACAAATAAAGCGAGTTGGGTCTAATACGATCGCTGTTTCCGGAATCCATGTTGATTCCTACAGAGTAGATTCTGGTTTTCCAGAAATGACATGACACGCCAGCAAAAAACATGTTCTAAAATTCTACAACATATCGATGTCAGAGATACAGGCCTATAGTTTTGCGCATCTGCTCGACGACCCTTCTTGAAAACTGAAACTACCTGTGCTCTTTCCCAATGATTTGGAACCTTCCGTTCCTCTAGAGGCTTGCGGTACACGGCTGTTAGAAGGGGGGGGGGGGGCAAGTTCTTTCGCGTACTTTGTGCAGAATCAAATTGGTATCCCGTCAGGTCCAGTGGACTTTCCTCTGTTGAGTGATTTCAGTTGCTTTTCTATTCTTTGGACACTTATTTCGATGTCACCCATTTTTTCGTTCGTGCGAGGATTTAGAGAAGGAACTGCAGTGCGGTCTTCCTCTGTGAAACAGCTTTGGAAAAAGGTGTTTAGTATTTCAGCTTTACGCGTGTCATCCTCTGTTTCAATGCCATTATCATCCCAGAGTGTCTGAATATGTTGTTTCGACCCACTTACTGATATAACGTAAGACCAGAACTTCCTAGGATTTTCTAAGTCAGTCAAGTCAGTAGCGCTGCGAGCTGTAATTAACAATAAGAAACAGTCCAACGACATGTTTGTAAGTGATCTGCTACAAGCATCAGTAACATTTCCTTAGGATTTCTCGACAATTAGATCTATGTCTAACATAGCTGTAGATGTACATGACTAGAAATTTGATGGTAACGTAGCCTGCAAGGCAAGTGTGTTAATGAAAAACGATGGAACCATACTATTACGAAACAGATACGACGCTGTCAGCGGCAATCAACATTCCAATAGGAACACAGAGCAGCCGCTTGTGGTCATACACCTCTGCTCATCATCGCTTCCAACCTGCGCCTCATGAAAGTGGTGTCATACCGACAGGCCTTGGCAGCATGTCACTAGATCCTACTTGCAGGCATGAATCAAGCAGTCTCATTGAACACTGATTATGAGTCAGGCGGCAGTAGCCGACCGAGACAGATGCAGCAGCAGGGAAGCAACCACTTTTGTGTCATTTGCAGGTTCCTAAACAAGAGCGAATTTTATTCTATCACCTGTGTGCTTTAATAGTTTAGTTTCTTGAGTTTCTGCGTGTAAATTTAATATCTAATAGCCACAGTTGTCGCGTTTTCGTTTGCGTCGGAAAGTAAACCGATTTTTTGACCTGAGTGCTTCGGTAGTTAGGTTTTTGAATATCTGCGTATTACTAGACACAGTTCGTGCGTTTTCGACAGGGTCTACAGTAGAATTGCGCAGCACGTGCCGATAGTTCGTTTATCTGCATAATTTAGTTCTCCACGGTCTTTAGTGTGGACAGGGACTGCGATTGTTGTGTGCGGATGTGAGCCGTGTTGGTGACACTCCACTCTCAGCTTCAGGCTGTGATGGCTTCGGTTACACAGCTTGAGGCTGCAGTGGATGGGCACCACTGTTGTGGGCCGGCCGTGGGGATCCAACGGACGTCCAGCGCGTCAGAGTCCTCTGATCGGTCCTCACCGGTGGCCAACCCAGTTACAGCTCGCACTGAGGCTGAGCCCCCACCTGTGGTCGAGTGGGAGGTAGCCCCGGGGCGAAGAAGGCGGCGAAAGACTTCTCAGGAGGCCGGACGTAGGGCCTACCCTGTTTGTGTGACAAACAGGTTCCAGGTGCTGTCTGTGGCTGACACTGTCGCTGAGCCAGATGCTGTCGCCTGTCCTGTTTCAGAGGAAACCACTCAGCCTGCAAGATCCGGGCAAGCGCAGAGGGTGGCATTATTGGTAGTTGGGAGCTCCAACGTTAGGCGCGTTGTGGGAGCCCTTAGGGACTTGGATGAAAAGAAGGGTAAGAAAACCAATTGCACTCCGTGTGCATACCGATTGGGGTCATTCCATATGTGGAAAAGGTCCTCCCGGATGCCATGAAGAGCACAGGGTGCAGCCAACTGCAGGTGGTGGCTCACGTTGGTACCAATAATGTGCGTCACTTTGGATCAGAAGAGATTGTCTCTGGTTTCGAGCGGCTAACAGAAGGCTGCCAGTGTTGCTTGCAAGATTTTGGAAAAAACGACATTTTGTCTATGGAGTGAGTGATTGATTCTCTTCCAAAAATTTCTTGTTTATTTATAGACACAATCACATGTTTATGACACAGTCATAACCGGTTTCGTCCATACAATGACCGTCTTCAGATGTTAAAGGCGGCATACACTGAACACAGGTTCATGCGTTGCTTGCAACATGAAAGCAGAGCTGACCATTTGCAGCATAGTCGACAGTACCGATTGCGGACCTCTGGTACACAACCGAGTGGAGGGTCTGAATTAGAGGCTCAGACATTTCTGCGACCGTGTAGGCTGCAGATCTTCGACTTGCGCCAAAGGGTGGTTGGGTTTCGGGTCCCGCTGAATACGTCAGATGTACACTATACGCAGGAGGCGGCTACACGGGTAACGGGGGCTGCGTGGCGTGGACTGGGCGGTTTTTTAGGTTAAGAGGGTCTCAGGAAAACACAAGAAGCACTTCAGTCACAAAGGGTGCAGGCTGAACACAGGAAGAACGAAGATGAAGGAACTATTGGTATAACAGTTGTAAATTGTCGTAGCTGTGTTGGGAAAGTCCCAGAGCTCCAAGCGCTAATAGAAAGCACCGGTGCTCAAATCGTTATAGGCACTGAAAGCTGGCTAAAGCCGGATATTAGTTCAGCCGAAATTTTTGCGAAGAACCAAACGGTGTTCCGAAAAGATAGGCTAAACACGGTTGGCGGTGGCGTGTTCGTTGCTGTCAGAAGTAGATTGTCTTGTCGCAAAATTGAAGTAGATACTTTCTGTGAGTTGGCACGGGCAGAGGTCATTGTTGGCAACTGGAATAAAACAATTACTGGATCCTTCTACCGACCTCCCAAATCGGATGATACAGTCACTGTAAGGTTCAAAGAAAACTTGAGTTTGATTTCAAACACGTACCCAACTCACACGATAATAGTTGGTAGTGACTTTAGTTTACCCTCGATATATTGGCGAAACTGCATGTTTCATTCCGGAGGTAGGCATAAAATATCATCCGAAATTGTGCTAAACGCATTCTCTGAAAATTATTTCGAGCAGTTAGTTCATGAGCTCACGCCAATAGCAAACGGTTGTGAAAACACACTTGACCTCGTAGCAACAAATAATTCTTAGTTAATAACGAGCATCAAAACCGATTCAGGAATTACTGAACACAGGGTTGTCGCAGCGAGATTGAATATTGTAATCCCCAAATCCTCGAAAAATAAGTGAAAAATATGCCTATTCAAAAATGCAGATAAAAATTCACTTGACGCCTTCCCCCGAGATAATGATATAAGTGTAGACAAAATCAAACGGGGGTAATGCAGGAGTTGGTTTAATAATGAATAAAAAAATAGGAGTGCGGGTAAGCTACTACAAACAGCATAGTGAACGCATTATTGCGGCCAAGATAGATACGAAGCCCACGCTTACTACAGTAGTACAAGTTTATACGCCAACTAGCTCTGCAGATGACGAAGTAATGGAAGAAAGGTATCATGAAATAAAAGAAATTATTCAGATAGTGAAGGGAGACGAAAATTTAATAGTCATGGGTGACTGGAATTCGTCAATAGGAAAAGGGAGAGAAGGAAACATAGTAGGTGAATATGGATTGGGGGGGAAGGAATGAGAGAAGAAGCCGCCTTGTAGAATTTTGCAAAGAGCATAACTTAATCATAGCTAAAACTTGGTTCAAGAATCATAAAAGAAGGTTGTATACATGGAAGAAGCCTGGAGATACTGACTGGTTTCAAATAGATTACATAATGGTAAGACAGAGATTGAGAAACCAGGTTCTAAATTGTAAGACATTTCCAGGGGCAGATGTGGATTCTGATCACAATCTATTGGTTATGAACTGTAGATTAAAACTGAAGAAACTGCAAAAAGGTGGGAACTCAAGGAGATTGGACCTGGATAAACTGAAAGAACCAGAGGTTGTACAAAGTTTCAGGGAGAGCATAAGGGAACAATTGACAGGAATGGGGAAAAGAAACACAGTAGAAGAAGAATGGGTAGCTTTGAGAGATGAAGAAGTGAAGGCAGCAGAGGACCTAGTAGGTAAAAAGACGAGGGCTAGTAGAAATCCTTGGGTAACAGAAGAAATACTGAATTTAATTGATGAAAGGAGAAAACATAAAAATGCACTAAATGAAGTAGGCAAAAATGAATACAAACGTCTCAAAAACAAGCTCGACAGGAAGTGCAAAATGGCTAAGCAGGAATGGCTAGAGGACAAATGGGGTAAGATAGATACTGCCTACAGGAAAATTAAAGAGACCTTTGGAGAACAGAGAAACACTTGTATGAATATCAAGAGCCCAGATGGAAACCAAGTTCTAAGCAAAGAAGGGAAAGCAGAAAGGTGGAGGGAGTATATAGAGGGCCTATACAAGGGCAATGTACTTGAGGACAATATTATGGAAATGGAAGAGGATCTAGATGAAGATGAAATGGGAGATACGATACTGCGTGAAGAGTTTGACAGAGCACTGAAAGACCCGAGTCGAAACAAAGCCCCGGTAGTAGACAACATTCCATTAGAACTACTGACGGCCTTGGGAGAGTCAGTCCTGACGAAACGCTACTACCTGGTGAGCAAGATGTATGAGACAGGCGAAATACCCTCAGACTTCAAGAAGTATATAATAATTCCGATCCCAAAGAAAGCAGGTGCTGACAGATGTGAAAATTACCGAACAATCAGTTTAATAAGTCACGGATGCAAAATACTGACGCGTATTCTCTACAGACGAATGGAAAAACTGGTAGAAGCTGACCTCGGGGAAGATCAGTTTGGATTCCGTAGAAATCTTGGAACACATGAGGCAACACTGACTCTACGACTTATCTTAGAAGCTAGATTAAGGAAAGGTAAACCTACGTTTCTAGCATTTGTAGACTTAGAGGAAGCTTTTGACAATGTTGACTGGAATACTCTCTTTCAAATTCTGAAGGTGGCAGGGGTAAAGCACAGGGAGCGAAAGGCTATTTACAATTTGTACAGAAAGCAGATGGCAGTAATAAGAGTCGAGGGGCATGAAAGGGAAGCAGTGGTTGGGAAGGGAGTGAGACAGGGGTGTAGCCTATCCCCGATGTTATTCAATCTGTATATTGAGCAAGCAGTGAAGGAAACGAAAGAAAAATTCGGAGTAGGTATTAAAATCCATGGAGAAGAAATAAAAACTTTGAGGTTCGCCGATGACATTGTAATTCTGTCAGAGACAGCAAAGGACTTGGAAGAGCAGTTGAACGGAATGGACAGGGTCATGAAAGGATGGCATAAGATGAACACCAACAAAAGCAAAACGAGGATAATGGAATGTAGTCGAATTAAGTCGGGTGATGCTGAGGGACTTAGATTAGGAAATGAGACACTTAAAGTAGTAAAGGAGTTTTGCTATTTGGGGAGCAAAATAACTGATGATTGTCGAAGTAGAGAGGATATCAAATGTAGACTGGCAATGGCAAGGAAACCGTTTCAGAAGAAGAGAAATTTGTTAACACCGAGTATTGATTTAAGTGTCAGGAAGTCCTTTCTGAAAGTATTTGTATGGAGCGTAGCCATGTATGGAAGTGAAACATGGACGATAACTAGCTTGGACAAGAAGAGAATAGAAGCTTTCGAAATGTGGTGTTACAGAAGAATGCTGAAGATTAGATGGGTAGATTATATAACTAATGTGGAGGTATTGAATAGGATTGGGGAGAAGAGAAGTTTGTGACACAACTTAACTAGAAGAAGGGATCGGTTGGTAGGACATGTTCTGAGGCATCAAGGGATCACCAATTTAGTATTGGAGAGCAGCGTGGAGGGTAAAAATCGTAGAGGGAGACCAAAAGATGAATACACTAAGCAGATTCAGAAGGATGTAGGTTGCAGTAGGTACTGGGAGATGAAGAAGCTTGCAGAGGATAGAGTAGCATGGAGAGCTGCATCAAACCAGTCTCAACAACAAGTGTAGACCAGATGTGGCTTAAATTCAAAGAAATGGTAGCGGCAGCAATTGAGAGATTTATACCAAATAAATTAACAAACGTCGGAGCTGATCCTCCTTGGTACACAAAATGGGTTAGAACACTGTTGCAGAAACAACCAAACAAACATGCCAAATTTAAACAGATGCAAAATCCCCAAGATTGGCGATCCTTTACAGCAGCTCGAAATTTAGCGCGGAGTTCAATGCGAGACGCCTGTAACAGTTTCCTCAACGACACTTTGACTCGGAACCTGGCAGAAAATCCGAAAAGATTCTGGTCGTATGTGAAGTATGTTAGCGGCAAGAAACAATCAATGCCTTCTCTGCGCGATAGCAATGGAGATACTATCGATGACAGTGCTGCCAAAGCAGATTTACTAAACACAGCCTTTCGAAATACCTTCACAAAAGAAGATGAAGTAAATATTCCAGAATTCGAATCGAGAACATCTGCCAACATGAGTAACGTAGAACTAAATATCCTCGGAGTTGTGAAGCAACTTAAATCACTTAATAAAAGCAAGTCTTCTGGTCCAGACTGTATACAAATTAGGTTCCTTTCGAAGTATGCTGATGCATTAACTCCATACTTAACAATCATATACAGCCGTTTGCTCGACGAAAGATCCTTACACAAAGACTGGAAAGTTCCACAAGTCATATCAATATTCAAGAAAGGTAGTAGGAGTAATCCACTGAATTACATGCCCTTATGATTAACGTCAATATGCAGCAAGATTTTAGAACATATATTGTGTTCGAATATTATGAATTACCTCGAAGAAAACTGTCTATTGACTCACAGTCAACATGGGTTTAGAAAACATCGTTCCTGTGAAACACAACTAGCTCTTTATTCACATGAAGTGTTGAGTGCTATTGATAGGGGATTTCAGATAGATTCTGTATTTCTGGAATTCCGGAAGGCTTTTGACACTGTATCACACAAGCGTCTCGTAATGAAATTGCGTGCTTACGGAATATCGTCTCAGTTATTTGACTGTATTTGTGATTTCCTGTCAGAAAGGTCACAGTTCGTAGTAATTGACGGAAAGTCATCGAGTAAAACAGAAGTGATTTCTGGCGTTCCCAAAGGTAGTGTCATAGGCCCTTTGCTGTTCCTTATCTATATAAACGATTTGGGAGACAATCTGGGCAGCCATCTTCGGTTGTTTGCAGATGACGGTGTCGTCTATCGACTAATAAAGTCATCAGAAGATCAAAACATGCTGAAAAAAATTTAGAAAAGGTATCTGAATGGTACAAAATTAGGCAGTTGACCCTAACTAACGAAAAGTGTGAGGTCATCGACATGAGTGCTAAAAATAACTCGTTAAACTTCAGTTACACTACAAATCAGTCTAATCTAAAAGCTGTAAATTTAACTAAATACCTTCGTATTACAATTACGAACAACTTAAATTCGAAGGAACACATCGAAAATGTTGTGGGGATGGCTAATCAAAGACTGCGTTTTATTGGCAGGACACTTAGAAAATCTAACAGACCAACTAAGGAGACTGCGTACACTACGCTGGTCCGTCCTCTTTTAGAATACTGCTGCGCTATGTGGGATCCTTATCAGATAAGACTGACGGTGTACATCGATAAAATTCAAAGAAAGGCAGTACGTTTCTTATTATCGCGAAATATGGGAGAGAGTGTCACAGAAATGATTCAGGATTTGGGCTGGAAATGATTAAAAGAAAGGCATTTTTCGTTGCGACGGAATCTTCTTACGAAATTCCAATCAACAACTTTCTCGTCCGAATCCTAAAATATTTTGTTGACGCGCTGTACGAGATTGGAATAACAGAGAATTGTGAAGGTGGCTGGATGAACCCTCTGCCAGGCACTTGAATGTGTTTTGCAGAGTATCGATGTAGATGTAGATGTAGATTAATTGGAGCTGATTATGGGGGTTCAGGTGAACAGGAAGTGCAGCATCACAATCATAGAAATAAGAAGAGGCCATGTTCGACTCCTTAAGTGCGATATATTTTGCATTCTAGACTTACAAGGCAACGTAAAATGAATATTAAGAATTGAAACCGGGGGTAAGAGCTCACAAGCGTTCAATTTCAAGTTCACACGTTATCAGGCATCAATTAAACTAAAAGTTACAAAAATGTAAACAATGGAGCCCCTATAAGGTTTAGAGGAGCAAGAGAGAGAAATGCTACCAATGAGGAACAGCAGAGGTGCATGATAGCGCGTTACCCAGCCTGCAGGTGTAGGCCTTAGCATCTCGCTGTCAACGGCTGGCGGTTGTCCAAGGTGTGTCCACTGTGATGGACTCGGCCGTTAAGTGGTGTCTGCTGCAGACGGCAACAAAACTCAGGCTGAGGAATCCTACTGAGCCCCGTTTAAAAACTCGATCCCAACAACAAAAGGGCAGACTGTCTGGGTATGTGCTATTTTCTATCGTCACCCTAAGCGGCTGTTCCTGCGAAAAGCTCAGACTGTCCTACCAGCGAGTTCTGATGGAATTCTGCATATCTGCTGGGCTGCCACCGTCTGGTTGATCCTAGCCGCCAACTACCTCCATCGAATGTAACCGTGCACTCCTGACGTCCTTCGTCAAACCAATGACCTTGTGTAACGGTCACCGCTATTTTGGTGACTACCATTAATTTTATTTTGAATGGGGTTGCTTTAAAATTTGCCGGCCTGGGTGGTCGAGCGGCTCTATGCGCTTCAGTGTGGAACCGCGCGACTGCTACGGTCGCCTCGGGCATGGATGTCCTTAGGTTTAAGTAGTTCCAAGTTCTAGGGGACTGATGACCTGAGAATTTAAGTCCCATAGTGCTCAGAGCCATTTGAACTATTTGAACCTTTAAAATTAACCTGGCCCAAAATACTCCTGCACAGAGGGAATAATGTTCAGTAATTTCCGTCTCACTCTCGTCTCGGGGACACGCAAATCGGAAGGCAGGGTTTCTTTATTTTCTTTAAATCGTAGTTTAATTACTCACTGAGCACTGAGTGACTTAGAAACAATACCTTTCTTACAACAAATAAATGTACTGAAACACTTATTTCCCGACAGAGGCGAAAATATGCTAGGAGCTGTCAAAACGTTTCCGTTCGAAGGTCGTACAGTACAGAATCGGTATGTCAATCAGTCAAAATCATCCTCAGCATCGAGGCAATCACCCCGCCTACGCACAACGTTGAAGCTACCCGTTCATCGTGTCCTGCTGCGTGAAAAAGTCCGCAGCTGCCTGCTGAACGTGCTCTTCCGACGGGAAACGTCTGCACTCCAGGTCCTTTTTGAAGGGACGGAAGGCGTGGTAGTCGCATGGGGAGAGGCCAAGACTGTATGGCGGGTGCTCTGGTGTCTCTCACTTGAGTGTAGCTTCTGCGTTACGAGGTATCCGATATGAAACAGTAGCACCCCTTGTCACAGTTCGTGTCCGACATTCATGCTGCCTTGTTCATTCTCCGATGGATGTCTACCAATATTTGTCCTTCCGCAGCCAAGAAAAGAAAACAGCGCGTTGGTCCTGTTCGGAACACGTCGCCGTAGTTTACGTTTCAGCATATACCGCATGCATGTCAGAAAGACACGAATGCCACAGTGCCGCACTAATCCCTTTCCTAGACGTTGGTGCTTATATACCCACATGGAGCCGCCTTGCGCTGCAGCAACGTCCTCAAATAGAATTTGATCACCACTTACATCATACTGCGGCGAAGCCTGCTAGTCGTCCATAGAGAAGACTAACGTAATTCTTATAACGATAAGAAGCCTGTGCAACGATTGAGGCACACAAATTAAAGCAAAAAAATGTCATATATAATGAGTATATGCATCACTGGAGCTACAATAACTACATCACATTAAAATCTAAATTTGTCCCACCTGAAAAGCCGCGCAGGGTAGCCGCGCTGTCTTGGGCGCCTAACCACGGTTCGCGAGGCTTTCCCCGTAGGAGGTTCGAGTCCTCCCTCGGGCATGGATGTTTCTGTTGCCCTTAGCGTAAGTTAGTTTAAGTTAGATGAAGTAGTTGACGTGGCCCTGGCGCTCGGTAGCCCCCTTGGATGGGTTGAAGCTAACACGGGAAGGGCCGCCCGTGCATGACGTTAAAAGGCTGGGTGCAATCCCCACTGATCCGCACTGGCCCACCGTGAATTATCAAAGGCGGTGGGTGAGACACGGTCGGCCACGATCCCCCAGTACATGTGGAGGCTCTCCGGGGAAAGAAACTCGGGTTTGAGTGCCGCACCGTCTCGATGATCTCAAACTCCACAACATAAGACCCAGGCCATAACATCATTACATCACAACATCATCATCACAATATCACAACATCTCCTGGCTGTGGAACGGTGAGGGTTGTCCTTGTGTCAAGAAAGGACATAAAACTCCCGTCAAGGTAGGACGTTAAACGCCCCCAACCCGAGGCGAAAGCGAAGGGTGCGTGGCGCAGGGGGGTGGGGGGGGGGGGGGCTGCGCAACAGGGACACTACGTCTGTCCCTCCTGGGTTTGTGGGTCGAGCGGCGGTGTAGGGCGGGTGCGGCGCGTTGCTGGCCTCGGACGCGACCTGCTGTGCCTGCCCAGAACGCAGGGACAAGCAACCGACCGTGTGTGTCTCTGCTGCCAGTGGCCTGGCTTGCCGTCGTGGGATCCTGTCCTAACTCAGTAAGTTCGACGTGCAGGTCGCCGAAGTGGCGTCAAATCGAAAGACCTGCACCAGGCGAACGGTCTACCGGACGGGAGGCCCTAGCCACACGACATTTCCATTTCAACTCAGTAAGTGTGCCTCGCCCCACCTCTTGGTCTTCCGAGGCGTGTTCCACCACGCCCGGGAGGTGCTAACACGGCCTAGGTCAGGTTAGATGGGTCCAGACCCCGTAACGACTGGGTGACCGGCCCACCCCCTGAGTAGGAGTGGGTCCTTGGCAGCAAGGTGGAAGCTCGTGCCAGTATGGGGCGAATGGCGAGAGGGGCATCCGCCTCTCTGGAGTGCGGGGCATACTTGCCGATACAGGGAGAGTGAAATCGGTGGTGACCAGGAACTGAAGGGGACCAGTGCACTGGAAGCGGCGCGTTGAGCCCAGTAGCTCTGAGGGGTCCTTCCAAAAACCATTACCTGGCCAAGACATTAAAAAAGTTCAGGAGGTATTTTCCACCACTGTAAATCCGTTGAGAGAAAAAGTTAAAATTAACAGAGTTAAGGCTACAAAAATCGTAGTTATAATTGATGTTGCCTCAGTAGGTGACAAAAATAAACTGTTAGCTAACCAGAAGCTATGTAAGTCAGTTAGGTGTGAGCCACCCCGTAAAAGAAATCCACTCGTAATTTTGTATGATATCCCCACATCATTAACAGATGAAGACCTCTGCAAAACCCTGTATCAGCACAACCTGGACGACATGGAGACTTTTATGGAAGACTTTAGGTTAAGATTCAGAACAGTTCCAAGGGACCGGGATATAGTTCATAATGTTTCTGAAGTGTCAGGGGTTTTGTGGAGGAAATTAACAGAAATGGGCCGAGTATACATAGGGTTTCATGCGATAAATGTGGAAGACTACCTAGTGGAACCTCGTTGCCACAACTGTGTGGACATAGACCACATACACAATACTGCAGCAGGAAGCCAGCTTGCTCCAAATGTGGATCTGAAGACCACCTGAGAAAGAACCGCATTAAAGCAGGCATCTGTATACCAAGCACACGCAGGGGCAAAAAGACCTGTGGAGCAACCGGAAGAAACTGTTCGACGTATAAATTGCTGGCACAACGCCTTATATCTGGAATAGATTATCGCTCATGCTGTCTCTGAACTAAATATAACTAAGAAAAGAAAGTCCCCAAGCAAGAGTAGGAGGGATGCTGAAAGGGCACGTAAATTCAAAGAGTTTTTAAAATCTCAACAAGAGTCAAAAAAAAAAGAAAAATAATCATGGTAGGCACATGTATGCAGACTGAGCCTGTAGTAGAATCAAGGGAACAAAAAGTATCCGGGACAGATATATGTATGCAGACTGTGCCTGCGACTCGGGCCCCCTCGCGTGTCTCTTCGTCACTCAACCCAGAGGCAGGAAGCCAACAGCTGAAGGGGGCTAAGTGTCGGACAGCAGCCCGCGTGCCACCACGACAAACAGCATCATCCTTGTGCAAGAAGGACTTTCCAAATCGACACAGCAAGACAGCACAGTCACAAGCACAATGCAGCTGCAGGTAGCACAAAGAGCTACGGGAGTGGATCCGAGAAGGACGTTCCCCAACTTGGAGTTCGCTACGCAGCTGTCGCGTTTGGAGCAGCTGGCTGTCGTCACAACGGCACTCAGACACGTCGTACGCGTAGCGCATAAATACCGACGACGGAGGCTGTGGACAGAATACAACTAAAGTCAATGAATGTCCCCCCTGCGTGACCTACTTAAAGTGGTCTTTGAGAGAAATGGAGAACGTTTCAATATGGAGGAAATTTATGTACAGTCTGTCCTTGCAAATGGACGAATTGCGTCAGACTGGAACAACACCTGGCCTTATTGCAACTTCCACACTTACTTCCCATAATAACAACTAAAACAAGATCGTATAGTTCAACATCCACAACTTTCACACTCACTTTTTACACTCTCACAAATTTCACGCTCACTCTTCATAATGACAACTGAATTAACGATTGGAAACATCAACGCCCATAACAGTCGGCTAGTCATGCAGGAGCTCCGGAAGATAGTGGAAGAGTGGAGACTGCATGTAATCTGCCTGCAGGAGCCATACTATCAAGCTGGGCAAACTTATTTCACGTCCACCACCTGGCAGGTAATCTCCACTGGAGAAGAGCCGAAGCCCTGCGCGCCACCACAATAACGCAGTTATCAAATAGTCATTGCAACGTCGTGGAGTTACAATCCCCTGTAGGAACAGCATACACCATAAACATGTACTTCCAATATGGAGGAAATTTCGAGGATTTACTGGACCACCTCACACGAGTCACCACGGCGTTGCGAGGGCGAAAGGTTATTATCACGGCCGATATGAATTCCAAATTCCCCCTGTGGTACAGCGTCACCAGGGACGCCAACGGCGAGAAGGCCGAAGAGTTAATTATGGCCTCCCAGCTTGTAGCGGCAAACAAGACAGGAAACCCTCCACCTACAGGGGAGGAGGCGGGGGCTGACATAGATGTCACCTTGGCAACACCCAGTGCCATCAGCCATATCAAAAACTGGCAAGTCTTAGATCATGACACTACAAGAGATCATAATCCGATCGTTTTTCGTCTTAGTGACAAGGAGTGCCGCTGGGACCTGGGGTGCGAAACCCAGTACAATTTCAGCAAAACGGATTGGGAATGCCCAGCTCGAGAGTGTGACTTTCCTCCGTTTCCTGAGGTTGACTTAGACGTTGACAGGTACGCCAAAGAACTGGTAAAAGCTGCTGTGCCAACCACGAGAAGGGCCGTTGCGGCCTCTCCATCACCGTCATCACCATAGACTGCCGACCTAGAACGTATGCGCCAGTCTGTGAGATGGGCGTGGATTTGCCACCAGCGAAGTGCCGTCTGGCGAGAAAAACCGCATTTGTTGCAGTAATGCAGAGAAGCGGGAGGAATCTTTCAAAAAGAATTGAAGGAAGTCAGGGTGAACAGCTGGGAGAGGTACACACTCAATCAGCTAACCACTGACCCTTGGGGAGTCCCCTACAAGCTGGTCAGAGTGAAGATAAGATCTCCTGTGGTCCTCTCGACAATCAGAGATGGTGGCCGAATGACAGAGTTTTGGCAAGAGACTGTTGAAGTCCTCCTGCGCACTGTGTTGCCAGATGACGAGGAAAACGGGGAAACTGAACTCCAACAGCACATCCGCAGGGAAGACCAGGAAGAGTACGCCAGTGACACCATGGTGGACCCCTTCTCAGAGGAAGAAGTTGCTGCACACATAAACACACTCAAAAGGGGAAAGGCACCAGGACCAGAGGGTATAGTAGCGGAGGTTGTACTGTTCCTCGCCCCTCAGCTGATAGCACCTCTTACAGGGCTATTCAATGAATGCCTTAGAATTGGAAAATTCCCAAATATATGGAAAAAGGCGAATGTGATCATTATAAAAAATGGAAAAGACAAGGACCCTACGGGACCCAAGTCCTACAGGCCAATATGTCTGCTGGACATCTTGGGGAAGCTATTGGCTGACAGACTGACAGTACACAGGATACTGTGCAGGATGAGCTCCAGCCAGTTCGGCTTCCCACTGGGGCGATCGGCGTCAGACGCAATTGCCCTGGTGGCTGAGGTCTGCAGCTCAGCCCCGCACAAGGAAATGCTGCCATAATTTAGTAAGAAAAGACGTAGTCCACACATTGTGTTATAAAAAAAGGGGCTAGATAATAGAGTAGAAACCTTAACATCAGTCCTTGGAGACGTAACACTACCAGAGCAAATGTATTGTAGAACTGATACCAATAGTAAAGAGATGTTCAAAAGATTCATGTACAAAATATTACAAGAACATTTCATTAAAAAAAATAGTATCTAAGAAATAATTCATCAGTATATCTTTAAATCATAAGCGAAAATACATGAATGTTCATAGGTTCAAAAGTTCCACGTACAGGTGAAGTTACTGATGACTTTCAGGATGAGTCTGTTGAAACGTATGTCAACAGTGATTTAACTCATTAGTATATTCTGCTTTCAACAAAGCACTTAAAACAATTAGATACTTTCGGGAGATCTGAAAGTAACATCACAATCGATGTGTCGGAGATCATGTTCTGCAGTAAACAACGAGCAGAACCACTGCGCGAACGCTCTCTTTGAGGCAACAGTAATTAACTGGTCTCCAAATACAGTGACACTTTTTTACTGAGTGTAACTGAACTACTGCACAATACATTCACATCTGGCCAAACTGCAATGGATTGCATTCTTAACTGTCTAAAATAAGATTATTATTGTCATAAACAAGTTAACATATTTAAGCAGTTCTGGAGACTTAGAACACAGGAATTATATGAAAAGACGCAAACATCACGTTAAAGACAATGTGAAGAATAAGCAACATATGATCTGGTATGGACGATTTACTTGGAACGATAATTGAATGCCGACTTTATAATGCTCTAATTTTAATGCATTACCGAAGTTGAAAAATAAAGAACCGACTACATAAAGCGACAGTACATTATTGTCTTCTCTGTAAAACAGATTGCAAAGATACTGCGAAAAGCCTAGGCGCTGGGATCTGTTGTAACTTTGCTGCCACACCTGCTCCTGTGTTTTTTGTGTAGCATTCGTTTCCGCTGCTAATGTAAGAGGCGGCAACAAAATGAAACAAATCACTGTTCACAGGCCGGGACACAGTTTGCCGTGTTGCGAGGACTGATTTACGCAATTAAATGACGTAGCATGACACAGCAGTTTTTCTTGTTACCGACATGAAGCAGCAGCTTCATCGTACTGCTTCCTTTTGAACAGTCACATGTTTTCCTTGGGGTGCTTGTCAAACAAGGTGTGTCCTTGACTAGGTCAGTTTTTCTTAAACGTCAAAACGGCAGTGCAACTTTATAGCTAGCGTCTAACACTATTCTGTATCGTCTAACGAGCTCTCATGTAGCAAATGTTAAGGCTGCTAGGACACCCAATTGATATGCATAACAGAAAATGATGAAAAAACCATTTCTGTAACGTACGTAAAAGATAATGAGAGACAAAATGCAACTGACTACTTACAGTCACGGTTAACATACCGGTAAGCTAATAATAAAAAACTGTTCGGTGTGTCACCTGTAAAAACGAAATTGTACACAAGATAACAATCGTCTTAGGTGGAATATCACCATCTTCTTGGCTAATGTTTCAAGACGTCGCAGGACATCAAGACCACAGCCTTTTAAATTGTTCGATAATTGTGCGTAAACTAAAACAAGCTAAAGTAACATCGCTATTAAAATATACGTAGTTCGATATTCAGTATCATCCTACGAATCTCGCCTATCCCATGTCTCTTACTGCCATCTGTGTCTGCGAAAAATAGCCATCCTCCAGATATCCGCAAGTGCCACCACTAAACACGTCATAAATGTAAAGCGCCCTCTCCTAAAGAAATAAGGCTTCATCTCCCAGTAGCATACTATTTGTGGAGGGCTTATAGAGAGCCATTAATATCAATAAACAGCAACGAACAATTTAAAAATAGACACATCGAATCAATCTCCCAGACACTATGTAGTGCTTAATTAAGTCATTATGTCATTCTCAGTGTACGAAGGAGTAGAAGTGCTTAATTTCATCTTTGCTACAGTACATCGTAATGCATTTCTGTTATTCACTTCGAGGACAAATTTGTCTGTCAGTTCCCACAACTGCTCTAAGTTGGCACATTTCTTCTTGATAGTTCCTCCAGCGCTGTAGAATAGGTTCAGGACTTGTGTCGGAACTGTAATCCAGGACTCACCATTGATAGCGGGGAAGATGCTGTCGGATTTGATCTCGAGGGGCACCGGTGTCTTGGTGACCATCTGGAAACTGAAGCGGAACAGGGGGTACACTAACAGCACCTTCAACTCCATGAGCGCGCGAACCTCTGGCCTGGAACAACAGAACTTCCGTAAATTTCAAGCTCCACTAACAGAAAAAGAATCGTTTTTGATCTAAATTCAAAATTGCTTAACGAACTGAGCGTGAGTAACTGGGAAAGTAAAGTAGGGCATGGGTGTGTGTATTTGTCCTTAGGATAATTTAGGTTAAGTAGTGTGTAAGCTTATGGACTGATGCCCTTAGCTGTTATGTCCCATAAGATTTCAGACGCATTTGAACATTTTTTGAAAGTAGGCTTGAACGTGTGATGAAAATCTTCGTAAAGAATCGGTGGCAAATTTTATTTTACTGGAAGACCTAACATTGTATGTTAGTAAGTCGATGGATTTGGTTTATGGTTCTCGCCAGCGAAGCTATCAGCACCTATGTAAGCGGGCCCGGCTTCGATTTCCAGCCGGGTTGGAGATTTTCTCTGCTCGTGGACTGGGTGTTGTATTGTCCTCATAATCACTTCAAACTCATCACCGGCGCACAAGTCGCCCAGTGTGGCGTCGAATGAAGTAAGACTTGCACTTGGCGGCCGAACTTGCTCGAACGGGGGCCTCCCGGCCAGCAGAGCCATACGGTCATTTCATTTTTGTGATTATTGAACAGCAACACAATAGAATTTTTTCGAGATCATATAGACGACATTCCTTAGAAGAGTGCCTAAAAATACATCTCAAGTTTGAAAGAGAAATAAGATGTTAGACAAAGGCGAAAGATGTTTACGCGGAAAGAGGAGATAATGAAATATTGGAACGAAAGAAACTAACATCTAACATGATTTTACAAGTCTAGAATACAAAAGACGGTGGTGAACTGCAAGCCAGAATACACTGTAAGGACTGCTCGGGGGAGATGACTGAACCAAGATTTTAAAATGCGGAACAAACTGCAAAATGTTTCTGGACTCATGCTGTTAATGTGCCTGTGTTTGGCAAGTGATTTTTTTGAAGAGTTCCTACGTGCTACCCGTTCCCCCCTCTCGCCATGTGGGGTTATGAGGGCATGCCAGGCGTCGTGGACCATGACCGGCTGGGTGGTCCAGGTGTCGCAGTGTGGGAATGTATAATGCTGCACGGGCTTACTGACCGCCAAACCTTTGAACATGTTACACTCACCAGTCAGCTTTATTGCCACACTGTCGTAGTTCACGACGTGCCAGAAATGCATTCGGCCCTGACCTCATTTTTGTGGATGACAGTGACCGAGAACAGTGCAGATGGTGGAACTCTTCTTGCAATGAGAGGCTTTTCAGCGAATGGAATGGCCTGGCCATCACACCGACCTAAATCCCATCGAGCACGTGTTTGATACGTCCGGGAAGCGTATTCCAGCACGCCCAAAAATGGTTCAAATGACTCTGTGCACTATGGGACTCAACATCTGAGGACATCAGTCCCCTACATTTAGAAACTACTTAATCCTGCTTAACCTAAGGACATCACACACATCCATGCCCGAGGCATGATTCGAACATGCGACCGTAGCAGCAGCGCGGTTCCGGACTGAAGCGCCTAGAACCGCTCGGCCCAGCATGCCCACATGCACCGGCGACCATCCAGTGAACGCCAACGACGCTGGTGGAGGAATGCTGCACCTCACAGCAAGAACTCTTTACCAATGTTGTGGCGAGCTCGGCAGTGCCTTGCTGAGCATGCACTGCCGTCCGTGGTGGTCACAGACCCGTGTCCCGCCTTTTATAATATCCAGGCGACCATCATCAGTCTTTCTGGCTACAGTGTAATTACTGTCTTTGAATACAACTTGTGTTTCTGTTCGTCTCATTGTGTTTAACTTTCAGTTAGCTTGCGTACTATGCTGTTGCAGATTTTTTCTATGTATCGTCCAAGTGTCATCCAGCTATGCTACTTGGAACTGACACATCATATGAAAACTAGTTTCATCCTTAAATTTTATGCACCAGTGTAGTAATGCATGTAATGAACAACAGAGTTCGATCTTGTGAGAGGAATAAAAAAGAAAAGCTACATAATACGAGAAAATTAGGATAAATACCTACCGATGCAAATGCCAGGCCCAGATCCAAATGGGCAGTACGTCAAAAGTTTGATGAGGTGTTTGTTCTCTGGGTTGAAGCGTTCCGGGTGGAAACGCTCCGGTTCTATGTAGTATTTCGGGTCGCAATGGATGGCTAGCCATATGACTTCTCCAGGTCGGAGGTCGATTCCCCGGCAGGGTCTCAGTCGCTGGCAGTTTGGTAGGGAAGCTTGCACTGTCGGTCCAAAGCAGAGAGCGTTGGATACATGTACAGCGTCTCTGTGAACAGCGTAATGACGAAGGGTGAGTGTTCTCGCTGGCAGTAAGTGATCTGAAACGAAAAAAATGCTAATAGGACACTAGCTGAGATATTTGTGTTTGTTCACTTTTGGTGTCTCCCTGCAGGCACTTCCAGCTGCTAGTCTCTAACTGTCAGATGGAGCCAGAATCATCCAATTAAAAAAAATAGTTCAAATGGCTCTGAGCACTACGGGACTTAACATCTGAGGTCATCAGTCCCCTAGAACTTAGAACTACTTAAACCTAATTAACCTAAGGACATCACACAAATCCATGCCCAGGCAGGATTAGAACCTGCGACCGTTGCAGTCGCACGGTTCCGGACTAAAGCGTCTAGAACCGCTCGGCCACCACGGCCGGCTACATGGCTTCCAGCAGTGCCTTACATCTCAACGCGTAATTTTGGGTAATGGTCATAACCCAGAGTGGGATTGTGGATACTGTAAAAGTGTGGTCAGATTCTCACACAGCGGTTTTGCCTGCAAACTGGCAGATGGCAGGCTGCAAGACTCATGCCAAACTGCTGGAGTAGCGGCCGAGCAGTGCTGGAAACAGTAGCATGGTGAATTCCCCCATGTCACTGGTACAAAGTGTCAGCTGCGGCTGATGAAAAGACGTTGAACTTTAAATCTGAACCAATAAATGTTTGTATGCTAATGGCATCTTATTAGCGCCAAAAGACATTCAAGAGTTCAAATAGGCGTGAATTCTTAAGGGACCAAAGTGCGGAGGTCATCCGTCCCTAGACTTACCCACGACTTGAACTAACTTCAACTAAATTACGCTTAGGATAACACACACTCACCCATGCCCGAGGGAGGACTCGAACCTCCAGCGGAAGGGGCAGCGCAATCCATGACATAGCGCCTCAAACTGCGCGGCCACTCCGCGCGGTGCCGAAAGACATTCGACAGGTCCACATCGCCATCCTCACAGCATACTGGTGCCTCCACATGGCACTGATACAGATACCAACAAACACCTGCAGTATAATCAAATATATGGTCATTCGATAAAACCACGTATCCGTTAATGGCTCCTTCTGCACCTTGGTTGTTTATGTATAACGAAACATCACATTCATGAGGAATAGTACATCATTAATCATGGAGTGTACTTTGAAATTGACTGCTTTTGTGTGACTTAACTGGAGTTGTTTAAAGAAAAAGGTCTTTTCAGGTCTGCAGGACTGTGGACGAACTGCAGCAGTCTAAATGACTACCGGTACTGAACACATTTATCTCAAGAGAAAAAGAATCATTTCATTCTTTCATATACCCTAGCTTTAAAAAGGAGATCATATCTTCAGTCTGTTGTTTCAGAATTGGAGTATAGTGTGAGCTCGATAAGCCATTCATGTCTTTGTAATGAGTAGGTTCATATGGTTCAAATGGCTCTGAAACTGCTGAGGTCATCAATCCCCTAGAACTTAGAACAAATTAAACCCAACTAACCTAAGGACATCACACACATCCATGCCCGAGGCAGGATTCGAGCCTGCGACCGTAGCGGTCGCGCGGTTCCAGACTGTAGCGGGTAGAACCTCTCTCGTCCACTCCGGCCGGCGTAATGAGTAGCCTCGTTTACACAGTTGTTTAGGGCATGGTAGAAACACAGTAGGGGAATAAGAACAGAATACAATAATGTTAATCATGTGGCACATGCCAGTGTAAATGGAACTGGGCAAAATATGGCAGACATTCAAGCAGTGACTGTCAACAATCCTTATTCTAATTTTTCCTGGACTTCTGTCCACATCTGCACAGGGTCGGTATGGTTATTAACGGATTTGGCACGATTAATCTAAGGGGTGGGTGGATGTCTTTACTCTCAAATACCATTACCATGCGCCCCCCTCTGTCCCCTTCCCCTAAAGCGGAATGGGTTTACCCTAACTGTGTACAATGTTGTTTGTGGGAAAGTGGGAAAGTTATATAATTGTGGAATGAGTTGTGTTACTGGATACCAGCCCGGTACTGAGATAGTGGAGTGTGGGAAACCGTCTGAAAACCATATCCAGGCTGTGTGGCAGACCGACCCTCTCGTTAATTTACCGTCTGGATTCGATCTGGGGCCAACCGACTTCCATGTCCTGAAATTAGCCCTGCTATCGAGGTGGATCACTGTCAAACCCGACAATGGAGACTGATCATAGAGGATTCCTTCGCGTAGCTGCTTTAACCTTTGACGCACGTTGGAGAAATATAACTACTGGTTCTTGGCTTCAGTAACATACGTAGAACATGGAACACCTCACATGCGAAAACCGCCAGTGAAAGTGTGTACTCCCGACAATGCAATAGATTCCTATTTCCATGAAGAGGGTTCCAGCTTACCAGAGACTACCATGTCGAGGTACTGGCAGCCCATGACCTGCTCGTAGCTGGGCTGCCCCCCGCTCTTCTGCATCAGCTCGTCCACCTCACGCTGCAACCGCCTCTGGACGTCCTGGTGTGTGGCCAGCAGGTAGCTGCAGAACGTCAGTGCAGTGGACACGGTGTCGAAGCCGGCGAAGAAGAATATCATCGCCTGGGCTGCCACGTCTTCGTCGGTGAGGCGTGTCGAGATACAAAGAAGGTAAGCGTCATTATAAAGAACAGATAAATTGTGGGAAAACGGAAATTTCTGCGCTACAGGTATCTCGATTACCCAATTGTGCTGAGTATGGCAGAAAAACGCTAAAGTAAAAGAAAAAAAAGGTCCCGGTAAGTGCGAGTGAGGTTCGCGCAGTAAGAGTCTCGTACACAGTTAATTATCTGTATACTGTATATACATAGTTCATCCGTCCCGGTAATCGATAATTTCGATGACTTTTACCTTTTATCGACATCGATACTAACATGATATCCAAATCTGTAACACAGATGGCGGTATCTCTTGACAGTAATGACTTAGAAGCTTAAATGCTTTACACCGCAAAAGCAGCGTAGACCTCAGTATGTGACATAAATTTCAACGTGGTATGTCAACCCGCTCGGAGAAAAAGATGTCTTAACAGACAGACAGTCATGGAGACGGATAACAAATGACAATTTTTTTTAGTGTTATATAATAACAAATTAAAAATTATCGAAGTACTTCCTTCAGTTGTACTGTGAAACCTTACGTCTTGCCAAATTTCATGATTCTAGGTCAAAGGGAAGTACACAAGTTTTGACAAGTCAGTTTGTATCACACTATGTGACATAAATGGGGTGTAAAGCTAGCTCGCCTCCACGTGGTGCACCCCGGGTAACGCTAAATGAGCTAGCACATAATGGCAGTCAGACAAACCGTGAAAGGTTCTCCTGACTATGCAAGTAGACACAAAAAACGTCCTCCTAAGGATATGCCAACAAGGAAACTTGGACCTACGGTCCGAATCTGCCATCTCAACATAGAGAGCATAAGCTATTCTAAGTGCCAATACTTATCATAACTACTGAAGAAAGACAACATTGATCTGATCGCCATTCAGGAAACACATTGTAGTACTGAAGTACAACTGCGGAAAAGGGGCGAAATACCCGGATTTGAATTACTTGGTGTCACTTACCACCATACCCATGGTGTTGCAACCTACATCAGACATGATGTAGAAAATGCCTCCCTTATCTCCACGTCGTCAGGTGATGGAATCCATAATGTCACAGTAAAAATTGGGAGCGTAACCGTTACAAATATTTATAAACCTCCAACCACTCCATGGCCAAGATCAGTAATTCAGGCTCAACCTCACCCAGCAATCTATCTGGGAGACTTCAATAGCCACCACGAACAGTGGAAATATAAGGAGTGTGATGCTAATGGTGAAACCTTGGTGAAATGGGCTGAAAATGAAAATCTTAACCTTATCTTTGATGCAAAAGACCGTTACACATTCAGATCAGCTGCCTGGGAGCAGGAATACAACCCGGATCTATGCTTCACCTCAACTGACGGAAATAACCAACCACTACCAGCTACCCGTTAAGTCCTGTGCGACTTTCCTCATAGCCAGCACCGACCAGTCATTATTGAAATTGGCAGCCAAATCCCACTGGTGACTTCCATGCCTTGCCCCAGATGGAATTTCAAGAACGCAAATTGGGAAAAGTACTCTCGAGACCTTGATAAATGTCTAGGATGGATACCACCTCCCCATAAAAACTATAGAAGATTCATCGGAGCAGTAATAAGCACTGCCAAGAAGCACATCCCTAGGGGATACCGACGAGAGTATGTCCCAGGGTGGTCCAAAAACAGTGACGAGCTCTACCAGCGCTTCCTCAAGACGGGCGACAAAGAACTGGCCGATGACCTTCTCCACAGTCTTGATACTGCAAGACAACGTAAATGGACAGAAGCAATGGAGAGCCTGAATTTCCAGACTTCAAGCCGACAAGCATGGACCCTGTTAAGGAAATTAGGAAGTGGAGCACCTATTCAAAGACAGACAGAAAACGTCTCCCCAAACACCATGGCATCTCATATAGTGGCCACGTCCAGAGCCCCTAGTGACAGAGCACACACGATCAAGATAAAACGAGAACTCAGGAATCTGAGGAATAAGGCGACAGAAACTGAATACGCTCTCCCTTTCTCACTCGAAGAAATAGAAACAGCACTCAAAGAGGTCAAGCCAGGGAAAGCACCAGGACTCGACAGCATTAATCCAGAACTCCTGATACACTGCGGTAAATACACAAAACTCTGGCTGGCGAGATTCTTCACCGACATCATCCAAACCGGTAATGTGCCTAGTGACCTCAAAAGATCGAAAATAATAGCCATCTTAAAACCAGGGAAACCAACAAACTCACCGAAGAGCTACAGGCCCATAGCACTACTGTCAGTAATATATAAATTGTTAGAAAGGCTCATCTACAATAGAATCTGCCAGAAAATACTCAATGCTATACCAATCGAACAAGCAGGTTTCAGACCAAACCGCAGCTGTGTCGATCAAGTTCTCTCACTCACGACGTACATTGAAGCTGGGTTCCAAAGAAAGCTTAAAACCTCTGCAGCATTCATAGACCTGTCAGCTGCCTACGACACAGTCTGGAGAGAAGGCATGATTTATAAGTTCCTCCGCATAATCCCATGTAAACTAACAGCTCGCCTACTAAACAACATGCTGAATGACAGAACGATCCAAGTCACCATGGGTTCAGATATTAGTTCACCGAGGAAATTAAAAAATGGCCTACCTCAAGGATCGGTGCTTGCACCACTCCTCTTCAATCTCTACATTGCAGACATACCGGAAACAAGATCAAAGAAGTTTGGCTACGCCGATGACTGGGTCCTTGCAACGAGAAGTCAGTCATTTGAAGGGGCAGAGGAGACCCTAACAGCTGACTTGGAGAGGATGGGAGAATATTTCCGAAAATGGCACCTGCAACCTAACGCCAACAAAACAGAAGTATCATGTTTTCACCTAAACAATAAAGCAGCTAAGAGGGAGCTCAGAATAAAATTCGAGACCACATGGCTTACCCACAATAAAACCCCAAAGTACCTAGGTGTGACCCTCGATAGAACACTCTCTTTCAAAGGTCACCTAATGAAAACAGCAGAGAAACTAAAAACAAGGAATAACGTTATACAGAAGCTCTGTGGAACGACATGGGGAGCGGCAGCTACTACGTTACGGACATCAGCCTTAAGTCTCGTCTTCTCAGCTGCCGAATATTGTGCGCCGGTATGGCTAAACAGCCCCCACACCCATAGAATCGATGCACAGCTCAATAACACAATGAGAATGATCGCTGGTGTAATAAAGACTACACCCGTGGAATGGCTCCCAGTACTAAGCCACATACCACCCCCTAAACTACGCCGCACAAACGCTCTTATAAGAGAGTACAAAAAGATAATGAGCAATCGGAATCTACCCATCCATGAGAATTTTGAAGATGCCACCCAAAGCCGCCTCCGCTCCAGAAGGTCACCCATCAGAACCGCAATAGCCACATCTGCAACAGAGGAAGAATTCAACATAACCAGCGCCTGGCACCAAGAATGGTCCCTAAAGAACATCAGCAAACTTCCATGCATCTCCCAGAAGCCTCCAGGTTTTGACTTATCACGCAAAACCTGGGCAACTTTAAACAGAATTAGGACTAAACATGGCAGATGCGCCTATTCCCTCTACCAGTGGGGCATGACAGAATCGCCGCTATGTCAATGTGGAGAAAATCAAACTATCCAGCACATAATAGAAGACTGCCCCAGGACAGCCTATGATGGGACTCCAGAAGATTTCCTGATGGCGACTCCAGAATCAATTGCATATATTAACTCATTAGATGTTTGTTTGTAATTACTTCCAAACTACTATAACTTTGTATAACTACTGTAACATGTGTATTATGTGTAATTTTGTATAATTCTGTATAACTATTGTAATAACTGTAAGAATATCTAATGCCAAATTATTACAATTTTGCATATTGATTGTAATAACAATTGTGTCTAAATGCCATACGCTAAATAATAAATAAAATGTGACATAAATGGCCGTATCTTTTTATTTCATTGATGTAGAATCTTAATTTTTTTACACCGTCAAGGAACTGCTGTCCACAGTACGTGACATAAATTTCAGCTTAATACGTGTAACCGCCACTGCGAAAAAAGGGTCTTAACAGTCGGACAGCAGAGTGATCCCTGTAAGGTTTCATTTTTACCGATTCAGGCAACTGGAAAAACAGAACCCAATAATGACGACCTAAGGTATGTGGCGTGGAAACACGTTGCTAGACATTATAACTGCAGCACCAAGAATGTTAGCGAATAGCTGTTGTTGTTGTTGTGTCTTCAGTCCTGAGACTGGTTTGATGAGCTCTCCATGCTACTCAATCCTGTGCAAGCTTCTTCATCTCCCAGTACCTACTGCAACCTGCATCCTTCTGAATCTGCTTAGTGTATTCATCTCTTGGTCTCCCTCTGCGATTTTTACCCTCCACGCTGCCCTCCAATACTAAATTGGTGATCCCTTGATGCCTCAGAACATGTCTTACCAACCGATCCCTTCTTCTAGTCAAGTTGTGCCACAAACTTCTCTTCTCCCCAATCCTATTCAGTACTTCCTCATTAGTTATGTTATCTACCCATCTAATCTTCAGCATTCTTCTGTAGCACCACATTTCGAAAGCTTCTATTCTCTTCTTGTCCAAACTATTTATCGTCCATGTTTCACTTACATGCACGGCTACACTCCATACAAACACTTTCAGAAACGACTTCCTGACACTTAAATCTATACTCGATGTTAACAAATTTCTCTTCATCAGAAATGCTTTCCTTGCCATTGCCAGTCTACATTTTATATGCTCTCTACTTCGAACATCATCAGTTATTTTGCTCCCCAAATAGCAAAACTCCTTTATTACTTTAAGTGTCTCATTTCCTAATCTAATTCCCTCAGCATCACCCGACTTAATTCGACTACATTCCATTATCCTCGTTTTCCTTTTGTTGATGTTCATCTTAAACCCTCCTTTGAAGACACTGTCCATTCCGTTCAACTGCTCTTCCAAGTCCTTTGCTGTCTCTGACAGAATTACGGTGTCATCGGCGAACCTCAAAACTTATATTTCTTCTCCATGGATTTTAATACCTACTCCAAACTTTCCTTTGTTTCCTTTACTGGTTGCTCAATATACAGATTGAATAGCATCGGGGAGAGGCTACGACCCTGTGTCACTCCCTTCCCAACCACTGCTTCCCTTTCATGTCCCTCGACTCTTATAACTGCCATCTGGTTTCTGTACAAATTGTAAATAGCCTTTCGCTCCCTGTATTTTATCCCTGCCACCTTCAGAATTTGAAAGAGAGTATTCCAGTCAACATTGTCAAAAGCTTTCTCTAAGTCCACAAATGCTAGAAACGTAGGTTTGCCTTTACTTAATCTAGCTTCTAAGATAAGTCGTAGGGTCAGTATTGGCTCACGTGTTCCAATATTTCTACGGAATCCAAACTGATCTTCCCCGAGGTCGGCTTCTACTAGTTTTTCCATTCGTCTGTAAAGAATTCGCGTTACTATTTTGCAGCTGTGACTTATTAAACTGGTAGTTCGGTAATTTTCACATCTGTCAACACCAGCTTTCTATGGGATTGGAAGCATTATATTCTTCTTGCTCACCAGATGGTAGAGTTTTGTCAGGACTGGCTCTCCCAAGGCTGTCAGCAGTTCTAATGGAATGTTGTCTACTTCTGGGGCCTTGTTTCGACTCAGGTCTTTCAGTGCTCTGTCAAACTCTTCACGCAGTATCATATCTCCCATTTCATCTTCATCTACATCCTCTTCCATTTCCAAAATATTGTCCTCAAGTACATCGCCCTTGTATAGACTATATACTCCTTCCACCTTTCAGCTTTCCCTTCTTTGCTTAGAACTGGGTTTCCATCTGAGCTCTTGATATTCATACAAGTGGTTCTCTTTTCTCCAAAGGTCTCTTTAATTTTCCTGTAGGCAGTATCTACTTTATCCCTAGTGAGATAAGCCTCAACATCCTTACATTTGTCCTCTAGCCATCCCTGCTTAGCCATTTTGCACTTCCTGTCGATCTCACTTACGAGACGTTTGTATTCCTTTTTGCCTGCTTCATTTACTGCATTTTTGTATTTTCTCCTTTCATCAATTAAATTCAATATTTCTTCTGTTACCCAAGGATTTCTACTAGCCCTCGTCTTTTTACCTACTTGATCCTCTGTTGACTTCACTACTTCATCCCTAAATGCTACCCATTCTTCTTCTACTGCATTTCTTTCCCCCATCCTTGTCAATTGTTGCCTTATGCTCTCCCTGAAACTCTGTACAACCTCTGGTTTAGTCAGTTCATCCAGGTCCCATCTCCTTAAATTACCACGTTTTCGTAGTTTCTTCAGTTTTAATCTATAGTTCATAACCAACAGATTGTGGTCAGAGTCCACATCTGCCCCTGGAAATGTCTTACAATTTAAAACCTGGTTCTTAAACTCTGTCTTACCATTATATAATCTATCTGAAACCTGTCAGTATCTCCAGGCTTCTTCCATGTATACAACCTTCTTTCATGGTTCTTGAACCAAGTGTTAGCTATGATTAAGTTATGCTCTGTGCAAAATTCTACCAGGCGACTTCCTCTTTCATTTCTTAGCCCCAATCCATATTCACCTACTATGTTTCCTTCTCTCCCTTTTCCTACTGACGAATTCCAGTCACCCATGACTATTAAATTTTCGTCTCCCTTCACTATCTGAATAATTTCTTTTATTTCATCATACATTTCTTCAACTACTTCGTCATCTGCAGAGCTAGTTGGCATATAAACTTGTACTACTGTAGTAGGCGTGGGCTTCGTATCTATCTTGGCCACAATAATGCGTTCACTATACTGTTTGTAGTAGCTTACCCGCATTCCTATTTTCCTATTCATTATTAAACCTACTCCTGCATTACCCCTATTTGGTTTTGTGTTTATAACCCTGTAGTCACCTGACCAGAAGTCTTGTTCCTCCTGCCACCGAATTTCACTAATTCCCACAATATCTAACTTTAACCTATCCATTTCCCTTTTTAAATTTTCTAACCTACCTGCCAGATTAAGGGATTTGACATCCCACTGTCCGATCCGTAGAATGCCAGTTTTCTTTCTCCAGATAACGACGTCCTCTTGAGTAGTCCCCGCCCGGAGATCCGAATGGGGGAGTATTTTACCTCCGGAATATTTTACCCAAGAGGACGCCATCATCATTTAACCATACAGTAAAGCTGCATGCCCTCGGGAAAAATTATGGCTGTAGTTTCCCCTTGCTTTCAGCCGTTCGCAGTACCAGCACAGCAAGGCCGTTTTGGTTAGTGTTACAAGGCCAGATGAGTCAATCATCCAGACTGTTGCCCCTGCAACTACTGAAAAGCCTGCTGCCCCTCTTCAGGAACCACACGTTTGTCTGGCCTCTCAACAGATACCCCTCCGTTATATTACTATTGTGAGAAACATTATTACTATTGTGCGTATACAGCAGAGGTGGAACAAAAGATTGTTAAATTTGTAGGTAACTTGGGGACAATTGGGAACAATCAATCGTCTCAGTAATAACGGGTATAACCCACCCTGGGCATCAAGTCGAAGTGAGTGTGAGTGGTAGATACGAGGGGTACGTCATTCCACGCAACTTCAATTCTACGCCAGAGTCAGTCAGTCGCAGTGACAGGGGAGCGGTGGCAGGACATTCTCTCTTAAACCAACAAGCATACGTTTTAGATAGGTAGTATAAGGGGCGATCAAAGATTTTCAGTTTGAGGACAACCATTGCCCGTTGGTTCCAATCTGCATAACCACCAAGATCACCAGATTTGAACCTTCTCATGTGGGGATTAAAATGTGTTCGTTTCGATGGTTTATTCGTTATTTCTCTTCTGCATGTCCCAGCAAATTTTTCCTCGGAGTTTCATTCTTCTAAGGTTATTCGTTTCTCATGGGGACCCTCTCAAGTAACGAAGATTTAATTGTAAGCAATCTGAGCAACGTCAGGGAAGTATGCTCTTTCGGGAGGACAAAGACCATTCACATACTTATTCAATTTCCGTCTGTAAACAAATTTGGCAACCTCAGTCATAGTTCAGAGATAATAGAAAAGTCTGAAAAGTATGTAAATGAAACCACTCAGACCACGAGACACAGTGAAAACATTCACATAAATAAACTAACTATGTAAGGAGTGTGTCGGAACTCTCCATCAGATTAAAAACAATATAGTGAACTTAACGCTATTCTTTGCATTGTGTATGATTGGAGATAAATAATCACTCAGCTATCGATAGTTACAATCTGAGGGCGAAACATGGGAGCGCGATTCTAAGCATTGTTGTGAGACTAGTAACAATCTGAGGGTGAAACGTGAAAGCATGATCCTAAGTAGTGTCGGTCAAGAGCTCGGAGACAAGAGACGTATCATGCTGCCCTTATATTGTTTATCTATAAAAAAATCAGTTTGTGGGGGTTTGTTTTCTCTTGCTCATCGTTCTCTGCTGTATGGAAACGTGTAGGTCTTGTAAGAAGTAATTATATGAAGCAAACATTTTGCATAACCTAATGTTTGGAACTGTGTTCTGGGTGTCTTAATCTAATGTTTGGCCCTTTGTCAGCACTTAACCTATTGTTCTGTTAAGTTGTTTTCCATGTCACCCCATTTACTTAAACTATTCTACCGCCTTTGATACCAAATTAAGTAATTACTTATGTCTTCCCACCATTTTCTGATACGGTACACTTTTCGAATTTCACATGCTGTTAAACGCCATTTCTGGCGCGTTCTTCTTTGCGCCCATCCCCTTACACTATTGTACTGCGATTTGCATAAAAATTATGAAAGTTAACCTAGCGTTCTGCACTTATCCTGCTGTTCTGCTCCATGTCACCCACTCACGCACACCCTCCCCTTAACTATTGTACCGCTAACACCACATTGATATAAAAAATTTATGCAAATTAATGAAATAGATATGTTTCACGCATAGAGTAGCAGGGAGAGCTGCATCAAACCAGTCTCAGGACTGAAGACAACAACAACAACAACATCTTTCACATGTATGGGGCAGTTTTTTTTAATTCGTAGATCCTATTGGTCGGTGAAATCAATGTAATACAGTTTAAACAAATGATCGCTAGTGAAAATCACATCCCGCCACTCGACTCCTGACGCCGCCGCCGTCCCCGCCACTGCCCCTGTCGCCGACCCTATACCCCGGCCGCGGCTGCGTCTGGCGTCCATTGGCAGATCTCCCTCAGGCTAGCGGGTTAGGCCGGGAACACACTTGGCGTTTTTGGCCGGTCGGAATTTTCACCGTCGCCGCCGTACCAGTAGTGTCGCGTAGGGTAGTATTGCAACGTACACATTGTGTGTAAATTAAACTCAGACACTGGTATCAGGTTATCAATAACCAAAACTGAGAAGCGATGACAATAATAATTTGTACATATCAGCACTGAAGATGATCACCATGTGATCGAAAATCGATTCTGCCATCAATAAAACATCAATATTACGGCAACTGTTGACTTTCCTTTTAATTTAACATATATGGTCGTTGTGCACACATCACTCCATAGAGTCGTCAAGTGAGATTGGAGGTATTTTTTATGCCAAACGGTGTCAAACCTGTCCACAGTGTATGTAGTTATGATTATGTTTCCTGGTTCCACGTATCTGGTCCTCAGATCTTTGAAATCTGCCAGGGAATGCTTCCAACACTTGACACAGAATGTTTCTCACGTTGTTGGCTTTCAAACCTCCTCTTGAACAGCACGCTATTTGGATGTTTTCAAGTCCTGTAATTGACATAGCATCCTCAGCTACGTACCCATCTCTATCTCTAACATAATTGTGAAGTACAATACAGCCCTTGACAATATCAGTAGCAAAATCAGGTTGTACATTCGAGGGACGATGAAATTCGCCATTGTTTCCGAGTATCCCGAAAGCGCACTCTATGTACCTTCTTGTTCTACGCAGTCTGTAGTTAAATATCCTCTTTTCAACAGTCAAGTGAGTACCAGACTAAGGTCTCAACAAATGTTTATCTAAGCCAAATGCAGCGTCAGCAACAAAGAAATAAGGTACTTTCGGGCTTACTGTTGCTGGTAGGCACATGTCTTCCAGTTGATTTCCACAGCTCAGTGCCTTTGAAAATAGAATAGTCACAGTCTTTTCCATAACTTACAATGTTCACGAACGTAAATCGCTACGAACTGTCCGTGATAGCCATTAACACAATTGAATAACAATCTTTATAATATTAGAACATAGAGCCACTTCCCGCTGGACACACGAGACGGATGTGCTTTCCATCTATGGTACCTGTACAATGAGGGAAATTTGCTATTTATTCAAATCCCTTTGCTGATTCCTCCCAGATCTCTTTAGTGGGTGGTGGTATGCACTCACTTTGCAAAACTAGCCACAGAGCTTGACAGACCCCTTGAACAATCAATCTTGCTGTAGATATTCCAATTCTGTGCGAATAAGCCGAGCGGTCTAAGGCGCTGTACTCACAGACTTTGTGGCTGCTCCCGGCGGAGGTTCGAGTCCTCGCTCGGGCATGGGTGTGTGTGTTTGTCCTTAGGATAAGTTAGGTTAAGTAGTGCGTAAGCTTAAGGACTAATGACTTGAGCATTTAAGTCCCACAGGATTTCACACACATTAAAAACATTATTTTATGCAACACGTATATTATAGTTAACAACTTCGCCTTATAAATATTTTATTTTCAGGTAGAGAAGTCATGAATAGCTGGAAACACTTACGTGATGCTTTTATCAAATCACCTAAAAAATACAAAAAGTCAAAATGAAGTGGTTCACATGCCTCCAAGAAAAAACAGTACATATTCAACAATGAGCTACAGTTTCTGCAAAAAATATACGACGAAAGAGAAACAGAAGAAAGGTATAACAAAGGAGATGAAGACTAGGATAGTGAAGAGCTAAGTGTTCCACCAGTACCTCCGGCAGTGACTACAGTTGAAGGAACAGCCGAAACATTTGCTTCAAAAGCAGAATCACCTGCAAGGCAACATAAAAAAAATGGATGAAGTAGACTTAAAAATTTTATACACATTACAGAAAAGAGAACCTGAGAAAAAACGGCAAAATGTCGTTCTTCGAAAGTTTGTTGCCTCATGTAGACAAGTTTGATGACACACAGTGGCTTCCATCCCAAATGGAATTTCTTCGAGTCATTTCGAAAATTAAAAATACATACCCCTCTATACCTCAAACCTATAATGTATATAACTAATCTACTTCCCAGATCCAGCAGTTTAATCAGCCATCAAATTTTAAGTCTACACAACCTTTCAGTGTTCCCCAGACGCCTCAACAAGCATTTAGGAATAACATACATTCATCGCAGTTAACAAATAGTCCAGTTCCATTACAACAAATGACCTGCTCTCCAATCACAATTTTCCAGCCAATTCCAAACGTACCTCAGCAGATAAATTCTGCTCCTCATCATTACGAAAATTATTCTGAAATGACCAGGGATGTAATATTCAATCTCCCAGCCCTTTAGTAACTTGACTATCTTCAACGAACACTACTGATTTTTCTGAACTGTAATTCGTAATGATCAAATATTGCGAAACATTTAATAAAATGCTTTAGCGTATTCTGTACAGAAATATAAGGTTTTGTAATATAAAAGTTGTGTGGTGAATTGATTCCCAACTCTCAATTATACTTACCTTAAAGTTATTGCCAGCATTTCCACCGGTTGAATACAATTCCTCAGTCTAGTGTTTTTCCATTGTATATGATTTTTCAGCAGGTTGTGCAGTTCGTCGAATGACGAGACTGACATCCTAAAATAACTGAAAAACTTTTCTTCATCGCTTCTTAAATCAGGAAACAAAGTGTAGAAGGGTCGACTTCCTCTCTCCTTTCATTAATTGGACGAACCCAAATAAGTCTATTTTTCGCTTCCTCTTCAATAGACGATATAACAATAATGTAAAAAGTTGTTCTCTATTCATGTTGTACACAACACTATTTATAACATGATAAAACGACAATTAAATAGACACTTGTTGCACGGTGGTCAGTGATCGACTGATGTGGCGTCGGTATTTTTACCGCTCAGTGTGTAAACGCTACATTAATGTTAGAGTGGCGACGGTAAATATTCCGGTCGGACAAAAACGCTAAACATGTTCCCGGCCTTAGGGCTGCAGCTACCAGGCTGCTCGCAGCAGCCCGATTCCGCAGCATCTCCTCCTCCGCCGTCACGTCCTCGCGAATCAGGTGAGGTACAGCACACACCCCTGTCCACCTCGGCACAGAACTCCACGGCAGATTTGTAACCTCCCCCCTCACTTATCGACCTTAATGACAGTGAGAAATTAAACCGCGTGTACCTAATGGAAATTTGGGAAAAGCAATCGTCACCGAAGTTAATCTATCGGTAAAGAGGGAGGAAAGGGTTACATCTAAATGAAAGGAAAATTGCAAATGAAACTGGTGGAAATCAATTTTGAAAAGGGGTAAAGTTAATAAAGAAAGTAAATGTGCGGCCGTTACGTTAACAATTAACTAGCGGTAATTAGATATTTGAGATTTGGGGGAAATCACGGTCGCCAGTCCTAAGGACAATTACTATAGTAACTGAAAAAGAAAGGTTATTACACATATAATTAGCACTAGAAGCGTGGCAACTGAAGGTTGACACGTGTAGTGTGAAAACTGAAAGTTTGTCAGAAGTAATAAATTTCGCTACACTCTGACTTAATTTAGCAAAAGAATTAATAAAACCGGAAAATCGAAAATTAATTTAGTGACTGAAGTTAATAGTGAGCTTTCTTTCTGAAGCACATCGAAATCCAGTAAAATACGGTTAGTCTTGGACTACCTCAACAATCATTTCAAAAGCAACTTGACTCTACGCAATTTAGAAACAAGATATTTAACTTTGAACTTGAATTAAATGATTCTGAACTATTAACAATAGTAAAATTTAGTACGTACCAAGCTGAGCTGCAGTCACAGGTAAGCTAAAATATGCTAACAAAACTCGCACTCTAAATTTGTGCTCGTGTAACCTAAATATTGTAGCCAGCTACTGAACTTTGAAATTAAAGCAGTGAAATCTAATTATATTATTTTAATGCTGGCGTTTGAATTTCAAAGACACTCGGGTTCATTTCGGAAAAGGAAGGGACCCTGCTTGGCAATGCAATTGGGACAATGAGCAACAAAGGTTCATGCTAAGTTGCTGTAATTTTGCGAGGCAAATGGAACAATTTGAAAAGCTGAGGTCTGCCATACAGTTCTGAAACTTTACGTGCTTTTAGTCTTCCTTGTTGGTTGATTGAAGGTTTGAAGCCGTCGATCGAGGAGGTGGCGACAGTCTCATTGTCGGCCGTCGCTGTTGCAGAAGCTGGATGTTGGCGCGCCTTCTTCTCGACACGGTCTCCAGGCGAAACGGGCTCTTGATGTGCGCCAGCTAATGCTTCCCGTCCGCGACACCATGTCAGAAACTATCATCGCGAGTCGAGCGCAATTACATGCTGCCAAACCCCGAAAGCGCGGCAACTCGCGGGAGCGTCACACAACACCTGCTCCACTCGCTACTCCCGCCAGACTCTCACTGTTCTGCCCGCGCTCCACGCGGCAGAGTTAACACTACCAAAGATCCTACACACTTTGATTCGTCACACGATCTATCGACGTAATCGTTCGATAGCAGTTTTCCCTAGGCAAGACCCAGCGTAAAAATACAAATAATATTTACGAAACAAACCAATTATACATCGACATGAGTGCATAAATATATATATACAAACAGTAAAACAATTACAATATATAAAGAGACAGAAATGTCATATCTTGAGGTAACAAAACAAGGAAAAAAAATAATAGTACAATAGATGGAAATAGGAGTATATGCATTTCCGGCGTTACACGTGCCCCACATTGTCTGAGGATGTTCGTGTAACGTAAACAGACTCAGAAAATGTCCCAAAAAAGAAACAGTGGAAATGCATATGCTCAAAACATCAACAAAATTTAGCATTCGTCTAATTAATCATAAATCAATTTTTAGACCATAATAATTGAGTGGGGACACTCCTAATCTTATTCCACTCTGTCATCTTGCACAAAATAAAACAGGTTGACAACATATTAAAATTCATAGAAGATATAGAAAATGGTTTAGCTATTCCAAAATCATTAAAATTCGTAACACTATGAGAAATGGAATACTATTTGCAAAATTAATCAGAGTACATGGTCATAAAAACAGGTAGATCAAAATACGCAAATTAATAATTAATTACATAGAATACACATTTTTACATAACCTTTTCATAATTAATATCTCGTCATGAGATTCCACTTAACGCTAAACAAGAAAATAATATTCAGTAGATCGAAAAAAACATAAATATTGACAGCAGAATTCTTTCACATCAGCTGTCCGGGAAGAAAAACTATTCCGCCTTTCGTACTCGCAAGTACAAAGAATGCCGACAGCGGCACAAGAGCCAACAGCGGCACAAGAGCCGACAGCGGCTCGCCTCGCCAGTATTGTTGCGCCCGCGTGTGCGGCACGCTTGATCTCACTCGCCCTTGTGACGGCGTTTCCAGAACGTCCGTTTCACTGAATTCTTTAGGAAAAACTCACTCCCGAGTAATCTCAAGGAGTCCCTTAATACTATCACAGTGGATAACTCAACACTGTCCATCATCACACGCATGTACTAGCCTGAAACTTAAAACAGCGTCTAAGTACATCGGCAATGACTAGTAAAACACATATTCATGAAATCTTACAGCTAGTTACAAAATCATATTTACGTTGCTTAATCTACTGTGACTCAGCTGAAAACTTAAATTAGCAGCTTGGATTTTTCAATTGATAAATAATCACTCTATCTTAAATCATTTAGTCAAAATTAATTACTTATTAATTACAACTTCTTTAATGTCCTCTTGGTCAGTCAAAATCATGGCAATCTAGCAAACCTTAAATCTTACACTCTATATTTACATATTGTACAAATTACCCATTGTGTGGTATTAATCGATCCTAGGTTGGTACAATTTCAAATCTATTATATTTCGTATACCTAACAGCTTTCCAGAGCTTGGATACTCTAAGCAATAAGCATTTGTGTGAGGTATACCAATGACTTTATATGGTCCATTATAAACAAACTTAAATTTAGAGATTTCATTGTCTATCTCGCTCGATTTCTCATGAGCTTTTACAAGTACTAAGTCTCCGATTGCAAACTTAGCAAAACGCGCTTTAGCGTCATGACGACGTATGCAAGCATCGGCTTTTGGCTTCATTACTTCTCGCAAACGATCTTTTTTCACACCAATACTAATGTTAATCCGTGGAGGGAATTTGATTATCTCTTCCAATTCACTTTCTACACTTTTGTCAATGCCGAAATTCCTCATGTTATGGCAGTTCAAACTCATTCCTACGTCAATGTCATCCGGCCAGTTAACAATGTGTATAGGCTGGTATTGCCTATGCACACCGTCTCCTGCCTCGTCAAAACTAACTACTATTGTTTTATCTTGGGACGTACATGTCAAAGTTTTGCTTTCGCAGTTAATCACTGCACGGTACTTTAATAGCCAATCTAACCCGATAATTACTTCCGTAGTTAAGTCTGGCACGACGACAAACTCTTGTTCAAATCGTGCCCCACATATCTCGAAGTTGACAAAAATCTGTTTTGTGACCGGTTTACTGGCCTTCCCAGTAGCACCGATAATTTTCACTCCTGTTACTGGCATAACTACGATGCCAGGTCTGTCTTTCAGTAACTCAAATATTTTCCCAGATACAGCACTCAATTCTGCACCGGTGTCAATCAACACGTTTAGTTGTAGGTCGTGCATATTAACAGACACTACTATCTGTCTACACTTGTCCTCGACTGTTTCTTTATTTTCCCACAGTAAATCCTCGTCTATATCCAGGTCATTCCAGAAAAAACCATCCGGCTTTGATCCTAAATCCGGTTTATCTGGCGGCTTTTTCAGCCTCTGTTCACATACAGTTTTAATTTCAACACGTTTGTCCTGAGGCTTAGTCTCTAGCTTCGCCTCCAATACCGAAACCTTTTCCTGTAACTCGTCAACTAGTGAGTGTTGCTTTGCTATCAATTCACTAATTGTCACCTTCGTTGATTCCTCTTTAATCAGATTGATCTCATCTGCCAATCCACCTGGAGGAATGTGCCCAGTCACATCTGAAATTACTTCCTCTGGATCTGCGCAACCCACACTGCTACCGTCTGACCGCATAACGTCAGCTCTAACCTCATACACGCTGAAATCTATGTGCTTTTCTACCAATTGTGTCCGGCTATCACTAAAATTTTCGTAATCTTTCCCCTTAATACTCTCGCAATGTTTAAACTGGAGGTTTGCGTCGGATGGGTCGGCTACTTCTACCACTATAACTTTCGGTAAAGTCTGCCGGTTAGGGCCAGAACTTTCCGTTACTCCTTCAACATCTAACTCCTGCGGGACGAAACACGACGAATCTTGCTCGTGCTCCCCATTAACATCAACTATTTCTGGTAAAGTCTGCCGGTTAGGGCCAGAACTTTCAATCACTTCACAAATACTATCTTCCTGTGGGACGAGACGCGGCAAATACTGCACGCGCTCCCCATAAACACTTCTCCCATACAGACCCCTATAATCTCTTAGTTCGTCGTATAAGCGACCGAACTGCCTTAACCAGACCTCATCCCTCTCTGCATCCCCTCGCTCGATGACGGACGTTTTATCCGACATCTGATCTTCTCTCAACAATTGCGAATCATTCTTAAACTCAATCTCCAGTTCCGCTGTGGGTATTACAGCTGGCACCTTATAATCGATTTCCGGAACACTACTTAAATTGTTCTCACTGACAGTGAATGTACCTTCTACTGCCGTGTATACAGCTGATCTACTACTTGTGGGCGCACTCCTTTCTCTTAACACTGGCACACTCTCCCGCCGTTGATTATTCCACACGGAATTTTCATACCGACGACACCTGGGTTTTCTCCTGCTATTGGGCCGCCAAAATTTCTCCACGCCCGGTCGGCCCCTCACCGGCGCGGCTAATGGTTTCCCTGTCTCGTCCCAGCAGATACGCTCCCCGGATGTTGCTGAGGCGGCTGATCACACCCTCTGGCGTTATTACTATTCTGTGAAGCCCGTATCACGTTAGTATGATACTGGTTTCCGTCATTCCTGTTATTATTTGCATTGTACCGATTGTTATTACGGTCCGAACCATTATTGTTATTGCTGCCATGGTTGCGGTATGCATTATTCCCGTGGTTATCGTTGGTGTGGTTGCTGTGGTACCCGTTGTTGTTACCACGGCCTGTACCACTGTCGCGATTATTGCGCCAATAGTCCTCGTCCTCAACTCTTCCCAGGAAATCATTGATTGTCCTGTGATTGCTTCCTACATAGCGTTTAGCATCATCTGGAAGCTTCTTGTAGAGTTCCCAGACTATTTCGGATTCCGAGCGGCGGTCACACAAATATTCCAACTTGCGGATCCAGCCCTCACAAAACTCCTTCATCGAGCCGCGCGAATTCGCATCGAAAGGCCTCGATACGACAAATTCGCGCCAGACACTTTGCTGTTTTTGCTCTGACCAGTATACAGCCAGAAACAAATTTTTAAACTCGTCAAAAGTCAGGTTCGTAATGTTGAGGTTTAGGCCCCAACGCTTGGCATCACCAGCCAACACATCAATAACCGCATTAATTTTTCTCTCATTAGTCCATGATCTGGGTAAAACTCTTTCACAATTTTTAATGAAATCCGTCGGGTGTATACCGCCTTTTTTCAAGGGGTCGAACCGCTCCTCTTTCGTCAACAACTCCGAACTATGTGCACAGATTGGCACATAGCTCTGTTTTTCGTCAAGTTTCCTTTCTAATTCCGACACCCTCGTAATCACTTGGCAAGTGGTTGTCGCAAGCGTTTCCACTTCCCTCTTTTTCTCTTCGCAGGTGTTAGCCTGCTTCGTCACTTTGGTATCTACTTCGGATACTAAAGCCTTTAAAGTTTCCACCTTCTGTTGATCCTCTTTTCTCACTAATTGAATTTGTTCCGTCACCTTATTCTCGATGATCGGAGCAACTGCGTCTCCTACACTTTTCTCGATTCTGCTAATTTCGGAATCAAAACGAGTATTTATGCTTGCAATTTCCGCCTGAACGCCTATCATTTCCTGTTTAAGGTTACCGATTTCGGTATTAATCACGACAATATCGTCTTTGATTTTATCAACTTTTGTGTTAACAACTTCAACATTGTTGTTAACAAAATTAATAGCTTTGTTCTGATTGTCTAGCATTCGTTCAATTTTTTCAGACTGAGCTACTTGCTTGGCAGCCTGAGCTGCTTGCTCGGCAGCCTGAGCTTCTTGCTTGGCAGCCTGATCTTTAATTTCTGCCGATTGGCTCTTGATTTCGTTAATCAAAACATTCAATAAATCAGTTAAATTCCCGGAAACCACCGGTTTTACTTCCGTAGCGGCTTCCTCTTTCATTGTCCCCCCGTATTCGTCATCAAGGGATTCAGATTTGATTTTCACTTCCGATTCCGAAACATTTTCTAAAGTCTGGAATTCCATTTCAGCTCTTTGTTGCGTTTCGGCGGTCGCATCTTTCATGCTAGCCGCCTGCCCCGGAACAATGGGTACCGCTGTGCGCGTTTCCCACTGTTCGACCGATTGTTTCGTATCCAAGTCTACCAAATTTTGGTAATTGTTGCTTTCACTCATTTTAATAATTTTCAATATAAATGCAAAGTCTCAACTCTAATTAGGATTCCTCACACGAATATTCTCGCTGACGTATCGACCATTTCGTAACCAGTACTTTGTTACGAGATTTGCACAATGCAAAATTCGTGTCCAGAACAACCTCAAATTTGAAGATTGTCCTGTCACCAGGTCGCCACGTGTAACCTCCCCCCTCACTTATCGACCTTAATGACAGTGAGAAATTAAACCGCGTGTACCTAATGGAAATTTGGGAAAAGCAATCGTCACCGAAGTTAATCTATCGGTAAAGAGGGAGGAAAGGGTTACATCTAAATGAAAGGAAAATTGCAAATGAAACTGGTGGAAATCAATTTTGAAAAGGGGTAAAGTTAATAAAGAAAGTAAATGTGCGGCCGTTACGTTAACAATTAACTAGCGGTAATTAGATATTTGAGATTTGGGGGAAATCACGGTCGCCAGTCCTAAGGACAATTACTATAGTAACTGAAAAAGAAAGGTTATTACACATATAATTAGCACTAGAAGCGTGGCAACTGAAGGTTGACACGTGTAGTGTGAAAACTGAAAGTTTGTCAGAAGTAATAAATTTCGCTACACTCTGACTTAATTTAGCAAAAGAATTAATAAAACCGGAAAATCGAAAATTAATTTAGTGACTGAAGTTAATAGTGAGCTTTCTTTCTGAAGCACATCGAAATCCAGTAAAATACGGTTAGTCTTGGACTACCTCAACAATCATTTCAAAAGCAACTTGACTCTAAGCAATTTAGAAACAAGATATTTAACTTTGAACTTGAATTAAATGATTCTGAACTATTAACAATAGTAAAATTTAGTACGTACCAAGCTGAGCTGCAGTCACAGGTAAGCTAAAATATGCTAACAAAACTCGCACTCTAAATTTGTGCTCGTGTAACCTAAATATTGTAGCCAGCTACTGAACTTTGAAATTAAAGCAGTGAAATCTAATTATATTATTTTAATGCTGGCGTTTGAATTTCAAAGACACTCGGGTTCATTTCGGAAAAGGAAGGGACCCTGCTTGGCAATGCAATTGGGACAATGAGCAACAAAGGTTCATGCTAAGTTGCTGTAATTTTGCGAGGCAAATGGAACAATTTGAAAAGCTGAGGTCTGCCATACAGTTCTGAAACTTTACGTGCTTTTAGTCTTCCTTGTTGGTTGATTGAAGGTTTGAAGCCGTCGATCGAGGAGGTGGCGACAGTCTCATTGTCGGCCGTCGCTGTTGCAGAAGCTGGATGTTGGCGCGCCTTCTTCTCGACACGGTCTCCAGGCGAAACGGGCTCTTGATGTGCGCCAGCTAATGCTTCCCGTCCGCGACACCATGTCAGAAACTATCATCGCGAGTCGAGCGCAATTACATGCTGCCAAACCCCGAAAGCGCGGCAACTCGCGGGAGCGTCACACAACACCTGCTCCACTCGCTACTCCCGCCAGACTCTCACTGTTCTGCCCGCGCTCCACGCGGCAGAGTTAACACTACCAAAGATCCTACACACTTTGATTCGTCACACGATCTATCGACGTAATCGTTCGATAGCAGTTTTCCCTAGGCAAGACCCAGCGTAAAAATACAAATAATATTTACGAAACAAACCAATTATACATCGACATGAGTGCATAAATATATATATACAAACAGTAAAACAATTACAATATATAAAGAGACAGAAATGTCATATCTTGAGGTAACAAAACAAGGAAAAAAAATAATAGTACAATAGATGGAAATAGGAGTATATGCATTTCCGGCGTTACAGATTCACACTCGTCCTACACGTGACCTGCCCCTGGGCAGCACGTGTGTTTACTGTTGCTGACGCTATACCTGTAGATGCTGACGTCACAGTTCGCGCTATAGAAATCTGCTCCAGAATAGTACAGGCAGCTTTCTCCCTAGCGATCCTAACGGGACATACGAGCTGCGTCCAGCCACGCTTACCTGCCCCAGCTTGACTGACGCATCGCTGCGAAACGTCCGCGTGGCGACTCACCATCTAAAAGGTTCTCAATGTTATACTGACATCACATGGCTATGTAAAATAAGAGCCAAGTCGACCTCTTGGAAATTGTATAGTGCCCCACAAATAGTTAACAGTCGCTTTTGTAGGAGCTTTTATGCTCTCTCAGCCTGTCCGCAAGGAAGTTCTTGTCCTAACAGAATCTGTTCACGAAAATAGCGGAATAACTCCGAATGCATTCCTCCTGATGGTCCTAACCTGGCACCCTGTCCATCACGTCTTACCCTTCCTACTTTCAACACACACAAACTTTTTCATCGCTATGTAGATACTCCTATATCCCAGCACAAAGGATGTCTTGTGAATAAATGGGGATTATGATTAGTTCTTATCGAATTTAGCAGCAGAATTACTGATGCCAGTAGTGTGGAAAAACCGTGCACTTTTTTTTTATTTCTGCAGACGAGACTTTCAGCTGCAAAAAACTATTCTTTACAGATAGCCATATTGCACCCACAATTAAACCGTGCAAAGTGCCCTGCATATCGTCAAATACGGAAAGTCTCTTACTCAATTACACTGCTAACTGACTGAGGAAAAGAGGTTGAATATTAGAACATGAAACCAATCTCCAACCCAGCAAATATCACCGCTTACCGTGTCGATGCAGTAAACATACAATTCGTATCCTGCGCCATAAAAAATCACCCCTTTTACATCATTCGTACATATACCACGAAGATAGCATAAGCACATGCACTGTAGGTATGCTCGTGGCACTAGATATTTTCTGCGAGGTAGGGCAGTCATCCAAGCCCAACGCGTGATCAGAGCACCCTCAGTCGATCGAAGTCACTCTCAGAACTGTTATGCAAAGACTGATTCGTTTTTCCCTGTTTCTGGTCCGAACCTGCTTGCTTGCTTTCTTTTCTACACACATCTCCAGACTCTGTGATTACAATATCATATCTAATTTCGCATGGCTTGCTAGAACATCATACCATTTTCGCGATACTTCTCGATATCAAACACATATCAATATCGCTTGCATAGCAGTACCACTTGTGCAATATAATTCTGAAGATATAGACTGGAAATTATTTTTCTAGAAACCCGAAACTTTAGCTAGGTGGAGTGTGCTGTAAACCGTAGATTAAATAGAAGCTTATCCCATCTGCGAAGACCTTTACTTGAAAAATCTCAACAAAAGAAAAATAGAGAAAACTGATATTTCCACTTGCTAATACTGATGTTGGTATCCCTATACTTTACAAAGTCAAATAACGTATTTCCCATGTCTAAAGAACCAGCAAAACTGTCTTCCATCTGCTAGATGCATACACCACAATCGGTCTTCTCTCAACTAAATAAAGTCAAGTGCTAAGATGCAGTCAACCAAACAATTTACGTTGGAGGGAATAATAGCCCAGCGCAAACACATGTCCATATTGAATCTTGTCAAATTTCCAATTGATCACGAAAGCTGCCCAACACATTCTAAGTATTAGTTCGCTATTCAGTCTTCTAGAGGACAATATGGTTAAGTCGTCTACATTCCTACACCCCAACAGGCTTCTCCATTCGGATAGCTTCTACCGTTAATGGGAAACTTGAATCATTCCCGTCACTGGCGCTGCACGCCGAGCACGCACAGGTAGAATCGTCATCCTGACAAATCGGTGCATATATATTTTATCCCTGACCTTACAACTAAATGTTACGATCGCGGTCTGAGTTGAACGATATTTGACAATGAGTGAAGTATCGGAAATACACCCTGTTGATGGCTGTGGCTCTGGAAATAGAAATATCAGTACCATTCTTATGACTTGACATACTCTTCCCTTTGCTGTCACATTATTTCTTTGGGAAATATTAGAAAATTTAAATTAGTCTTTGACGCTATGTCTCACTTTTTATTTTTTTAAGAAATGGTGGTATTATGAAAGATGGTATGTATCATCTTTTAAATGAATGCATGATAATTTAATTAAATGTTATTAATGTATGATGTTCAAAGCTGCAGTAAGGGAATCTTATATTGGAACGCTGATGTCTGTGACATGGAAACATGGCAACCTTTTCCGTGTACGGTTTTAGACAGAAAACTTGGCCGCTAGTTGGCCGCCATAAGACTGAGTGTTTTCTTAAGGTGGTCCATAAAACCAGCCACCCTTCAGAATTCTAAGTCCAGCCACGTGCCTAATTTGGTAACACTATAGGGTCTGCAAGTGTCTAGAGCAAGTATTGTCTTATTCTCCAGATATTAAAGAGCTTTATCAGCTTATTGTCCAGTGGAAAACGTCGCACAATGTTGACAAAATGCCAGACGTTGGAGTCACTTATTTCTTTAGATTTTAAACGGCATTTTGGCTGTCTGCTAAAGTCTGGCTGATGTAACTTTATGGATAATTCGTTACTATTCTAACCACGTGGAACAGTATAACACTTCCACAAATAATCCCACAAAATACCTCATGGATGCGTCAAGATCAGAATGGTCCATACCAGAGAATTTCCTCGCCCTACAGTGGCGGCTGTCCACCGACCACACACCGCCCATTGCCTGACGTCAGGTGCCGTCCAACCAGGTGCCCATGGTACAGCACTGTGAGTGTGTTTATCAAGTGCCATTTTCTTATTTGAGTTTCTAATGTTTACCTTGCAGTTTGCATATTTGAAACTTCATTGTTTAAGGGGAGCTGGAATGATCCATCTCCTCCATGTTAATTTTAGCAAATAGAAGGAACATTTTTTCTAAACCCATTAAACATATTGCTCTGAAAATTGGACTACATGTTCAGTGAATATTTATCTACAAAGCTACAATGCCATACAAGAAATATTTATAGCTTTTTTATATAATTTTTTTTAACAGATGCTTATTTTTTTCTCTAAAATTTTGTACTTTTTCTTCTATAACTCTTGAAGTATACAATATCTTTTACAATTTGTTGTAAAATGAAATAAAAGAAGTAAACAATACTGTTTATGAATTTCATAGATATACTATTAGCAGTTTTTGAGAAAATGTTACTCAAAGATGAAAAATTTAAAGTTACAGGAAAGGGCTTCAGAAGTTTTTTAATACATTCCTGCCGCATATGATGGATTATCAGCATCCTCTTCTTTTTCCAGTGTTCGTTTCCTTTTCACTGGTCTTTTCTTCCCTTTTGCTGCATGTTGTAGGCTTTTGTCTCTTCTTCCTGCACCTCTTAGTCTTTCTTCATCAATTAGGCGCATTGCGGAAATGGTGTTGTGTCCTGGTTGGAACCTAAACATTTCAGCACATCGCATTTGATAATGTTTCCTTCATTGTATGTTGCCACTGCATCATACACTCCAAAATGCAATGTTTTTATCTGTACGAACACTGTTTTGGGGATCCTAATCCAAATCAACTTATTTACACTTTCATTTAGAGTTTTTGTTTTCCCGTGTAAACATTTTTCCAATAAACTTGGCTGTGATAAATCTCTGAATATGGGCTTAATTACATCAATTACAGCATTTGGCAAACTGTTTTTATGGGTATATTCCTTTCCTGATTGGTACTTACACCGTGAGTATTCACCTGTGGGGCACAGTTCATGTTGTGGGTGCTAATTTGTTGATGCAGTATGAAAAAATAATGCCCATACTGCTCTCCTCATATGCTCAGTGCTTCTTGTATTTTGCCTAATTGCACACCCATAAGACCTCTGCAATCTATCAGTTGCTTCATCTGTCAGTCTTCCTCTTCCTCCAAGGGTTTTACCATCACTAAGCTTCTGGGATCCTAATGTCTGCTTTAGTTTGCGCAAGCGAGCCCCCATGCGCTTCTGCACATGTCCAATGCACTCCTGTTTTTTAATGTGAATTTCATTGCCGTAAGATTTGAGTTCCTTTACAGTTTTGTAGTCCTTAGAATCGCCATCTCCTAGATAGTGTTTCGTACATTATAGCAGTCCTGTGATCTGGAAAAAATTGCTTTCACTGCCTCTACTTTCATCGCTCCACTCGTGCCGTGAAAATTTGCTTCACAGCTTTCACTACGTTTGTCTTTGGTATTGCCTTACATCTACAATGTTTTGAGAAAATAGCAACATCAATTACCTTGCAGCTGTCTCCACTGGTAGCTGTCACAACTTCATTTAGAGATTTATGACCTCTACGTTGCCATGATCCATCTAAAGCAACATTTAAATCTCTACAATTCCCATTATCTGTCACAGCTTCTTCAACTGCTTTCTTCATTGTTGCTTAATCGATATCTTCAGCAGGAGACCCCACCAATTCATTATAAAATCCAAATTTGGTTGGTGGTTTTGACACGTTCATAATTCCACATAACATTGTCTCTGCAGCACTGCCCTTGCTAATGCAACGCAAGCCATACACTAGCCTAACATTTATATCATACACCTTCTTTCCACTATTACCACTAGGAGGAATACTGTTAGAATTAGAAAACGAGACTTCTGCAACACATTTGTTACACTTCAATAACATTTTCCATGCGAAACCAATGTGTGATGTAGTTTTCAATTCCAGTCCTCTTTCTTTGCAAACTTGGCATAATACGTTATGTTTCAAACAGATTATAGAGCAAGAAAATTTTAATTATTTCATTCACAACATTACTGTCACTTTCATAGTTTTCAAATTTTTCTTTGCTATCACAAAGTTTCTTGCTGGAAGAAGTTCTATCACGTTCATTTGGAGTAATCAGTGAAGCAGTCTGACCAGCATCTCCCGTCAAAACAACAAAATATTTGTTCTTCCACTCATTACGCCTTTTCTTAAACACTCGATTGCTGAAACGGGGCATATTGATATCCACAAACCTAATACGTAAAACAGGTACGAGCAAAATTCGTCAAATACGCAAAACTGAACAGCTAAACAACACAAAGCAGACTCCACAAGTCAACACACACGGTACAGCGTTTATGTTTACCGATATGAACAGTCACTTGTCACAGAGATAAAGCCATACAACGCTGGCAAACAAAACACTGTCTAACTCCGCAAAGACATCCTGCTTGCAGCCAGCGAGCGGCGCCGACAGAGGTGACACACCGAGTCGCTACAGCCGTTTACGCGGCGCGTCAACTTTGCAGCGATAAAAAACACACTTAGAATTCACTTAGGAGGGTGAAATTTGATTTGTTTTATTCAGAAAACTCCAAATAATTTTATAATGAAAAAACCAAAAAACGTTAATTTTCTCATTTTCATCGATCCGGCTCCCCTTAAGCATTAAGAAATGGAGTCACAAGTGGAAAAAGGTCTACAATTTTTTTACATATTGTCGATTTGGCTTCAACATTTTGTTTCATTTAGATGCAATAGGCAGAGTTCAGATGTTAGGTTACAGAAATGCATGCTATAATTCAAAACAACAAAATTAGAAGGGTGACTATTACTGCATTTTTGCTTGAACATCGTCAGTTAACCCATTGAGCATTCCTATGCAATATTGTGACTGGTGATAAGCTATGATGCCATTGTGCTAACACCTCGCGAAGGAGTTAGCGGCCGATCCCTAACAAAAGGCATATACTCGAGCAGTGGTCAATGGGTACAAAATATTTCACGTCTGCTGACTAAAGAAGGCCGTAATGCACTAGGAACTCCTCCCCAGGCGTGGGTCCATCACAGCTGGTATTTGTTGTCAACAGCTTTCAGTCGCAATGTAACAAAAATGACCGACAAAGCCGCATCACGTATTGTTTTGCTGCTACTAGACGATAACACATTCTGCTTTCACAAGCAAAACCATGCAGGAGACTGGGAAGTCATCCCTCACGCACTTACCCTTCTGATCTTATGCTCTCAGATGTTTATCTTTCCTCCTCCTTATCCAACAACTGTCAAGAAAATTCGTTTCTAGACGAAAATCTACTTCGAATCTAATTCGACAACATCTTTAATTCAGGACCATAGGTTTCCACATGTGTGGAATCTGTAAACAGGCAGGCCATTGTCAGACTTTTATATAACGTAAGAAAATATGTTGTTGATGATTAATTTCTCTCTGATGTTAACTGTTATGTTTAATAAAATAATGAAGGAAGCTGTTAAAATATGCACTGTACTAATACAACTCAAATGGTTCAGATGGTTCTGAGCACTATGGGACTTAAATTCTGAGGTCATACGTCCCCTAGAACTTAGAACTACTTAAACCTAACTAATCTAAGAACATCACACACATCCGTGCCCGAGGCAGGATTCGAACCTGTGGCCGTAGCGGTCGCGCGGTTCCAGACTGTAGCGCCTAGAACAGCTCGGCCACCTCGTCCGGCCGTACAACTCACCACGGTAACGTTACGACGAAAGTCTATCTTAATGAAACAAAGTATCTGTAACACAATTGTGCCTATATTGGTAGGAATTAGTAAGATGTTACTTTCGGCTTTCAAACTGTCTGTGTTTACTTGCTGTCCTGTGTCATTCTCTACCAATATGGAAATACAGCATTTCATAAACAAAATTGTGTTTTCACAAATGCCGCAAATTTTGTCGACAGAAGCGGAAAGATATAGTATTATAAGTTTTTCTCCTTTACACTATTACATACACGAAATAGCGAAACTTCTTTTCATGGAGAAGTTTTCTTAAGATGTCCTTGTTGATTTTCAATGTGTCTACTTGTATCTCTACAATGGAACAGCTAAAAATCTGTCGTTCAGACAAACTGGAACTAGGAGTCAAAGGAGCGTTTACTTTACAGGCGACCACATTACTTCAGGGGTAGCGAAGAGGTGGAGTGTTTGTCTTTTGCTTATTGCCGCAGTGGTATCTAGGACAGATAAATCGCTATGTGTAAGGCGAGATTAGCTGCAATTTCCGCGTGGAACGACAAAAAAATCAAGTGAATTTATTCCTCATAATTCTTTACAGACGAATGGAAAAACTAGTTGAAGCCGACCTCGGGGAAGATCAGTTTGGATTCCATAGAAATGCTGGAACACATGAGGCAATACTGACCCTACGATTTATCTTACAAGGGAACCTCCCCATCGCACCCCCCTCAGATTTAGTTGTAAGTTGCCACAATGGATAGGCCTTGAAAAACTGAACACAGTGAAACGTCCCCTTAGAAAAATTATACACGTGACTGGGCTTAAACTGACACACAATATTCTTTAGCGCAACGCAATTTGACTTTCAATAATCCCTACAAAAGAATGGCCTGACTAACATTAACCTATACCTTTCACAAATCACTTACCTCACAAAAATCTTCGTTACTCGAACTACTGCAATACAGCGAGTGCCAGTACTTCCAACTAAATAAAAGATTCAAACTACGGAAGGCACTAACTACTGATAGGCATAGTTAGCAAATGAAAGATTTTAATAGAGAACAAACAATGTATTTACCTTAATAGTCATTATATATATATATATATATAGCAGTTCATGACATCCATTCTTACAAATGTACTGTTTCTGATGGACACACCTCCAGATTATCCATTCTCAAAATTCCGCCATCTCACTTCCCCACATCCACCACTGCTGGCGGCTCACCTCCAACTGCGCAACGCTATGCGCTGTTAACATCCAGCTGCCCAACACTACAATGGCAGACAACAATGCAAACTAGCCACAGACTGCACACAGCACAGCCAGTGATTTTCATACAGAGCGCTACGTGGCGTTACCAATAAGAAAACTGAAACAGCCTACTTACATAGCCCCCATGCTCCCCACAAAAAATTTTACAAATTTTTTTGGGCACTGGCCAATACATATTTGTTAAAAATTTTTTCACAATTACAGTAACAGAGAAATCAAATGCCCACACTTATTGATTCAATGTTGGTCAAATGCTAAAATTTTTTCACAGTCCATAAAGACAGTCCTGATCGTTCATCACAGTAAAATGGCAGTATTTTTCTCAAAGTCTGAGCAGTAAAAGAAAATGCACACAGAAGTAGTGGATTTCCATGCTGTCTTGAAGAAGTAGTGTTGTCCTTCCAAGGGAAAGACAGTGCTGACTCTTGATATGCAGACAGGTAATGGGCCACAACAGAGCAAACTCACAGCAGAGTCAGTCGAAGTTTTTAAGAATATTGGTAGGTAGGTCACCACAGAGTAGACCCACTGTAGTCCTGGTAGAGATTACGGTATTGGTGGGCCATCAAAGATGCAATAGTCCTTGTAGAGATAATGGTATTGGTGGGCCATCAAACGTGCAGACCCACTGTAGTCCTTGTAGAAATAATGGTATTGGTGGATCATCAAAGGTGTAGACCCACTGTAGTCCTTGTAGAGATGGCCAGCAGCCATCTGTTGCGACTGTGCAGTTGCACAATCACCATCGAAGAGTCTTGTGGACAATATAGCAAGTCCATAACCACCACTTGTGCACTCACAAAGTTTTTGGAATTGTCCTTAGAACCAGCAATGCTGTTATCCAGTCCCTTGCTGAATTATTAACACACGTGCAAACACTAACAGTCTCTACTTCTCATATATTGTCCATATACTATGACCAACAGAAACGCGTGCAGTGAAATGGAACTTACGAGTTAATAACATGATGAACTGGTGACAATTACAATTTTATAACATAAGAATACAATTTCAAAGGTACAAAATACATCCTTAAAAAACATACCAATATAGATAACATTTGTAGTACAGGCTTTACAAAAGAATCGAAATAACATATACATCAGTGTTACAGGAATTATGACATGAGTACATACATAAAAGATCAGAATAACGTTCGAAACATCAACTTCACGCATGAGCATTAAAACAGAACAGAATAAATAAAGTCTAAACATCTTTACAAAGAAAATAACTTATTATCAGAAAAATTCTACAACATAACTATTATTAGCTAATCACATTAAGACAAGAAAAACACAAATTCACATAGCGTAATAACACATAGACGGATTCTTCTAATAATTTCCGGGTATGCAGACGAATCCCGTCGACATTCTGCCACGATATTTCGGCCCAGAGACGTCCGGCCATCATCAGGTGAGTACACAACTACTGAAGAGCCCAGGTGCAGTCGCGGTATTTATGCCGAATCTCGCGCATGCGAAATGTACTGGCATCCTACAGCGCATGCGTCAGTTGTTGACATGCGCGGCATAGCCGAGTTGTCTGCGGCAACCGTCAAAATCGGCAGTAGCAGAGCACTGTATTTCATTGAGACATTCAATGGAATACAATGGAACAAAAAAAAATATATATATATATATTAGCCCCGGTTTCCGGTTTTTGGGATTCCATAATCAAGGAATCAGTGGAAATTCGTCTTGCCAATAATCTTATAAATCGTGACAACGGCTTTCACCTGGATAAAAATTGGAATCCTGTTATTAAAATTATACAATCACAGCGGAAGCGACAGCGTCATTCGATACACAATGACTAGATGAACCTTTATTTTCACCACCGAGGGCAGCACGTACAACTCGGCTATGCTGCACATGTCAACACCTGACGCATGCGCTGTAGGATGCCAGTACATTTCGCATGCGCGAGATTCGGCATAAATACCGCGACTGCACCTGGGCTCTTCAGTAGTTGTGTACTCACCTGATGATGGCCGGACGTCTCTGGGCCGAAATATCGTGGCAGAATGTCGACGGGATCCGGCTGCATACCCGGAAATTATTAGAAGAAGAAATACGCTGGGAAAATTTCAGAAGTCACATAGAGGGATGACACAAAAGGAAAGGACAGGATTTGTTTTACTGCAGTATTTTGCATGGAGATCTCCCTTCATTCATCATTATTCCCAAAAAGTCCTATCTAAGCCTGCTTTCTGTATTCTGTTCACATCCTCTTTCAAAAATAGTTTTTCTCCACTGTACACCACCTTTTTTTTTTTTTTTTTTTTTTTTTGCCAAACCATTTTCTTATAGCTTCTCAATGCATTCCAATCCATCATAGCTAGTTTCTTATAGTCTACCCCCTCTTAAGCTAACTTAAATCTACTGAGCTCAGATGCTAAACTAAGGGACGAGGCAATGCAGCAGCACAAAACAATTAACACAAACAGCAATGACAAAATATTCAAATGGCAAAGCAAGCTACAGTAAGTCTAAATTAGCAAGCAATGCAACTTTACCACTAATATGAGCCAATGTGCAGCAACAAGAAAAATAAATCAGTAGTAAAACTAGCTTAACAGAGTAATACAAAGTGACATTCAGGAGCACTGTGCATGGCAAACAGCAGCAGCAAATGCTATAACTAATACCTAAGCATGGCAAAGATCAAGCAGAAAAAATATTACACTAAAGACAACAATGCAGATAAGGGAAATGTCTATTCACATCTTAATATCTATATCATTAAAGTGGTGCACCACAACTTATTCTACAAAATAAATTAGCAAGTACTTGAAAAGAAAATTATGTATGCAGTTCCTGTGAAGGTAAATGTCTTTTTGTGCTCCCTCATTTGTTTGAAAAAATTATTATTTACTCGATCTGTAGACAGAAAATATTTATATTAGTACATCTGTAAAATTTTATTTTAACCATTGCTGCAGTGCAGCTAGAAACTAGATATTAAACAAAATAGGTGAAGCAAGGTGTGAAACGTCATTCACTAGCCATATGGCATTTCATAATGCAGTAAACAATCTTTCAACTAGCAAGACAGTGTAATCATGTTTTCAAGTTTGAGCGTGTCGTATTTACGATGCTTTCTACAAAGGAATGTCAATAGAGAGGATAATGGCCTCCCTTATTTTTTTTTCTCCACCTGTGCCTCTGAAACACACACACTAATGGCTTTTTTTTTTCAGGCGTCTGTCGCGCAGCTGGGTGCTTACAGTGACCTACCTGTACAGGATGGCGGGTATGGGCAGGCGGTGGGCGTTATGGAACAATAGAGTAATTTTTAGAGAAAGGCCATTTATTGGCTAAAGCTTGATGAAAAGGGGCTACAAAGGCCTAGGGAGGTGAGGGTGAGCCAGAGCTTACAATTTGGCGAACATTGTTCGGCAAAGCTACCGAAAGTGGTTGTCTGCCAAAACTAAGTCCACAGTGCCGTAGCACCGGGAGAAGCGGGAGATGTTCAGTGCTACAGGACGCGCATCCGACTCGCGGGTGAGCAAGAATACAAGAGAGCGGGCCCGGCGACGGGCGGCCGGGTATGTTCGACGCACCACGCGGCTTCCTCCACCCTGATTGGTCAGGACCGAGCAAACCGTGCGGGCGGCATGGAACTTTCCAGAGCGTTGCCTGCTAAGCGACGCCTGGGACGGCGTTACCTCGTCAGCACATGAGAGAGGCGCGTGAACAAGGTGCCCTTCATCGGTGCTGACTTCCTGTTACTAAACCGTGGGACGAAAGAATTTACAGGCAGCTAACGCTGCCGGCCGTGGCTTGGCCGCAATGGAAAAATGAAGTTACTGGTTGGAGGCTCATATAATAAAGTAAAATCTCCTATTGTCTGGCTCATCCTTTACATTCCTCCCCCTTCCGTGGGAGCGGAGAACGTATGTGAATTCGCTCAATGCAATTATTATTTGAATGTAAACAAATTTATCTTGCGAGAGAAAGTGAACATTGGCTCTCACGGAAGACGACAGGGGTCTTAATCTATGGGAGGGTATAGAGACTCTAGAGACCTCCTAAGGGTCGCAAGGGAGCTTACACATGTCAACAATATTGTGTGTATACAAGAATCATCATAAAACATCAGAACATCATAAAACATCAGAACATCGTATCATAAAACATCAAAACATCATAAAATCATCACAAAATTAGAACAAAGCACAACAGTGTGAATTAGGTAAACATGCCAAGTGTTCTTGTTGCTAAGTTGAAGTAAAAATGTCTTTTTTTTTCTTTTGTTAAAATAAGTTGAAAATTTAAACACATCACCACTGATGAGTCACGGCGAGGGCGACAGACGCGAAGCGGCGTGGTGTGTTGTCCTCAGCGGGCAGCGCGCAGGCTGCCGGCGGGAAGGGGGCGTGGCCGTGGCCAGGTCCGTGCACTGGAACTCAGCGCAGGGGGGGTATGAAGGGAGGTCCACATGTTTCAAAACACAGTTGAAAAGGGAGTTATTACTAAGGGAACACTTCACTGCACTACACTAGCTTCTCCAATATTAGAATTGCACTCTTAAAACTAAGGGAGGGCACATGCCTGATAGGTTCTTGTTTTCTCTTTATTGTTGAGTTTAGTTCGTGGCTGTTTACCATTCATTTAAGTGCCAACAGGCGAACGTAAGAAATTTGTCCTTTTTCATGTTTTAGCAAATCATCAATTGACGTTAGGATGTGATTATTTGATTTTTTAGGTAAAACTTGAGCGTTAGCTGACAAGGGAATCATGAATGAGCTTTCAGGTATAAAAAACATAATTAAAGGGGTGCGAATACTAAGTAATGCGTAGTGGCATGGAAGGTTATAAGTGGTGTTCCAACAGGAACCGTTTGCTGAAGATCTGCGCGGAGGCTTCGTCAGAGTGGCAGCTGACTGCAAGGCCGAATCTCGCGCTGCGCCAGAAAGGCGCGCGGCAGATAACTTCCAAGGGCAGCGCCGCGTCAAAGCTGCACGCGGCAGCTGAGAAGCGAAGCCGAGGCGGCTACGTGCAGTAAGCAAGCGTCAGGTGTAAGAGTGAGAGAGAGCGATGAAGTTTACCGACGCTGTTCATTGCGCTGTCTGTATTTTAAACTCTCTCCAAAGGGAAATAGATATGCGTAATCGATATGGTTTATTCACCGATGACAAACAAAATGGAAGTGGGATTACGCGTGTCATCACGCTAGATGAGCTGTTCAGTGGGTTCTGTTTAAAATTACATTATGCATTAGTAAGTTGGTTCGTAACCAAGTTCCTATGAAATCCATTTTAGCCCAAACATAATTGTTATAAAAACATGAAAATATAAAAGTGAAGTACACAAATATCATATTATTTTGCTGCATATTCCATATCGCTAAACAAAGTAAGTGCCTCTTTGGGCTGACCCTCTACGTGTAATAACGTTCACATTATGAGAAGTTTCTCATGCATCAACATTTTTGCTGAACATATCAAGTAAAATTGCCAAAGATAAGTGACACCAGTTTTGTGCAGGTGGTGTGTAGATTGTGTTGTTGGATGTCAAGGCTGTTGCTAATGAGAGAAGAACAAAACTCGAAGGGAATCTAGAGATTTCCATAGTGGAGACAGAAAGCGTAAGAAATTGGATTACAATATAATTTGAGCGTAATTTCTGAAGGACTTTTCCTTTATGAATGTTTAGCGCACGGCGCATCGTTGACACGACGTTATCGCCTACTTAACTGTGTATATGACAATTCTGCGACTCCAAGATAGCTGCTACTTGCTTCTTCCTCTTCTTCAAACTCGACTTCCCTCACCTAAAACAAAACTTTACTGCGCGACAAAATTCACCGTCTTCATCCTCTCAACATCTTGCGACTAACTTTACTTTGCGACCAAATTCGCCGTCTTCATCCTCTCAACATTTTGCGACTAAACTCGCCGTCTCTGTAACTCCGTAGTGCTGGCCTCCTCGGGCCCAGCTGGTTGCTTAAAACTCCGTCTATCCTTGCTTGTATCGCAGTGTCCTGGGACATGTCATACAGTTAAATGCTACTACTTCAATAGTCGGTATTCCTTCGGAAAATACAACGGGAAAACAAAGAAGGCTCAAGGTTTTGAACAGAGATTTCCGCTTACTGGCGTTTAGCTGCGGGCTAGACGCGGTTAGCGTCTGACGTTGCCTGATCAGCTGTCGTCAGAGAGCACGGAACACTGTTCTCGTGAACTCTTCTTCGAGATGGAAGATCAAAGTCTGGGCTGAATAGTTTTGTGTGTTGAAAGTTGACAGATCAAAGTGGGTAGAACGGACTATGCCGCGAAACGGAAAAGTGAAGGAACGACACAGACAGCTAAGGGACCGCGCGGGTGCCAGCCGCGTCACGTAAGGTACGTGCCCTTGCGGGCGGAGCATGACTCTTCAAGGGTTGTTCTGTTGATAGTGGAAAGATGAAAGTGGGTAGAACAGACTATGTCGCGGAACGGAAAAGTGAAGAAACGACACAGACAGCTAAGGGACCGCGCGGGTGCCAGCCGCGTCACGTAAGGTACGTGCCCTTGCGGGTGGTTCTCTTGTTCATCCAACAGACTAGGTATATGGCCAAAGCTTGCTCGTTCTGTGGGTGTGATTCTCTCTGTTTACCTTATCTATCACGGGGGTAGGCATGTGGTATGTCCCTCCAGATGAACATTCAAATACAAATGAAAATAAAGCATGGTTACGTCCTAAATTACCCTTCCAAAACAATTTATTACCTAAGGCATCATTATTATTAAACAAATAATTGGCAGTACTCGGGAACTTACTCTAGCATGCTTGAAATCCTACAAAATTATTATCCTCATCAGTATAGTAACACAGCGACACATGGAAACACTAGGCTGATACAAATACTAAATTACTGGTGCTGGCAAAACTTTAGCAAAATTCTCTAAATAGTTAGTAATAAAACAGTCAAAATGAACAACAATAAGATAATACATGGACTTAAGTAATTGGACACAAGTAATTAGACATAAGTAATTGGACGTAATCAATTAGGCACAAGCAATTTGACATAAGTAATTGGACATAAGTAATTGGCAACTCGTCATAGTGATATAAGCGGTGGCAAAACCGTAACAAAAGCAAAAGTTTAAAATATTATTTCCTTCAAACAAAACTTCCTTATCCTCCAGTTACATTTCGTAGCAAAATGAATGTAAGCATCCCTTGGTATTCCTTTATGCTCTCGTTTGTGTCTTCATACCAACTAATAGTCTTTGGTACTTTTACCTAGAAGAAAACTGTCGTTAAGTCATGGCAATGTTATGTGTAATGCTGTGGAATAGTGTAATGTCACGTTAATACTTCCTGTAACAAGATTCTGATGAAAAATGATTTTATGTCTCCTTCAATGGACAGACCAATAATTATTAAACGTGTGATAAACCGTTTCCTGTGTTGATTTGTATTTGCAAATATTGACGATCATCAGTCACCCAACCAATCGTTCCGGTGTGTATTGGTTGTTCCTTTTGTTCATTCTCTCACTTACCTGCTTCCATATAATCAATATTGGCGGCTCGACGAAGCTAGTTGCATCTCGAAGACGTCGATATGACTTACCTGTCGGTGCTTTGGTTTTTAATAAAATTAGAGTTCATCTGTCATATAAAGAGTGTGTAGGGAGCAAAGTATGTTCCTTACTATTGAAAATGTGCGCAAGGTTATTCAAAGGGTTCGTTATATCATGGTTAAGAATTTCTGTGTTGAGATTCAGTGCAGCTTGAGGTGCTAAGGTGCGACACGCGTCGCGCTCGTGAGATTGTAAGTTGCTGACAGCACAGCTGGCAGACAGTACGGCTGCGTCCGGTTTCACTGGCTCGGCTGCATAACTGGCATTCACGCTGGGTCCGTCCTCTTACTACGCATGGAGTTTGTCTCACGGTACAGTCACAAAATTTCCTTCCAGAGTTATCTTATGTTGTTCACGACAGTTATGCATGGAGGATGTTCTTTTCTAAGGGACTCTAATAACTTCAATCGCTAGAGGTCACAAAACTATCGGCTTACAACTATTTTACTTAAACACTCTGTTCTTCAAAATTTAGGTAAATGGCAGGTGTTAGGCTTCTATATAAACTATATTTTGCAATGGCATTCCAAACCCAACTCCTTGGCTAACGCGTTCCCCACTCAGCGGTCGTTTACAGGACAGATATAGCGGCAAGTGCCGGCTTTCTTGACGCCATATAGATCCGTTTATTAACCGTGGTGGTGATACAACATAGCCGGAGATCGATCTGAAATTCCAACGTTTACTAATCCTGATGGTTTAGTCAATGCTTTCCAGGAAAAGTTCTCTCTCCGACAACACAAATAGATCCCCATCTTTAGATCAGACTAGTAAAATCTGCAGGGCGATATTAAGCTGGCGAGTTTATTTCTATAACTATCACTTTAGGTTTGCTGTTTAAACTGCAACGTACGAAGGTGTAGCGTGGCTGACGCACGCGGCGTGCAGGGCGATGGTTGGCTGGTGAGGAGGGGCGAGGGGAGAGGTGCAGATGCTGCACGCACCAAGGACAGAGGCGGTGGGTGGGGAAGGGGGAACTGCAATGGCCGCTCTCTCGGCAGGCCGGTGGATGGAGAGGGGAGGGGGCCGCGTCGCCAGCTGACAGGGAGGGGCGGGACTCGGCGCATGTGAACGGCTGTAGACCACAGTGGAGGTATTTACGCACTCCTTCCGTGGCATTTAATATACAGAAATACGTGGTACCAAAAAACTTACCTCGTTGTCTGTTCAACATCGCATCATGAAAACAATAAAATAGCACTTCAGGAAGACTCCTTTTACTTTAGAGTAGCCTATTTGTTGTTTAACTTGGACGTATTTATTCTTGTTATTATCGTTGTGTGATCATTTAGCAAAACATACATGTAATAGGGCGTCTTTCAAAGTACAGGTAGACGGCTGCATGTAGTCACTGATCTACTGGCAGTTACGAAGGCGTATTAGTATCATGTTTTTATGGTAAAGCTTTAATACCTGTGTTCGTGCACTATTCACTAAATTAACAAGTGAAATGTGAATCTCTTTGAAATATACAAGATTAACTGATTCTTTCTCTACGTGTTCTTTTGACAAGGACAACTTTCCCCTTAATTCCATGATTAAAGAATGTTTGTGGTTTTAATTCTCGACTGCTACGATAACATGACTGGAGACGTTAAATGACAAGACAAAATGATTACATAACTTCAGTCACTTCCATTAACATGTGACGTCATAAATTCTATTACCAGTTACCAACAGTTGCCAATTCTTATGTCTACTTATAACTAACATGCACAATTTAATTAAATGTATAGTAACTACGGTGTTTTCCGTCAATTAATTCTCTTGCTGCATGCAGGACTTTGCCAACTGTTTACATACCATTCCAGACCTACTTTCAGGAACGCAAATCATAGGGGTTTGACCTTAGAGCATATCTACGTTGCTGTCTAGGCGGTTGTATTACCTTCTTTCTTGCTTTTTTGGGTGGAACTACTGGCGCAATAGGCCGAGCTTCTTCGGTCGGAATTTCGTGCTGAACCAAATCCGTAGCCGGTAGAAACTGCCTCTCTTCAAACAACCACGAAAATTCCTCTAATACTAGCTGCAACGTCCTTTTCTCCTCACTGTTTAAATGACCTAACTTCTCTGCTAACTGACTCCTTATCGTCGACGCGACATATCGCACTTCTCTAACTGAACATTTCTTTCTTCTCCTTCCTTTCTCATCTTTATCTCGCTGCTTCTCAGCTCCTCTTATTTCCTCAAAAATTTCCTGACCACTGGCAACAATAGTACCCTTCGGTATCACAACATCTTCTACACCAAAATTATCTATACTTACTGGTATCGCAAAACCCTTCTGTCTCCTCTCCGGCCGGCAGATACTTCTCTTTATATGTACTGACTGACGATCTAAAACATCATTCTGGGTGAGCGGGTCAACCAGAATGTCTGTCTTGGGGCGTTCTTGATTTTTGACATCTATCCAGAGAATCTTTCCACTTCCGCCTTTTATCCTCACAGGGTTAGTGGTTTTTATCGCCCACATCTGCGGTTTTATGGGAAACTGTGAACGGCGCCTTTCGCAGCTTCCTCGCGTCTGACGGGGGTGCGCACTGCCAAATCGGTGAATTGCTTCGCCGAACTGCAGAGTTCGCGTTCGATAGTCCACTATCCCCTGATAACGGTGCAGGAAGTCATTCCCTAGTATGATGTCAAATTCACCCTTCTTTAGCCTCACTACCTCCATCCTCTGACTGTATTTACCACCGTCTATTTGCAGATTCACCACACACGAACCTGCAGGAACAATTACTTCCTCTCCAAGGCCACTGATATTGTACCGGGGTGGCTGTAACACCCTTCGATCATTTTTCTCCACAAACAATACACTAACTTGAGCACCAGTATCAACTAAAATTCTAACTGATTTGTTCCCGAGTACGCCAACTAGACTAACGTGTTCCACCTCTTTACATTTTTCGGTCCTAACCGGGTGTATTATTTTTGTCGGGGGCGCGGGTGAGTGGTGGAACCTGCCCCCCAAGCGTTTCCCTGATTCGACCCTGCGTTGCGGCGGTGGCCGCGCATCTGATTAGAAAATGGTGACTTTGTGGGGCAAACATTATTAGCATGACCTACTGTCTGGCAAATAGTGCAATACGGCGCGCGACAGCGCATTGCCGTATGGTTGGGCTTCCCACAACGCTGACAAAATACTTCTTTTGCTGGGACCGGTACTGGGTCCGTTGGGCGCGGTGCGGCAGCACAAAAACGCAGTACCTCTTCGCGTAACATTGCCAAACGAACAGCTTCAAACAGAGAAGTGGGGGAGGCCGCTTTGACTTCTCCTCCGATGCGGGGGTCAATACCGCGAACAAATGCATCAATTGCACGCGCTTCCGCTTCTGAGCGCAAAATTCTGTTTTCACTGGCATTTTCACCTAGCTTATAGGTACGACAAGACACTGCTCGTATGCGATCTGCAAAGGCATCAAAATCCTCGTTAGGCTTCTGCCTAAGGGTTGATAACTGATCTCTGTAATATGCGGTACCTCTGGTATCGGAATAACGTGTAGTCAATCCGCGGGCCAATACTTCAAATTCATGCGTGTCACGCAATTCGTCCACCGTTTCTATGAACATTCGTGCTTCCCCTGTCAACTTGAGTCTGGCTACATTGACCAATAGATCATCCGGCCAGGCACACGTGCGACCCACATCACGAATATTTTGTAAGAACATAGCCACATTTTCGTGGGACTTCCCAGAAAAGGTGGGAATGAAATCAGCCGCAGGAAAATTGCTTACAGTCGCCATGTTAGCAGAAATTGTGGCGTTTGTATTAGAGACAGAATTAGTGTTAGTTGCAGGGGCGGAGCTAGCCACAGGTATGGAAGTTCGCGCACTAGCTTCCAGCGTCTGTTTCAAGACGCGGTTTTGCTCAAGTAGCTCCTGATTTTGTGCGAGTAACTGGCGCATTTGTGCATTTATGGCCTCGAGCGGGTCTTGCGAGGCAGGTGCCTCTACGGGGGTATCCCGTTCCGTCGCTCGTGTTCCCATCGGCATGTTTACAATTTTATGGGACGCTAGTGACCAGAAAAAAGTAATGATTGTTACAAAAAAAGGACGGCCACAAAGATTCTCAATCCAGCGGCGGAAGATCGTCGAAGATATAGTTGTAAGCATCGCGGCGACTTACATGGTGATGGCGATGGTGCGACGCATTGGTGGCGGCGACGGCATGGTGCAGTGGCGGCGAGCGGTGGTCGGCGGGCGGCGGCGTCCGGACCCGTGGGCGGCGGCAAATGTGTTGGCGGCGGACGGCGCTGGCTCGGCCGGTCGGCGATGGCGGCAGCCCCTGGCGCGTCGTTGACAGCGGCGGGCGACGGTGGGCGGCGCGGCGACGGCGGATGACGGCGCCCCGGCCCCGTCGCGCAGCGCAGCGCAGCGCAGGCCCCTCCAACTCAAGCAGCGGTCAGCGCGGCGGCGTCCAGCTCACGTGGCTGACTAGCGTGGGCTGCCTCGCTGCAGCGCGCGCCCTGTGCGTGTTTAGTGGAGCAGCCACGGTCCACGTGGAGCAAACGTGGCGGCCGGTTGGCGCATTCCATGCGCGAAGTGTACGGCGTCTTGCCGGGAGAAATTTAGTGTAGCGACAAAGTCACTACGGGAACGGATCCAAACTTCTGACACCAATTGTACAGGTTGGCGGGTATGGGCAGGCGGTGGGCGTTATGGAACAATAGAGTAATTTTTAGAGAAAGGCCATTTATTGGCTAAAGCTTGATGAAAAGGGGCTACAAAGGCCTAGGGAGGTGAGGGTGAGCCAGAGCTTACAATTTGGCGAACATTGTTCGGCAAAGCTACCGAAAGTGGTTGTCTGCCAAAACTAAGTCCACAGTGCCGTAGCACCGGGAGAAGCGGGAGATGTTCAGTGCTACAGGACGCGCATCCGACTCGCGGGTGAGCAAGAATACAAGAGAGCGGGCCCGGCGACGGGCGGCCGGGTATGTTCGACGCACCACGCGGCTTCCTCCACCCTGATTGGTCAGGACCGAGCAAACCGTGCGGGCGGCATGGAACTTTCCAGAGCGTTGCCTGCTAAGCGACGCCTGGGACGGCGTTACCTCGTCAGCACATGAGAGAGGCGCGTGAACAAGGTGCCCTTCATCGGTGCTGACTTCCTGTTACTAAACCGTGGGACGAAAGAATTTACAGGCAGCTAACGCTGCCGGCCGTGGCTTGGCCGCAATGGAAAAATGAAGTTACTGGTTGGAGGCTCATATAATAAAGTAAAATCTCCTATTGTCTGGCTCATCCTTTACATACCTTTCTTCCCGAAATATTTACGACAGCAGTTTCCACTACAGTGACAGTCTCATATAAAAATATTTCACAGGGCAAGAATTTGCATTACAAATCCGTAGGAAGAAAATCCTATTGATGTAACAGTGTCCAAAAAATTTTCGTTGGCATTGTAATACATTCACGCATTTACATGCATTTCATAACTCTTAAAGTACGATTCTTGGTTTCCAACAACCTTTTTCACAAACCAGAGTCCCTAACCACTACTCATTATTCCTTACCTTATTCGTCGACACTTCTTCAATATTTCATCATAACAGATACGTAGCATAATCAAATAGCTCATATAGCATCAGCTTACTGATCATAAACATACTGCAACAGCATAATACACATAGTCATCTTAATAATAACATCATAACACCTCAGTCAACTCTCAAAATCGTCATAGCTTCCTCCAATAATTTCAAAACCAAAAAGAAATTCTCTGCTCATGTCAAAAGTGTCATCTGCCTCAAACGTACTTTAAAAATCATGATCCCATACCAAATACATCATTCAAAGCTCTCGTAGTATCGCAATGGTTCCGAAAAAATATGAAGAGTTCACAAAGTACTGACAAAATACAATTTCATAAGTGTGAAGTTATCCAACTGTGTAATTACATAAACATGTGTCACTGATATAAAAAAAATTTTTTTATTTCTCTGTTAAATAATCAGACAGCTGTGTAATTCTGTGTTGGAGAAATATGGTACCGATGTGTAAAGTTGTATAAGCAAATACCATATTAGCTAGGGCTCCTTGTGCTTGCCACACACATGGTACACAAAGTAAGCGTGTACCCCCCGAGGATTAATGTAATTATACTCTCAGGTGTTACAGATTACAGCAATGGAATGAAATGTATCACGGAAAACCTTTGTATCATTGTACTTCAAATTAATCACTCAAATATGTGTCCTGTAGCGCTAAATGTGCGTCTTGCTGTAAGATAATCTCTGTGGAAGTGTCGTAGTTATCGTCCTCCGAAAACTAAGTTCTGCAGAAGCCAATGTACTTACCTCATGATACACCAAATTTCAAGTAAACCAAAATGTTGCATTAAAATCTCATTAGCAGTACTGGTAAATGTTCTAAGTCTGTGAGCCTTATAGTCATTACGTAATCGTGCAACTAACAAGCAAGAATGTACAAATAACAACATTGTGTCATCTCTTCACTATAACAATGCATTCATAATTTCTGTTGAAGTAAGTTCTCTTGGTTCTTGACTGGATATTTAATTTCAAACATTGTTGCTTGTTAACAATTTCTTAAGTCTGACAAAGCATACTGGAAATGTGAAGTGAAAAGTTTTATGGCAAAGACAAAGTTAAAAAGCAGATTATCTTTCAATAAACGATTTTACATGTGAAATGTGGTGTAAACCTTTACTCTTCCTAGTACACGGAGGTTCAACTTGAACGGAATTATCATGCGATATACGTCGGTGAGGAATGCTAAAATTTTTCTCAAGGTTAGCGTCTACGTTATTTTTCTCTGAGCCAGCCGGCGCACGCGGCTGCCTGCGGTGCGAGTCATTGTCTGTTCCTTTGTTGGCGTGCATCGTTATTGGGATTAGGAGACCTAACTTCCACAAATTCACCTTGACAAGAAGGCCCTGCCCTGTTTGAAGCTCGCCAGTTCTGATGGAATTCAGGTCTGTCGTTTTGTCGGTGGTTTACACAGTTTCTTGTTTGTCGCTCATGTGGTGGAGAATTTCTCCCAGAATAGTAACTGCATGGTGGACCGTTGCGTCTGAAGTTATCCTGTCTCCCTTGATAATAATTATTTTGGATCCCATATTGTCTGTTTCTATGGTTGTCTCTGTCACATTCATTACTATGGAAAAGCGATCTTTTTCTGTAACTATTATTCTGACAATGGTTGTCATACGGATGGTGTCTGTTTTGGTCACGATTTGTGCTGTGAGAATAGCCTTGTCGTGTCCAGTTATTATTTCTGTCATCGTGGAATTGAAACGGATGTGACCTGTAATTGTTGTGTTCCGGTTTTCGCGTTCCGCGATTGTCAGTGTCAATGTCTAATTCTTGTAAGAGTCCCTGAAAAGCTTCAGTGTCGGCTTTGCAACGTCCGGCCAAAATAATATGTCGTAAATGTTCAGGTAATTTGATTAAGCAAATGTGAATGAGTTCTGAGGGACTGTATGGGTTTGACAGGTACTGATTCTTGTGCAACATGTCTTCAAAATATGTCACAAGACTGGAAAATTCAGATTGTTCGAAATGTTTCATCATTATGATGCTTTGTTTTACTCGGTCTTGGTAGCTTGAGACCAATATGCTGAGAGGAAGGCATGGTAAAATTCTCCTTCACTGTGACAATCGTGAATGACCGATCGCATTCTTACAGCTGGTTCATTCTCTAAATGAGAGAATTGATGGAGCCACGCTTGTGGATGAATGTCGTTGCCAGGATTCTTAAATGTTTTAAATTAACATGTAGTAATGAACAGCTTATAGTCAAAATCATCATGTCGGCGAGTCGCATATCGGTCATTGTTACATCGTTTCAGCGGTTCCATCTCAAAATCCGGTGCACCTTCCCAATTTCTTTCATAATTTCCGAAATGCGCTGTGTTATTATTTTGTGGCTGTTCCGTATTTCTAAGTTCCTCTTCCCGTGTTGGAGCGCGAGTGTCCTCTGAAATATGAAATTTTTGTATTACTTGTACCAACTGATCTTGTACTTCCCGGATTTCTCTTTTGTATTGCTTATTAATTTGATTCTGATTTTGTTTGAATTTCTTAATTTGTTCATACTCTTCTGTGTCAGTGATGGCTACAGGTCTTGTGTCATTCAGATCATCATCTACCTTTGCAGATAAGTTAGTGAACTGATCCGAAAGTTCGGCTACTTTCTCCGATAGTGTACTTATTTCCTCAGTGTGTTTTTCTGAACCACGTTTCAGAGTGTCCATTTGTGTTGAAATCGTATCTACTGTGTCCTTCAAGTTTTCTTGAGTTTTTGCAAGTTGCGTAACCGAATCGGTAGATGCAATTGAGTCAATTTTAGCTTGCAAGGTGTCGTGATTTCATTGAACAATAGTTTGCAGTTCTTTTATGGCTGCTTCGTGATTCTGTAATGCATTTTCATGACGCGAAAAAATAGGTTGGAAATGCTCACAAATTTGTGTTTTTACGTTATTACAGACTTTTTGACATTTCGATTCGATGTTATGTAACTTAGCAGTTAAATCTTCATGTGTTTGTTCAAGCGTGGTGTCTAACTTTTGAAGATTTTGTTCCATTGTGTCTAACTTTTGAAGCCTTTGTCCCATGTGTCTCTGATTTTGTTCCATTTGTTGCATTGATTGCAATAATAATGTATTAGTGTCTGGAATCTGTTTCTCTATGCTTTTTGGCAGTGCATTTTCACCGGCAACATTCACATTTTGACAAGCAGAAAATGTGTCTTGACTCATTTGCGAAAATGGTGAGGACCCAAAACCTAAGTCTACAGTATTTGCAATATTGTGTTCTGTCATTTCGGATTCCTGAGGCGAGCTGTTGCCGACCGATCGATCGATAATGCTTCCTTGTTCACTACCTGTTTCACTGTATATACCATTATTTGCCGCCCGCTCCATTCCCCTATGCACAGTTACCAAATTACCACTTCGACTGTCTGTTAATTCATTACACAGTGGTGCTGATAAGCTACGCTCATCGTCACTATTATTTCTCAGTTTACTTTGAAGCCTAGTGTTACGTTTTTCACACGCCATTATTGTCACAATATTTCACACGATAACACAGAAAAGCACAATTTGAAGAGCAAAATAAGAGAACACATTAACATAGCACTGAAAATAATATGTAGTTAATTGCAAGCGCAGCTGTGAAAAACTTGGTGCAAATCTACATGCATGCCACACCTGTTTTACTGTACAAAAATGAAAGCCTGCAACTGCAAAGGAGATTCTCTCTACAATTACGCACTAGCAATAAACAAAATATACACTAATTACACAAACTACAAGAAAAAATCAGAAGAATCCAGTGAGGTATCCTGGCAGGGTCGCCATATGAAACGTCCCCTTTTTGAACAGTTATACACGTGACTGGGCTTAAACTGACACACAATATTCTTTAGCACAACACAATCTGACTTTCAATAATCCCTACAAAAGAATGGCCCTGACTAACATTAACCTATACCTTTCACAAATCACTTACCTCACGAAAATCTTCGTTACTCGAACTACTGCAATACAGCGAGTGCCACTACTGCCAGCTAAATAAAAGATTCAAACTACGGAAGGCACTAACTACTGGTAGGCATAGTTAGCTAAGAAACGATTTTAATAGAGAACAAACAATGTATTTACCTTAATAGTCATAATATATATAGCAGTTCGTGACATCCATTCTTACAAATGTACTGTTTCTGATGGACACACCTCCAGATTATCCATTCTCAAAAATCCGCCATCTCACTTCCCCACATCCACCACTGCTGGCGGCTCGCCTCCAACTGCGCAACGCTACGCGCTGTTAACAGCCAACTGCCCAACACTACAATGGCAGACAACAATGCAAACTAGCCACAGACTGCACACAGCACAGCCAGTGATTTTCATACAGAGCGCTATGTGGCGTTACCAATAAGAAAACAGAAACAGCCTACTTACAACAGATCAATCGAGAAAACAGGAAGAAGTTGTGTGGAACTATAAAAAAAATAAGCAAACTATACAAAATGAGTAGTCCATGCGCAAGATAGGCAACATAATGGAGAGTCTGAGATCAGGAGCACTGTGGTCCCGTGGTTAGCATAAGCAGCTGCAGAACGAGAGGTCCTTGGTTCAAGTTTTCTCTCGAGTGAAAAGTTTTTCATTTTTTATTTTCAGACAATTATCAGGCACTCACACATAATCAACTTCGTTCTCCAAAATTCCAGGACATGTTCAGATTTGCTTGGACATATGCAGGATTTGACGGTCTACACCCGGAAATTTTGAAAACGTTAAAAACATACGTTTTGACAGAGCACAGGGAAAACTGTGCGACTGTGAAACTGTTGCATTCATTTGTTGCAGTTTATGTGACAAACACTTATGTTTTCATCTCTTTTTTGGGAGTGATTATCACATCCACAAGAAAACCTAAATCGGGCAAGGTAGAAGAATCTTTTCACCCATTCGCCAAGTGTACAAGTTAGGTGGGTCGACAGCATATTCCTGTCATGTGACGCACATGCCGTCACCAGTGTCGTATGGAATATATAAGACGTGTTTTCCTGTGGAGGAATCGATTGACCTATGACCTTGTGATCAAATGTTTTCGGTTCCCATTGGAGAGGCAGGTCCTTTCGTCTACTACTGATCATAACTTTGCAAAAATAAACTTTTCACTCGAAGAAAGACTTGAACCAAGGACCTCTCGTTCCGCAGCTGCTCACGCTAACCACGGGACCACGGCGCTCCTGAGTTTAGATTCTCCTTTATGTTGCCTATGTTGGACATGGACTACTCAATTTGTATATTTTGCTTATTTTTTTCGTAGTTCCACACAACTTCTTCCTGTTTTCTCGATTGATCTGTGTTTAGTTTTTCAAGACCTATCCACTGTGCCAACTTATAACTAAATCTGAGGGGGATGCGATGGGGAGGTTCCCTTGTTAGAAGAAAAATTAAGGAAAGGCAAACCTACGTTTCTAGCATTTGTAGACTTAGAGAAAGCTTTTGACAATGTTGACTGGAATACTCTCTTTCAAATTCTAAAGGTGGCAGGGGTAAAATACAGGGAGCGAAAGGCTATTTACAATTTGTACAGAAACCAGATGGCAGTTACAAGAGTCGAGGGACATGAAAGGGAAGCAGTGGTTGGGAAGGGAGTGAGACAGGGGTGTAGCCTCTCCCCGATGTTATGCAATCTGTACATTGAGCAAGCAGTAAAGGAAACAAAAGAAAAATTCGGAGTTGGTATTAAAATCGATGGAGAAGAAATAAAAACTTTGAGGTTCGCTGATGACATTGTAATTCTGTCAGAGACAGCAAAGGACTTGGAAGAGCAGTTGAACGGAATGGACAGTGGCTTGGAAGGAGGATATAAGATGAACATCAACAAAAGCAAAACGAGGATAATTTAATGTAGTCTAATTAAGTCGGGCGATGCTGAGGGAATTAGATTAGGCAATGAGACACTTAAAGTAGTAAAGGAGTTTTGCTATTTGAGGAGCAAAATAACTCATGATGGTCGAAGTAGAGAGGATATAAAAGGTAGACTGTCAATGGCAAGGAAAGCGTTTCTGAAAAAGAGGAATTTGTTAACATCGAGTATAGATTTAAGTGTCAGGAAGTCGTTTCTGAAAGTATTTGTATGGAGCGTAGCCATGTATGGAAGTGAAACATGGACGATAAATAGTTTAGATAAGAAGAGAATAGAAGCATTTGAAATGTGGTGCTACAGAAGAATGCTGAAGATTAGATGGGTAGATCACATAACTAATGGAGAGGTACTGAATAGAATTGTGGAGGAGTTTGTGGCACAACTTGACTGGAAGAAGGGATCGGTTGGTAGGACATGTCCTGAGGCATCAAGGGATCACAAATTTAGCATTGGAAGGCAACGTGGAGGGTAAAAATCGTAGAGAGAGACCAAGAGATAAATACACTAAGCAGATTCAGAAGGATGTAGGCTGTAGTACGTACTGGAAGATGAAGCAGCTTGCACAGGATAGAGTAGTATGGAGAGCTGCATCAAACCAGTCTCTGGACTGAAGATCACAACAACAACAATTCTGTCCCATCCAGAAAGTAAGGTGTCAGTCACAGAGTTGGCAAACGTATCCTGAGTTATTGCCAAGATCCAGTAACACTACAACCAGAAAGAATACCAGCGTTTTGTCTGTCGATCGGGCTTGGAAGCCACTACAGCTTGCACATCGAAGAAATGGCAGCCGAGGGTCGATGTACCAAAATTAAATGCCACAGAATTTAGCTCCCATTTCTGAAACTAGGTTTCAGGACTGTAGCATAATTATTAATAATACTCAAATGCACTGACTGTAGACTATGTACTGTAAATCAATAACTGTAGCAATTAGATTTGTATTTGTGACTCAAGTGCACTGAAAATAGGAAATTTGATTTACCAGACTGGGTTAACATTTTTAGAGCATTCCAGTGATTACTCTATAAACATTGTGTGGAAGTAGCATGTCTTTTGAAGACTGCAGACTTTGACAATATTTTTCTTAAGAATGTAGTTGTTGGCACTATTCCCAAAACAGTGGAAGACAAGTGAAAAGGCAACACAGCATTGATTGAAAAACTTTAACATGTACGGAGAGATTCATTAGGTATGAACAACTTAAACCTCCAAGTCAAAAGCATCGTTGAATATCGAAACCAAGCACCATGATCCAAAAAGTGGGCTCAAAAGGGAGTGGAGAAAATCAAACCAGCTAACTTGAAGGAAGAAGCAATTGTCACTACCAAGTGGGACAAGGGTTTCAGAATTCTGACAGTAATCACTAGAGTAAATCATCCTTACTCAAAGCTGTCGTTCAGTCGATAAATACTGAAAAAACGACAAAAATCGTGTACTAGTTATGGTTACAATATAATCACTTCTGATGGTCTGTCAGTAAAAGCGAAGGGCGTCTGTGGTGAAGAGCACTTCAGCTTGCGTTACACTTAGGACACAGAATATCGCCGGCCAGTGTGGCCGAGTGGTTCTAGGCGCTTCAGCCTGGAACCGCGCGACCGCTACGGTCGCAGGTTCGAATCCTGCCTCGGGCATGGATGTGTGTGATGTCCTTAGGTTAGTTACGATTAAGTAGTTCTACGTTCTAGGGGACTGATGACCTCAGATGTTAAGTGCCATAGTGCTCAGAGCCATTTGAACCATTTTTGAACAGAGAATATCAAGCTGAGCGTGGTGTTAAACTTCAATGCAGCACTTCGTGGTCAGCACAGAGCTTTATGAATTTAGTCCCTGACAGTTCCGTACGAACGATACCTCTGTGCTAACACAATCTTAAACTGTGATTTATCGGGACGCTGCGATAGCAAGCGCTTCCCTCTGACGATGCCGGTGGAAGCAGGGTCATGTCAAAGAGTGGTGACCCTGCCCTGTAGCAGCACGTGTTCTTCCTCACCTCAATACCTTGGGGAAAACATTTCCTAAAACCCTCACATCTCAATCAATTCCTATAGAGTTTCTCACCTTGTCTTAAAATCTACTGGACCAGGATGAGAAAAATGTTGAACTTTAAAACAAAAACACCTCAACCAAGTATAGCTGGAGGCACGAAAAGTACTGAACTGGTAGTCGGACCCATGGATTCTGGGATAGGAGAGCGGAGTGTAGCATACAAAATTCTTACTGTGAGACTTGAAGAAAAATTTGGCTATTTGGAACTCAAATTGCAAAACATTAAATGGGACAGACTCGGAATTGGTGAGACGAGTCTCAAACAAAGGTGAAGTGACTACTGAAGTGGCAGGGGGCCAGTTGGGAAGTGGAAACCTACTGTGGCCCCAACAATAAAGTACATTTTAACAGTGGTCTATTAAAAATAACCAAACTCATTACAGTGATAATAAAATAATGCAACGATAACCAGCGAGAAATTACAAGTTTTTAAAACGACCTATAGGACAAATAAAAATTGCCTTGCACAACAAACTCTGAATAGTTTAGTAAAAATGTGTATCACCGGTCAGCTTGCCGTTAAACATGTAATTGACTTGTGGCTTCGTTCGTAGAAGTGTACCAGAATGAAATTAGAAACTTAGCAGCAGCAAAAGTGTCTTAAGGCCCCGATTTAAAAGTATGTTTTACCATACAACTGAAATTAGTTACAAGCTTGTGTAGTTAATAAGATAACGGTGCAAAGCGAATTAAAATATTCTTCGTAACTGCACCAACGGTTTAAGGTCCTATTAAAAACAAAATAAGAAGGCGAGTTACAATAATATATACAAATGCGAGGAAGAATTCCAAATTAAAAACTGAAAATTTGAAACCAGTGATTTGCACTTGACAACTGTATGAAAGGGCTCATAGACCAAATAAATCATCTAACTGCGTAGGCACTCCACATATTAAGGGGACTGCAAATTTTACAAACACTAAGCTTCAGCAGTATTTGAATACGTTAGAGCGTGTACAGAGTAAATGAATTAACGGGCGGTAGCAAAGAAAAAAAAATTACAGCTGATGTAGTCGTTTTAAGGTTAGACCGAATTCCCCTTAACTGTAAAAAAATCCGTTAGGAAAGTTTCCAAACAAATAGACGGAATTTACATGACAGATTGCCTCTTAAGCGGCATTTCTTTACTTAAACCCCAGTTGTGAGAGTAACAAGAACAGTGAAGATGGATACCAAAACTAAAATTACAGCTAGAACCAAATTTTAAGACTTAGAAGAATTTTTCCTTACAGTACTTTTAAAAGAAATACGTCCACTGAGCCAACGGCCGCCAGTCTCTTAAACAAGTCTTACAATTGGTAGAAGTGGCTTTGGGACCTGCCCTTAAACCCGACAAAAAGACATGGAGTGCATAAGTAATTTATACAAAAAGACTTTTCTCCCCAGCCGCCAATACAGTAGTAAACTAAGTTTGAATTAGAGGGCGCACTTCTGCGAAACCAACAATTAACTTTAGAAGAGGAAACAATGGCAGTAGCTGCTCAAAACTACTGACAGACTGGGTAAGGCCTACTATGCACAATCAAACAAACAATTGACGAATAATTGACAGATAAAGAACTATTTCAAAAATAATAAACGTACGTAATAGTGATCTAAACTACACAGTTGGCCAGCTTGCTTGCCAGAACAGATCACTATAAAGCAACCAGTCTGACATCTGTCATGGCGCTGCTTAAGGCACGCAGTGTGGCCTCTCACAATGAAGCTTTAGTAACGGAATACATACCCTCCAACATACACATGAAATTTAACAGCGCAGTATTCAAAACCAGTGCCACGGATACAAGAATACACGCTAAGGGCCACGTGCACTGGTGTTGCGAGCTGTGACGTAATTGTGCATCTTTTCGCCACGCCGCACTGCAAATGAAGCTTATAGGCACACGGTGCACACATGTTTAATTCTTACGCAGGTGTGAACGTAGTCAGGATATCCCATGTTTTAATATATTATTAAGCTTTATATTAGACTATATTTTTCTACACTCAGTGAAATGCTAGTTTGTAGTTTCAACATCGAACTTTTCCACCATCTTGGAGGGCACTGCTCTTTTTGCTGTGGAAAAGGTTCACACAGTCTTAGATCACATAGACCTCTATCTAGTACGGAGAAAATCCCTATAATGTAATTTTAAACTATTGAACTGTATTAACAGGTTTTATTTTTCTTTTCTGGTAAGTGATGTTACAAACGTTTTCATTTTTCTTTAGTTTTTGTCGCATTTTTTCTTGCTGATAGCTTTCATTCTGGTGAAAGAGCTTGTCCTTATGAAACATACTACAACAAAGTCCTCCATTCCTCGATATATCTCATGTATAATGTCCTTTAACCTTGTAACGACTTGTTGGCTATAAACAATGAAACTGCCGTGGAACTGTTGAAATTCTCTTCCCATTCACGAAGCAAATTACATGAAACTTTCAGTTTGCTTCATTAAAGATCCATTTGAAATCATTTGAAACTAGTACTTTCCTGAAATCTTTCAGTTTGCTTCGTTAAAGATCCATTTGAAATCATTTGAAACTAGTTCTTTCCTGAAACATTTACGTGATCAGTTAGTTTACCATACGAATGTGCTAAGTCGAGGTGTTCACGTTTAACTCTATGAGCAACATATCCTACAATCATCTCCAAATGCTGAATATTTTCCCTCAAATCTTGAACAACTCTCCCTTCGTATTACGTGCAATTCTCAAAACTTTCTACCACTTCTGAAGCAATCTCTTCAACTTTCTTGTTATCCCAATCACTGTCATGCTAAGAGTAAGTGTCTAGCTTCTCGGAAGACAGTCATCTTTTATCCCATCAAGACAATGCCCATTCCATTCAACTGCTCTGCCAAATCCTTTGATTTCTGTGACAGAATCACAATTTCATCGGCAAACTTCAAAGTTTTTATTTCTTCTCCATGCTTCCAGCATACGGCTCCACTCAGAAAACAAACGTTTGTGTTGTGGTGCTAAACAGCGGCCTAGATATGGGACTGCAGTTCCCTTGTTCGTTTGTTGCGAGTCTTAGACCAATAATGTTGGCACAAAATACTGCAGGGAGTCCGTAGTTGTTCTCGGATGGCTGACGCAGATGTGAAGAGGTTACGATATGCACGGTGCACAATATGGCGATCCTCCCATTGTAGTGGGCAGGCGCTGTTGATCGGTGCCCTGAGCATGTGTATGTTTGCTTCTGTGTTCCCTTGCAGTCCAATATCGGACCACTGTGATATCCAGTTGCCCCGCTAACGAGTATGTTGCACGATTCGACCGGCCGGCCATAATGGAGATCCACTGTGTCAGGTGCTGATAATCCTACCTCACATGAGCACACAGCATCACTGTATCCTTCATACTTTTCACTCAACATCTGATGCTATCCACGATCTTACCGAAACTGGTAACAACACTAAACAAGAACTGAACTAATTCGCTCTGTTTACCTTTCTAGTTGCCACAGAGTATTCCAAATCTAACGTTCAATAACCTCCGATATTTGTGTATGAGTACGAAGTTATGTTGCCATCGGACCATATCTTCTGGATCCTTTGATTTTAACAGTTCACGAAGTTCGTGGTGTCAACTTTTTTGAAGAGAAGAATGGCTTCTGCATAGTTCCATGACTCTGGAGTCTTCCCTGCCCTGAGTTACTTACTTAATAGAACTGCGAGTCCTTCTTCGCCTCTCCTCCATTTTAAAGCATCGCGCTCGTGAATTTGCCTTCTCCTGGTGCCTTACAGTTCTTGTGTTGTTCCAGCGCTGTTCGCATTTCATTTTTATCGATCGGTTCTAGTTTTTCCGAACCAAAACCTACGGAAGATTGTTCATGTTCACACTGTTTTTGTGGTCGCCCCGATCAATCTTGTGTTCATGCGTTAACTGATCTCTTCCTTACGTTTTTGTTAAGGTCTCTCTTTTTGGGCGAGTGTCTGTCAGTGTTTCGCTTTTCTTTTATAAGCTGTTGTGTTTCGAGGCTGAATCTCGGAGTTTTCTTTCTTCGGAATGCAACACATTCGGTTGTTCAGTGTGAGAATGTAACCTATTTCATTTTTAACCGTCTCATCAGCGCTTCTCCAGGTCCACAGGTCCACTTCCTTTTCGGACTTTTATTATGAAATGTGTTCGCGCAGTATAACCGATATTTGTTAAGAAACATTATCACCCTTTGTCCTCTTTGGACAAACGGTCGATTTGAAGTCGATAATTTCCAATGCAGGGATAGTTTTATGTGGAATTCACTCCTATCACGGCACTAAAATCGCAAAGCATTAAGGAAATGTGATGTTTTCTGAAATATTGTCGTTGTCAGAACTTCATAAAACTGCTCTAGTCTTCATCGGTTGAGGTGGAAGAAGTTGCAGAGCCACAGGTGATTTGGAGATAATCCAAGCTTTCAACTCCAGGATCACGTAGATCACTCTGTCTGAAATGTAAACACGGGCACTGGCGATAAGGTTCTCCTTACTTTCGTGAAATAGCAGTGCTACGCTGCCAATAGGCGAA